>NW_022196099.1:0-726294 GCF_008641045.1 Pistacia vera
AAAAAAAAATATGATGGAAACACTAATTAATAAAAATAGTAAAAGAGAGAAATAAAATTATTAGGTACCCGAAAGTAGCAAGCTGAGCAAGAAAGAAGGGGTAATGCTTCAGAGGAACAGGCGCCAGTTTATACAGCACTCGATTTCCAATGCCCAGGACCACCATAACCGCCGCTGCGACCACCACTTCCACCTTCCTACTCTTTTCATCTTTACTCCTCCTTTTCTCCACTGCGTACGACCACGTCCCCGCCTTCCTCTTCTACACCGCCGCTTCCTCCCCCTCCGATCTCTCCCACACTCCTCCTGCCCCCGCCACGTACAAATTCGAATGTTGTTTCAGCGATTTCAGGACGAGCCATGGCCGTTGATTTCTCTGATCGCGTAAGAGGCATGAAATCACCGCCGTACGTGAAGGTTTTCGTGATTCAAGTAGAGTAGTATGTGACACGGTGGGACCAGCGGTGAACCGCTGGTAACATGATGTCATTGTAATGATTATAATGACAAGATCTGTTGGAACAGACACCGATTGAGAAAGAGGGAGAGGGAGAGCCGTGTGTAGAATACACACACCAATCTTTAAGATTCATCACCTATTTTTAATCTCTAAAAACTCTCTGCCTTCTTTTTCTAGGTTCAGAAGTAAAGCAGTAGGGTTTTATAATGTTTTATATGTGGTGTGGAAAAATGGAGAAGAAGATGCGAATGGAGTGGGGAAGTGGAGAGTGTTTGCGTTTTAGGGTAAAATTAGTTTGTGGATTTTGTATAAGTGGGTTTACGATCTTTTTAATTTATTTGTTTTATTTTAAGTTTCAAAAATTTTTGTGCAAAATTGCTTACTTTACTTTTTTTTTTTTTTTTTACCCTAAAACTGGATTTGGGATTTTGTTTTTCTTTAATGGTAAGGATTTAGGGACTTTTCAATTTGTTTACTTTTTAAATTTTAAGGAAAAATTGTTTACTTTTTAATTTTTGTTTTTTAAAGTTGGAAATTCAGTTTTTTGTATTTTTGTAGACCACAATCGAACGGTTTTCCAGGTAAACGAAAAACTGGTTCAATTCTCGGTTAAGTTCAATTTTTATATTTTTCTAAACACCACTACATTTGGGTGTTCGGGATATGCCTTGCCAAAACTCACCAAAGTTAACAATCTCTGTCGAAATAGGCACGAAATAAGCACCAGAGTCAGTGAGCAAGTCGTTGTCTACTGAATGAGAGTAGTAGAAACTAGAACTGTTGTTCCAGTGCCGGAAACAGGTCAACTATGAGGGTTTGTACAAATGAGTGAAATAGCGGTTAAGTAAAAGTTTTAGGAAAAAATGGTAATGTCAGATGAAAGACAAGACAAAGGTAAAATCAAACACCATTCGTTTATCAGTAATAATAAACGAATTTAAAGTACTCATTACAATTATAATACTCATTCTAATATCAGATGAAAAAGAAGACAAAAATAAAATCACCCATTAGGAATTTAAAGCCACCCATTTAGGAACGTCACTAACAACAGATGCTTAAACAAATTAAAGCAAATGTTGTGAAGAAACGGATTGAAAATCAAACAATAAAATTGAAATACTATCTATAAAAGAATGAGCTTTGACATAAAAATAAAAAATAAAAAGTTACTTTCAATGGGGTAATATAGGCGGCAAAAGTAGAATCAAAGAGATGGTAATGTAGGTGTCAAAAGTAGAATCAAACAATAAAATTGATTTTGGTTAGTAGTAGTATATATTATTTTTAATAAATAATATTCAGTGGCTAACATTTTGGTTGCAAAAAAATCCTATTAACAACCATAACTTTAGTTCCAAAATAACATACCCAAAATTTCAATTTATTTCAAGCAGGAACATGGGGCGCTCAAAATTTACCATACATTTGGCAACTAAAATCTTAGTTGCCAAAAGAAGATAATTTATTTCAATTTATTTCAAGCGGGAACTTGGGGCGGTCAAAATTTACCACACATTTGGCAACTAAAATCTTAGTTGCCAAAAGAAGATAATTTGCAATTAACTAATTAGCTACGCAACAATAATTTTAGTCACAAATTAAAATAATATTTTTCCATTTTACCGGGAAAGTTGGGTTCAAAAAAATTCATCAACTTTTAGCGACTAAATACATTTTAGTTGCTATACATGAGTTTTTGCAACTAATTGTAATATGCACAAAATAATTAGTTGCCAAATGTACCTTGGGCCCTTTGTAATTATTGTTAAAAGCTTGGATATTTCGGTAATTGTATGATTTTGTAACTAATATAAATAGTTACAAATTAATTAATAAATATTTGCATCTAATTTAGCAACTATTCAGTAGTTGCAAATAATTATTTTCTGTAACCATAATTTTAGTTGCAGAATCTTTTGTTGGAATTGCCAATTGTGTTCGTGTAAGAATTGGCAACCAAATAAATTAGTGGCTTATGTGATATTTTGGGCAACAAATCACATTAGTCACAAAATATTAATTTTAGACGCTAAAGGCGGGAATAAAATTGGCCATATAATTTTATTCCCTTCGGCCGACTAATTGGAATTTAGTTACTAAATGTGGGATATCTGCAACTATTTTTGCCTAGTTGCAAAAAAATTGGTTGCAAAAAGTACTTTTTCTTGTAGTGATGGCACAACCTCTTGGGTTTGTATTAGCTGCTCATCCCTCATTGGTTTGTAAGTTAAACAAAGCCTTGTATGGATTAAAATAGGTTCCTCGAGCTTGGTTTGACAAGCTCAAAATTGCTCTTCAAGCAAAAGGGTTTAAGAACTCCATTTCAGACTCTAGCCTCTTTATTTTACATTAGTCCACTGGTCTCATTTATGTTCTGATATATGTGGATGATATCCTTATCATAGGATCAGATTCTAGTTATATTTCTCACATGATGATAGAATTGAATGAGCAGTTTGCTCTAAAAATTCTTGGTTCCTTGAAATACTTCCTAGGCTTGAAAGCCACTAGAGGGGTTATTGGAATACATCTTAAACATACCAAATATGCCTCAGATTTGTTAGAAAAAAACCAAGCTCTATCCTCCTCCACACTAATGGCTATTGGTATAAAACTTTTTATTGGTGATAGTCCTTTGTTTGACCAACCAAGTCTCTATAGAAGCACTATAGGGGCACTGCAATATTTGACCTTCATAAGACCAAACATTAGCTTTCCGGTCAAGTGGCTGAGTCAATTTTTACAAGAACCTACTGATCTACAATGGCAGGCCTACAAAAGAGTGCTTAGGTATATCAAAGGTACTCTATCCTATGGACTTTAGTTCAAACCAGAAATCACTTTTCATGTTGAGTGCTATGCCAATGCTGACTAGGGGAGTAACTTGGAAGATAGAAGATCCACTAGTGGCTATTGTGTCTACCTTAGTCCAAATTTGGTTCAGTGGAGCTCCCGGAAATAGAACTTCCACTGAAGCTGAACATAGGGCCTTAGCTCACACTGCCGCTGAAGTGGCATGGCTTCAGAGTATGTTTTTTGAATTAGGGATTCCACTTCCTTATACTTCAGTCATTTGGGGTGACAATGTTAGTGTAGGTGCTCTAGTTGCCAATCCAGTGTTTCATGCAAGAACAAAACACATTAAAATTGACACACATTACATAAGAGAGCAAGTATTAGCTAAAAAAGTCATTGTTCAGTATGTGCCTTCCAAATTGCAGATTGTTGACCTTTTGACAAGTCCATTATCTATTGCCCAATTTGCTGAGTTAAGACAAAAGCTAAGTGTAATTGAGCTTGTTCCTCTTAATGCATTGTTCAAATTTTGAGGTGCATACTAATGTCTGCTTGCTGCTTAACTTGGTGTTCAATCAGCTCAACTGTTATATAAGTTGATTAGTTGTTGATCAGTTCAGAGCTTCGATTACTTGTTGCTCAGTTAACTCAGCTACTGCTTTAATAATTCTTTGCATACTATTAATATTCATCTAAAGTATACATAAGTTAGTATTTTTTTGAAAATAAATAATTTAACCCTCCTAAGCTAAATTTTTGGTTTCACCTTGTATGAAGTATTACACTTAAAAGTTTTTGAAGACAAATTTTAATTGTTAAGCTTATTTTATCCCTGTCTAAATTGTTTAGTTAACTTAATTATTGTACTCTAGATATGCATTAGGTTCACCAATATTCAATATTAGTAGGAACAAATAATTATAGAAAGAATCTTCTAACATAATATTCCAGTTGAGGATAAAGAATAAAACAGATATGGAAGAGGATAAAGGTCAGAAAACAAAAGTTACTAGACGATACTAAATAACTGCACATTGGAGGATGATATGGAAAAGAGAGAGGTGAGCTGGCGGAAGGTGCAGAAAGCGCGATATGTAAAATGGGAGCGAATTGTAAACTTACCCCCCACCCCCAAATGTGCCTATAAAAAGGGCAAGCCATGTAACATTTGGGGGGATTCTTATACAAGTAATAAAAAGACTATAATTTACTCTCGTGCTCTCTATATTTTCTCTCACTTTCCTTCATTTTCTCTCCAACCAAACACCCAATTTCATCACTTAAATTTCATGAAAATCTATATTGAGGGTTTTGGGATCTTCAATTTGGTTCCATCTATAGAGATCAACACTAAAAGCTTGCTTGGTTCCAGAAAAACAAATTACGTTTTTCTAGTATTTGAGTAGAAATATCTGTGATAAAAGGAGAAAAGTGTGTTGTTTGTTTCATGAGAAAGTTATTGTCTAATACTAAAACTTAAAGTGAGAGTATTTTGTTGGTCTCCTCTACTATAACCAACTCCAAATTTTCCAAGCAAGAAAATCATCTTATTTTTTCATGTGATTTGTAGAATCTCAACTTGATTCGCAGAATTCTAAGTTTTGATTGATTGAATTTTTCTTGAAAATTTCATAATGTTGTTTTCCTGGTTTAATTTTCACAATCAAAATCAAATAATAACTATTATAGAACCCTAAAAATATCAGAATGATGTTGCATGCGCATGGAAGGACTTATTGCTTTAATATCGAGAATTGGCCATCCAATCGTTGTCTTGTATTCCCTCAACACACAAACAAGCTTTTCTTTTTGGATATTCGAGAGGTTGATTGCGAGAATTGTTGAGCCGGTTGTCACGACTGCAAAATTAATCCTAGTTACTGTAGTTAGTGGTAAGTAAGGTTGAATCCACAGGGAACAAAGACTAACAATCTAATGCGTATTTGAATAAAAAAATGTTAGATGACAAAGTGATTGATTAAAACTAGGGAAACAAATTGCTAATATTGAAGAACTTAATTAAAACTAAACAAACTAAATGCAAATAATAAAAGCTTGAAATTAAAATGAATTTAAACTTTATAATAAAAATGTTGCCGCTATGGTTTTGGTTTGACATGAGACCAACGCTCATAATTCTCCTCTACACTCTACGATCTCCTAAACCTGTAAGGCAAGGAAAACCAATGACATCACTTTCCAGCACTCTAGGTATAATTTATCATGTCTCACTCGATTAGTCAAGTTCGATTGGTTAAAGACTATCATTGAATACCGACAAATGCTACAAGACAATACCACTAGTTGGTACGCGATTAACAAATACAATATGTCAACACGTATCATCCAATCAACCAACTACATAATCAATGCAACACAAGTAGAAATGAAATTAAATGCGAATGTAACTCGATTACAATCAATGTGAAGTAATTTAAAGCAATACTCAACATTTAATTATCTCAAACCAATATTTATCATACAATAGGTTTCATATCAACAACTAATCTCAATGGACAACACTAATAATAAAAAATCATGCATCAAACTACATTAAAGTATCGTAATCAAACATGAAACAATAGCAAATATAGTCTAATACACAATACTATCGAATGTACTGCAATCGAGCTCATCCAACTAGTTGAGAGTTGATGAGGAGAGCAGTGGAGTCAATCTCGATCTTGTCTACACCATAATAGACAATCAGAAGCTCAACCGCTCATGGGTGTGTCGACAAAGGCTGGAGCATTGGCAACAAAGCTGGTCATACGAACCATTGGATAGCCCGAAATACGAACCATTGCAACTCACCGGAATACATTAGTTTTCCAGTGGGTTTTCCGACAAATGGTGGCGGAAATGGGATCCAAATGTACTGATGGAAAGCTCAAGTGATGGGGAGTCTGAATCAAGCGCTGTGGAGATGAAAGGTCACTAGAAAGTGAGTGAAAACTACCTAGAAGCCAAACAACCATCAGAGTGGAAACGAACGTCGCTAGTCATTCTTTGCCGGAATCGGTGTGGAAATGCTCGCGGGAGGCTAAGGGAAGGATGGTTGGCACCTAGGGAAGTTGAATTCACAACAAAGAAGATGAGACGTTGCCAGAAAAATGAAGAATCGTGGTGGCACAAATGGTGATGAATGGCGATGGCGGCGGATCTTTAAGGAGATGATGAAGATGATGAGGTGATGGCTGATCGGAGTTTTGGAAGATGAAGGGTCACCGGAGATGGCCGAAATCTAGTTGAGATGAGCAAGGGTTTGGGTGTTGGGCAGCTGCCCTGTTCTGAAACTATTCATCTTCTTTTATACAAAGTCTGGTAAATTTTAGGTCAGTCCCTACATGAATGAAAACTAACAAAATCAACCCCCAAAAATATGACAATTTACCCCTTGAACAAAATAAATGAGACAAATTCAGACCTAATCAATAAATGAAAACCTAATATTGACTCACAACATCTCAAAAATCATTCCAAACATGCACAAATTTTAAAGAAAAAATAAAATGTTATTCTCCATTAATAATTCTATAATTTCTTCAATTGTCTCAATATAACTTCAATTTAATTACACATAGTTCTTTTTATCATTAAAATAGAGTCACTTTCATGACTCTAACACACTCCTCAACTTACTCTTTGCTTGTACTCAAGTAAAGTAAAAGAAACTTTTCAACATTCTCACAAAACCATACATAACCATATTCATCAACAACCAAGACATTCATCAAAAAGTAAAGTGAAGAATTCGAACATAACAACACAATCCTAAATAAAGAACTAAAGTTTCTGGCAAGATTTTCCTATCTCCATTCAAGCTTCTCAAATACACATCTAATATTCATATCATAATGCCAAAATGCCATGCAAAACTCCCCAACTTATGTACATGCAACATAATGCTCATTTTCCACCCAGGATTTTGACATGTAATTTCTTTTTCATTCATCACTTGATTTCTTTTCTTTTTCTTTATTTTTCTTGTCTTAACTTCTTAGGCTTTCTAGAAGGTTCGTGTAACAGGCTTTAGGTCAATGACTTCCAAACCAGACGGCTATAAAGCACTAACTTACCTGAATCAACTAGGCTATAAGTCAAGATTTTTATTTTTATTTTATTTTTATAAAGCTCATGATCTATGTAATGACCAATTAAGCTTTCTAGAGGACCCCTACAATGAGCTTTAGGCCAACCGCTCACAAGCTAAATAGCTTTAGGGGATTAGGTGTAGAACACCCCTCGGGCTTACTTACTCGAGTAAACTAGGATACAAATCAAAACCAAATCATCAAGCAACATTTAAGCACTTCTAAAGACAAAGATTAACATTTTTAACACATGTAAGATAATAAATGAAAATTTGCTCCATGGGCGTGTAAAGTATGTGAAAGACTTGCATAAACACTAAAATACATGACATTCACACAAAATAGTGTTTAACCACAATTATGGACAAACTTAGCACATAACAAAAACAATAATTCAATGCTTACAACAAACCATTTCCAAAAACTTCACAAAACCTTTCAACTAGCACCTCAATTGCTTCTAAAATGGTGATTATGAACGAATTCATGAAAATTAAAAAAAAGAAAAAAAATAGCTCACTTTTGTTCACTTTTACCACTTTTGGACTTACGAGATAGGAATCAACATATTTTTAACATAAACATAATCATGCCACAAAACTTAAGCATAATCCATCAATCACACAACCATCACAAAACACATCATCAAAACAGTCTCCACAAAAATATGATCAACAACACTTCTCAAAACATCCCTCCACAGCAACACAACACTCCATAATAGTATCATCAACACAAATATGCCAACAACACTCATAAAATCAATCAACCGTGTCTCCAACTTCAAATGTCATTGTCCTCAATGACTCACAACAACAAACATTATCCCCAACTTAGCATCAAATGATCTCAAATGGAATAAAATCAATGACAATTAAAATCGTCCAACATATTTGAGAAATATCTAACAATAGCAACATATAAGATGAAGAGATACAACCTAAGAAACAATGAGGGGTTGTCATCAATGGAGTTTGTGGAGCATGCTTAAGCGTAGTCTTTAACTAGTTAATGAGTTTCCAAACATGACAATTCCTACTAAAACAAAAACAACAAAAACATCAAAGCAATAAAAACATATTTACAAAGGTGGGTTGCCTCCCACAAGCGCTAAGTTTAAAGTCTTTGGCCATTCATCTTAAAAACTTGTCTTGTTTTTGGGTTTTGGATTTCAACAGCTTTGTGAGGGAAAACATTAAGAACAATAAAAGGGTCATCCCATCATGACCAAATCTTGCCTAAAAAGAGACAAAAGTTGCAGTTTAAGAGCCACACTTTTTCATTAGGAGAGAATGACGTCCTAACAATGTGTTTATCATGAAAAGCCTTAGTCCTCTCTTTAGAGATGCGAGAGTTCTCATAAGCTTCGTGTCTTATTTCATCTAACTCTAAAGTTGGAGTTTTCTATGGTCACTGGTCATGGTCATATCAAAATTGAATTTCCTTATGGCCCAATATGCTCTATGTTCAAGTTTTACAAGTAAATGACATGCTTTCCCAAAACTAATTGATAAGGGGACATGCCAATAGGGGAATGATAAGCAGTTTGATAGGCCTAAAGTGTATCATTTAGACACACCAACCAATCCTTACGATTGGGCAATACCATTTTCTCTAAGATAGTCTTAATTTCCCTATTAGCATGTTCCACTTGTCCACTAGTTTGAGGGTGATAAGGTGTGGAAACTCTATGGGTGATTGAGTACTTTTTCAATAGTAAGTCAAAGTGCCTATTGGTGAAATGCAAACTACCATCACTAATGATGACACGCGGGTGACTGAAATGACTAAATATCTGTGGTTGAACAAACTTGACGACCACCCTGTGATCATTGGTCCTAGTGGCAATGGCTTTTACCCATTTAGACACATAATCCACTGCAAGCAAGATATATTCAAAGCCAAAAGATGAGAGAAATGGACCCATGAAATCGATACCCCACACATCAAACACTTCCACAACCAAAGTAGGATTAAGGGACATCATATCTCGTCTACTAATATTCCATACTTTTTGACATGAAGTACAAGCATGACAATAAAAGAATGAATTGCGAACAAGACTGGGCCAATAAAAACCACACCGGAAGACCTTCAATGAGGTCCTTTTTTTGAAAAGGTTCGGGTCTTCCCAAAAATAATGCTTGATGGTTGCAAAGAAATGATCTTTCTGAGTCTCGGTCCACCCTAATGGTAATTGTCCTATGACCAAGTAATTAACTATATGGGCATACCAAGGTGCTTTGGATTGGGATATAGCAAATAATTGTTCATCTGGTAAGAAGTCATTCAAACATTGAATGGGGATATACTTTATAAAAAGTCTAGCCAAATGGTCGACGACCACATTATCACTGCCCTTTTTATCTTTAATTTCTATATCAAACTCTAGCAACAACAAAATCCATCGAATTAGTCTAGGCATAATGTCTTTCTTGTCTAACAAATACCTAATTGAAACGTGGTCTGTAAAGACAACTATCCTAGACCTAAGTAGATAAGACCAAAACTTATCAAAGAAGAACATTACTGCAAGCAACTCCTTCTCCGTAGTTGTGTAATTGCATTGAGCATCAGAAAGGGTCTTCCTTGCATAGTCGATCACATCGAGCTTTTCACTCACCTGTTGGCCAAGGACTGCACCAATGGCATAGTTTGACACGTCACACATCACTTCAAAAGGTAGCTTCCAATCAGGAGGTTGCATGATGGGTGTTATGGTCAATGCTTCTTTCAAAATGGTAAAGGCATGCATACAAGAATCATAAAAACCAAATGGCATATCTTTAGCGAGCAAATCACACAAAGGCTTAGAGATCTTACTAAAATTTTGGATGAAACATCTATAAAATCTTGCATAGCCTAGGAAAGATCTAATTTGTTGACCTATGAAGGCAGTGGCAGTTGAGAAATTAACTCCACCTTTGCCTTATCCACTGCTATCCCCTTCTTGGAAACTACATGACGAAAGATAATTCCCTCTTGAACCATGAAATGACTATTCTATAACTAAGAACAAGATTTATCTCTTTACATCATTTCAAAACCAATGCAAGCTTTTTGAGACAATCATAAAAAGACATACCAAACACAGAAAAATCATCCATGAAAACTTCAAGGAATTGACACACCATGTCAGAAAACATCAATAACATGCACCTTTGAAACATTATCAATGCATTGCATAACCCAAAAGGCATGCGATGAAAGGTAAACATAATAAAAGGACATGTGAACGTGGTATTTTCCTAGTCTTTGGGGGCAATTGGTACTTGGTAATATCCGAAATAGCCATCCAGAAAACAATAGAAAGTCTGTCCAGCAAGTTTTTTGAGGATTTGGTCGATAAATGGGAGTGGGAAATGATCCTTCCTAATGGGTAGGTTGACCTTCCTATAATCAATGCAAACTCTCTATCTTGTGGCAGTATAGGTAGGAATTCGTTCACCTGTCTCATTTTCAACAACAGTGAGGCCACTCTTCTTAGGTACAACATGGGTCAAACTTACCTATTGGCTATCGAATATGGGGTAGATGATACCCGCATCAAGCCATTTGATCACATTTTTCTTCACCATCTCCTTCATGTTCGGGTTTAGCCTTCTTTAAGATTCATGCACCGGTTTAGCATTCTCTTTACAAAATATACGATGCATACATAATGAAGGGCTAATCCCTCACAAATCGAATATTGACCAATCGATTGCTTCCTTATGTACTGTTAAGACCGCCACTAATCTCTTCACCTACTCACTATCTAAGTTGGCAGCAATGATCATGGGTAAGGTTTCATTTGGCCCTAGGAACACATATTTGAGAGTATTAGGTAGGGCCTTTAACTCTAAAATTGGAGGAAACTCAATTGACATTGGTTGTGAAGTCTTAGACAAAGGTGGTAAAGGTTCATACTTAGTGGTCCAGGGTCTCCCTTATAGAATAGGTGACCTATCTATATAAGCACTAACCTCCTGAATCTCAAACAAAGCATTCAGGCTACATATCTCCTTGACAGACGGATTCATAAGAGTGTCAATTGCATCATCACATAACATTTGTGGGGCATGAGCCTCTATTAGAGTGTCAATAGAATCAACCATGAAACACTCATTATCATCCTTATGCACAGGTCCTAAACCAACATTAAACACATTAAGCCTTAGTTTCCTATTCCCAAAAGACACATCCATCTTTCCTGATCTACAGTTAATACAAGCGTTTGTCATTGCTAGAAAGGTCTCCCTAAAATAATCGGTGGCATACTTCTACTGCTCATATACTGCATGTCTAAGACAATAAAATTCACTGGAAAATATAGTTCCTAAACCTTAATTAACACATCTTCAATTAGTCCCCTAGGCATTTTGATCGATCAGTTAGCTAACTATAGGATGACTTCAGTAGACTTGAGCTCACTTAAGTTAAACTGTTCATACACGAAGTGGGTAATAAGTTCACACTCGCCCCTAAGTCTAAGAGGGCTCTATCAATAGTGATATTACCTATCATATAGGAAATAATAGGATCTCTAGGATCCTTTAACTTCGGGGGAAGGCAGTTTGAGACAACCGTACCTACATTTTTTGGTAAATGTATAGTCTTGGGTGCGTGAGACTTCATTCGCCTCTTTTGCTTGCACATTTCCTTGAGGAATCTAGCATAAGCAGATACTTGCTTAATGACATCTAAAAGTGGAATGTTAATTTGTACCGGCTTAAACAACTCAACCATTTCCTCAATCCTAGCGCTTTTCCTAGTAGTGGGAATATTTTGGGGCTCTAAGCACTGAGGAAAATGTGCTCTCGGTATGTACGATGCAAAGGATGGTTCCTTCTCCCCAACTTCCTCCTTACTCGGTCTTTGAACACTTGACTCTACAAGTGGCTCACTCTCACTCTCTTTGGCTAAGTCCCCACCTAGACTTTTCTTTTCTTTACCGTGGACTTCTACTTCCCTCTCAAGCCTAATTAGCTCTCGGCCGCTCTAAAGAGTCATCATAGCCTTAGCTTGTTCGGAAAGAACCACTAGGGTACCTACGACTTAACCAAGCAATTGGTCTTGCTCCCTCATATTAACTACTTCAGCTATTTGACCAATCTGGGTCTCCAGCCTACTAATGGATTGGGAATGGGAATGTATTAGTTGGTTACTTTGCTCTAAGTCTCGAAACCTAGCATTCATGTCAACTTTTTGTTCCTGCATGGTTTGAAACATGCTAGCATTTTGTTCTTGCATGGTTTGGAGCATTTGAACCATCATTGATTCCAGTTAACCGGGCATTGGAGTGGGCTGTTGAACCGAGGGTGGGATCCTTAGTTCGATTGAAGGTTGCTCCATATAATTGCCTTGTTGATTTAAAGGATTATTCTTGTATGACATATTGTTAGGGATATTTTGAGGTGGTTGAGGCTTCCATGAAAAATTAGGGTGGTTGCGCCACCCAAGATCGTACGTATTTGAGAACGAATCATTCCGTTTTTGGAAGCCTTGTACAACCTGCACTTGCTCCTCACAAGGGTCAGGGGTGGGTTCCTCAATTGGATGGTCAAGAGTGGATTGCATGGCAAAAACATCTTGGTTCGCCCTAATCTGAGAAGATTATATAGACGGCTGCCCTTGTATAGATACAAACTTCTCAACTAATGGGCCAGCACCTCTAGCTTGGAACTAATGTCTTCTAACCGTGACACCTCATACACGCCACCCTTCTTGGATGATTGCCCTAAGATAAGCATTCTAGATGCAAAAATCTAGTGCATTGAATTTTCACTTAAGGTCTCGAAGAGTTGTCATAACTCATTCTCATCCTTGTGCATAAATGTTCCTCCACAAGAGGCATCTACCATATTCCTATGCCTCTTGGTCAGTCTGTCATAAAAATGATAATCATATTTTACACTATGATTTTGCATTGAATTTTGATAGGATTTAGGATACTTTTCATACAATTTGGGCCATAATTGCTACCTAATTCTATTAATTTGTCTTTGCAGGCCTAAACGATGATTTTAAGCATAAATAACAGTTTTGAGCGTAAATTGTGTAACTTGAGCTTGAAAACTCAGAATGACTTGAATTTAGAATTTTTGGAAACCTAAGAAGAAGAGCTACAACTTTCATGTTTTGGGTTTTCCCTAATTCGGACTGGACAAGGGTGAAAACTTGGCTTGAAGTCGCGAAAAGTACGCTGGGAACTGAAGAAAAAAACGTCTTTGGACGTGCTTCAGTATTTCTGCCATAACTTGAGCTGTAGACCTCGGATTGTGCTGATTCTTGAACGAGTAGAAATATAATTGAAAGGAATACAATTAATATGTTTAACACGTTTTCAGATTCGGACTCTTTCATGCTAAAATTTGGCCCAAAATTCCTCGCCGCGACAAGGAAAAAGCTTCACCGCGGCGAAACCTGCATCAACTGTAAAAATAAAATGACGCGTTTTGGCTTGCTGGGGCTTAATCCTTAAGTGAGAGAGGTTTAAATTAGAGCGAAAAGGAAGAGAAATGGGTCTTGGTTCGGCATTTGGAAGGCAGCTCTTGGAAGGAGAAGATTATTGAAGATTTGGGCTTCAAATTAGAGAAGATTTCTCCATCTTTTGCTTGTTTTTCAATGATGAATCTTGATTCAGTTTGTTTTTGTTATTTTATTTCGTTTTTGAGTATGAACTGAGTTGTTTAGTTAGGGTTTGATGTAACCTTGATATAATCATTCAAATTTATATGAATTAATTTACTTTGAGTTTTAATTTTATGATTGAGTGTTTATCTCTTTGCTTAATGACTTTTGGATGCTTGATCACCATTCAAATGTGTGTTGTTCACAATGAGACTGAGAAGTGATTTGTGATTGTGCCTCTTGGGATAAATACCGTAGATTAAGAAAACGCTAGAGATAGGTTTAGCGATCTATGAAATCTATATAGAATTCCATAAAGCTTAAAAGACTTTGAACTATTAATCTTCATTTTGTTGGGTGCGGAAGCTTAATAGGGATAAGTAAGGAAATGTAGCCTGAGAAGATATGTTTTACAACTTAGGGAATTCGATTTTCAATCAAGGAATTAGAACTTGGGTAATAGATTCTATGATTTGGGTTAGCGTATTTAGGTGAAATCAATACCCTAGCATTTTTTTAGCATTGTTTAATTAGTTAAGTTGTTGGGTTTTGCTTTAATTTCATTATCTTTCATTTTTACTTTGTTAATTTGTATTTAGTTTGTTAATCTTCCATCAATCCAATTTATTGTTTCTTCAATTAGGACTTAAACTAGAGAAATCGGTACTTAGTAACACTATCCTCGTGGGAACGATACTCATCACTTTATTACTTTATGCGACTAGTGCACTTGCTATTCATTGCATGTTGTAGTTACAGCGCATCAAAAAACTACAAACTAATTGCCACCTAGGGACTATGTGATGTGAAGTAATTTAAAGCAATACTCAACATGTAATTATTTCATACCAACATTTATCATGCAATAGGTTTCATATCAACAACTAATCTTAATGGACAACACCAATAATCACAAATCATGCATCAAACTGCATTAAAGTATCGTAATCATGCATGAAACGAAAACAAATATACTTTGATACACAATACTACCAAATGTCCTACAATCAAGGTCATCCAACTGGTCGAGAGCTGATGAGGAGAGTGGTGGAGTCAATCTTGATCTTGCCTACAGCATAATAGATAATCGAAAGCTTGGCCGCTCATGGGTGTGTCAACGAAGGTTAGAACAGTGACAATGAAGCTAATCATGGCAATGAGCATAAAACCAACAACGAGATGATGTGAAGAAGGAGTGGAAACAACCAAAGGATAGCTCGGAATACGAACCGTCGCAACTTATCAGAGTATGTTAGTTTTTCAACGGGTTTTTTTTGGAAAATGGTGGCGGAAATGGGATCTGAAGGTACCAATGGAAAACTCAGGTGATGGGGAGTCCAAATCAGGTACTATGGAGAAAAGGTCGCTGGAAAGTGAAAGAAAACAGCCTGGAAGCCAAACGGTCGCCGTAGTGGAAACGAAGCGTTGTTGACCATTCTTTGCCAAAATTGGTGTGGAAATGCTTGTGGGAGGCTAAGGGAAGGATGGCTTGCACCTGGGGAAGCTGAATCAACCCCCAAAAATATGACAATTTACCCCTGAACAAAATAAATGAGACAAATTGAAACCTAATCAATAAATCACAACCTAATATCGACTCACAACATCTCAAAAATCATTCCAAACATGCGCAAGTTGTAAGGAAAAATTAAAATGTGATTTTCCATTAATAATTCTGTAATTTCTTCAATTGTCTCAATATAACTTCAATTTAATTACACATAGGGTTTTTTATCATCAAAATAGAGTCAATTTCATGACTCTAACAACAATCATAGGCAACTTGTCTCCTTCTCCTAGGTACACATATTTGAGATGGTTCGGGAGAGGGTTAAACTCCAAGGTATGGACCTAAACAATGGAAGGGAAAAGTTTCTCGTTAGATACAGGAAGTGTAATATAAGAGAGATCATACTTTGAATTTTTCTTTGGAAGAACATCAAGTGCTTCTATAATCTCTTGGAACTTTAGATTGTACCTTAGGTAACGTTTTGCTTCATTGGAGTCGATTGACAAATTTTCTGCATTTTTGGACTGCTTTGCTCCATCTTGAAGTAACTCGTCCTTAATCGCTTCATCATCAATCGGTTTCTTATAAGCTTCTTCAAGTTGTCTTCCACTTCTCAATGTTATGGCACTATCATTCTCCATAGGAATGGCCATATGTTGGGAAGGAAGTTTCCTAAACCGTTCCGCCTCTAGTCTTCCAATTATAGTAGCCAATTGACTATTTGATTTTCAAGATTATTGATTGATGTCTTTGTATCTTGTTGGAGTTGGAAAGTGCTGATGGCTAAAGAGTTTACTAAGTCCTCTAAAGACTTGCTTTGAGATTGGGGAGCATTTTGTGGCCTTGCTTGATACGGTTGTTGTGCTCTTGGATAAGGTAAACCGGGTGGGTTTGTAAGGGCAACAACTTGTTGATTTCTTGAAAGCTAAGGTTGGGGTGATCTCTCCATCCCTAATTATAGGTATTGGAAAATGGATCATACTTTGGTCGTTACTATCCTTGAATCCTCCTACAACATTCGCTTGCTCCATATTAGGCTCTTGAAGAGTAGGGCACATGTTGGTAGGATGTCCAATGGTAGAGCAAATTCCACATTGTTTAACTTGTTCAATCGTAATTTGTTGCACAAGTGCAGTCAAGGTACTCAATTGCTGCTCAATATTATTGGAAATTCCCACTTCATTTACCTTACTTGGTGATAGATCAGATCGAACACCAAATTGTTGAGAATTTGCAACCATGGTTGCAATCAAGTTTCTCACTTCAGTAGGAGTTTTATCAACCAAAGCTCCTCCACTTGCTGCATCAATCATACTTCTCTCCATAGGCATCAATCCCTCATAAAGGTATTGGAGTAAAAGTTGCTCATTTATTTGATGATGAGGGAAACTAACACATAATTTCTTGAATCACTCCCAATACTCATATAAAGTCTTCCCATTATACTTTCGAATACCACAAATTTTTTTCTTTCTAATAAGACTAGCTCTAAATGCTAGAAAAGATTTTTCTATGACTAGTCTCTTCATTTCATTCCAGTTATTTAGGGTCTCGAATGGTAGATAGTATAGCCACTCCTTAGTGCTATACGCTAGAGTGAATGGGAATGCCCTAAGCTTGACTTGTTCTTCAGTAGTGCCACTTGGTTTCATGCTCAAACACACCACATGGAATTTCTTAAGATGCTTATTTGGATCCTCTCCCACTAATCCTTAGAAAGTGGTAAAAGATTAATCATGCCAGGTTGTGATTCAAAAGCTCCACCCATGTCATTATACTGAATGCACAAAGGTTGTTGGTCAAGGGTTAGTGTAGTCATCTCCTTAAGAGTACAAGTAGTCATCTCTTCTTGATCAAAATAATCAGAAGAATTTGAAAAATCTGAAGAGTCACTCGTAGATGGAAGATTGGTACTAATCGCTTGATTAAGAATTGTCATATTCAAAGGTGGTCACAAATGAGTAATAAGAGGAATTGGATCAAAGTGTGAATTTGATCTCAAGTTGTAATGAGAGTTCATTCACCAAAACACCTTCAGCTCGACAAAAACAAACAAACAATTAAATTAGAAAAATTAGAAACTAAAAAAGAGTTAACTAAAAGAAAAATCACCGGCAACACTGCCAAAATTTTGATGCATGCAAATGCAACAACCTAATTTAACCTTACTTAAATTCTATGTCAATGTTGCATAGTAGCACAAAGCAAGTAAGGGTCTTTCCCATAGAAGACGTTCCTAAGTAACAAATTACTTATTAAGCAGGAGGCTTTAGTGAATTTAAAACTAAAGACTAATTAACTTAAAACAGAAACTAAAAAATAAGATTGATGAAATGGATTGAAGGATTATTCGCCACCACTAAACGTAAATTATAAATTAATAGAAACACTTCCTAACTTTCTACCTTCTTTGTAAAACCCTAATATGGCAAATACTTCTAGAGGGGAGTGAATAGGAGTTAATAGAAATTAATGCGGAATAATAAATTTCTCAACTACCCATATGCTATGAATAATAAATAACAATAATGAGAAACAATAAGTAATAAATGAATTGAGGGAAGAGAAATGCTTAAAGATTTATGGTGGTTTAGAGCCTTGATCAAGAGCCTCCTATATCCACTTCTTCAAGACAATCTCCTTGAAGTTCCACTAGACTCAGATTTCCCCAATACAATAGTTTACACAAGATTTCGCCTCAACAATAGTTTGACAATATTCTGCCTTTAGTTTTACATGATTTCACCCAACAATATGAATCAAATATTTTTGTGAATGATTGCCTTTGAGCTAGCTAATACACAATGGGTTTCAAATTTCTCTCTAAGGATATGAGTTTTTAGTACAAATGAGAGAGTAATTTATTTATTAAGATAGAGCTCTAGGGTTTGCAAGATTGATTGATGATTGTTGCCCTATTCTCTCACTCCATAGTCTCTTTCTCTTGTAATAAATCCCTCTATTTATGTATTCACCAACCCTTGAAATAAATTAGAGTCGTTGCTTCATTTAATGCACTCTGTAGCTTTCTGCAAAACTATTGAACCTTCAGTATGGTTATTGTGCAATCAAATCCTTTCATCATCTATTATCTCATCAAGGTTTGAAGTATAGAAATAATGTCAACTTCAAGTATAAACCACCTTGACATATTCAAATTAAGTTATCGGACCAATCGACCAATCAAGCACCAACTCGATTCCACTATTGCCACAGATTTAAGGTTGTTGTCTCTTACTGAATATCTCACTGAGATAATTTCTTCTATACCTAGGAGTGATAAATCATTTGTCGATCCACCATAGCCATAATGCACATCTCAATGTAGCCAATCACCACCATATTGATAACCCTGAACCAGACTATGTTAGGCTAGTGTCAAACTACACCAATGTTTACACACGATGCTCTAGTGATCTCAAGTCTAAGGACTACATGAACCACCATCTATTCGAGGATATATGTATTCCATGGACATTGGGTTACCATCTATATGAAATCTTCTGTGTGGGCCAATTTGGTAAACTCGTGAATAACAAGCACCCATGTATCACACCAAGTTATCAACAATCAACCTTGACATGCCAAATCTATCACTACCTTCCGATAAGGTCGTTCAACGCTATGACAACCTTACCGTATTATTTGTGCCCTTAGTTAGGATAATATTGGGGCTACAAACATTTCTACAATGGCCACCTAATGTGATCATAGGGATCTTACAATCAAGACTTATCACTGCTTGATTCCCTCATCACGATTCAACCACTCTAAAAGCATCAAATAACACATACATATAGAATATGATTTACACAATATAAACGATGCCTTTTATAAATAGAATAACATGATCCATTTAGTCAATATACAACAATATGATTGGCTCTAGGGAACCTACTCTAACAATCTCCCACTTGCATCTACAGCCAATCATTTACGTATTTAATACCAAATGAAGCCTAGTGTCTATCATGCTTCTACTGCGACAGAGCTTTTGTAAGTGGGTCTACAATGTTGTCATCGGTAAATACTATGCTTATTTGCACATCTTCCCTCTGAACAATTTTCCTGATAAGGTGGAATCGTTTGAGTATGTGTTTGGATCTTTGATGAGATTGTGGTTCCTTGGCCTAAGCAATGGCCCCATTGTTGTCACAAAATATCTGTACTAGATCAACAATGCTTGGAACCATACCAAGTTCAATAATGAACTTCTTGATCCAAACTACCTCTTTGGCTACATCTGATAATGCAATGTACTCGGTCTCCATCGTAGAATTAGCCACAGTACTCTACTTTGAGCTTTTCCAACTCACTGCAACTCCATTAAACAAAAGACAAAACTTGATTACGACCGATAGTCATCTCTGTTAGTTTGAAAACTGGAATCACTATTTCCTCTTACAGTGACTTCATCCTCTCTTTCATAAGCCAAGAACATATCCTAAGTCCTCTTAAAGTACTTAAGAATGTTCTTGACATGTATCCAATGATGCTCACTTGGATCTGATTGATATCCATTACAAATGCTTAAAGCATATAAGACATCAATCCGAGTACATAACATGGCATACATTATGGATCCAATAACGGATGCATACGGTATCCTATTCATCTTATCTCTCTCCTTAGATGATTTTGGACACATTTCCTTTGAGAGATAAACACCATGTGACATAGGAAGAAATTCATTTTTGGATTCTTCCATATTGAATCTCTTCAGTACCTTGTCAATGTATGTACTCTGACTTAGGCCGAGCAACCTATGTGATCTATCTTGATAAATCTTGATACCAAGGATGCAGGCTACTTCCCCTAAGTCCTTTATAGAAAAGCACTTGGATAACCAATTCTTTACCATCTGCAAGTTCAATATATCATTCCTAATTAGTAATATGTCGTTGACATATAATACTAGGAGTGCCACTGCGCCCCCATTGAACTTCTTATACACACAAGGCTCATCTTCGTTCTTGATGAAACTAAATTCCTTAACAGCTTCATCAAAACGAATGTTCCAGCTCTTTGATGCTTGCTTAAGTCCATATATAGACCTTTGCAACTTGCATACCTTTTCTTCTTTTCCTTCAAGAATGAAACACTCGATGTAATATTCTTTCTAGCTAGTAGTTCTTTGGAAAAATATAAGTAAAACTCACTAAATATATTATAGAATATATATATATATATATATATATATATGAAATAGAGGGCCCATAACTAATTTTTCTTTATATACAAATCTCTACATCAAGTAATAAGTCACAAAAATAACTCAAAAATATAGCCAGACAGTGTTGCCTTTCTCCTCCGTTACTTGACGTTCCATCCGACCGCATCTCATCCACTACCTGTAAAAACAATGAAATCAATGGAGTGAGCACTAATTGCTCAGGAAGTAAACCCACAATACTTCTATTCTTTCTCCGTTAATCAAATCCTGGATTTTCTTTCCTTACACCAAACTTCTCAATTCTTCTTAGCTCTTTCTAAGATTCTAGTTTCTCACTTATCGATATGTAAGCACAAATAGGGAAACTAACTCGAGGTTGTAGAAATGGCATGATGCATATGCACAAATGCATAAATTTTTTCTATGCAATGCATTCTCTTTTTTTTTTTTTTTTCTATTTTGTTTCTTTTTCTGCTTTTCTTTCTTTTTTTGTTTCTCTTCTTTCTTTTTTTTTTCTATTCTTGCTTTTTTGTTTTTCTTGCTTTTTCTATTCTTTATTTCTTTTCTTTTTTTTTCTTTTTCTTTCCTTTGTTTTGTTTTCTTTCTTTTCTTTTCTATTCTTTCTTTCTTTGCCAATCGGACTCAGTTGAGGCATGGATTTGGAACCCTGGCCGTGTGAGTGTATTCTTAAATTCTTTCTTGGGTACAGTCCTCATCCACATGCACTTCTTACGGACTGTACAAATTCTTCTTTCTTATTCTTAGGCCGCTCAGTAAAGGCGGTGTGCATGCGGGGCTATTCTTCTTCTCTATCACTCACGGGTTTCCCATCGCAACAACCTTCTTTTCTCTTATCTTTTTATATTTCTTTAAATAAAATTCAGATTTGAGGTATTCTTTAATTATGTTCTTTAGATAATGATTCTACAATGAATTCTTTTCTTTCTTTCTCTTTATTCTTTAATGTTCTCATACACGTATATGTGCATGTAAATATGCTCATTCCTTTCTATTCTTTCTAAATGCAAATGCTCAAATGTAAGGATGCATTATGGCATATAAAGATATCATGATGGAATTAGTATTCTCTACCAACAACATTTCCATAACAAAGTAATAATCTAACATACTCATATATATATGCACTTTCTTTGATATTTCATCAAACACCATACATGCACCATACAAACCCTAAATTGGTTACACTTCCACATATTTCTCAAGCCACCAAAATTGGAGCAAAAACTCCTTAAGGCCAACAACCACCCTAGCCAAATTTCATCCTCCACCATTCCACATTTATGCTTTCATATTTCATCCAAAATCCCATCAACTCAACACATACAAATACATCACTTCTCATGGCCATAAGATTCACAAATCAAACAACCTCAACCTCAATTTCAATCCATAATTCTCATCATCCAAACACACATACAACATACAATACATTTCCCTACACAAGTATTTATCCAATCAAAGCTAACGTTGGATTTACTTACCTTGAATTTGAGCAATTCTAACACTATAATCTCTCTTTGGTAGAATTCCCCTTCCTCTTAAACCCTAAGCATATAAAACCATAAGAATTCAAAACTTTAAAATTTAATCTCACATCTAGGTGTAAGAATCTTACCTTTGGATGCTTAGGATTGAAAATCTATCAAAATCTAGCCAAAATCCAATGAATTTCCTTGAAAATTTAGTGAAGAAATTTGAGAGAATTTGGGTTGAAGGTGGCGTGAACTATGGGTGGAGTGGCTAGGGTTTCTCTTCTTGAACTCTTATTACTACATAATAATATATATAGTTTCCCATTTTACCCTTGCACTTTCTAAAAATTCCATCTATGTCCCTTAGTCAATTACAAGAATGCCCTCATTTTTATTAACTTCTCCATGTTATTCTACTTCTTTTCACTCCCCACTTTTTCAACTAATTATGAGTGCAAAGACCATTTTACCCCTAATAACATTTTAAAGAATTTCCTTCACACTTGTTCAATATAACTTTCACAAAATTCAACTAAGGGTATTAAGGCATAAATAAAGCTACATACCTTGATGTGGGCATTACAATCAGGTTGTGTCATATAGACACCCTCTTCAAGGTTTCCATTCAGAAAAGTAGTTTTGACATCTGTTTGTCAAATCTCATAATCATGGTATGCAACTATAGCAAGCATAATCCAAATAGACTTCAACATTGCTACTGGCAAACAAGTTTCGTCATAGTCTATGTCATGCTTTTACTTAAAACCTTTGGAAAACAATCGTGCCTTATAGGTATGCACGTTATCTTCCATGTTCGTCTTCTTCATAAAACCTATTTACATCCTATGGGTTTGATCTCTTTGAGTAAATCCACCGAAGTCCATACTTGGTTATGGTACTTGGAGTCCATTTAAAAGTTCATGGCCTCAAGCCATTTTGTGGAATCTGGATCCAATACAACGTCATCATAGGTTTGAGGTTCATCATACTAATAAACCAATATGTCATCGTGCTAAGTCACGAGAAAACCATACCTCTCGGGCTCACAACGTACTCTACCAAACCTACGTAACTCCTGTGTAATATAAGGTGGTTCACTTTTTTCAATGACTTCTGGAGTGACCTCCTCCTAATGTTACTCCATCTCAGGTGGTACATCTGCTTGTTCTTTATCAACAATATTTTGTGGTGTCCAAACATCATTGAGTTCGGCCTTTCTACCTCATGTACTATGTTAGAGAAATTCCTTCTCTAAGAAGACTACCCTAGTTTGAGCTACAAAAACTTTTCACTCTTTTGGATGGTAGAAATAATATCCCATGTTTTCCTTAGGATATCCCACAAATATACATTTGTCAGATTTTGGGGCAAGCTTATTTGACATCAATTTCTTGACATAAGCACTACAACCCCAAATTCTCAAATAAGACAACTTAGGCTTTCACCTATTCCATAGTTCATTTGGAGTCTTATCCACTGATTTGGACAACACACAGTTCAATGTGTGAATAGCAATCCCTAGGGCATAACCTCAGAATGATGCTGGTAGATCAGAAAACTCATCATTGATCGAACCATGTCCAGTAAACCTGATTCCTCCTTTTCGATACACCATTATGTTGAGGTGTATATGGAGGTGTAAATTGTGATACTATCCCATATTCCTTAAGGTACTCTCCAAACTCCAAGCTTAAGTATTCACCTCCTCAGTCTGACCAAAGAGCTTTAATACTTTACCAAGCTTGTTTTGTACTTCATTCCTGAATTCTTTGAACTTGTCAAACGATTTAGATTTATGTCTCATTAAATAGATATATCCATATCTACTGAAATCATCAGTAAATGTGATGAAGTAAGAATATCCTCCTCTTGCCTGAACTATCATTGGACCACATATATCACTATGGATGAGCTTAACATTTTAGTATATCTTTCACTATTACCAATGAAAGGCAACTTGATCATCTTGCCTAGAAGGCATGATTCACATACCTCATAAGATTGAAAATCAAATGGGTCCAAGACTCCGTCCTATGCAGTTTTGCTATGCGAGTTTGATTAACATGACCTAGCCTACAATGCTAGAGAAATGTTTGGTTCAAGTCGCCATTCTTGGCTTCCTTATTTTGAAGATTGAATATTCCTTTGTCCATATCTAAAACATATAAACCATTATGTAATCTAGCATTTCCATAATGAATATCATTCAAACTAAAAGACAACAATCCATTAGATATATCAAAACGATATCCTAAATTGTCCAAAGTGGACACGAAAATAATATTCTTCGAGACCGAAGGTACATAATAACAATCAATTGGTTCCAAGATAAGACCTGAAGGCAAAGATAGCCAATAAACACCTACAACTAAAGCAGTAACTCTAGCTTTGTTCCTAACGTGTAGGTCTATCTCCCCTTGACGAAGTGATTTACTCTGCCGTAGTCCATGCACATTAGTACAAATGTGAGATGCACATCCAGTGTCAATAACCCTAGATGTGTTAGGAGATAAGTTTATCTTAGCCATGAACATACCTCTGGAAGAAGAAGCAACAACATTCTTCTTCTTATTTGCTTGGAAGCCCTTGCAGTGTCTCTTCCAATGGCTAGGCTCACCATAATAGAAGCAAACTATCTTTTGTTCTTTGCTAACACCTTCCACATACTTCAGAGTATCTGGGATTCAGGTTTGGGTTTGGTTTTAGCCTTAGCCTTATCCTTGCCTTTACCCTTCCTTTCACCAGTGTTAGCATCAACCAAAAACACTGGTTTGAACCTTTTAATGTCCTACTCCATAGTCTCAATTAGGAGCTTAGGGAGTGTCTTCTCATTCATGCTCATTTTATATGTGAATTGAGAATAAGAATCAGGCAAGGACTTCAAGACTAAGTCACTGTCCAAACCTGAACCCAAAGTCTAAAGTTTAGATGAATTTGTGAGTTGTCATCATCTCTAGGCAATACTTTTGGAGACATACGTTTTATTTGAAGTGTGTTACTTCATTTGTCCTCATTTTGTTTAATTTAACATCATCTCACTATTATTAGAAAAAAGTTAATATTATTTTTGAAAAACCACAATAATATAATTAATATTATTATGGAAAACCTCAAGAGGACCACTTTAGTTTTTTCCCTTACTTTTTAATGGATTAAACCTTTAATATATCTCCTATATAAGTGAAGTGTTTAGGTTAAAATTTTTTTATAAAATGCATTGACCCAGTTTGATGATAGTAACATGGCTCAATAGTGAACTTTGTCTCTTGGTTCACATCGTTTCAGGTCATATTCAATTATTCAATCCAATAAAGCTAAAAATTGGCTTCACACATAAAAGAGGGTTTGATTTTTCTAGTCTGATAAATTAATGGTGATATCATTTTCACTGACTTAAAATACTTTTTATTCACAAAGACAAATTTCAATGAGACTAGAATTGAATAAATTAAGCTTAAACTATAGTGAACAAAAATCAAAATCTATGACAACATTGGCTTGTAATTCATACATAGCAATTACCTAAATGTCTAAATTAATAGTTTGGATGGCTGTGCGGGTGCCCAAAGCTTAACCTAATTTGTTTATCAAATATAAGAGAGTTTAAACTTAATGAAAAAAGTATACAAATATTTATTTTAGTGCTAAAGTTCGCTCTAATTATTTATCAACCTTGTTATAAATACAAATTATTCTAGCCCCACAAAGACATCAACCACATTAATTCATTACAGCAATACTGTTTTTATTTTACAATAATTCTTTACAACTTTTGAAAAAATATGTCGTCCTAAAAATTCCTGTCATGAGAATGTTTCAAAGCGGCTACATTATTACTACTCATGTTCTTTAAATTCTATATATAAAGAACATGAATCCTTTCATTTCTTATGAATATATCATATATCAAAGAAGGCTGCTGATGCGTTTTCTCTGGAAATACTCAAGTTTCTTCAGGAACATAAGTAACATTTTTCTAGTAATTTTTGGAATAGATGAGAAATAATGCTAGCTAGTCCTACAAAATTTATATCCCACAACATTTATTTATGTTATGCCTGGGAAAATAGGGCTGACGTGGCGCCCAGTTAAGTGCGAAAGGTTAGACCTCGGGAAGAGTCTGCTGACATTCTGGCACAGCCGCATCGCATGATGATGCAAGCAGCACACTCCTATCAGTACAGTGGGTGCGCGCTAGACCGAAGAAAGGCTAGAGGATGTTCACGTGTCCAATCCCCGCAGCAAATCGCGTGAATTACTCTAGAAGGTGGGCAATGTGACATAAAGAAGGATTTGCACGGATAATCCCACCAACTCACAGATTCAGTAATGATAACCTTAATTCATCCAACTATAAATTGGGAGCTCTCCTCTCATTTGAGGGATTAGCTACCCTCTCTCTAGAATATACAGCATTTGATACCTTGTATTATCATTGTAAAGTCAGTCGGCTAAAGCGACCTGACCCTTATCATTAATACAAACATCAATGGACGTAGGACTTGCTTCCTTAGCATCCAAACCACTTTAAAACTCCTTTCTCACTGCATTTGCTCTCGATTCTTTTGCTTTCACGTGTGTCTTCTAGGCCAGCTCAGCATCTCACACGTGCGTTTCGTTGGTGTCAAAATCACGCATCAACAGTTTGGTGCTAGAAGGAGGGCTGATTTGGCATTCGTCCTTTATCAGAAGAATCTCTAACTTTTCGGCCCTACAACAGCAAATGGCTCACCGATTTGAACCTGAGAAAACCAACCAGAATACTAAGGGGATCCCTCAAATGCAGGAGGATACCTTCCCCGGGGTACCCTCGGCCCCGCAGACTACCGCGGGGAACATCCCATCAAGTTCACAACTTGACCCTGCCATTCTAAGCTACCTGGAGAGGTTCAATAATACTCTCCAAACGGTCACGTGGAGATTGGACCGTTTGGACCAGGATGTATTGCCCAAGTCGAATGAGGTTGTGCTACCGCCAAAAACGCCTGCAGGTCGCACGAAAGCGCGGCAAAGGGCGATAGCCCGTGCTACGAGCACTGCAGCACGTCAAAGAAAGGGTAAGCAAGTGGCGAATGGACCTAAAAGCTCAAAAGGCCCGGCGAATGCCAACCACGCCCCTCGTAGAATACTTGTGGCGTTGAGACTCGGTGAAAAGGTGTAACCCAAGCCATCCCACACCACGTCTCGTGAAAACCCCCACAAAACTG
Organism: Pistacia vera; assembly: GCF_008641045.1. Lineage (NCBI taxonomy): Eukaryota > Viridiplantae > Streptophyta > Magnoliopsida > Sapindales > Anacardiaceae > Pistacia > Pistacia vera. The sequence continues at coordinate 27,349 of NW_022196099.1, forward strand.
CTGGGCTGGGCAATTCTTATTACCGCCAGAACGATCCTGATCGTTGTGCGGGAAGCTTCCACACTCTGCGGGTCGATTCTCACCACCGCGGAGGTCGTGAAAGTTCCCCGAATAATGCAACGCCATCACACAGCTCTAGCCAATGTGTGTCAAGATTAGCCGGGACTGCTGATAGAGGCGAGGGGGAATCTGACCTACAGTCGTTCCTCAACCGTAACCGTGAGGGTCGCACCCACGTTGTGGAAAGTAATCCCCAGGTAGCGCTGCTACCTAAAATCGAAGAGCTGTAGCGAGCTCTTGATCAACTGAAAGCTCAGCAAAACGAGCAAGGGCAGGTCGCATCGGCGTCTCCCTTTTCTTCGGTGATATTAGCCGCCCCACTACCATCGGGGTTTAGAATGCCCGACATGCGGGCGTTCAATGGAAATTCTGATCCACAGGATCACTTATATGAATTTAACAACCCGATGGAGCTTCACCAGGTCTCAGATTTGGCAAAATATCGGTGTTTGGCAGTGACCTTAACCTCTCATGCCAAACAGTGGCTCAGGTCGCTCCCAGCGGGATCAATCAACTCGTGGCCTTAGATGAGCACGACGTTCCTGAGACACTTCCAATCGAACAGAAAGTTCTCAATGCCTTTGAGCTACCTCAGCAACATAAGGCAAGAAAGGGATGAATCCCTCTAATCATATATAGACAGATTCCACAGAGAACTCAACAAAGTGGCTCACACTCTCGAGGAGTCTGTTCAGACTCTCATTATTGCAGGAGTTCGTCCACAAACTGACCTGTGGAAAGAGCTACAGGCTGAGGATGATGTTTCCCTCACCCGTTTTTACAATCTTGCGGAGAAGTATCTCTGTATTGAAAGTTCTGTAGTGGCACTCCACCGTCGCAATCACGGCACCTCAGGCAGTGCGCCTGGTTGGGAAGAAAGAATGAGAGTTGATCGCAGATGGGCTCTTGACGATCAGCGAAAAGGGAAGAAGCCGCGCTATGAGCCCAAAAAGTCTTATGCCCCAGTTACTCGTCGCGATTGCGATAGGAACCAATATACTCATTTGAATGTATCTGTATCGGCTATTCTTGACAAATCAGAAGAGGCCAGCTTGCTCGAAGAACCTGAGCCCATGAAAAATCCCCCATCGGCCAGGAACAGTAAAAAATATTGTCTTTGTCATCGGGACAATGGGCACCATACCGATGAATGCCGAGCTCTCAAGTAGGCGATCGAAAACCTCATCAAGCAGGGACATTTCAAGGAGTATATCGATGACTCTGCTCCCTCACAAGAGAAAAATTAGGGGGAGCCAAGTAAGAAGCGCCGTGATCAGAAATGAGTGTGCACCCTCAATTTAATCTTCGCGGGACCGCACTTTGCAGGGAACTTGCGAGGTGCCCAAGAAAGGTATGCTCGCGAGGCACATCACGACCCCATCAGAACGATGAACGTGGCACAACGACCACAAAAGATTCACCGAGAGGAGGAAATTTCCTTCTTCGAAAAAGATACAGCCCGACTGCATCATCCTCACGATGATGCCCTTGTGATCATGTCCCTCATAGGGCGCTATAATGTCCAGAGAATGTTAGTGGATAACAGAAGTACTGTGAACATCCTGTTCGCTTCAACTTTCGAAAGAATGAATTTGAACGAGGCCGACCTGAAGCCTGCCTCGTTCCCTTTATTTGGCTTCATAGGGGACCACCTACTCCCCAAGGGAATGATCTCACTCCCAGTCATGCTGGGTGACTTTGACGAGGTGACCAAGGTAATTGAGTTCTTGGTAGTGGATTGCCCATCTGCCTTTAATGGAATCTTGAGGCGACCTCTGTTGAGACACTTCAAGGCAATCACTTCAATATACCATCTGAAGATGAAGTTCCCCACCCCGACGGGGATTGGGGAAGTTAGCGGGTCTCAGTACGCATCTCGCGACTGCCATGTGAAAGCAATGCAGATGGCATGCAAAGGCAAAGGCACCTCGCACAACAATCAGAACCAGGCAATGGTGATCAGCCGGATCGAGCCACAGCTTGGCCCAGCCGAGGATAATATAGATCCTCGCATTCAGGACTGCCCTTCCAGTGGGCCAGTTGAGGACCTGACTGAAGTACTGGTCGACTAGAACGAACCAAGCAGGGTGTAAGGATCGGTAAAAATCTCAATCCCCAACTCGCTACCGAATTGACCAGCTTCCTCAGGGAAAACATCGATGTGTTCGCATGGTCGCACGCAGATATGGTCAGGATCAGCCTGAATGTTATTTGCCATGCATTAAACATCGACAGTGAAGCCAAACCAGTTCGTCAAAAGAGGACAACGATGGATCTGGAGCGGTATGCTGCCTTGAAGCTTAAGGTGGATAACCTCCTCCGAAATGGATCCATCCGAGAAGCACTCAATCTGACCTGGGTTGCCAACCCAGTTCTAGTAAAGAAGCCTAACGGCAAATGTGGACTTGCGTCGACTTTACCGACCTCAACAAGGCATGTTCGAAAGATAGTTTTCCCCTACCAAGGATTGACCAGCTCACGGATGCCACCTTAGGGCATGAGCTACTGAGTTTCATGGACGCGTACTCGGGATAAAATCAAATTGATGTACGCGTCGGATGAAGAGTATACATCTTTTGTTACAGATCGGGGACTTTACTGCTACAAAGTTATGCCCTTCGGCCTCAAGAACGCTGGTGTAACTTACCAGTGACTGGTTAATCGGATGTTCTCTGAACAGATAGGCAGATCGATGGAGGTCTACGTAGACGACATGCTGGTCAAGTTGCATATCGCTTTAGATCATGTAGCATATCTCGCTAAGATGTTCGACATCCTCCGACAGTACCAAATGAAGCTAAACCCTCTCAAATGTTCATTCGAAGAATCCTCGGAAAAGTTCCTAGGGTACATGGTTAACCAGCAGGGAATTGAGATCAACCCCGAAAAAATCCAAGCTCTCCTCGATATGAAGAGCTTGACCAACACAAAACAGGTCATGAGCCTGAACGGGCTCATAGCGGTGCTAAGTTGCTTCATAACGAGGCTAACAGATTGCTGCTTGCTATTCTTCAATGTACTCAAGGCCAATAAGAAGTTTGAATGGACTCCCGAGTGCGAACAAGCCTTCCAGAGAATAAAGGAACACCTCGGGAAGCCACCACTTCTGTCCAAACCTCTCCCACAAGAGATCCTCCTTTTGTACCTGTCTGTCTCGTAGTTCGCAGTCAGTGCAGCTTTAGTTTGGGAAGAGAAGAGAATGCAATGACCAGTATATTACACGAGCAAGCGTCTATTGGATGCCGAGATGCGGTATCCAGAAATGGAGCGATTAGCCTATGCCCTACTGATCACTTCCCGAAAGTTGCGACCTTACTTCCATGCCCATACAATTCATATATTGACTAATTACCCGCTCAGGTAGGTCCTCCAAAAACCAGAGGCGTCAGGTAAATTGCTCAAATGGGCCATGGAACTCAATCAGTTCGATCTCCATTACAAACCGAGAGCAACTATTAAAGGGCATGTTATTGCCGACTTCATATCAGAGTTCTCGCATCATCTAGCGAACGAGTCGGAACAGCCCAACGAAGTCATCTAGGAAGCTGTTCAAAATCTCTCAACCTAGACCCTCTACGTCGATAGATCATCGAACAGAAAGAGGGCCGGGGCAGGTCTTCTCTTGTTGAGTCCCGAAGGGGCTCGCATTCATGGAATTCTCCGGTTCAGTTTCAAAGCAACCAATAATAAGGCTGAGTATGAAGCTCTGCTCGCTGGACTGAGGTTGGCTAGGGAAATGGGCGCAACCGCGATTAGCGTCCACAGTGACTCCATGCTGGTCATTAACCAGATTTTGGGAGAGTACCAAGCCAAGGAAGATAACATGATCAATTATCTGAAGAAAACTAAGGCCGCACTCGAGCCGTTCAAGCACTTCACGATCACTCAGATTCCTAGAGATAACAATTATGTGGCGGACGCCTTGGCAAGAATAGCCTCATCATTGGACTCGGATTCACCAGAGAGCATTCCTATTTGATTCATCGAAATCCCCAATATCAGCCCAATCGAACAGTTCGTAAATGTAACAGATTAAGATTCATGAATGACCCCCATTATTCGGTATCTTAAAGATAGGACCTTACCTGATGACAAGGTCAAGGCAAGGATTCTGCAAACAAGATCTGCCCGTTACACCCTCATCGGAGATTAGTTGTACAGGCGAGGGTTCAGCGCCCCTCTCCTTCAATGTGTAAATAACGAAGAGGCGGATTATATCATAAGGGAGATACATGAAGGGATCTGTGGTAATCACACGACCGCATGATCTCTTGCCAACAAAGTTGTTCGCTAAGGATATTACTGGCCCCTGATCCAGGAAGACACCCACAACTTTGTCAAAAGGTGTGACATGTGCCAGCAGTTCGCGAACATACTGCGAGCTCCCTCTCACCAACTGACGATTATGACCAGCCCCTGGTCATTCTCTATATGGGGGATCAATCTCATCGGCCCCATGCCGGCTGGTAAAGGGGGAGTGAAATATGTCGTGGTCGCGATGGATTACTTCACCAAAAGGGTCGAAGCCGAGCTATTAGCCGCGATCACGACCAGAAAACTCAAGGACTTCATCTTTAAGAACATCGTGTGCCGCTACGGGATTCCTCATACCTTCATCTCAGATAATGGTAAATAGTTTGACAATGAGGAGTTCAAGCAGTCTTGCGACGAGCTGGGTATCCATAAAAAATTTGCCTCTGTCGCGAGACCGCAAGTAAATGGTCAAGTTGAAACTATTAACAAAACCATCAAGCACACTCTGAAGGCCAAACTTGGCGCAGCCAAGGGAAACTGGGCCGACGACCTTCCCGAAGTCTTGTGGGCGTACAAAACAACCCCAAGAACCTTTACCTCGGAAACTCCCTTTTCGCTAGCATGTGGTTGCGAAGCAATGATCCTTGTGGAGGTAGGAACTGGTTAACTTCGGAGGGACCTTTACAATGAAGCAGACAACAAAGCGTTTATGTGCGCAAGTCTGGACCTTGTTGAAAATGTCACAGCAAGGCTTCGCTAAGAATAGTAGCCTATCAGCAAACTGTGAAAGGTTCTTCGATTCTAAGGTCAGACGAAGAGACTTCCAGGTCGATGACCTTGTATTAAAGGAAGTTCTTCTCGGTACTAAAGGACCAATTGCCGGAGTTTTGGGACCAAATTGGAAGGGCCCATACCGCATTGCCAAAGTGATAAGACCGGGGACTTACCACCTCAAAAGGCTGAATGGTTTCGTGGTACCGCGAGCTTGGAATGCTGAGCATCTATGACCTTACTATCAGTAATTTCCAACTCAGTTTCCTTGTAAACTTTTATTTTTTGCAAGCTTTTGTACATAGCGAATGTAATTCAGTTCTTTTTGTAACCGCTTTGTATATCCAATTCTGCTCGCATAGAATGTATAATTATGCTCGCATAGACTTATTCCAATATAATTGTAAGCAACTACTATGCGATCTCATATGTAATAAAAGGTACTCAAAATTCCTATGCACGCTGAAAAATTACTCAAAACGACTTTTATTCATCATAAAAAGGGGGGGGGGGGGTATATAAAGTAGGATAAGGGCAACAAGGACGAATCACTGATCCTCGTTCCCAGGCCCCGGAGGAGCGACCTCTATGATCCCAAGCTGGTCGCCGAATTCCTGTTCCTCTTGTTCGGGCGAAACCACCTTGGGGACATACTCCGGATGATCTTCCAGATCAGGCCCCTGAGCCGTCTCCTCAGCCTCAGCCTGGGCTAAAGCAGCTAGTTCATCTCGGTACTCGCCGGGAAGATCAGATAGATCCATCTCAGGGTTCTTCGCTTGAAAAGCGAAAATGGACCTGATCATCCAGTCCGCAACCCTGTTCTCCTTTTTCACCTCCTGCCTTTCCATCTCTGTGGTTAGCGAGGTAACGCGGCCCTGAGCAAAGTGAAGCGCGACCTCAAGCTCTGTTCGCTGCCTTTCAGTAGCCTCCCATAGGTTGGCCCTTTCCTGTTCAGCCTGCATGGCTCGTTCAGAGGAATTCTGCAGCGCTTGATCCTTCTCTCCGGCCTCCCTGGAAAGCCTAGCCACAGTCCGCTGGAGCTCTTTCACCTCCTCGCCACGCTTGTCCAGTTCGGTCTTCTAGAAGTCCACGGTGCGGCGAGCAACGTCCCTTTCAAACATGAATTGGTCTGCTTGAGTAATGGACGAATCTCTGTCAGCTCGTGCGGCCTCCAGGTCCTGCACAAGCCGAGTATTCTCCCCCCGCAGCTCGACCAATTACTCAGTAGACCCCAGCTAGGCCTTCTGCTGAGACATGTGCAGGGAAAGCAAAGCCTACACGATAAGATAAGGAGTTAGCATATTTCCCTTTAAGGGATAAAGGTCCCCGACTAGGACAGCTCGTTTACCTGGCTAAATAGTTGGAACGATGTGGACAGGAGTTCGACAGAACTAGATGTCAAAAACTACTCGAACGACTTCGCGAGCCCGCATTCCAAGAGTGTTAGGACCACCAGCTGCAGATGGTCCGGAAGATGGGCCATTGACTCTAGCACGGGCGTGCCGATGCCCTCGATGGGTGGAACCTGACCTGCGGGTTCTTTGCCTGGCCTCCTCCCAGGGATTGCGACCGCAGGTCGCGGTGGCTGACCGATGGAAATACCAGTCATGCCCCTAGGCGGCCCTCCCGAGCCGAATGCTCGTTAAGGTTACAACTTCTCGGGCTGAATGCCCACACTTTCCCCCTCGAACTCTGTCTCCTTGGTCCGGATTTTTTGCCTCTTCTTGGGCCTCGAAGCCGTTGTCTTCTACTTCGGGCGAGTAGTGGGCAGAGGAATTTCAGCAGGTCAGCCCAGGGCACCCGCTGTGCTCTGACTGGGGGACCACTGGGATCAGCTCCAGCGGGTCTGATGCTTTGCCTCTGGGGAAAAGAAAACTGTCCTGCTCGCGATGACTTGGACACTCGGGGAGGCATGGTCGCTGCATGTGAGCGTTAGTAAAACAGTTTGCTACAAAAAAAAAATGTAACAAAAGGACAGTCGAAACTTACTTGGTGGGTGCTTTAACGCTGCAGACTCGTTGAAAAAGCCATACCTCCATAGGTTCTCGGTTGTCATGAGCAACCTTGCATCACGTCTCTCCTTGGGTAGAAAGTCAAATGCTACAATCCTGTCCGGGTCCGCGAGCAGGTTTAGACTAGTCATTCTGTTAACAGTCAAGGAAAGTAAACGGCTCGTTAGCAAAAAGTAAAAATCGAACTGAGCTCAAAAGGAAACAGAACCTACTTGGATCCTAGAAATGTTGATGCTGTCATAACGGAAAAAGAAAAACTTTGTGTCGTATGCTCCTGCATTGCTCGGATAGCTATGTATCCCAGCCTGTATTATGTTTCGTCTGGACAAGTACCGGGAATCCTTGTCCTTGCTCCTTTTCAAGAAATATGAGCAACCGAGCTCAACCGCGGTTAGCTCACTCAGTCCATTCTCCCGACACGCGATGTACATGGTAATGGTGATCATGTACGCATTCGGGGTGAGCTACATCGGTGCGATCCCAAAATGATCGAGGACCGACCAAGTGAAAGGGTGGAAAGGAATCAATCCCCCACCCTTAAAGATATCTTCGGAGATCGCAGCGAACCCACGTGGTGGATCTCGGGCAGTATATGCCACCTCGAGGAAGACATCTACCCTGACAGCGAACTAGCTAACTACCCTTCGTAGCTCGTCAGCGGTAAGCGCCGAGTAAATTTCTCGAGGGGGGTTCGCGAAAGCACCTTCTCCGAGCAAGTTAGCCCCTTCCTTGGCTCTAGTCATTGGGGGGTTCATTTTGTAATTTGTAGAAGTGACAAAAAGGTACCATTCAGTCTTCGTACATTTTCGTACGATGACGCGGGAGAAAAATTTTCCTCCTTAAACCCATAAAAACCCTAACAAGTATACTTAGAGCCTTCAGCGGCTCCAACCCAATGGAGAACATTTCGTCTCCGATGAGCTACTGACGGACAGCCATCGCACAGTGACTATCAAAAGTTAAAGACATTAAAGATAAAAAGAAAGTCATCTTTACCTCTGAAAATGAGAAGGATTGACTCTTCTGCTCCAGATATCAAACGAACGCCGTTCTGAAAAGCAAGGAATCAAGACCGGCAAAGGTTTCTTGTTCTCTAAAAATGAAAATGATGTGGCTTCACCTGAAGAAGGTTTGAGGCTTTTATAATGGAGGAAGTGGCGCTTTGGTTTCCTGAAATCAAACGACGTTTGAGCGAAAAGCGCATCTGACCGTTGATCGCAACCACATGTCACGAATCAACGAGGACGAGTGACTGTCATGCCTCAGGAAACCAGACCGTCACCCCTTCTCATTGAAACGCTCAAGCGACGGCACGATTTCCCTTTTCCGCATTTAATGCGCCCACTACCGCATTCAATGCCCTGATAAGGAATGTCGTTTCAATATGTTTCGTATTTAATGCGCATAGCTGGCACTTATTGCGCAAAGGACACGTCTGTTAGAACAAAGAGCATTTCATTTAATGTGCTCACAGCTAAAGGTGCAATGGATATTTGAAGAACTTATTACCAGCAACATTTTTCATCGTCAGTCGCGAGGCGACGCGACTCTTCGAACCTCATCGAACGCAAAGCGACTCGATTGTTCAACCATCTCGCAACGATCTCGAGGCGACCTGATTGTTTGGGTCACGACAATCACGAAGCGATGTGATGCCTGCTGCGAAGCAGCATGGCCATTTGTCCTAAAAAGTTAACCAAGTCGAGAATCTCCTTAGGTTGGGGTCACCACTAGCATCGAGTACCCGAGGCCAGGTCACTAGCCATGAGGTCGCAGATCCTCAGCTACCTGAGAGTGTCCCGATCTCTTTTACAAGTAGGTCGTAGTGACCAGTATCTCTTCAGACACCAAATCGAGGCATTTATAGTTTCCAAGGTTTGATTCTCAAACCTTAAAAACTAGGGGACTTCTGTTATGCCTGGGAAAATAGGGCTGACGTGGCGCCCAGTTAAGTGCAAAAGGTCAGACCTTGGGAAGAGTCTGCTGACATTCTAGCGCAGCCACGTCGTGTGATGATGCAAACAACACACTCCTGTCAGTACAATGGGTGCACGCCAGACTAAAGAAAGGCTAGAGGATGTCCACGTGTCCAATCCCTGTAGCAGATCGCGTGAATTACTCTAGAAGGTGGGTAATGTGACATAAAGAAGGATTTGCACAGATAATCTCACCAACTCATAGATTCAGTAATGATAACCTTAATCCATTTCACTATAAATTGGGAGCTCTCCTCTCATTTGAGGGATTAGCTACACTCTCTCTAGAATATACAGCATTTGATACCTTGTATTATCATTGTAAAGTCAGTCGGCTAAAGCGACCTGGCCCTTATCATTAATACAAACATCAGTGGACGTAGGACTTGCTTCCTTAGCATCCAAACCACTTTAAAACTCCTTTCTCACTACATTTGCTCTTGATTCTTTTGCTTTCACGTGTGTCTTATGGGCTAACTCAGCATCTCACATGTGCGTTTCGTTGGTGTCAAAATCACGCATCAACAATTTATAATCTTGGAAAATAAATATTATTTATTATATGGTATAAACATATATGAAGACCCAAAGAAAATTCAAAATGATTTTCAGTAATTTTTTGTTTTTTGATATAACTTGCAGAGTGTTTTGTTGATAGGAAATTAGAGAAAGTGGGAGAAGATAGAAGAAAATTCTAAAGAGCTTAGATATTTTCTTTTATTTCCTCCTATTGTTTGTGTACCCTAGGTGGATTTATATACTAGAATATAAAAAGAAATAAATAGTTCTCCTCCCTCTATAATATATCATGCAAACTTCATATGTGATTTGTTGACATGGCTTTTAATAACTTTATTTTATGCTCCTACAATATGTTCATTTTGTCCTATCAAGGGGAGAGCCAATGGTTGGCTCCTTGAGCTCTAGCATATGAAATTTTTTAAATTAAAAAACATATGTCTTTTTAATTCAATAATACTATTCTTCCTAAAATTAACTTATAGGTTATTATCCGTTTCCTCCCTTAAGGTTTAATGAAAAACCAAAATCCCACCAATTGGTACAAAACCCCCTAGATACCTCCCCTTAGATTTGATAATTGATGAGGCATCTCTAAGAAAAAAATCAAAAACCAAACCAAACCGGGAAATCAGACCAAAACCAGTCTGAAAAACCAGTTTTTTGGATTAATCGGTTTGGTTTCGGTTTTAAAAAATGACTAAACCAGTTTTTCGGTTCGGTTAACGATTTAAGAGCACTGTCAAACCGGTTAACTGAAACAGGTTTTGAAAATCGGTTTTGCCTAAAAGTAAAAAAACTAAAAATCCCTAAACTACTGACAGTATTGGGTATGCTTCTCCACCACTTTCTTTTTCTTTTTCGTCTTCTCCTTTCACTTTTCTCTTTCTTTGTCATCTTCTCCATTTCTTCTCCTTCACTACTTTTTTTCTTCTTCTTCTCCCTCTCCCTCTCCCTCTCCACTTTTCTTTTTCTTTTTCTTCTTCTTCTTCTTCTTCTTTCAATTTTCTCTTTCTTTTTTGTCTTCTCCATTTCTTTTTCACTACTTTTCTCTTTGTTTGGATAGGAGATTTTGGGTTGGTGGAGGTTATTCGACAATCCATAATTACACAACAACCACAACAAATACCAAGGTGAAAGATGGGGTGTACGAAAAAGGGGGCAAAAGGAGATGACTTGTAGTGGAAAAGGGTAGCAAAGGGCGGCTGTTGCACGGTGGTGAGAATGGAGGGTGCACTGGGGTAGGGGTTAGTTGGGTTTTGGTCTAGGGGGTGTAAGGAAGAAGATGGTGGTGGTTTTGTTTTTTGGGTGGGGAAAGGGGGGATTACTAGCCAGAAAACTACTATCGTGCATAGTGTCTTGCTAAAATGTGCCCGCAACAGTGAATTTGAGGAATTAAATTTTGTTTAAAAACCGGTTAACAAATTTTTCGAACCGGTTTTTTGTTTCGGTTTAAACTGGTTCAAGTAATAATTTGGTTCGATTTCGATTTGAATTTCTACTTGAACCAATTTTCCAAAAAATTGTCGAAATCGGTTTGGTTAACTGATTTTGCACATCCCTAGGTACCTCCCCTTGATACCCTTATCTCACGGTTACTCCAACAGAAAATGTAAAAAGTAAAAATGACCAGATAGACAAATTGATTGGTCCTTATGATTTTTGTTAATTAAAATTGTGACTCCTTTCCCAAAAACTAGCAAATATATCCCTAATTTCTGTTAATTATACATTGTGACACCTTTTTCAAAAACTAGCAAATTTATTCCTGAAACCAAAAAATATAACAATAAATTCTTAAAATATAAAACCCACAAAAAAAAAAAAAAAAAAAATATTAGGGGGGTGATGGGTTTTGGAGGCTGAATTGGTTGTGGGGATTGGGGTGTGCGGTGTTGGGTTTTGAGGGTCTGGGATCTTGCGGCTGCTGTTGGGATAGAGCGAGATTTTTCAATTTATATACTTCTTTTTTAATTTTACTTTTTAGTTTAAATAACTTTAACCATATTTATTGCATTAAAATTTATTCGAAATTCTTTTAGTCGTTAAAAGACAAACTCACCCTTTTAATTTGAAGCCTTGGCGTTAAAAAACAATATCAAGGGGAGGTAACTGAGCAATTATCAAATCTGAGGGAGGCATCTAGGAGTTTTTGTAACAGTTGGTAGGATTTTTGTTCTTCTTTAAACCTCTGGGGAGGAAACTGATAATAACCCTTAATTTATCCCAAATTTCATATCCCAAATAATATTTTCTCATATGTGGCATTAACAGGTAGACACGGAAATCTTTGACCCGTACCGGCAGGTCCATGAGTACCCAGGTAAAACGGGTGGGTATGAATGTCCATAATATTAATCTACCCCAAATTTACCTATATCCAACCCACCTGTAAAAATTATGGGTAGGCCGGGTGATACCCACAGATACCCGCATTTTACTTTAAAAAAAAAAAAAAAGGTAAAACCCCTAAAACCATTTCTCTCTCACGCAGCCATCACTCAACACTCATCATTGAACCATTTCTCCTAAACCCATGCGTGTCAGCTCTCACTCTCAATCTCTCATAATTTCCTTGCGCAGCCATTTCTCTCTCACGTAGCCATCAGATCACTCATTATCACTAAACCATATCACCCATTTCTCTCTCACGCAACCATCGCTCATCAGTCATCACTGAACCATTTTTCCTAAGCCATTTCTCTCTCATGCAGCCAGCACTGCTTGGGCCTTAGACAACTCTCTCATGCAGCCAACAAGAAGGTGGCTAGAGTTCTCTCACGCAGCCATAACTGCAAACCATTTCTCTCTCATGGCTAGCAACCCCGACGCCCAGCAGCTGCTTCATTTTTTTTTTTTTTAAATTTTCCTTAATGATGTTTAAATATCCCTCTCCTACTTTTAAAATATCGGCTGCATTTGTTTGACTATTTTCAAAATACTCTATTCCTATTTAAAAAAAAAAATTACATATTTGTTTTCCTATTCTTAAAATCATATCCTATAATATTTAACTATTTTAAACCCCTATAAGTTTATTAATTTAACTAAATACCCTTAACAATTTTTTTTTATAAATTGATAAAAACACCCCTATCCACCCATATTTGTCAGATTTTAGCAACCACCATCAGAAGGTAACCGAAATTTGGCGTAATGGCACACTACCGACTAGCTCTAGCCGGTAGTGCATCGATCTGGCATTTTTCAGCCAGATCCATGGCCAAAGATCTAGTCGTCGTCAACGACAACCATATTTTTAGCCATAATTGACAACTAGATCTAGTCGTCAACGGCCAGATCCGGCCATAGATCTGGCATTTTTCAGCCAGATTCTTGGTGAATTTGGCCGAAAAAGGTCATAGCAAGATTCCAACTAGAGTCCGACTGTGGTAGCTAGAATCTAACAACTGTGGGTGAGTGGGGGTATTTTTGTCAATTTATAAACTTTTTATTATTAGGGGTGTTTAGTAAATTAACAAACCTAATGGTTTTTTTGTTAATTTTCAAATGTTACCTCTTAATAATAACCCAACCCAACTTAATAATAATATTTCAAAAATAATACTCAAAATACTAAAACAAACACACCCTCAATTAGAGAATACAGGCAAGGGCGGACCCAGGCCCCTTAAGGGTAGGCCAGGCCTGCCCTCAACTTTAAAAAAAGAATTGAAAAGTTTTTTTAAAAGGTAAAAAAAAAAAAAAAAAAGTAAAAGTTAGGTTTTGTCCTTTTTATATTAAGTTTTTCTTCTCCAATTCCCAACTTCCCTTTTACATGCGGATCTGGATTTGAAGTGGTTGTAATCTATATTTTTATAAACGTTTATGTATTTTACTTTTGTTAGAGTTGTGATTGAGCTCTAAATTTGTATAGAATATTTTTGGTAGATTTATGGTTCTTGTAAATGATAGTCCTATTTTTCCCTATGATTTTGCATTGAATTTTGATAGGATTTAGGATACTTCTTATACAATTTGACCCATAATTGCTACCTAGTTCTATTAATTTGTCTTTGCAGGCCTAAACGATGATTTTGAGTATAAATGACAGTTTTGAGCGTAAATTGAGTAACTTGAACTTGGAAACTCAAAATGACCTGATTTTAGAAGCTTTGGAAAGCTAAGACATAGAGCTACAACTTTTATGTTTTGGGTTTTTCCTAATTCTGACTGGATAAGGGTGAAAACTTGGCTTGAAGTCGTAAACAGTATGTTGGAAACTGAAGAAAAACGTGTTTGGACGTGCTTCAATTCTTCTGCCATAACTTGAGCTGTAGACCTCGGATTGTGCTGATTCTTGAAATACTAGAAAGTTAATTTAAAGGGCTACAATTCATATGTTTAACATGTTTCCATATTCAGACTCTTTCATGCTCAAATTTAGCCCGAAAGATTCTTGCTGTGGCAAGGAAAAAGCTTTGCCGCGGCGAAACTGCTTCAGATGTGAAAAATAAAACGATGCATTTTTCTTGCTACGGCTTGGTCCTTAAGTGAAAGAGGTATAAATTAGCACAAAAATGAAAGAAAAAGGGTCTTGGTTCGTCATTTGGAAGGCAACTCTTGGAAAGAGAAGATTATTGAAGATTTGGGCTTCAAATTAGAGAAGATTTCTCCATTTTTTGCTTGTTTTTCAATGATGAATATTGATTCAGTTTGTTTTTGTTATTTTGTTTTGTTTCTGAGTATGAACTGAGTTGTTTAGCTGGGGTTTGATGTAACCTTGATACAATGATTCAAATTTATATGAATTAATTTATTTTGAGTTTTAATTTCATGATTGAGTGTTTATCTCTTTGCTTAATGACTTTTGGATGTTTGATCACCATTCAAATGTGTGTTGTTCACAATGAGACTAAGAAGTGATTTGTGATTGTGCCTCTTGGGATAAATATCGTAGATTAAGCAAACGCTAGAGATAGGTTTAGCGATTTACGAAATCTAGATAGAATTCCATAAAGCTTAAAAGACTTTAAACTATTAATCTTCATTTTGTTGGGTGCGGAAGATTAATAGGGACAAGTAGGAAAATATAGCCTTAGAAAGTATTTTTACAACTTAGGGAATTCCATTTTCAATCAAGGAATTAGAACTTGGGTAATAGATTCTATGATTTTGGTAAGCGTATCTAGGTGAAATCAACACCCTAGCATTTTTTTTAGCATTTTTTTTTTAATTAGTTAAGTTGTTGGGTTTTGCTTTAATTTCACTATCATTCATTTATATTTTCTTAAATTGTATTTAGTTCGTTAATTTTCCATCAATCCAATTTATTGTTGCTTCAATTATGACTTAAACTAGAGAAATCGGTACTTAGTAACACTATCTTCGTGGGAACGATACTCTACTGATCACTTTATTACTTTTTGCGACAGTGCATTTGCTACATTTGCATTTTTGTCAAAAATAAGCATCAGTAAACTCTTTTGATTATATTAGATTTAAGTGGATCGTTAGATTTTCGTGGTTTTTTTATCTTTTCATATTAAAGAGGTTTTTCCACGTAACAATTTTCTTGTGTTTCCTTGTGAATTGAATGTTATTTTCTCATCTTTTCACTAGTTGATTAACAAATAGTGACGGAGCGAGGGCCCCCCACCCTCCGGGCAAAAATCCTGGGTCCGCCACTAAATACAAGTAATGATAATGTTACATAATTTGATTGGACTTGTTTTATACATCATCATTAATTAATATTTATAGCATATAGAGGGTTATTTTATTTTATTTTTTATTTTTTTATCTCTGCTTCCTAAAATGTTTCATGATATTTTACACTGTAAAATTTATTGTTCCATGGATAAGTCAAGTCCATCTAATAATTTCGGTGCCAACGGTGGTTTGATCACACTATCAAGCCAATTTTTATTTTAAAATTTTTATTGTGTATAAAATACTTTTTGAAATAAAATTGATCAAATATGCATACGGAAGCACAACAGTTTGAAATTTGAATATCAAAAATTAGAAAGAAAAAAATGACAAAATGCAGTTTTGTTGGTACTTGGATCGCTTGTTTGCCAGATCTATTAACATGTAAATTAAATGATCATTCATTAAATATTATGGCAATCACATGATGACACATCATTTGCAATAAAAATTTGAGATGAATACTATTACTCTTTTTTTATTTTATATATATTCATAATATATTTCATATTTTTATTTCAACTTCAGTAAAATCTCCTTATTGTGATACTTTATATATGAATAACCATTATATCAGGGGCGGATCCCAAGTGTATTAAGGGTGGGCCATGGCCCACCCTCAATTTTTATAAAACAAAAATTAAATACATTATTCTATTTAATTTGACTTTCGCCCACCCTTAATTTTAATTGTCAAATATTAAAAAATTGTGACCCACTCTCAATTTTAGAACTAAAAATTTTTGTTTAGCCCACCCTAATAAAGATTTCTGGATCCGTCCCTGCATTATATAGTCATAAAAAATAATAGTCACAACTTGAGATAATTATAAATAAGAATAAACTCCACATTGTAATAAGTTATAATTTTTTTAATTCCCGTCTTAAGAAAATTGCCTCCACATAGTAATAATTATATATTGTAAAAAAAAAAAAAAATTATGTTACGTTATATTAAAAGTTTAAGATGAAATAAAAATATTTATCTAAAACATGAATTATAAAATGAAAAATCAAGTAATATTAAAACTAAATAAGAAATTCTAATATTGCTAAAACAGTGAATTGAAATCATAAGACATCATATTAAAACGTAAATTATAAAATAAGAAATCAAAACAGTAATTTTTGTAATTGCACATCTTTTAACTTATAACCTCCTTATAGTAATAAATTAGTTTGATCCCACCATTATAATTATAGAGAGATTTTACTATATATTAAAATTATTTCTTAATCATAATAAATAATTTTAATTCTAATTTTTCTATATTTTTTTAAATTTTGCATACAGTATCTTTTCTCTTATTTTGATACCACTCTTCTTATATTTTCAAATAAACTTTATTTATCTTCTTTCATTAGTTACGTCTCAACCCTAGTTAGTAAATTCGTGTATTATTCGTGAATTATATGCCCAGCCATATAATTCACGTATTATTTGCAAACTGCCATATTTTATCAGCCCAGCCGTATTATTCGCGAATTATATGCCTCAGTCGTATTATTCACGAATTATTCCCATATCTGAATTTTTACAAACGTATTTTTCACCGTTTGTCATATTATATTCGTAAAATTCCCATACCATTTTTTGGCTATACCCGTATATTTGAAATACTATATAGATTTTAACCAAATGACCCATGAAAAGTGCTAAAACTAGAATTGATATTACTAAATTTTTCAAAGCGTATTATTGACAATGTGCTGTATTAAACCCATACATATCCATACCGTATTTTTTCCGTATCCGAATTTCATGACCGAATTTTTACAAACGTATTTTACACCATTTACCATATCATACCAGTAAAATTCATGTACTCTTTTTCTTATAATGGGACTGATCAAGCAAAGATCTATCCACCAAAAAATATTAATTCATATTCCGTCCTTTTGGAAAGAAGGATTGATTGGAAAAACCAGGGACAACAATAAAACCGACGAAGTCAGGTATCTGAAAAAGTTCTTTCCCACCGGGTGGGAAATCCTTGAAACATTCCGAGGTTGAGGGAGGGATGGGGGAAATTTCCGTCCCTGATACCGGGGCAGGTAGAGGTGTCTTCCCTCAAAAAACTGAATAAAAATTTCCAACCCTACCAAAGAAACGAAAGAGATTTGACTGAATAAAAATTATGGGGAAAAGGTGTAAATAAATGCATTTTAGAAAGACTAACGAAAAACCTACTTCTATTATTTTAGAAATGGGTTTCTGTTTTATTTTATAAAGACTTCTTTTAGGCCAAGCTCAAGGGCAAAACATTTTGAAATAAAAAGAAATCACAATAGATCTTATCTAAAATTTGCGAAATTCAGTTAGATAGGCATACTTATTTTGCTAAATTTACTTAGACATTCTCACTTAGCCAATGTCAATCTCCCCATGAAGCAACTAATGGCCGTTGAACAAGTAATTGCAGATGGCTTCTTTGGTGATTATTAAAGAAATTTTGTTGGTCTCTTCTTTGGTGAATTACAGACTATTTGTGATTGGTATCGTCTTTTAATTTACATTGGGCTATAGCATAAATTAATTATAATTGAAGTGGTGACTCTCTTTCCTCGTCGCCAGGTGTATAAAATTCTTAAACTTGACTCTCCTCATCAGCTGACTAGCTGAGGATTAACTGGTTAACTGTCATGAAAATTACCAAATCTCCATGTTCATTATTAATTAAATGTTCTCTCCTTTTTGGAGAATTTAATATTAATTAATTGTAGCTGCTGCTATTCTAAATTTAGGGTTGTTGCGTAATAAATGATGTTCACTTATTGTGACATTCTCCTCTCAAAGAGACGCAAGTTCTTCCCAGGCTCTAATTCTTCTGTTTTCTTGTATGGCCTGGCTGGCTTGGCATCTTTTCCGGTAATTTTCTACTTAATTTATTAATATTATCTTCTTGCAGTCTGTAGCTAAGGACTGCTAAAATAATTTAAAATAAAAAACTTGAGATTCTAATCCGTACACTCGATACACAAAATCTAACCTTCTTCTAGTTCTGATCCATAAATTGAAAGCTTAACCATTAGCAACTTGCAAATTCCATAATATTCAAATCAGAGAGTAAAACCTCTGATGGCCAGAAAAAACCAATTCCAAGTAAAAACAAGTTTCTGAAAGACAAAAATATTTGTGAATTATGTCATGATAACTACAGAAACTGAAAATATACGAGTGTGCATGGGTCCAAACAAGAACAGCTAGCAAATATAATATATAAGTCTTGCTTACAAAGACATTTTCAAGCAAAGAAATCATCCAGTAACCGACTCCAATATTTAAAGTTTGTACCAGAAAATGACCCCCATATCAAACAAAAAAGAGGTAAAAGTGATTTTTTGTTCACTTTCTCCCACCAATTTCAGCATCAACTTATATTCAAAACCACAAAAATCAAGAACCGAAAGTCCTGCAAAGTTAGAAGCATAGATCATTAGCTACAGTTACCGTGAATATGGAGCATATATAGCGAGCTCTGGATCATGATACATGCTGTCTTTGAGAAAGAAGATCTACATAAATGAACAAATAAAAGAAAGCATTCAGGAGTGATATTGATTCGGCTCGTCTATATGAAAGCATTTGATGAAATGATAGAAGAGAGATGAGCCGAAGCAATATCACATCTTGTATACTTCTCCAAAAATGGCTTCCTCTAGCTGGTTATAGCTTTAATTTCTTTGTCTCCATAGCACGTCTTCAATGAGTATCTTCTCTTCCCTATTTATAGGAATTGGAGGAAGAAGGGTTTTTAAGTCTGTGTACTGTGGATGGCTCTAGGGAAAGGACCAGATTAGGTAACGAAACGACAACATAATTACTAAAGCAGAAGGGAACATTTATGAATTATCTTAATCAACATTATTTAGGAATCCCACTACCAATCACTTTCACTGTTCTTTAAATTTAGGGTATTTTTAGTGACATGGCTCGTGAAACTAGTATGAATTAATAGCTATACCTAGCATGACATATCATCGATATCGTGGAAATGCAAATGTCAGGGTTTTGCTGTTTCGTGGTCAAACAATATTTATCTTTCATGATATGTTAAATTATATATTGTTACAAGAGATGAAATAGTGAATAAGTTTTTACTCTTATTAATCTGATTTGCTAAAATATTGTGACATGGTGAGAGATGAATGGTGAATAAGTTTTACTCTTATATGATATGTTAAATTATTGTTGCTAGAGAGAGAAACAATAGGAATAAGTTTTACGAGGTAGGTTTTACTTTCTTGATTAAGATTCCATCTTTGACTGTATGTGAAACCAAGTTTTAAAATGAAGGTGGGGAGAATATTATAGATTACCCTTAAGGTTTCAAAATTTATATTGGAATGATAACTTTCATGCTTTTAGCAAATGGATCCTTAAAGTTTAAAAACTGAATCATGGATACCCCTCCTTAATTCGGTTATATTATTGTTTGTGATAGATGGGTAAAATGGTAACTTTGTACTAAAAAAGAAAGTCTATGTAAAATGGTAACCTTGGTTTTATAAAAAAGACTTTGTAAACCTAACAACAATTTCACAAAGTTAGGACAAAGGGGTATTAGTAGTAAAATTTTCAAACTTTGAGGATCCATTTGATTAAAGTGTGAAAATTTTTATTTGAGTAATAAATTCAGAAATTTTAAGGGTGGTCTATGATAATCCCCCAATTATGGTGGGATTTGCAGCATTTCTATAGATACAAAATACAAACAGAAGCCAAAGTTATTGTTTCTCAAATGATAAGACACATGTCTTTAAACATGATAAATTAGTTCTATTTACTACATACAATATTTTTAATTTTTTTAAATCTTGTTTATAAATCAAGTTGATTTCAATTAACAATAAATAATGGCGATACTTGATCAGGAAAAAATCTCTTGATATATATATATATATATATGAAAAGTCTTATTCTTAATAATCCAAAAGGTGGGTCTAAACAAAAGTAGACTAAAAACATGTAGCCATGAGAATATGGTTTATGTAGAAATGGTAAAGGTGGATGAATTTAGAAAAGTTGAAGGTGCCCCCACTACACTAAAGATAAGGATAGAATTTAGTTAATAATTTTCCAACTGTTTCTTGTTAGTAAAAAAATAACAAACCAGCTTTCCTGTAATCCAATCACTGATTTAAGGATATAAATACTTTATAAATTTATTGATAGCTTTGACAGCAAAAATTGAAGTGTTTCTGTCAAGATCATGTGCTTAAATTCCTTTGGTTACTTTGGTTCTGTGCCTTCAGTGATTTGTATTTGAATTGAGTGATGGTCCTCAAATCTTATAAGATAACAGAATCTTCTTTCTCTATTCAAAGGTTCGTCCTTCTTAAATTGATGAACAGTTGACTCCATTTATAACTAAAAGCAAAAAACTAGTGTGTTTGAATACGAGGACCACTGATTAAATTAACTTATCAAAGGTGCTCTTCGATTCTAGAAAGAAATGTAATTTTAATTACTTGATCAAGTTTTTCAAGCACGTGTCATATATATTGTCAATATTCTTGACTAGGTAGCAACCAATGATAATAGTTCAATGTTACTAAAGTGAATCTGATAGTGGTAGCTGTAAATTCAAAAACTTCGGACGAAATTATAATGTTTGTATTCATAATGTCAATTGTTTAAACCTTTAGGTCTAACTTTATTTACAATAAATTTGAAGGGTGTTTATGTTTTAAAGATAACTATTTAGTGACTAAAAAATTAAAATTGTACTCATTAGAGTAAAATTTTCAAGTGTAACAGCTTATTTATTATTAGTATACATGTTTGAACAATAACTAGGTTATGTTTGTAATTGCATTTAATTTTGTTCTCAAAAACAAGTTTGATCAATATTGAAAACAAGAAATAGGTTCAACATCTTTGACAATCCAAGAAGCACTCCTATTGTTTTTTTTCTCCCCCGCCCCCCCCCCCCAAAAAAAAATTAAAAAAAAAAAAAAAAAAAAATCTAAAATGAAAATAATTATAATGTTTGAGTAATGTTACATATACAAACTAATTATATAAATCATTCCCTACAAACAAATATGGTAACTCTGTATGTTTGACATTACAACTACTCTAATTTAAAATGATTAAATCATGTCAACACAGCAATTTGGATGATGAGTTTATATGATTTTTTTTTTTTTTTTTTTTTGGGTAATGCCACACTTATATCAAGGGTAAAAAATGTTAAAAATATTGAGTAATATTTGAAAATCATTAAAATTATGTTCACTTTTTTGAGCAATATTAAAATATATAGTTATTTTAAAAAAAAAAAAAAAAACATATATTAAAATATGTCCTCAACTTCTCTTCACAATACATAAATTGACTTTTTTGAGCCAATATGTATATACAAGTTGTGAGGCCGTACATATACTATTCATTTGGTATCTCTCTGTCTATATAAATATACAAGTTGTAGAGAAATTTTAATGTGGCCGCCACAAACAATGTCGCTGTCGATGAAAGTTTTCTGAAGATGGTAATAGGTAGCTTGATTTGTCGTTAATGGTGGAATTCGATTAGAGTTTAAAGTAGAAAGATTCCTAATAATAAAGAGCCTGATTGTCCTTAGCTCTATATATTCTAATTTCGTCCTAGACAAATTGAACCCTAGACAAATTGAGCCTAATTCACCACAATTATTGTATTTTTTAACAAGGCTGCGGGTCACGGGCTCGTTAGAATCGAGTCTATTCAATTAGAGAACGAGTGGCCTCTTTTTAGTGGAGTTTAGTGCTTATTACTTTAAATAGAGGCGAGTAGAAAATATGCTAATTTATTATTTATAAGATATGGTAATGATTCCTTCGGTAGTAAATTTTTGTGGTTTTAGATTGTTGAATATTTTTGTCAAAGTTATGTTGTCTGTGTGTACAACTGCTATGTGTGTGCATACTGAAGTCAGACATATGCATATTGTATTTCATTTCGCATTTTACTTCGTGTATGCGTACACCTTTCTGCTGTGCTAACATCGCATGTCTAACTCATTTTTCATAAGTTGCGTTTTTATCTTTATCAGCTGAGATATTTTCTTTGTATCTTTTGTGCTGTCATGAGAACAACTTACAAGTGTCCCAATATCCTTTAATGGTCCAAGGAAAATCAGCATTTTTCCCTTTTTGGTTGTGGTCCCAAAAAATAGATGAATCTTTACCATTTTTGGACCAACATATGTCAATCATTGTTTGCTAACTTGGCAAGAATTAGGGAGCACGAAATTGGTTTATATCTTCTTCATTCTTGCTCATTTGTGAACTAATCTTTATGTTTGTTTTTGCCTTGTGCTCTAAAACTTTCAAAGAGTTTTTTTCCGCAAAGGTTCCCCATATGTTTTTTGTGCTAAACACTTATCATCCTTCATCTTTGTTGAGCTAAAAGGAAGTTCATCTTCTTCCTTGTTTGTTTTTCTTTTTGAACCTGAATATCTATTTCATTGGTGCTCGGAACTTTTCAGAGAGTTGTTCTTGGTTAGGTTCTCTTATATGGGTTTGTGCTAGAAACTTTCTTGTCTATCTTCATTGTTGAATGGCGACTGGAACGTGGTTCCTTTGCTGATGCTGGAGAGTGTTTTCAGCAACTGAAGCTTAGGTGGAGCTCAAGCGTTTTCCAGGAGTGAAGCTGGTGTGAAAAGATCCGTGGTGCAACAAGACATTAAAGATTCAGAGTGTGGTGCTACGTGTAAAGTTGAACAGGGAGTTCTTTTTACTGTATCTTAGATCAACTTTGAACTATATTTTGTAATGTTTGTTGATTAGTGAATTTGCTTTAATCTGGACGAGGGCCCGTGGATGTAGGCTAAAAGTGGATTTAGTCGAACCCTGTATATGGCTGTGTTCTTTACTTTTTGCACTTGTGTTTGATGTGGTTAAAAACTGAGAATGTCTTAATCTACTTGGTAAATATTCCGTTGCACTTTAAAATGGGTATGTAATGTTGAATAGAGTTCACCAACTCTAATAAGTGGTATCAGAGCAAGTTCTAATAAATTACTTCAGTAGATCCATACTCATTTTGCTTGTTTTTGTGTGCATCTGATTGGTCTTGTGTTTGGACGAAAATCTGATCTGTGTTGTGTTTTTATTTTGATTTGCTACTTATCTATGTGTGCACTGTCATTTGCTGTGTTAGCATATGTCTGATTGTACCGAACATGGTAAAAAGGTAGACAATATGATGTACCGAAGCATGATTGAAATCTTCTTTACTTAACTTCAAGCCGGCCTGATATTTGTTTTAGTGTTGGTGTTTGTTCTAGGTTTCAAAGTAATCCATCTGAGTTGCACTGGAATGCAGTGAAAAGAATCATGAAATATGTTTCAAGTACGTGTGAAATTGGAATTTGGTACTCATTTGATTTTAACAGTTGTTTGGTTGGATATAGTGATGCAGATTGGGCAGGAAGTTTGGATGTTAGGAAGAGTACTTCAGGTGGATGTTTCTATGTTGGAAACAATTTTGTGACATGGTACATCAAGAAGCAAAATGCAATCTCCCTATCCATTACCGAGGTTGAGTACATTGCCGCAGGGAGTTGTTGCACTCAAATTTTATGGTTAAAGCAAATGTTGAATGATTATGGTGTTGATCAAGATTGTGTGACTATTTTTTGTGATAACACGAGTGCCATTAACATCTCTAAAAATCCAGTCCAGCATTCTAGGACTAAGCACATTGACATAAGACATCATTTCATTAGAGAGTTAGTTGAGGAGAACATCATTGCACTTACTCATGTGAACACAAAATCTCAATTGGCTGATTTATTTACAAAAGTACTTGACTATGATACTTTTGTTTTCTTGAGGAAGTCCATTGGACTACTTCAACTTGAATAGTTTTTCATTTTAGTCGATGAATAAAGCAAGAACATGCTACTTTTATTTTTGTTTGTCAAGACTCCTTGATCTATGCTAGCACTCTAATTGTTATTAATTTTCTCTTATCTGTGTGCTAACTCTGGTATGTTGTGTCCACTAAGACTCTCTCTATAACATGACCTTATTGCATCATGAGTTGATTGCACATTCTTGTCACCATCATGAAAGAGCTACCTTGCATGAAGTGTGAAAGTTGTTTTGAGTAATTTTCTAACTTGTAGAGACCCCTATATTTTGAAAAATCTACCATTAAGAGGACTACCTTCGTGCAAGCGTGAAAGCTACATTTTGGTTACGTTTATAAGAGTTATTTTCCCCTTGATCAAAATGAAAAGAAAAATCTTTATTTAATATGCTGATAAAGAAAAATGCAAAATATTGTTGGGCATGAGGGAAAGGGGAGCTTCTCTTGCAAAATTTAAAATTGACCAATGTGTCATTTTACCCCCTTGAGGACACTATCACACACTAAGACAAGCTCTTGGAAATTTATCTCACTTGTGTGTGATTAAGGAAGTGTTGTTTTGATTGCATTATATTGACAACTTCCTTATGAGTTTTTGTGCCTTTATAAGATTGAAAATTTTGATTTATTAGGATGTTTTGCACAAATTGATTGTCTTGACCTTCAAAAATTCATGTGAAACTTTTCATTATTTCAATTTTATTTAATTATCTTTCTTTTTGTAAATAAAGTCTGATGCTTTTGGAATTTGCTGTCAAATTGGGATGTTGTGCTTACAACTTGTTTAAAAGACTTGTTTTCTTCATGTCTGCTCCTTGCGTGCCTACATCTATTGAATGCTCACACTTTGTTGAGTCTGCTTGTTATGTGCCCACATTGTCGCGCTGTGTGCACATCTGGTTGAGTATAGTCCTTATTTAAGTGAATCTCGTTTTTTAAGGTTTTTATTTTATTGTGCTATCACACCTCTTGTCTGTGATAAAACCCTTTTGCGCCTCCCCTGATTTTTTTTCTTTTCAACTCTTTGCTCTAATCTTGTTTGTTTCTTTAGTTTTATCTCTCCATTTGCTTCATGGATCTTCAAAAGTCATCTCTATTAGGAAAGCAAACTGAGGAATTCTTCCCACTCGTTGATCAAGTCGCCATTGAGGTTTGGTTCAAACCTTATGAACAAAGAGGGGGAGAGGATGTTGAATTGAGGGGGAATGGAGTTGGAAGTTGGATATGTTATTTTTAAGTTGTTTATTTTTGCTGCAATTTTTGAACTCTCTTTATATGTTTATGTTTTTGGCTCATATGAATTGATTGACTTTGATGAACTTTTGTTGAGGAGGAGTTTGTTTTAGCCTGATTACTTGTTGAATTTCTTTGATGTTTTTTGTTTCATATTTTCCTTGATTCATATTGTGTTGGCTAACATTTTTTTTTTGGTTTGCTTTGTGTTTGTGTTTATTTCTTGTCTCAGTTTATTTGATTGGTTGTTTTTATGAGACAGGTTTATATTGATCTTATGATCAATTTGTTTCTTTGTTCATAAGTTTGACAAAGGGGGAGATTGTTGAATATTTTTGTCAAACTTATGTTGTCTGTGTGCATAGCTTCTGTGTGTGTGCACACTGAAGTCAGACATATGCATGTTGCATTTCATCTCGCATTTTACTTTGTGTGTGCGCACACCTTTCTGCTGTGCTAACATTGCATGTCTAACTCATTTTTCATAAGTTGAGTTTTTATCTTTATCAATTGAGATATTTTCTTTGTATCTCTTGTGTTGTCAAGAGGACCACTTACAGGTGTCCCAATATCCTTTAGTGGTCTAGGGGAAATTAGCCTTTTCCCCTTTTTGGTTGTGGTCCCAAAAGATAGATGAAATCTTTTCCATTTTTGGACCAAAATATGTCAGCCATTGTTTGCTGACTGGGCAAGAATTGGGGAGCACGAAATTGGTCTATATCTTCTTCATTCTTGCTCATTTGTGAACTAACCGTTATGTTTGTTTTTGTCTTGTGCTCTGAAACTTTCAGACAGTTTTTTCCGTAAAGGTTCCCCATATGTTTTTGTGCTAAACACTTATCATCCTTCATCTTTGTTAAGCTAAAAGGAAGTTCATCTTCTTCCTTGTTTGTTTTTCTTTTTGAACTTGAATATCTATTTCATTGGTGCTCTGAACTTTTCTGAGAGCTGTTCTTGGTTAGGTTCTCTTATATGGGTTTGTGCTAGAAATTTTTTTGTCTATCTTCACTGTTGAATGGCGGCTGGAACGTGGTTCCTTTGTTGATGCTAGAGAGTGTCTTCAGCGACTAAAGCTTGGGTGGAGCTCAAGCGTTTTCCAGGAGTGAAGCTCGTGTGAAGAGATTCGTGGTGCAACAAGACATCAGAGATTCAGCGTGTGATTCTAAGTGTAAAGTTGAACAGAGAGTTCTTTTTATTGTATCTTAGATCAACTTTGAACTATATCTTGTAATGTTTGTTGATTAGTGGATTTGCTTCGATCTGGACGAGGTCTCATAGATGTAGGCTAAAATTGGATTTAGCCGAACCATGTATATGGCTGTGTTCTTTATTTTTTGCACTTGTGTTTGATGTGGTTAAAAACTAAGAATGTCTTAATTTACTTAATAAATATTCCGCTACACTTTAAAATGGGTATCTAACGTTGAATAGAGTTTACCAACTCTAACATAGATATCTAGGTTTAATTAAATATATTGAATTTCTCTACTAATATGCCTAAAGCACAAAAAATTCTAATAGCAAAAAGTTTAGTTTTCATCTCATTGATCATCTCTTGTTGTATAAAGTTTTTAATAAAAATGATACATGGTGAGTTTAATTTATAAGAATTTTATATTTATTGGCATATGCATGCCCGTAAGACTTATCCTTATGCTTGAATGCATGTGGCCACCCAAAAAAATAGTCACCAGCAGAAAACTTGTCTACCCTGACGCCAAAAGTCGACACCGATGTAGGTTTTATTTGACATGATCTCATAGTGCAACGTCAACACGACAGCCAAGTATCGCAACATTAAAAATGTAGTGCCTCGATACCATGCCAGAGTTGAGATTGACATTGGGAAGCCTCGATTTTCGGTGCTTCCCGACATCGGTGTATTGTCATAAGGTATCGATGCCCGCCATTGGTCTAGGGTATAATGTTCCCGACCATAATGTCCTGATGATTTTTCGACACCCGTTATTGCGTCTGAGTAGATTGTCAATGACGCAGAAATCGACTATGCCGGAGTTATTGCTGGATTTTCGTAGGTGATAGTGAGTACATCTTTTGACTTTGTTGTAGAACGTGTGGTTTACAAATGTTATTATTATATATGGTATACTAACTAATTAAGAATATATTATTTTAGCATTAAAGGCACTTTGAAATAAAACTAATTAAATTATGTTGAGAATAAAATGTAAAATAAAGTCAAGGAGTGGCGTATATAAAAAGTTAATTATAAACTATCGAGTAAAAAGAAGTTTAAAAACCTTAATCCAATAACACAATAACAATTTTCTGAACAAAATAGTTCTATCTATTTATTAATATCTTAAGAATAAAAGATGGATATAAAGAGCTTTGGGTAAATGGGAAAGTTGACAAAACTATCTTATAAATTGACTAGGAATATGAATATTCATGCAACCAGAAAAAAGATAGCCATAATTGAGTTATCAAATGACATCTACAGCTGTATATGCTAATGCTATCTATATATGTACATGTCTTTCAGAAAAGGAGCAAAACTCGCCAGTTGTTTGAGATGAATCCTAAACTATGGGCAAATTGATGCTTATAGCTTACTCTGCAGAAAGAAGTTTTCATTAACTTTTTTTGTGTAGAGGATCAGTGGACGCCAATTTTATCTTATTGCTTAAGGAATCTATACCATCCCCATTGCTCAGTTTTGTCCTTCGGAGCCCAGAGTTTTATCTTCAGCAAAATTTGTACAATCATTTTCTGCAGTGTGATGAGGCCGAGTTTTTGGGTTAAAAAGTCAACCGATTGGATAACGAATCCTTTAGGGAATAAGTGATATTTGCAACTCAATATGTCTAGAGGATACGGTTGACCTCATATATATATAAAAGAGGTGTAATGTGTATGTTGTTTCAAGAGAATCACTCTTCAATAAAACATTAGCTCTAGCTTTTTGGAAAATTTTCAACTGTATACATATTTAAATACAACTAGGAGATGTAACAATTATATTCATATATGACAATAACAATTATTTAAAGAATAAGGCCTGATTTATCCTAATTTAGTGCTAATAGAATCCTAAATCTTATCCGTACCTTTTTCTTAAAATAATTATCTATATAATCATCAGGTATAAGTAATATTCTAAGAAGTTTGTGTTAACATATGTAGAAGTGGAACCTGTATACAGGTGAATTTTGTTAGGGCTATTTTGAGATTCTTGTAGCTTAATGTTTAATCAGATTTTCCCCAACTTTGGAAATAATTAGCTTTGAAATGAATTTTCAATATATTTGGTAAATGTTACTTTTATAATTGCTATGATTTTCAAAATCTATGATTATGTGTTTGATAAATTAGATTTTTTAATGTAGTTATATGTGTAATGACCACTATTAACAAGTAGTTCACTGGCAATTGACCACCGTCGATGATAACAACAACCACGCATATTTCAATTATTTTTATGTTTATAAATAAATTGTGAAATTATTTATTTAATAAATCAAATGTTTAATTAAGTTAAATTTAAAATTTGAGGAATTATGTACGGGTATATTTGTCATTTTACAATATAAAATTAGCTTTAGAAATAATCTGAATTTTAAACG
Organism: Pistacia vera; assembly: GCF_008641045.1. NCBI lineage: Eukaryota > Viridiplantae > Streptophyta > Magnoliopsida > Sapindales > Anacardiaceae > Pistacia > Pistacia vera. The sequence continues at coordinate 56,273 of NW_022196099.1, forward strand.
ATGACCCTACTAACTTATGAAATTCTTTTATAAAATTGATTATTTTGTAATCAATTTTAAACTTAAACAATTTCAAAAGTTTGCTACTAATGAAATCCTTTGCAAGGAATTTTCTAAGATGATGTAGGGTGAATTCGAGATGAGCATGATGGGAGAATTAAATTACTTTCTCGGATTACAAATCAAGCAACAAAAGGAAGGGATCTTGTTGAATCATCCAAATACATTCATGATCTCCTTAAGTGTGTCAAGGTGAATGAGAGAAAAGATCAACCTACTCCCATGAGCACATCACTCAAATTAGAAGCCGATAAGGGAGGTAAAAGTGTTGATACTAAGCTTTATAGAAGCATGATAGGTGCACTTTTATATTTAACTACATCTAGGCCAGACATATTGTTTTGTGTATACATGTGTGGACGTTTCCAATCATGCCCTAAGGAATCTTATTTGAATGTTGTTAAAAGAATTCTTAGGTACTTGAAAGGAACTCCAAATATTGGTTTATGGTATCCTAAAGGATCTTCGTTTAGTCTTATAGGATATTCAGATGCTGATTTTGGAGGTTGTAGGATTGATGGGAAGAGCACTAGTGGAACATGTCAATCCATAGTAAGCATGTTAGTTTCATAGTTTTCAAAGAAACAAAATTCAGTTGCCACTTTTGTTAGAGTAGATGCCCTAGAGCCAATCAATTATTGTAGAATTGACTCTTTGTAATACTATTCATTAATCAATAAAAGGCATTTTATTCTATATCGCGTAAATCATTATTATTGCAATATGTATTGATATATGTCCTTAGAATGGTAGAGCCGTGACGAGGGTATCAAGTGTTTCAAATCTTGATAGTGAGAACCCTATGAGCACATATGGTGGCCATTCTAGAAACGTCCGTAGCCCCAGTATTATTCTGAACTAAGGGCACAGATAATACGGTAAGGCTATCATAGTGTTGAACGACCCTGTCGAAAGGCAGTGACTGATCTCACTTGTCAAGGTTGTTTGGTGACAACCTGGTGCAACACATGGGTGTTTGTTGTAGGCGATTACACCACAGCAAGTTCACTGGACTGACCCACCAGAGGATTCCATATGGATGGTAACCCCAGTGTCTATGGAACAAATCCTCTAACGAATGGTGGTGCATGTGATCCTTAGACTTGAGATCACCGGAGCGCCTTGTGCACCGATTGGTGTAGTTTGACACTAGCCTAACGCAGTTCTTTTCAGAGCTGTCAATACGGTGGTGATTGGCTGCATCAAGGAGTGTATCAAGACTATGGTGGATTGACAGAGGATTTATCACTCCCGGGTACGGGAGAAAGTTATCTCACGGCGCAATTCAGTATATGGCAATGACACTAAAACTGTGGCCACAGTGGGATTGAGTTGTTGCTCTATCCAGTTTATAATACGGGTCATTGGTCCAGAAACTGAATAAATAATATCGAGAGTAACCGAAGGTTGACACTATTTCTATGCCTTCGTCTCGTCGAGATAACGTATGATGAAAGGATCGAATTGCACGGTAACCATATCGTTGACAGGTAGCTACTTTGCTGAATCCGAATCTATCGGGTGGCCATGATGCCTTGCTAGGGGCCAATCTTGGTCTGTGTATTAGTGAGACGATTAATTGGTGTTAATCGCAATACTATACACTGCCGATATGATGAGGAGCCTAAGGGTCACACACATAGAAGACAATTTAAGATGCAAGAAGAAAGAAGGGCGTTTTCGTCTTTTAAGGCGAAAGGGTATTTTGGTAATTTCACAGTGCAATTAAATTTGCTGAGGTCGTAGCCTTTATTTAATTTGTTAGAAAAATTAAATAAGTGAAATTACGTTTAAATGTGTGTTCGCACATATTTAAATATATTATCATTATTGTTAAATGTTAATATATATTAATTGATTTTAATTGAGATAATGATGGAAAATAAAATAAATCAAATTGGGAGTGTTTGGCAACATGGGGCGTTTGGGTTGGAGCCCAAGCCTATTCCGTATGGGATTAGGGCAAATTGTTTTTTTAAATATAAAAGGAAAAGTGTGTGATTTTTAATTAAGGTTTTTTTCTTTGAAAAACCAAAACACACAGCAGCCCCATTCTGCTTCTCCCACGGCAGTAACACCTATGGCCTAAAATAAATTCAATTGATTTTGTTTTCTTCTTAATCTTGAAGCCAAAGAGGATCTAGCAAATCCCTCTTTGGTTCTTTTGAGATTGTCTTCGTGTGGACTACACAGGTTCGACCCTACACTTGGATCGGTAGCAAAACATTCGTCGACAAATTTGGAGGAGCCTCCAACGTGCGTTTGTTTCTTTTAAACTCATGTTGAATATTTATGCAGACTTTATTTAATATAAATTGTAAAATCATACCCTTGATCTTGGCTCATGTAAACGATCCCTGAGTTATATTATTTTTGTTTCCGCTGCGTATACGGGACCGTTTACTAACAACTTCTACCACGGAAGCCAAATATATGTCAACAGTGAGTTGTTGTGCACAACTTCTATGGATGAAGCAACAACTTGAAGATTTTGGTTTTATCATGCATAGCATTCCTATTCAATATGATAATACAAGTACTATAAATTTGTCTAAAAATCTTGTGCATCATTCTAAAACAAAGCACATAGACATTAGACACCATTTCCTACGTGATCATGTTAGCAAGGGTGATATAGTGCTTGAATTTATTGATACTAGTGAAGAGTAAGAGATGGCGAGAAAGTAAGAGAAAATAGAAAAGAAAATTTTCTGAAAAGTACAATCTGTATTTCTTAGTAATGAATTAGTTACACAATAGCTTTTATACAAAGTAGCTGAGCTGGAGTGGAAACTAGAGTGGAGTCAACACATCAACTCTCTTTAGTGAACAAGTCAACTTATACACAAATATAAAAGCACTCAACACTTAACCATTTCATATCCTAACATTCTCCCTTAAATCAAACTTTTGTAGACTTTTCAATAATTCTCTAACCAACTTTAATACTAACATTCCCTCTGAAGTTGAACCTCTCTATTCTTCAGAAACTCATTAGCATCCTTGACCAACTTCAATACTAACATTCCCTCTGAAGTTGAACCTCTCTGTTCTGCAAAAACTCATCATCATTTCCCTTAAATCAAACTTCCATGAAAAGTTCCCATGGATCAGTTGATAACTACATTACTTTCGCAATTTGCACTTCAACATACTTGTCTTTAGAAAAGTAGCATGGATTAAAACCAACACCTACTAACACTTCAGCACACACTTGGTTTTGGAACAGTAGCATCAAATTAAAACTAGTAGTACTAACACTCCAGCAAAGTGAGACTTATTCCAGCAGTAAACTAAACATCATTAGCATTAAATCATGATATTTCAGCAAAACAAAATCATAGCAGCAATAGCACTTTAGCATAATTGTTAAACCAGCAGCTTTTAAGCATAACATTCAACTTCCATGTTCCAGTTACTTACTCGACGAGCTTATGCTGGGTCGGATAATCGGTTGAGTTGAGCTGGTTCTAGATCGAGTTATAACCTCGCAATTCCCCGAGCTTGAAAGAAAAATCACACACACACACACACACCATCTGGCCCTTAGTGTTCAGTGTTCATTTCGAGCTTCAAAGACTATTGCTCGATTTGATATCAAGCTTGGTATTCATCGATAGGGTACTAAACGCAGATTTAGTCGAGCTTTATGAGTCGGACTCATCCCCAGTCAACATACTCAACACCTTTTCTCTTCTGTAATATTCTTGAAAACTCGGAATTTGAAAAGAAAGGGTGTTTGTGTAAATTCCATGTGGTCGTGTTGCATTAAATAAGGCAACCTTTGGCAGTTACTTTTCGTCACATGTGGGCGACTATAGCTATCCACACGCAAAGTTGAGGCGAAGTGTGGCGATGATTATGATTATGGCAGTCTGACGGTTGATCGTCACGGATGATTGACACATGGCCACGTCCAAGGGCCGAGATTGCTCAACGAATAGAGGGCTGAGATTCACTGTAGATCAATGGTTATGATCGAACTTGCCCTTTCGTCTCCCATGCAAACCACTATAAAAGAAGGCGAACTCATCAAAAAACCTTCACACTTTGCAAAAGTTCCCAAGCTTCTTTGCTTATTCCGTCGTTGCTCCCTCATCTTCACGGTGCTTTCCTGGCAAGTTCATCTCATCTTTCCATCGTTGCTCCAAAGGATGTCTCGACTCCCAACCCTGAAGAGGCTCTCAGGACTCCTGCTATCAACGATCCCTTTGCCCAGATTGGTGACGATCTCCCTGATCCTATTGGCGATGATGCCCCTGCCCCTCTAGCTGCTTAGAATTTTTTTTTTTCTAGTTTAGTTTGTAACTAAACTTTACAATTCATGAAAGATATTTTTAGCTTATATCTGTCGACCAATTTCTTAATTTTTGTAGAGTCACTTTGATTGTCCTAATTAGACTTATCATGAACAAATTAATTTTTGTCTAAGTTACTCGTAGCTCGCTTTTTGAGGAACTTTTTTAAATGCATACAAGTAAATCTTGTGCGACAACTCTGAGCTTGGACTGATTGCCCGTCTCGAGTTTTAGTCACTGGCTTATGACCGATTTTCCTTCGACGTGTTTTACTTGAATTTTCCCAAGTATAACTTCATCAGTTCGGGAAATTTCACCCTTAATGAGTTGGATTTTGGTGTGGCTTATCGAGCTAAATTGCCTTTTTCGAACTCTTAACTCTGAGTGGTCGCGTGGGTTGTGATTTTGAAATAATAGATGATAAATGATAAACAATAAATAAACAAAAAATGATGAACAAAGAAAACTTTATGAATAATACCTCTTTTATTGATAGAATTTTGGCCATAAATGACCTTACAATGAATATAGGAGAGAAAATAATGTTAGGAAACGATCCACTGAGGCAGCGGAAAACAAAAACAATAATAACAAGGTTCGTTCCATAGAACCAAGATCAGGGTACAATTTTACAGTTTATATCAACATAAGAATCTGCAGAAAATTAATATAGAGTTTAAGAAACCATACGCACGTTTGGAGGCTCCACCAACTTTGTCTCTGAATGTGTTTTGCTACCGACCTAAGTGTAGGATCAAACTGATGTAGTCCACACGAAGACAATCGCAAGGAACTAAGGAGGGATTTGCTAGATCCCTCTTTTAGCCTTAAGAATAAAGAAGAAATGAAGAGTAATTGATTTTAGGCAAAAACCAATATTGGCGTGGGAGAGTGTTTTGGGTGCTGTAGCCTTTTCTTTTTCAATGAATATGAACTAATGAAAAATCTCTTTACATTCAATTAATACTTTTCTTTTATAGTGCTATTTTAATTGTCTTATTCTCAAATGGAATGGGCTTGGGCTCCAACCAAAACACCCAATGTTTCCAAACATTCCCAATTAGATATTTATTTTAATTCATCATTATCTTCAATTAAAATCAATTAATATATATTTAATACATATATATATATAAGACATTAAATAGATTATATTATATAGATAGATATATATAAACATTTAACAATAATGATAATTTATTTAAATATATGCTAACACATATTTAAATGTAATTTTACTTATTTAATTTTTCTAACAAATTAAATAAAATGTTACGACCTTAGCAAATTTAATTGCACTGTGAAATTACCAAAATACCCTTTCATCAAAAAAGACAAAAATTCCCTTCTTACTTCCTGAGTCTTAAATCATCTTCTATGTGTATGACCCATAGGCTCCTCATCATACCGGTAGTGTATAGTATCGCAATTAACACTAATTAATCGTCTCACTAATACATAGACCAATATTGGCCCATAGTAAGGCATCATGGCCACCCGATAGATTCGGATTTAGCAAAGTAGCTACCTGTCAACGATATGGTTATCGTACAATTCGATCCTTTCATCATACGTTATCTCGATGAGATGAAGGCATAGAAATAGTGTCAACCTTCGGTTACTCTCGATATTATGTATTTAGTTTTTGGACCAATGACCTGTATTATAATCTGGATAGAGCAACAACTCAATCCCACTATGGCCACAGTTTTAGTGTCATTGTCATATACTGAATTGCGCCATGAGATAACTTCTCCCGTACCCGGGAGTGATGAATCCTCTGTCTATCCACCATAGTCTTGATACACTTCTTGATGCAGCCAATCACCATCGTATTGACAGCTCTGAATAGAACTGCGTTAGGCTAGTGTCAAACTGCACCAAACGGTGCACAAGGCGCTCCGGTGATCTCAAGTCTAAGGATCATATGCACCACCATTTGTTAGAGGATTTGTTCCATAGACACTATGTAACGCCCAACATGGAGGTACTGATTTAAATTATGTTTTATAGCCCTTAGTTAATTTTTATTAAAGTTATTTTAAGAGAATATGAAGAAAAAACATAAAACTTGAATTAAGGGTAAAATGGTCTTTTCACTCAAAATTAGTTGAAAAAGTGGGGAGTGAAAAGAGGTAGAATTTCATAAATAATACAATAAAAATGAGGACATTATGGTAATTAACTACGGGACAAGGATGAAATTTCTAAAAAAGTGTAAGGGCAAAATGGGAAAGTGAGTTTATAACATAAGATGATAAGGGTTTGTAACCCTTATTTCCTTCATTCCACCGCCACACTACTCCCCCATTTTCTCTCAAATTTTCATTCAATCCTCCAAGGATTTTGAGGGCTTTTGAGTGATTTTTAATAGGGTTTTGATTCAAGACTTCAAAAGGTAAGAATTCATGCTCTTTATCTATGATTTATTTGTGTAAAAGTTGGGTTCTTATGAAGTTTATGCTTAGGGTTAGACCAACAAGAGTAGAGAGCTTAGTAGAGAAGACTCAAGCATAAGGTAAGTAAATTCCACTCAAAATCCAACTCAAGTTAAAGTTTAAGAATTCAAGTGAGTAGAGATTTCTTTTAAGTATGCATATGTTATGGTTATTGAGAAATTGAGATGAGATTGATGATGAATTATGCTTGTTGTTAGATATATTTGAATATGAGAAGTGTATGTGATGGTTTGATGATGAGTTGATGGATTTATGAATGAGTTCAATGTTGATTTTATGGAGAGATTTCCACCATGAGAAGGGTGGATTGTGTTGATAAAATTTGATAGAAGTATGGATAGCTTTAGAAGAATTTGAGAGGACTATTTGAAGTGTGTTTTCTTTGCAGGATGTGTGATGATTTAAAGGATTTGAACTCCAACTTTGGATGGTTAAGAAAGAAGTAGAATTATAGTTAAAATAGAGTTTATGTATGCACACATATTGTTTGATGAAATGTCTAAGTGAAAAGCCTAAGTGAAAACTGCCCTGTCACAGCTGTGACCTTCTGAGTGATTTTTTGGAATCTTACAGATTGAACTGGGTTAAGACTAAAACATAAACGTTGTACCCCTATCTCTAAGCTTTAAAACGAGACCAAAACTGTAGCAATCCAATGTGTATAACTCAAATTATGCCCTCTTGAGTATGACCTATGCAGAATAACTATCTTGATGCAACATTGCATTTGTGCTCCTTATACCTAAATTGTGCATTGAGAAGTAGCTTGAGAAAGAGTATAAAACTTTGTGAATGAACTACTCTAAGAGTAGAGAGAATGAGAAAAACACAAAGAGCGGGTTGGTGCCTTGTGAACTCCACCCGGCAGTCACAAAGAGTGGGTTGGTGCTTTGTGAACTCCATCTGGCCGTACCTCCGGTAAGATGAGGCCGTGACATTCAAGTGAGAAAGAATAAAGAGAGAATGAGTAAAGTTACGAAGAGTGGGTTGGTGCTTTGTGAACTCCACCCGGCCGTGCCTCTGGTAAGATGAGGCCGTGACTTACAATAGAAAATTAATAAAGAGAGCTATGTGAAAGAGAAACAGAAAGAGAAAATAAATAAGACGAGAAGTGTGTAAAGAAAGAATTAAGAAAAAGAGTTATGGGGACAGACGAGTAGAGGATTTACTTACTGAGCATTATTTTTGTGCTCACCCCTTTGTTTTTCTTTGTGTTTACAGGATCTAGGTGAGGACGCGGTCGGATTGGCGTCGGCAAGCAAGGAGCAATAGATACACTATCCAATGTTTTTAATAACTTTTTGTAAAATGATATCTTATTTGGTAATAAGAATGTTTATATGTACTAAAAGAAAATTTTGGGCCCATCTATTTTTGTTGATATAAATGTATTTTACTTTATGTATTTCTATGAGTATCCTAGTATAAAGGAGTTATTACACACTAGGGTTACCATCCATATGGAATCCTCTAGTGGGTCAATCCAGTGAACTTGCTGTGGTGTATTCACCTATAGCAAACACCCATGTGTTGCACCAGGTTGTCACCAAACAACCTCGACAAGTGAGATTAGTCACTGCCTTTCGACAGGGTCGTTCAACACTATGATAGCCTTACCGTATTATCGGTGCCCTTATTTCAGAATAATACTAGGGCTACAGACATTTCTAGAATGACCACTATATGTGCTCATAGGGTTCTCACTATCAAGATTTGAAACACTTGATACCCTCGTCACGGTTCTACCATTCTAAGGACATATATCAATACATATTGCAATAATAATGATTTACGCGATATAGAATAAAATGCCTTTTATTAATGATTAATGAACATTATTACAAAGAGTCAATTCTACAATAATTGATTGGCTCTAGGGCATCTACTCTAACAATCTCCCACTTGCACTATAGCCAATCATTCATGTATTTAATACCAAATGATCTCAAGTGCCTTTCATGCTTCTGCTGCGACAGAGGCTTTGTCAGTGGATCTGCGAGATTGTCGTCAGTATGCACTTTACTAATCTGCACGTCTTTCCTCTCAACTATCTCTCTGATGAGATGGAATCGTCTGAGTATGTGTCTGGACTTCTGATGAGACCGTGGTTCCCTAGCTTGAGCAATTGCTCCATTGTTGTCACAATAGATGTCTATAGGATCAACAATCGTAGGAACCACACCAAGTTCAGTGACGAACTTCTTAATCCAGACTGCCTCCTTGGCCGCATCTGACAATGCAATATACTCAGCCTCCATTGTAGAGTCCGCTACAGTGCTTTGCTTGGAGCTCTTCCAGCTCACTGCACCGCCATTGAGACAAAATACAAACCCTGATTGCGATCGATAATCGTCTTTGTCCGTTTGGAAACTAGCATCACTGTATCCTCTTACAGTGAGCTCATCTTCCCCTCCATAAACCAAGAACATATCCTTAGTCCTCTTCAAGTACTTAAGAATATTCTTGACAGCCATCCAGTGACGCTCACCTGGATCCGATTGATATCTACTACAAGTGCTCAAAGCACATGAGACATCAATCCGAGTACATAGCATGGCATACATGATGGATCCAATTGCTGATGCATATGGGATCCTCTTCATCCTATCTCTCTCATCTTGTGTTTTAGGACACAATTCCTTAGAGAGATAAACACCATGTGACATCGGAAGAAATCCTTTCTTGGATTCTTCCATACTGAATCGTTTCAGTACTTTGTCAATATATGCACTCTGACTTAGGCCAAGCAACCTACGCGATCTATCACGATAGATCTTTATACCAAGGATGTAGGCTGCTTCCCCTAAGTCTTTCATGGAGAAGCACTTGGATAACCAAGTCTTTACCGACTGCAAGTTCGGTATATCATTCCCGATCAGAAGTATGTCATCGACATACAACACTAGGAATGCTACTGCGCTCCCACTCACTTTCTTGTAAACACAGGGCTCATCTTCGTTTTTGATAAAACCGAATTCTTTTACGGCCTCATCAAAACGAATGTTCCAGCTCCTTGAAGCTTGCTTGAGTCCATAAATGGATCTCTGCAACTTGCATACCTTATTAGCTTGACTATCAAGAACGAAACCATCAGGTTGTGTCATATACACATCCTCCTCAAGGTTTCCGTTCAGGAAAGCAGTTTTGACATCCATTTGCCAAATCTCATAGTCATGATATGCAGCAATTGCAAGCATAATCCGGATGGATTTAATCATGGCAACCGGCGAAAAGGTTTCTTCATAGTCAATGCCATGAATTTGTTTGAAACCTTTGGCAACCAGCCGTGCTTTATAAGTATGCACGTTGCCATCCATGTCAGTCTTCTTCTTGAAGACCCATTTACACCCTATGGGTTTTACCCCTTCAGGTGGTTCCACCAGAGACCACACTTGGTTCTGGTACATGGAGTCCATCTCAGATTTCATGGCTTCAAGCCATTTAACGGAATCTGGATCCGATATAGCGTCTTCGTAGGTTCTGGGTTCATCGTCTTGGTAGACCAGTACGTCACCATGTTGAGTCACGAGATAACCGTATCTCTCGGGCTCATGGCGTACTCTCCCAGATCTACGTAGCTCCTGTGCTACCTGAGGTGGTTCACTTTGATCCACAATTTGTGGAGTAACCTCCTCATGATGCTCAACCACTTCTTGTGGCACATCATCCCGTCCTTCGTCTAGTATATCTTGTGGTTCTAGAACTTCATCGAGTTCTACTTTTCTCCCACTAGTACTTCTTAGAAAATATTCCTTTTCTAGGAAGACACCAGATCGAGCAACAAAAATTTTGCGCTCTTCTGGGTGGTAGAAATAGTATCCTTTGGTCTCCTTTGGATACCCCACAAATATACATTTACAGGATTTTGGGCCCAGCTTGTTCGAAGTCAATTTCTTAACATAAGCTTCGCAACCCCAAATCCTTAGATAAGACAAGTTGGGCTTTCGCCCACTCCATAGCTCATATGGAGTCTTATCTACAGACTTTGACGGCACACGGTTTAAAACGTGAGTCGCAGTCTCTAGGGCATAACCCCAGAACGATGCAGGTAAATCACTAAAACTCATCATGGACCTAACCATGTCAAGTAAGGTCCTATTCCTCCTTTCTGACACTCCATTGTGTTGGGGTGTATAAGGAGGGGTGAGTTGTGATACTATCCCACATTCCTTCAGGTACTCAGAAAACCCCGAGCTTAAGTATTCACCTCCTCGATCCGACCGAAGAGCTTTAATACTTTTGCCCAACATATTCTGTACTTCATTCCTGAATTCCTTGAATTTATCAAAGGCTTCAGATTTATGTCTCATAAGGTAGACATAACCATATCTACTGAAATCATCAGTAAATGTGATGAAGTATGAATATCCACCTCTGGCTTCAACTGTTAGTGGACCACATACATCACTATGGATGATGCCTAACAGTTCAGTAGCCCTTTCACTTTGTCCTGTGAAAGGAGACTTGGTCATCTTGCCTAAAAGGCATGACTCGCATACCTCAAATGACTGGAAGTCAAAAGGGGCCAAAACTCCATCCCTTTGAAGTTTTGCAATGCGAGTCTTATTAACATGACACAATCTACAATGCCAGAGATATGTTTGGTTTTGATCGCTATGTTTAGCTTTCTTGGTTTCAATATTGAGAATATCTTTATTGTTTAAATCAAGAACATATAATCCATTATATAACCTTGCAATTCCAAATAGAATACCATTCAAACTAAAGGACAACAATCCATTAGATATCTCAAAATGATACCTTATATTATCCAAAGTGGATACTGAAATAATATTTCTAGTAATAGAAGGTCGTGACAACAGTTATGTAGTTCCAATAACAAGCCCGTAGGCAAAGATAAACAGTAAGTCCCTACAGCCAATGCAGCCACATATGCTCCATTTCCAACTCGTAGGTCCACCTCTCCCTTGGTGAGCACTCTACTCTGCCTTAGTCCCTGCACATTAATACAAATGTGAGTACCACATCCTGTGTCAATGACCTAAGATGTTGAGGGAGAAAAATTAATCTCAATATAAAAATACCTGAGGTCGTAGCATCTGACTTCTTCTTGCTTGCGAGGAAAGCCTTGCAATGTTTCCTCCAGTGGCTAGGCTTGCCACAAAAGAAGCAGACTACCTTGCCCTTCTCTATGCCACTCTCAGGACCAAGAGCAACCTGTCCTTTGGGCTTGGGCTTGGGCTTGGGCTTGGGCTTGGCCTTACCCTTGCTGCTACCCTTTGCTTTACTGGCAGCAACCAGTAAAACAGGCTTGGACTTTTTCAAGTCTTGCTCTGTAGTCCTCAGCATGTTTAAAAGTTCTGACAGGGTTTTCTCTATCATGTTCATATTGAAATTCATTATGAACGGAGTATAAGAGTCAGGCAAGGATTGTAGAATTAAATCTATTTGTAATTCTGCATCTAAGCCACATCCCAAAGTCTCAAGCCTCTCTATGTGCTCAATCATCTTGAGCACATGAGGACCAACTTGGGCTCCCTCAGTCAGATGACTCCCAAACAGTGCTTTTGACACCTTGTACCTCTCATGTCGAGCATTTGTTTCAAAAAGCTCCTTGAGGTGTAGAATAATGGAAGAAACATCCATATTCTCATGCTGCTTTTGCAGCATAGGTGTCATCGATGCTAACATCAAGCATTGAACGCTATCAGCATCATCAAGGAACTTTTGATAAGTATCCTTTACCTCCTGAGTGGCATCAGGATCAGGCTCAGGCTCAGCCATGTATGGCTTTTCAAGGATATACAATTTCTTTTCTGACTTGAGTGTAATCCGAAGATTACGATATCAGTCTGAGAAATTGGATCCATCCAACCTGTTTTCTTTCTCGATTATCGGTCGCAGGTTCATAATGCTCATTTTGGTGAATCTACAATTGCAGAAAAATAAAGTCATTATAAAGTTCATTATTATTTAATATGGTATTTTATTAAACGATGCTCCCACTATTTTACTCAAGTCAATAGCCCTTACTATTAACTTGGGAAAGCCCGTTGACTTTCCTAGTAGACCGAGATCCCATCCTTCCCATTTCAAACCTTCGCTTTGGCGAACAAGCCAAAATGAGTTGATTAGGTAGGCCAACAAACTTAATCCACACCAGTTGATAGCTCCTACTATCAACCTCAAATGTAAAAAAGCCAACAAGCCAATCACACAATCCAATGGCTCCAACCATTGTCCTCAAGTGTGATTCTCAGTATCAGTAGAGTGGACACTACATGTCACCACGTACACACAATATGTGTACTACTCTACTATGCCTATGACGTGTTTATCAACCTTCGCTTTGGCGAACAAGCAAAACCGTCATTTTAAGTCGACCCATTACCACTAAGGAAAACTCCAATGCATTTTAACCTCCCACTGGTAGAAGTGTACCCTTCGCTTTGGCGAACAAGGTTTCGACGAACAGTTGTTTGATTAAAACCATGGTGATGGAAGGCTTACCTGACTTAATATACTTTAATTGAGGGTTTGTTATTTAATGTCTCACCAGATTATTATCTTTGTTAGAATGACATTGTTTGGCATGTTATTCAACATTCAACCTTAGCATGCATTCTACACACAATATTAAAACGTGCCGGTACATGGCCCAACTAAAACCAATTTCCTCGAGCCTAGAGGAATCGGTGGGTCACCTAGGGGTCCTGTAATAAATATCTTGAGTCTTCAAGTATGGTTGCCTCGTCCTTTGCTCCGTCTTTAAGTACATTACAAAAACATCATTCTAAATTTACAATAAAAATAATTATAAAATTTTTTTACATCAATAAATTTAGAAACTTCGATTTACATTCGAGGGGAATGAGATGAGAAGAGAATGTACATTGAGAAGAGGAGAAAGGCAGGACACACAAGCCCTATTTAATAAATTTACAACCATACATACCCAAAAAAATTTTAAAACATTCACCATAGGTCTAAGGTTCATGTACCGGACACCATGCAATATACAAACAAGTACATAACATACATTTAAAAAACAATCAATTTTTGAAATTGGTGGGTTAATTATTAACCCCCTGATCATTTGTAGATCTACATTTGGTCCAAAAGTTTTGAAACTTTACAATTTGGCCCCTATGCACTCGGAAGAGCGCTTGCTGTGGTAATGAGTTAGATCGCTGCAGCTTACGCTGGTTAACTTGACTTTCACAGTCAACGTGCAATCGCCGCGGCAATAGGTTTCATCGCCATGGCGAGCGCTGACTTCGTGCAGCGCTCGTCCGAATGACGATCGCCGTGGCGATGGTTTATATCGCCACGGCGAGCGTTGATTTCTCAATCAGCATAAAAACCAATCACGCATGCCGCAACGATGGGTTGTATCACCGCGACGAGCATGCACTGATCTATAGCTCCAGATCAAGTTCAAACAGTAACCAAATACACACCAAACGGATTTTGCAGTCAATCATACACACTGATTTCAACAAAAATCCATCACCCAATATACCAAACTTGCAGATCATCAACAAATTAAAATTAATCGATTAATTGATTTCTTAAAACATGCTTTTAAGGCAGATTTTATGTAGATTCTTTAAGAGAACGTATTATCAATCAAATACATGTAATCAACCACCCATATAAAATTATAAAATCTGGTACCCTAGGCTCTGATACCACTATTAGGAAATGATCCATTGAGGCAGTGGAAAACAAAAACAATAATAACAAGGATCGTTCCATAGAACCAAGATCAGGGTACATTTTACAGTTTATATCAACATAAGAATTTGCAGAAAATTAAAATAGAGTTTAAGAAACCATACGCACATTTGGAGACTCCACCAACTTTGTCTCTAAACGTGTTTTGCTACCGACCCAAGTGTAGGATCGAACCGACGTAGTCCACACGAAGACAATCGCAAGGAACTAATGAGGGATTTGCTAGATCCCTCTTTAGCCTTAAGAATAAAGAAGAAATGAAGAGTAATTGATTTTAAGCAAAAACCAATACTGGCGTGGGAGAGTGTTTTGGGTGCTGTAGCCTTTTCTTTTTCAATGAATATGAACTAATGAAAAATCTCTTTACATTCAATTAACACTTTTCTTTTATAGTGTTATTTAATTGCCCTATTCCCATATGGAATGGGCTTGGGCTCCAACCCAAACACCCTATGTTTCCAAACACTCCAAATTAGATATTTATTTTAATTCATCATTATCTTCAATTAAAATCAATTAATTATATTAACATTTAACAATAATGATAATTTATTTAAATATATGCGAACACACATTTAAACGTAATTTCAGTTATTTAATTTTTCTAACAAATTAAATAAAGGCTACGACCTCAGCAAATTTAATTGCAATGTGAAATTACCAAAATACCCTTTCGCCAAAAAAGACGAAAAATGCCCTTCTTACTTCCTGAGTCTTAAATTATCTTCTATGTGTGTGACCCATAGGCTCCTCATCATACCGGTAGTGTATAGTATCGCGATTAACACCAATTAATCATCTCACTAATACATAGACCAAGATTGGCCCCTAATAAGGCATCATGGCTATCTGATAGATTCGGATTCAGCAAAGTAACTACCTGTCAATGATATGGTTACCGTACAATTCGATCCTTTCATCATACATTATCTCGACAAGACGAAGGCATAGAAATAGTGTTAACCTTCGGTTACTCTCGATATTATGTATTCAGTTTCTAGACCAATGACCTGTATTATAATCTGGATAGAGCAACAACTCAATCCCACTATAGCCACAGTTTTAGTGTCATTGCCATATACTGAATTGCGCCGTGAGATAACTTCTCCCGTACCCGGGAGTGATGAATCCTTTGTCTATCCACCGTAGTCTTGATACACTCCTTGATGCAGCAAATCACCACCGTATTGATAGCTCTGAATAGAACTGCGTTAGGCTAGTGTCAAACTTCACCAATCGGTACACAAGGCGCTCTGGTGATCTCAAGTCTAAGGATCACATGCACCACCATTCGTTAGATCATTTGTTCCATAGACACTAGGGTTACCATCCATATGGAATCCTCTGGTGGGTCAGTCTAGTGAACTTGCTGCAGTGTATTCGCCTACAGCAAACACCTATGTGTCGCACCAGGTTGTCACCAAACAACCTCGACAAATGAGATCAGTCACTACCTTTTGACAGGGTCGTTCAACACTATGATAGCCTTACTGTATTATCTGTGCCCTTATTTCAGAATAATACTGGGGCTACGAATGTTTCTAGAATGGCCACTATATGTGCTCATAAGGTTCTCACTATCAAGATTTTAAACACTTGATACCTTCGTCACGGTTCTACCATTCTAAGGACATATATAAATACATATTGCAATAATAATGATTTACACTATATAGAATAAAATGCCCTTTATTGATTAATGAACATTATTACAAAGAGTCAATTCTACAATAATTGATTGGCTCTAGGGCATTTACTCTAACAAATAAAACATGATTGGAACCTCAGATGCTTATTGGTAATAACTTCGCAGATGCTCTACGTTCCATGCTTGCAGTACGACTTCACCATTGAGGTGTTTTAAGTGGAAGGTTCCTAATGCAAGCTTTTTAGAGATCCTAAATGGACCTTCCCATTTGGGCCTAAGTGCCCACAAGTTCGGGTTTTGTGTACCCTGGATAACCTTTCTGAGGACTAGGTCGCCCACTTCAGAGTCTTTATTCTTGACCTTGGAATTAAAGTATCTTCTAGCTCGCTGCTGGTATGAGGCAAGCCTTAGCTGAGACTTGGCTCGGTGTTGTTCAATTAGTTCTAGCCTCAGTCGGAGAAGATCTTTATTTGTTTCTTCGTTGAATACTTCCTTCCGGAACGAACTAATCCCTATTTCAACTGGGGCCATTGCTTCACACTTGTATGATAGAGAGAATAGGGTTTCACTTGTCGAGCTTCTGGCTGTCTATTTATAAGACCGTAAGGCCTTGGCAATTCCTCGGCCTATCTTCCTTTCAGGGCGTCGACTTCTTAATGGTGTGCTTGATTATTTGTTCACAACCTCCATTTGGCCATTAGCTTGAGGCCGATAAACAGTGATGAAGCTTTTCTTGATTCCTATCCGTTTGTAGAAAGATCTAAAATCCTTACTATCGAATTGTCTCCCATTGTTGATTATTATTGTATGGGGAATTCTGAATCTACAAATGATGTTCTTGTAGATGAAATCCTTCAATTTGTTTGATGTGATGGCAGCCAAAGGCTTGGTTTCTACCCACTTTGTAAAGTAGTCCACAACAACCACTGCGAACTTAACTCTCCCTTTTCCTTAAGGCAAAGGGCCTATCAAGTCGATGCTCAAATTGCAAATGGCTAAGGGCTTGTCAAAGTAGTTAACTCTTGGGGTAGAGCTCATGGAACATCTGTAAATCTCTAGCATTTGTCGCATCTGCGCACATAGTCTACTGCATCGTCAAAAACTATTGGTCAGTAATAGCCCTAACGAACCACCTTGTATGCTAGAGATCTGCCCCCTGCATGGTTCCCGTAGATGCCTTCATGAATCTCTCTCAAAACATACTCCACGTCTTCATGGTCAACACACCACAAGAGCGATGAATTGTATCCACGCTTATACAGTTTCTCATTGATGAGCGTGTATCGACCTAATTTTGTCAAAGTGTTCTGGCTTCATTTCTTCCTTAAGGCACTGTTCCATCTCTTAGGTGGGTAATTATTGCATCCATCTAGCTGTATCTTTACCCTGTTACTAAGATTGGTTCTTGTGGAGCGAGGATGCTTGGACTTGAGAGGAATTTAACAGGTATCGATTCAGTCTTCTCTCGGCTCATTATAGAGGCTAGGGGAGCTAGAGCATCAGCCATTGAATTCTTCTCCCTTGGGATTTCAAGAATAGTGAAGGACTTGAACTACTCAAGCTCGGATTTCACTTACCGGAGATAGGATGTCATTTTATCCTCATTTGCTTGATATTCCTTGGTAATTTGACGGACTACAAGCTAGGAGTCGCTATAAATCTTGATAGACTTGCCCTCATTTCCTTGGTGAGGCAGATCCTTAAGAGCAATGTCTCGTACTCAGCCTTGTTGTTGGAGGTGGCAAACCTGAATCTGATTGTGGCTCTGATTAGATTTCCTTCGGGACTCTCAAGCAAGAGCCCAACTCCTGCCCCTTTTTCATTTGAGGACCCATCTACTTACAGACTCCATTGCCATAGATCGTCAAGCTTTGGTTTATACTGTTCTCTTATCTCTAAGGTGCTTGTCCTTGGCGGGCTTACTTCTCACTTGAGCTGATAGGAGAATTATGAAATAAAGTCTGCCAAAGCCTGACCTTTTATAGTTGTTCTCGGGATGTACTTGATATCATGCTGACTCATTTCCATCGTCCACCAAATCAATCTACCCGATGCCTTGGGCTTCTACATTATCTTTCACAACGAAAAGTTTGTGAGCAAATGTATGGAGTGCGCCTGAAAATAGGGCCGCAACTTTTGAGCGATGCTTACAAGTGCATAGGCGAGCTTTTTCATCTCGGGGTATCCTGTCTCTATGTCAAGCAACCTTTTGCTAACATAATACATCGTACCAAAGCTGCGTTGATCATGGACTTAGATATTGACAAATATTGTAGCAGTAGCTCACCTTGGATGGGCTTTGATAACAAAGGTGGCCACCCCAGATGTTTCTTCAATTCCTGGAAGGCTGTCTCGCACTCATTTGTCCATTTGAAACCCTTTTCCCCCTTCAAGGTCTCAAAGAATGGTAAGCACTTTTCTGTGGCTCGAGAAACAAGCTTGCTAAGTGCAACCACATGCCCTGTTAAGCTCTGAACCTGTCTTCTGTTGGTCAGGCTTTTCATGTCTAAGAGGGCTTGAATCTTTTCTAGGTTGGCTTCGACACCTCACTGATTGACTAGGAAATCTAGAAACTTTCCCGAGCTTACTTCGAAAGCACACTTTAGAGGATTTAGTGTCATTCCGTATTTTCTTATGATGTTGAACATTTCCCCTAGGTACTCAATGTGGCTTTTGGCGACCTTCGATTTGATGAGCATATCGTCAATGTTCACCTCTATTGTCTTGCCGATTTGCTTGGCGAACATCTTATTCACTAAACGTTGGTAGGTCACCCTAGCGTTCTTTAAGCCAAACGGCATAATCCTGTAACAATAAATACCCTAGTTAGTAATAAATGAGGTGTGTTCTTCATCGGGCTGATACATCAAGATTTTGTTATATCCTGATTATGCATCTATGAAGCTGAGTACTGTGTTCCCAGTTGTTGCATCTACTAACTAGTCGATCCTGGGCAATGGAAAGCTATCTTTGGGAAAGACTTTATTCAAATCTGTGAAGTCGACGCAAGTCTGCCACTTGCCATTCGACTTTTTCACCAAGACTGGGTTGGCGAGCCAGTCTGAGTATTTCACTTTCTTAATGAAGTTGATGTTTAGGAGCTTGTCAACTTCATCTTTGAGAGCTTTGGACCACTCTGCATCCATAGGTCTCATTTTATGTCTGATCGGTTGAGCTTCCGGGTTGACATTCAATCGGTGGCACATTACCTCGGGGCTAATCCCTACCACATCCACATGTACCCAGGCGAATACCTCAAGGTTTTTCTTTAGGAATCCCACTAGATGATTTGCTAGCTCGTCAGTTAGACTGCTGCCAATTTTCAACACGCGAGTTGGGTCTTGCTCGCTAACAAATACTTCTCGAAGCTCTTTTGTTGGCCCTATCCCGGGCTTTTCCTTACAGATGCGAGGATCTATGGTGTCCTCCAAGGGTCTGAGGTTTGGCTCGGACTCTGTGATGACCACGGTTCTCGGGAGTGGCCATTTTAGTATAGCATTAATGGCACGGTTGTAACATTTTCGAGATTCTTTTCTACAGCTTCTGATCTTCGTAACCCCACCTGGAGTCGGGAACCTTATTGCCTAGTACCGCAATGAAGTGACTGCGCTCAGATCATCCAAGATCGGTCTTCCAATGATGACATTGTAGGTGGTCGGGTAGTCCACTACTAAGAATTCTGCCATTACTGTTTTGATCCTGGGTTATGTCCCTAGAGTCATGGGTAGGTCAATCATTCCCTTAAGGACTAGGCTATCCCCGGTGAATCCATAGAGTGGCGATGGACACCCCCTTAAGTCTCTCTCCGTAAACCTCATTTCTCGAAAAGCCACCAAGAAAATGATGTTCGCTGCACTGCCATTGTCGACCATTACCCTTAGTACTCTGGCATTGTTGATCTTGACTGTGATTATAATCGCATCATGATTGTGACGAGGAGATTCTTCATATTCTTCCATTGTGAATCCTATCACCTCGCTCTCTTGTCTGGGCTGCTTTGGTGGCTTCTGTTCATAGCTCATCACTCGGGGGACCGAATCTATTTTGGCCTCTTGAGCATATTGCTCGTGAGAGCGTCTTGAGCTCCCTGCAATGTCGGGACCCCCTAAATCATACCTTCCAAAACTTCATTGTTGGCGTTTGTCGGGGCTTGTTGGATCTAGTTATTTTGCTCGCCAATATTTTCGCAAGCTGGTGCCTCCTTAACAAATTCTTTTAGGTGGCCCCTTCAGATAAGATCTTCGATGGCAATCTTTAAAGCCTGAAACTCATTGGTGTTATGCCCGATGTCCCGGTGGTATTGATAATATTTTTGCCGATCTCTTCTGCTCGGGGCCCCCCTCATTCTTTCTGGAGCGGGTAGTCTCTTAGCCTCATGAGAGACTTCATATATGTGAGCTATGTCTTGTGTGAGGGGGGTGTACTCTGCATACCGCGGCAAAGGCTGTCTTTCCCAATGATTTTCTGTTTCTGCTTCTTGTGGGACCTGTTTCGGTCCCGGTCATTAAGGTTTTGGCCCCTTCGTTTATCAGAGGGGTGATCTTGCTGCCTATCCGAGGCTCTTTGCAATGAACTTCTGGCTAGGGTGGCTAGCGAGCTTTCTACTCTCCGATGCTTTGCAGCCATCTGGTAAAACTTTGTCAGGCTCACATGATCTTCACTTTGGAACTCTTTTCACATTTTCGTTTGCAGCCTGATGCCTACGATTAGCAAAGTCTGAATTGACTCTTCAGGTGCATCCGCGACCTTTGCTTGCTCATTCTGGAACCTCGTCAGATACGAGGTTAGTCACTACAAGAAATATATTATATTGTGACAAAATTAATTTTGTCAAATGTTATTTTGTCACAAGTTACATATATATTATGACAAAATAAAGAAACATCATATTAAGTATGACAAAGAGAATATAAAGTGAATAAAAAAAAATATTGTCATAATAGTTTATCACAATAAGGAAACCCATAAGAAATATAGTGAAGAAAAACAATTTTATCATAATATTTCATCACAAATTTTGGCGCCTAGGTAAGTTGTTTATTTGACAAACATATTTTCTCAAAAAATATTTTAGTCACTAGATTTAGTTATACATGCTGTAACTACAAATTATTTTATCACAAAAAATTCATTTATTATTGCAAAAAAAAAAAAAAAAATTGTCATAATATATGCTGAAATTGAGGTATTAATGGAAAAATGTTTGAGTCAAAATTTAAGCGCCGAGATAAATTGTTTATCGTGACAAACATATTTGTCATCAAAAACTTTAGTCACTATATTTAGTAATACATACTATAATTACAAACTAATTTGTCACAAAAGAACTGTTTATCATTACCCCAAAAAAAAAAAAAAAAAAATCATTTATAAATATTAAAATTGAGGTATTAGTGACAAAATATTTGAGTCAAATTAATTGTGATATTTTGTGAAAATTTTTTGCTAAAAAAACATCATTAATATGTGTACTGCTATTTGTCATTCTTCTTAGGTTTTTAGCAATAACATATATGTCATTAAAAAAATAATAATAATTTTAGCATATTTGTCATTAAAAAAGGGGTGGCGGGGTTTACTTCGGAAATTATTTAACACAAGAATAATTACTAAGACAAGAATTAAGTAGCAAGAATCAAATTAAAGACGATTTCGATTCAAGAAGAATTAGGATTTGATGAGAATGCAAAATGTCATATTTTTCCCCCTTAATGTCTAGTCTTTTATACTTATTTGGTGCCTAAATGTACTCATTATTATTTTATTTTGATTTAGGATGCAAATGGAGGCGTTGAATGCAAAATGAAACTAATTAGGTGATTTCGGACAGTTTCGACATTGCTTCTTAATATGGGTATAACTCTCTCATCCGAGCTCCGATTGAGATGATTCAAAATGCTGTGGAACCCTAAGAAAGAGATCTACAACTTTCATGTTTTGAGTTTGAAGATATGCTCGCTGAATCAAGGTTGGAATTGTGCTTAAATTTGACACACCTGCACTGCTAACGTTCTGGAACATTCTGCCTTATCATGCAATTCAAATATGGAGTTTACTATTGGAAGTTTTGAGGATCTAGTGCACAAAAGTTACAACTGGAAACACCACTTTCCTAGTTATATTAGGACTTTATTTTATTTTTAATTAATCAGATTTGGATAAATGTTATTTTAGGATAAAGCTTAGAATATTTTTAGGAGATTGAGTAGAATTCAAAGACTTGAATTGGATATTTTTAAGAGGGGGAGAGAGATCAAACGGGGAGATACTACACATGTCTCTCCTTCTCCTCTCCTTCTACTTTTCCTTTTGAGTTTTCATGATGGTCATGAGCGGCTAAATTGTCATAACTTGGTCGAAGGAAACGGAGGCCTCGGAATCAATAAAACTGTGAGATCTAATCTGTTTTTAGTGTTCAATATATGCTTTGAGTATTGGATGTTCTTCTATGCCTATTTTCATGATTGTCTCATTTAATTACTAGGAGGCCTACTAGTTTATTATTTGTTGCAATCTATTGCTAAATTAGATATCAAATTTGTAATTGTTTGATCCCTCTAATTTGTGAGTAACTAAGATTTAAGAATTTGCTACGTCAGGAATTATTAAATCTTAAGAAGAACGCTCAACTAAATTAAATACAACCGCTTGTGTTTGTTTTGTTCAGCTTCATCGATCTCTCTAGTTCTTAAGGCTGCTTCTAGATTAAACCTTTAGCGCTTGTCTTGGGTTGTTTAGTAGTAAGATTAATTAGATCGCTTGTTTCCTAATTAACTGCAACTAAGGAGAGATAGGAAAATAGTCCCAACGGTGAATATTCAAAGTATGAATTGATATATACTTGCATCGATGATCAATTGTAAAATTCCGATGGTGGATGTTGACTTAGACCAAGGTTTGTTCTTTTGATTGATTTTGATAATTTGATTTGAATTGTCCCTTAGTTGTTTTTTCCTGAAATTGTTTTCGTTATACTCAAATCCCCCCCATCCTTGTTCACGTAGCATAAAACTAGGCTAGACACTCTCCGTGGGAACGATCCTTACTCACACTACTACATGTATTCTTAGATTTTAATTCTGGTTGCTTGCGACAACACACTAGGATTCGATTGCAGTTTTTAGCTCTGACTTTGCACCAACCTTTCTGAAAAAGCTTAAGATGTCTACTTTAACTTTATAGAAGGCCCTAAACCCAAACTGAAACTCTATGTCGATCAAAAACCTGCTAACAGTCCAAAACATCCAAAAGTAAAACTGCTGAAAATTTATGGTTTTAAGCATAATTCACTAACACATTACCACAAATGTCTTATACATATAAATCAATATAATTCAACACCATAAGATGTAAAACACGCCAAATAAACTAGATGTAAGGATAATAAAAATATAAAATTATAATCTATCAATTGCACTTAATGATATTCATTACAATCAAATTCAAATAAACACAAATTAAACAATCAAGTTCACCCCCAAAAACGATAAGGAAGTATCTATACAATCAAGTGTACAATATTAAAACTCACCATCATCATCATCATTGTTATCCATCTTTCATCAGCATCATCGCAATAGTCAAGAATAGTATCATCTCCTCCATCAATAAATAACATTTTGTTGTCGCTAAAAACCTTGGTCCAACGCTTCCCCTTTCAGATCTCTAAAAAAATAGGTCTAAGGATGGTTTTTGGTGAATTGGTGTATATCAGCATATGTAAAAGATTAAGTTATTATAACTAGTAATCAATATATTATGTACTTAAAAAAAAAAAAATTAAAAGTATTCATTATTAATTTTATAAAATTCTAATTATTCAATTGTATTAATGGTCTGCTTGGGAGTTTTATGGTAGCGGTTATGAGGGTAAACCATCGTAGAGATTTTGAAGGTAAACCACCGTAGCGGTTTTGAGGGGTTTTTAGTAGCAGTTTTTAAAACACCTAACCTGTGCTTGGGAGTTTATTTTCCAAAGGTTCTGACAGTTTTTTAAAATGATAAATTTACATATATGCCTATAACGAAAGCCCAACAAAAGGTGCAAAATATCAATAATTAATTGTGAAACCAACTTAAATACAACCTTAAAAAATGTTGGTTTTGGAAATTGTGGGTCTATTAAAAGGGACATCATCGTTTCAATGTAAATGGTTCTTTGGCTTTTTGTTCTTGTCTTAACTGGAAGCATATTGCATTATAGAAAATGGTAGAAGGCTTGGGGGTTTCTCTCCATAAACGTTTCTGTTAGAGTAGATGCCCTAGAGCCAATCAATTATTGTAGAATTGACTCTTTGTAATAATGTTCATTAATCAATAATAAAAGGCATTTTATTCTATATCGAGTAAATCATTATTATTGCAATATGTATTGATATATGTCCTTAGAATGGTAGAACCGTGACGAGGGTATCAAGTGTTTCAAATCTTGATAGTGAGAACCCTATGAGCACATATGGTGGCCACTCTAGAAACGTTCGTAGCCCCAGTATTATTCTGAAGTAAGGGCACAGATAATACGGTAAGGCTATCATAGCGTTGAACGACCCTGTCGAAAGGCAGTGACTGATCTCACTTGTCAAGGTTGTTTGGTGACAACCTGGTGCAACACATGGGTGTTTGTTGTAGGCGATTACACCACAGCAAGTTCACTGGACTGACCCACCAGAGGATTCCATATGGATGGTAACCCCAGTGTCTATGGAACAAATCCTCTAACGAATGGTGGTGCATGTGATCCTTAGACTTGAGATCACCGGAGCGCCTTGTGCACCGATTGGTGTAGTTTGACACTAGCCTAACGCAGTTCTTTTCAGAGCTGTCAATACGGTGGTGATTGGCTGCATCAAGGAGTGTATCAAGACTATGGTGGATTGACAGAGGATTTATCACTCCCGGGTACGGGAGAAAGTTATCTCACGGCGCAATTCAGTATATGGCAATGACACTAAAACTGTGGCCACAGTGGGATTGAGTTGTTGCTCTATCCAGTTTATAATACGGGTCATTGGTCCAGAAACTGAATAAATAATATCGAGAGTAACCGAAGGTTGACACTATTTCTATGCCTTCGTCTCGTCGAGATAACGTATGATGAAAGGATCGAATTGCACGGTAACCATATCGTTGACAGGTAGCTACTTTGCTGAATCCGAATCTATCGGGTGGCCATGATGCCTTGCTAGGGGCCAATCTTGGTCTGTGTATTAGTGAGACGATTAATTGGTGTTAATCGCGATACTATACACTACCGGTATGATGAGGAGCCTATGGGTCACACACATAGAAGATAATTTAAGAGCCAAGAAGAAAGAAGGGCGTTTTCGTCTTTTTAGGCGAAAGGGTATTTTGGTAATTTCACAGTGCAATTAAATTTGCTGAGGTCGTAGCCTTTTATTTAATTTGTTAAAAATTAAATAAGTGAAATTACGGTTAAATGTGTGTTCGCACATATTTAATTAAATCATCATTATTGTTAAATGTTAATTAAATATTAATTGATTTTAATTAAGATAATGATGAATTAAATTAAAATATCTAATTGGGAGTGTTTGGCAACATGGGGTGTTTGGGTTGGAGCCCAAGCCCATTCCATGTGGGAATAGGGCAACTTGGTTTGCCTATAAAAGGAATAGTGTTTGTGTGATTTAACAACTAATTCAGATTTGCCTTTTTGAAAGAAAAAGAAAAACACATAACACACAGCAGCCTTTTGGAGACTCTCCCACGCCACTTTCATCCTTTTGATTGAAAAATCAAATACTCATTTTCTTCTTGATTTCTTAAGGCCAAGGAGGATCTAGCAAATCCCTCCTTGGTTCTTGGTGGTTGTCTTCGTGTGGACTTCTTGGTTCGATCCTACACTTGGATCGGTAGCAAACACGTTCAGAGGCAATATTGGTGGAGCCTCCAACGTGGGTATGGTTTCTCAAACCTTTGGATTTATTTTTCTGCAGATTCTTATATTATGCATAAACTGTAACATCTGTGCTTTGATTTTGGGTTGTCAGGAACGATCCATGGTTGTAATTTTTGTTTTTCCACTGCGCAACCGGGTCGTTTCCTAACAGTTTCATCATCATCAACTTGGATTAGCATCTGGTGTAGTATTTTTAAATAAAAATGTGATTAATTGGCAACTTAATTATATCAGCCAGAGCCAACATAAGCATGCAAAAAAGAGAACTCAAATAATAAAAGGGTTTTAGTCTCACACATGCTCGCACAAAACAAACTGAAAAAAAAAAAAAAAAAGTTTGATTTATGATTTGACTCTAACGTATTATTCTATAAATAAAAGATTCAAAAGCATTGTAACAGTCATTTAAAAGTTGAAGATTGAATGAAGTAATACGAGTTAAAAAGAAGTATAACCTTTCAAACAAGCGGCAATTCATCTCAAATGTGATTAATAGAATAACCTATTGCAAATCTAGGGCAAATCAATTAAGAAGAACAAAGGATCCTTCCCTCATTTAAGCATGGTATGGTAAACCCAAACAAAAAATGAGAGAGAAAGAGAGAAACAAACCTTGTTGAGAGAATTGAAGAAGCTGGAGAAACAAGAATCAAATGAAGAGGCTGACTGGCTCCTCAATTATGTGACTTTTTTTTTAACAGCAAAGGGATTATTAATAATGGAAAGGGGTTTTTTTGGGATAAAATTTTTAAACCAGCCAAAACACCCTGATTTTGGGTGTTTTATAAACCCCTCAAAAATACACTACACTGGTTTTGGGGGGTTTTTAAACCAGTCAAAACCAATCCATAAAAAATCTGACAAGTAATGGTTTTTAAACACCTCAAAATCAGTCTAATTAAAACCCCCCAAAACCAGTAAAAAAAAAACTCCCAAGCAGACCCTAAATCAAAGTGTAACAATTTGGTTTTCAAAATTTTATTTAAAGATAAAAAATACATTTAAAAGTACGCATCTCCAAATGACATCTTCTCTAGTAATGCTATTTGGCCATTACAAGCCATTCTAAATGTTGGCAGTTAAAGTGATGCGTGGGCGTTTATTGGGCCTGATGAACATCAAAGAATTTCAATAATTTGTCTCTACTAGCCACAAACATCTCCGCGAATTCACTGGCTCCAACATTCAACCAATTGAACCCTCGTAAAATTACGTTCAACAAAACTCAAAACCCATAACACAAATAGTAATACTGAAGTAGAAAACCCTAATTCAACAAAGTTAATAACATCAACGGTTTCTAATTGTAAGATCAAACAAAGATAGGGAAGAAACAGCACGGCAAGGATCGAATGTTCTTACCAAAACGGATTGGGCCACCGAATGGGGCGGTGCCAAGTCTAAAGAAATCCGTACGCCCTTCAAACGTCTTTCCTTCTATTGTTGCGCGCACGTGTTACTTACACACTCGTTGTCTCTATCTATGTATTCGCACATAAGAACATGTGTTTGTGGTTGATTATTATTTTTTGATACAGGCTTGCGTTTACGCCGTTCGAGGATCCTATGTTTACAACTGATGGCAGCGTATTCGATATAATGTGAGAGTTCTTATTTTTATAATTTTAGATTAATTTGAGTATATTAGGTTTAAGAGATCATTTAGGTTTTAAGTTTGGGATTTTTGTGCACTTGCAGGACTATAGCTCCCTATATTAGAAAGTATGGGGAACATCCTGTTACCGGGAGCCCACTGGAGCTGAACGATTTAATCCCAATTACTTTTCACAAGAATGCTGAAGGTTGGATTCTTTTACTCTATTTTAACTGTTTAGTTTAATTTTGCTGTGTAGGATTGACTTTTTTTGTTTTCTAAAGCTTTAGCGATGCATGGTACTTGATGGCCTGAGTTTTGAGGAAATGGGTGATAATTTAGACATTAAGGATTATGGTCTGATTCAAGTTAAATTTATGGGTGCAATTCAAGGATTTTAATAGCCAAGTCTTAGTTTAGACATTGGATGCGCTTTTTATAGGAATATGCTTTCTCCAATGAACGTGTTTTACCTGTAAATTTTTTAATGATTGTGGTATTGCTTATGTGTGACTGTGTTTAAAAGTTTGGCTTGCAAATTGTGTAGGAACTTATACTAAACTAACTTGAGCTGTTTCCATTTTCATCATTCTATGGTGAGCAGGTTTTTTAGGATGACAAATAGATAAAATATCTTCTAAATGAGCGTAGTTTATAAACTTTTGTACAACCGTATGCGGGTTATGGAGTTTTGGTAGTGAAGATGATAGAATGATAATCTTGAAGGACTAGAGAATGTGTTGACTTGTTTTTTAGGCAGGGTAGTTTGCTGGTGAAGTTAGAACCTCTAGACTATTGTTGTTCTTGGATGGACCCTAATAGGCTTTCGGTTTGCTAGGACTGCCAATCAAGTCTTAGTTCTCAAGTGACATTTTTGTTTTTCAGGAGGTAAAAAGAATATATAAGAGCACTAGGGAATAGCTGTAGTTCTTGGAAAAATTCCACTGTAAGGCAAAGTGGTATAGTGAAGGAAGATAAAGTGAACTTTCCAAGTGTGGCTTTTGTTTGGTATGTGAATTCATCAATAATAGATGTATTGGTATTATCTGAATTTAGTTTTAATTGAATGAATAGAGAGAAGAGATCTTCAACAACTTGCTTGTTGATGGGAATATGATGGAAGTGGTATAGCAGATTTCTGATGTCACTATATCTATAAGCTCATAGATTTTGCAATGGAAAGTTTTGCATTGCTACTTCTGCTTTCCAATTATTGTTATTCTTAATGTTCAATTTGTTGGTTAAATTGTGTGCAGTCCTAAACAACCATGAAATACATGGGTATGATACTTATATGATATCATAAATTCAATCCTATAGACCATGCGTCTTTATCTTGTTTTTGAGTTCTATATTCCTCTAGTTTACTACTATTGTATCTTAATAATATAAAACTTTTTTTCACTTTCTTTGCAGAAAAGTATCATTTCCTCATGCTAAATAAAGTTTTCACTGAATTTACTCACATTGTTGCTATTAGGACTACAGGGAATGTATTCTGTTATGACGTTTGTTTTTGGGTTGTCATCACTTTTAGTGATGTTTCTTCAAGTTCACGTATATAGTATGTAGATAAATTCTTCATTTGTGTACTCTTGTCTTATAGGCAATCAAAGAATTAAACATCAAGACGAAGTATTGGAAAGAGCTCCTAACTGATGAACCTTTCACTAAGGAAGACTTTATAACAATTCAGGTAATTAGTTGTTCTGAACATATGATGTTTAACTTTGTTGATTGCGTGGTGGTCGTTTTAAGTGGCATGAATTTTATGATTTACAAGGACTTTTTTTGGTGGTGTGCTTTGCAGAATCCTAATGCTCTTGACAACAAGGTTACTCTTGATTTTGATCATGTTAAAAAAGGTCTAAAACTTGATGATGAAGATGAGCCATGCCATTTGTCACTCCTGTAATGTCAGTTTTAAATTTTTCTTTCCTTTTTTTCTTTAATGATTGCAACATCTTGTTTTCCATTCTCCATAACTAAAGAAATGAATTCAGATCCAACCTATAACATAAACATTGCTGGAGATGCAAGCAGATGTTACTCAATTTGAATTCATCAGATGCAAATTTCTAGTTAGTTTATTGGCAACACTTCATATTAATAAAATGTTGCTATGTACCTCTGTAGGAATTTTATGATTCAAGGTGGTGATCCTACTGGTACTAGAAAAGGAGGTGAATCTATATAGGGAAAGCCCTTCAAAGATGAAGTGAACTCCAAGTTGCTTCACTCTAGATGGGTGTTGTTAGTATGGCAAACAATGGTCCACACACAAATGGTTCCCAGTTTTTCATTTTGTATAAATCTACAAATCATTTAAACTTCAAACATACAGTTTTTGGAGGAGTTGTTGGTGGTTTGACTCCATTGGTAGCGATGGATAAGGTTCCTGTTGATGACAATGATCGACCTTTGGTGAGTTCTTTGTTTAGCATTAATCTCTCCAAAACTACATATATTTTAAACCTGTATCTAATTTTTACTGCTTTCTATTTTACAATTAAATGGTATTCCCTGGCTGATGATAGATGTAGTGTGTATTTATCATATGATCTTTTTGGGAAGCAAGAACTTCTGTTTATATTAGTCCTCTATGCCTTTTGAATTTTGGTGAATGTCGTGTTAGGAATCAATATATTATTTGGTAACATATGTTATCTGGAAGGTTGAGCATCAAACTGGCTTCAACTTACCTCAAAAGCTGCATATCTAGAAATACAAAGTTCATGATTTTTATGAAGATACTTTAGTATGTTTGATCAAATTAGTTGACTTAAATTAAATTATAGAATCCTGCCCTCATTATATTTTGTTTTCCTCTCATTTGTGTAGGAGGAGTTTAAGATAACCAGCATAATGGTGTTTGTCGATCCTTACTCAGAACCAGATGAAGAAGGGGAAGAGAAGGCCAAAGAAGAGGAAAATGCTGAGGATGAAGATAAAGTTCATTTCGGGACTCTTTTAAATATCAACTACCTTTAGAAATTATCATTATTGAGATTGGCAAAAAATATTTGTCACGCCTATATTATTTTGACAATAAAAAATTTGTCATGTAAAAATATTTGTATCAAAAATTGTTTGTCATGCTATTAAATTTTTTACAAAATTATTTCCGTCACTATAAATTTTTTGACAAATAATAGTCATATAAACAAACATGTGACAAAATAAATGTTGTCATAATAAAGTCAATGGCAAATAAATTTATGTCGCTATTAAAATTATGAGCAAATAATTTAGTCACTATTCATAATTTTGATAAAATCAATTTTGGCATAATATATTATTTTCTCACAATAAAGCTTACCATTTGGTTTTTAAATATAAATCAATTGTGACAAAATATTACTTGTAGTGATAAAAATTGTCTTTTATTGTTACAAATAATTTATCACAATAAGCTAATTTAAAGTGATAAATTATTATTGTCAAATTAAATAATTAGGCTTTGGTGAATGCTCTTTCGTCACCATACACTTAAGAGTACGAGTTTAATGCCTAGTTAGTAAATACGCGTTTTATACACGAATTATACGGTTAACCGTATAATTCGTGTATAAAACGCGTATATACGTATTTTGACAATGGCTGCCGAATTATTCGCGAATTATTGGAATATCCGTATAATTCGCGAATTATTCACGAATTATTCGCGAATTATTGAAAAAAAACAAAAAAAAAACTGATCCAAACCAGTAACAGATCTATGACTGTTAAAACAAAAATCAATGACCCAAATCAAACTTCCCGTGTCAAAACACAGACCCCCACATTCAATAACAGATCCAAACCAGTAAAAAAAAAAAAAAAAAAAAAGAGAAAAAAAGAAACTCTCTTTACTGAGAAAGACAAAAAAACAAAACCAACCCATGAGTGTTTGAGTCACAACGGGGCTATAAAAAAACGCAAGAAAGAAAAAAGAAAAGAGTGAATGGATGGGAGAAGGAAGAAGGAAGGTGGAGGATGGATGGGTTGGAATTGGAGAGATTAAAATAAAGAAATGATGATAACGCGTTGGTGATCTGAGAAATGAGAGTATAAAGCCGCGGAAGATTCGAGAAACTGAGTCTTTGTCAAAGAAACAGTGTCGTTTGGTGTCTTTTAGAATTTAGAAGAAGAAAGACTATAAAAACAAATCTAAATTGCTGTTGATTCTCTTTCACTTTTTACTGTTCTACTTTTAATCAAATTATTGATTATTAAATTAAAAATAAAACTATTACCGCATGTCCACATGACTTCACTGTTCCATTTAAAAATAAAAATTTACCGTTTTCAATATTATTGACTGATGTCAATTAACAATATTTATTTATTAACAAAATAAATATACGTTTTTTTAAATTAAAATCTTGGTTATTGTTCTTAATAATATAAAATGGAATTTGAGTATATTACTCAAAAGTTCTGAGTTAGAATCTCTACGACTACTAATAAAGAATAATCACTGAAGATTTATCTAACCGTTAACTTTATGGTCTCGAAAAATTAGTTCAGATACGTGTAAACTAATTTAGAGTCCAAATTAGTTTACGCATATCTCAACGAATTTTGGTTTTGTTATGACTTATGTGTTTGATTTGACACTATAATTGAATCTTAACTAAATATTGTGTTTGAGTCTGGAGACTATAGTTTGAATATCAGTTATATATTGAGTATTTGTGTTATTAGTTAATTAAATACTTTGCATTTGAAATGCTATATTGATTTTAACCAGATAGTCCATAAAAATGTTAAAACTAAGATTGATATTGCCGTATTTTTCAAAATGTATTATTAATAATGCACCGTATTAAACCCGTATATACCCGTACCGTATTTTTTTCGTATCCGAATTTTATGGCCGAATTTTTATAAACGTATTTTTCACTGTTTGCCGTATTATACCCGTAAAATTCCCGTACCGTTTTTTTGCCGTACCCGTATTTACTAACTAGGGTTTAATGTGACTAACTTGATGACTAATACAATTCCTCACAATAGTGAAATGGTCACAATTTTGATATTTATAGTGACAAATTATTTTGTTGCGAGAAGTCTAAATTCTTGTAGTGAGTGTTTCATCTCTCTCCTGACGAATATTGCTCAGGTAATTGAGAAGCATTGCAAATTGTCTCCTCGCTTGAAATTGCTGTAAATACAGCGAGGAGAATTATTGCCAAGAACTAATGGAGTTCGCCTTGAGCCTTTTGTACCACCTCTTGGCATCCCCCACCAGTGTGATTGCGAAGCAGCGACAATTTGCCAAGTCACAAACTTGGTGCAGCTTCATCGGGTCATTGAAAGTGTTGAGGTGGTCTCTAGGATCTCCTTTCCTATCGAACTTACTTTCTAGCGCCTTGAATCTTTAGGGAAGCGGGGCCTGGCGAACTTCCTCTGTGAAGGGAGAGCTCACTATATCTTCCGCCGCATTGTTTTGGTGGGCTATTAGATTATCGAGCATTTTTTGCACCCGATCCAAGCCTTCGTTGTGAGGGTTGCCCTGGCTGGCTTTGTTCAGGCTTACCTCGAGCAGGTGAGTTCGTAAATTTGTTGCTTGTGAGCCCCCTCCATTACGCTCATTGATGCATGAGGTTAAGTCATGATGGTTGGGCTGGTAGGTGCTATCATGCTCATTAGTGCTTTGCTCGCAACGTTGTTTATAACCGGAATGCCAGTCATTGCCAAATTGGCACACATGACTCGTCTTGCGAGCTTGTGAGGACCGAGCCTATCTTAGACATGGGTTAAAACCGGCATGCTGGCGTTGGGGTTACCTCCGAGTAGGTTGGGTATCCCTCTAGCGACCATTGTCTTCATCTTCTCCTATGGGCTGTTTGCCCGGTTGCCTCTCGGGGTTAGTTTGCTCGTGGGACTCTCTTTCTTGTGTAAAAGGTTCTCGGCAGTGCTGAGGTCATCAGTCATGCCTTGGTGCTGATGAACCAGATTGGTTGTTGGCTAAGTGCTGCCCTATCGGAGTGACATCTGTGAAGTGCGGTCGGTCTGGATCCTAGGGGATTAGTAGCTAATTTCTTAGCTCGGCCACATTCTGTTGAACAGCTTGTGTGACCATTATTCTGATCATCTCCACCAATTGGCCATTCTCAGGATTTGACATCCTTGCCCCCAGTTGGTTGGTGACCTGCTACACTGGCGGCACTAGTGGTCGACACCCACCGATGTCTTGATGCACCTCCTAGTGTGTGGTTTCCACATTGTTGTGGTTTCTGGTGGGTGGTTTTCAATTTGGTAGGCACCATTGTGGGCTTGGAGTGATCGGGTCACTAGGATTGCTTGCCAAAATTTCTGAGATTTTGGCGGAGGCCTTCTTTATAGCGCCAAAATGTTGATGAAAGAATACACCAACTAGAGTCAGGATCGGAACTAATGTGCGCATGATTATGGGTAACCAGCAATATGTAAACGGAAAATGGCAGGAAAGTTTTTAAAGTGGTTTGGCGAGTTATACTCTTGAGCCTACGTCTACTGTTTTTGTATTTGCTGTGAGAGCTTACAATGACAATCCTAGAATAATTTGCTAACCCCTTTCTCCTCGTTGGATGGGGTTTATATACAGATGTTATACAAAGGAAAGAGCGAAAATAAAGGGATACAATCAAGTTTGAAATGCAACTCCGATATTCTTGCGATTGAGTGTTGAGATTGCGCCGAGATTGCGCCAAGATTGCAGTCAATCTGATCCTTTTTGAGATATTTGGGATCTGGAGTTATCTGTGAGCTGGTTGAACAACTGCAAGGATTAGTCGCGACTAGCTTGTGCTAGCTAGGTCAAGCTACAACTCGACAAGCTTTTCCTGGGTCAGACAATCGGTTGAGTCAAGTTGGTTCTAGATAACCTTGTAATTCCCCGAGCTTGAAGGAAAAATCACACACAATAGAACTCACCAAAAGAATGGATATAAAGATAATTTATATACTTCGTTAAGTTGTTATTATTTCATCATGATACAACACTAACCTTATTTGTTGCTTTATTTAATTTACAAATACTTATAAATACCGCAAAATGAAACTGTTATTCCAAAGCTTTTTATTAATGTTGAAAAAAAAAAAGGGACATGATAGACAAATATATAAAGTAAACTATGTTTATTAATGAGACCTTTGAATAACATCAATAAACCATCATATCATACTATCCAGTGATGTAACAACACTTATCATTTATTGAACATCCAGCATTGATAAGGATTTTCTGACTAGCCATATACTTATCCCAACAAAAGTTATAGCATTAAAACTTTGTACAATTCCTCGTAAAAGGTATGTAAGAATCACAATTATCAACCTTGACCTCTACTTAATCAAACATCTATATATATATAAAGCTGAATATCCATGCGGGTTGTTTGCCAGGTGGCATGTTTTGTAACTTGTAGAATTGTTCCATTTTGACACATAGGATTTATGGTTGTTATGTGGTTGAATTTAATTGGTGATGTTGTAGAAGATATTAATTGCTGAATTGGTATTCCAAATCCAAAGGTAAAATTGGTTTAGGGTCATTCTCTCTTGCCACATTGGATGTGTGGTTTAATGAGATATTCTTAACTCTAAGATTCATGAATACCCATGCTGGTTGTTCTCCATGAATACCATGCAGATTGTTTGCCATGTGGCACATTTTGGAAGATCTGGAATTGCTCAATTTTGACACATTGGACAGTCAAATTGCTCTATCTTGACACGCTAGGTTGGTATTTATTGTGTCATCTATAATTAATAATTAATAATAATAATAATACAGGTGCATTGCATTGGCATTCCAAAGATGTGAATTAATAACAAGTATACATGTGTATTGGATTGCTATTACTTATTGCATTGTATTGACATTGGAAAACTGTCTTCGTATTGAATTTGTATTTAATTGCATTGGTATTCAGAAGGTCTAAATAAGGGGTTATAAAAGGGGTGCATGTTCAGTTGTGGATCATCGCAATTTGTTAATTGGTGTGAACAATACGTCTGGTCTTTTGTTAATTGTTTATAGGTCATGTTAGTTTATTTCAATAATATGTATGTTCTTTATGTTTTTTTTATTAGTTATGTTTTTGTTGTTGTTTACAGGTCAAAGATCATGAATTGGCATGGAATAAAGGCACGATGTATGATTGACACTGTCAGATGAGTTGTTATTCTGATTTGTGCTTTTGAACTCTAAGTATATCTTTTGAATGGTCAATCTATTCCTTGATAATTTTAATATGAAGATTAATTAACTTTTGTTGTTGCCATTTCTAGGTACCATATTTTATACGAATGGATAATTGTTCGTTAACGATGTTGACATGAAGATCGATTACGTTTTATTGTGTTTGTTTCAAGGGGATGAGGATATGCATTTGTTATTTCGTTTGTAGAGTCATTTTTACGTTGAGTCCATTTTGCCAATCAACCTGCATGAGACGTTAATTTGTTGATTCTGTTGATTTTGTTGTCAGGTTACAGGGAAAAAAGTTGACGTGTTCATACAATGGTCAGAGTGTTTTGTATTAAGTTGTGTTTAGTAAGTCTTCGGTGAGGTTATTGATTTGGTATGTCTATGGTTGTAGCTGAACTGTGTGAAGTACATGAAATAACATGAATCGATTGGCTTACAGTTTCGGCCGAATAGGGAGTATTTGTTGTCGGTATATTCATACTATGGGCAATTAGTTTTTCCCTGTATTGTTAACGCTGAGTAACATTAAACGTTGATAGTTTGTATTTTATTTCAATATTTTTTTACTGTTTTTTCTATCATGCTATCTATTTGTTCCAGTTGATATGTGAGTATTTGTTTTGGGACTGAACATTTTATGTTAACAAGGCTTGTACGAGTATTGTTTTTGCTAGCTCTATTCTTAGGTGACACAATCGGCCCTCAACTATTATCGATTTGTGCTGCTTGGTGCACCGTTGTCACAAAGTAGCATTATCCGATAATAGTTGAGGTTCGATTTTGTGATTTATGAACGGAATCTTATTGTACCGGAGTTGGTCATCGTGGATGTCAACGATTCGTTCAAGTCAGTAGGAAAGTCCACGACATAAGATTTGGTTATTCCGATTCAGTGTTACTGGATTGTGATAGTTGCTTTTGTGCAAGTTATTTTACCTGCATAAACATTTGCGGTTTGAAATTTAATTATGTAAAGGTTTGTTGGTTGTATTCAATATAAGGTGATTTTGAGATATTCAACTGTGTCTCAATCATCTATGTATTTATTAATACTAAGACAATATATCAAAGGTGTGCTTTCTGGATCATGATATTTTATGGGAATGAATTATAACAACAAATCGATTTGTTTAAACAAAATATAAATGCAATTAATTACATCATGGTTATGGTTCGGTAATGCAATGTAGACCTTGATGATACCTTCATCTGTTGAAATTTCAAGCATTCTTAAATGATGGATGAATTAATATATCAAAGGTGTGCTTTCTGGATCATGATATTTTATGGGAATGAATTATAACAACAAATCAATTTTTTTTATACAGATTATAAATGCGATTAATTACATCATGGTTATGGTTCGGCAATGCAATGTAGACCTCGATGATACCTTCTTCTGTTGAAATTTCAAGCATTCTTAAATGATGGATGAATTATATATATCAGTATTTGTCTTATTATTACCATTCTATAGCCAAATTGATGGTTTGACAGTGAAGTTATTGACCACAGCAGGCTTTGAGGAATCATAATTATGGACGATGGTTAGGCAACGAATTCCATACAATTTTTTAAAGGTGCCTAACTATAATATTAATAAAAAAATTGAAATGGTTCGAAGTCTCTTTTAGTTGAAAATTTCAGTATCAGTATATAAACGAGAAAGTTTATGATTTGCATTTTAATAAACCATTTGCTGTAAGATATATATTTAACCAAAATTGATAGGTACAGTGTACTGTTATGTGATACTTTCAATGTGATATTAGTATTAATGGTCAGGATATCAGAATTTTGGTTTAATTATGGGTTAATGTACTTCTTTTTTATTGATGTGTTCGGTATTACGATGATGTTTGGTATTCTGATATTTAATGTAATGTGATACTTTCAATGTGATATTAGTATTAATGGTCAGGATATGAGAATTTCGGTTTAATTATGGGTTAATGTACTTTCTTTTTTATTGATGTGTTCGGTATTACGATGATGTTTTGTATTTTGATATTTAATGTAATGTGATACTTTCAATGTGATATTAGTATGAATGGTCAATGTACTTTCTTTTTTATTGATGTGTTCGGTATTACGATGATGTTTGGTATTCTGATATTTAATGTGGTTCTTAATATTGTGTTTTTATTAAAGTGTTGATAAAACAGGTGGTATTGTTTGTGTCACATAATAGTATAAGTTTGTGTCATATGCGATTTAAATAAGAATTACAGTTGTCTACATAGGCAATTAGAATTTAATTTTGTTTTTATTGTTTTGTTGTTTATTAAGTGTTATTGAAGTTGATGCAATTTTGTGGATATATATTTATCTGAAAGAAATCGATACATTGTATTTGCTACGTATTATTGTTAACGTGAAATTAATGTGAATTTTGAAGAGTGTTTATCTAAATGTGAAGGGTTTTATAGATTTTGAAGAGTGTTTATCTGAACGTGAAGGGTTTTATAGATAACTCTTGAAATTAATGCGTCTGTACATCATTAATTCGTATATCAAGCTATCCAAATTTCGTCCATCCTTAAATCATGGGTGAGTATGCAAATCCATGGTTTAGCATTGTTCCTAAAAAAGTTATAAGAAATTATATATGTAATATATCGTGATTATGGTTCAGCAATGGAATCTGGGTCTTAATGAAATTCTAAGCATTCTTAAATGATGGGTAAATTATGGATTGGTATTTGCGCTATTACCATTCTATAGCCAAATCAATGGTTTGACAGTGAAATTATCGATCACAGGACACTTTGAACAATTATAATTATGGACAATGGTTAGGCAACGAATTCCATACAATTTGTTAGTCAATTTTTTTACGATGCCGAACTATAATATTAATAAAACATGGAGTGGCCTGTTTTCTCTTTGAGTTTGTATCAGCAAAGTTGATTGATGCATTGTACTGTTATGTGATACTTTCAATGTGTTATTGCTGTTAATGGTCAGGATATCATAATTTGGTTTAATTATGGGTTTATGTATTTTCTTTTTGATTGATGTGTTCGGTATTATGATGATGTTTGGTATTCTGCTATTTAATGTTGTTCTTAATGTAGTGTTCTCATTAAAGTGTTGATGAAATAAATGGTATTGTTTATGTCACATAATAGTATAAATTTGTGTCAAATGCAATTTAAATAAGAATTACAGTTGTCCACATAAAAAAATTAAAAAGATAAAAAGATCCCAGATGTTATTTAATTTTGTTATTATTGTTATATTGTTTATTAAGTGTTATTGATGTTGATGCAATTTTGTGGATAGATTTTTATTCGGAAGAGATCGATACATTGTATTTGCTATGCATTATCGTTAATGCGAAATTAATGCAAAGTGTGAAGAGTGTTTATCTGAATGTGAAAGATTTTATACATAACTTTTGAAATTAATGTGTTTGTTATATATATGTGGTTGTTTATGTTGTCGTAGACGATTAAGAGGAATAAGTAGAGGTATTTGAAAGTACATTCATCAGATCATTGTTTTCCCCCCCCCAAAAAAAAAAAAAAAAAAAAAAAAAAAAATAGATTGCTGGCATAGTTCAGATATAGTTCGTGTTACAGGTAAATGTGATACCTTCAATTATTTGCATTCTTCTATTGTGATACTGCATATGTTGGGTTATGAATTCGTCTATAAAGCTACTAATTTGTGTATAATAATATATACAATTGTAATAAAGAAATTAACGAACAATATTGTAGAGACGACTGTAAATCAGTAAGTTCTTTTCTAGAGTTAAAATTACAATGCCGAATAAAAAAATCCCAGATACTATTAGATTGTGATAAGAAATATTTATAGTATGAATTAGATTATAGCATTTGCTTTAATTGTAAAATCTCCATTGGGTATCGTTATTTCTTTTATTTGATTGTATTAAAGATGAATTTCTTTTTGCGGGCAATTCGTAGCAATGTCTAATAATTTTCTTAAAGATATTGATGAATCAAGAGATGATTGGATAGTTACTGTTAGAGTATCTAGATTGTGGGAGTGTAGGAATTTCAGAATGGGTGACGAACTTATGAGCCTTGACATGATTTTGATTGATCAACAGGTATACTCTGAAAATAATGTAAAGATTTTTATTTGCGACTTATACAAGTTTGTTGAAATTTGTAGTTTTCATTGGTTTTTTAGAATCAAGTTATGCATGGCTCGATACCAAAGAATAGGATTGCAAAGTTTAAAAATCAGCTTCATGAAGGGTCGATATATTTGATCAGACATATAAAACTTATACCATCTACTCCCTCTTACAGATCGGTTGAGGGAAAATATCGTATACAATTTCTCATGATCACAACTGTAGAAGAATTAAAAGAACTGAGGATTGTTATTCCGAGATATAAATTTGATTTTGCTGGTCTTGATGATCTTCAAAATAGGAGAAATGATACAAGGTTATTATCAGGTACAGTTAATTTGAATATTTATATTTTAAATGCGTGATAATTATTTTTGTACATCACATATGATAAATTATATGCATATATCATTGGAATTTTGAATGCAATAGGAGAAATTGAAGAGATCAGATCAACGAAGACTAAAAAAAGAGACATCAGATTGTAGATGGCAGAGTAAGTTCTTTTGTTAATATTTTTACGTTCTTCTTCCACTTTAAATAATTTACGCTGATATTAATTTCAGGGAAGTAGTTGACATTACATTATGGGGACAATTTTATGAAGAAATAGGTGAAGATTTGCAATCAGTGAGTACCAGCCCAATTGTCATAATAGTTACTTCAATGAATGTTAAAGATTTCCAAGGTAATAAATATATATTACATGGAATTAATATATTTTCGATTACTAATTTATGTTTTTTTTCCATACAGGATGACTATATCTAAATACAACCTCGGCATCTAGAATTTATATAAATTTAGATATTGGGGAGGGGCATTCTCTACAGAAAGAGTATGTGTTTAAGAAATAGTTCTTTAAAGTAATTTCATGGATAGAATGATATTTAATATTTTATCTACTCTCGGTTATTTCAGAATGAACATTCTGCCAGTAATTCAATTATAGAAAAAGGTTCTGAATCGAGTTCTGATTGAGAAGGAAATGTTTGAGAATAGAAGATCACTGAAACATGTTACCAATCTTCTGTGGCATGATGTTGATGAGGTACAATATTCACTCAAAACGTTATACTGATTATTAGAACATAGTTTGTGAATAAAAATTATAATTTTATAGGTGATGGAGTATACAATTAAGGCCAAGATAATCGAAGTTGATGATAGATATAGTTGGTGTTACAATTCCTGCACCTATTGCAAGAAGAAAATTCTTGATATTAATACCTATTTATATTGTGACAAATGCAACAAGGAATCGAAATATTTTCAGATGAGGTATAACGTTGTTATTTTTTTTTTTTTTTCGTGTTTGCAATTATGTATTGTCAATGCAATAAGGAGTATATTCAAATTCAAGCATTTATTTGTAACAATGTTTAGTCAATGTTATAACAGGTACAAGGTAGAAATGAGAGTGTCAGATGGAACTGCCGAAGCAACTTTTATATTGTTTGATACAGTGATGCAGAGATTGGTTGGGTTATCATGTTCGCAACTGTTGAACAAACAAGGTAATCATTAGAAGAATATCCCAAAAGTTTTAAGTGAGCTATCTGAACAGATGTTTGTTTTTAAGATCAAGTTGAGAATTATGGATATGAACGAAGGATACGAATCTTATACTGTGACGAAACTTTTTTCAATTGATGAGAATCTTGAGGATGAATATAAATTGCGAGAATTGCAAAAGGTCAGTATAATTTTTATTCTTAAATAGTTAATTTTCATGATTTTGAAGTGATATCAATGTTTTGTAAAAAAAAAAAAAGGCAAATAATGGAGAATAAGGATCACAATCCTCAATGTCAGATGTGTCTGAATACGAAATATTGACACCAAAAATCAAGGATGTGTCTGGAAAGATGGTGGCAAGAGTAGATCCTGACGATGTTGAAGAGAGAATAGAGAATTCCTGTACAGACATGTTAGACACATCGAAAGAGAGGGAACGAGGAAATGAATAGAAAGAAAATGATGATGAGAATGTTAAAAGCAGGAGTAGGAGTTACAAAGCAACCCGAGAAAAAAGTTGAAGTCTTGATAAAGTGATCATGTCTCATTTGATGGATTAAGTGTATAGTGTAATTTCGGCTTCACTTGTGTAAATACTTTATCTTGATTGATGGATGGCAACATAAATAAATATAACATTAAATCGCAATTAGTATAAAAAAGTGACATCAGAATCAAGATATGATTGTTGTAATCCTGTATGTGTATTATACGGGATTAGAACAATTATATTTTGATTTTTATGATGGTTTTTAACCACAAATTTCGTAGTAATTACATAGACATTCGAAAATTCGGAATTGAATATTCAGCGATTCAAAATTTTTATTCTTATATAGTTAAATTGATTGAACCTTTGACTCTATTTTTTTTTCAATAATAATGAAACTATAAAGTTTCTAATCAATTATAGTTTTCAAATTATTCAATTTTTTGTTACTGATTTAAATGATGAAAACAAGTATAACATATGTTTGTGGTTGGTCCCGCAATAGGACCATTATCCATTTAATTTTAGTAAAGTTTTTAGTAATGTTATATCAAAAAAATGTAGATGTGAGTGTGTCTGACAGAATTG
This sequence comes from Pistacia vera, assembly GCF_008641045.1. Taxonomy (NCBI): domain Eukaryota; kingdom Viridiplantae; phylum Streptophyta; class Magnoliopsida; order Sapindales; family Anacardiaceae; genus Pistacia; species Pistacia vera. The sequence continues at coordinate 98,835 of NW_022196099.1, forward strand.
CGAAAGTAATTTTTATGTTGTTTGATGTAGTAGTCCAGAAATTAATTGGATTATCATGTTCTCAATTATTAAACAAACAAAATTTTTGAATGAACAGTCTGAATTTAAACAGTTGATCTTGATAATATTTAGATGATGTTAAAAATCATGCATAATTCACTGCAAAATATTGACATCGAATGCCAAAAACATTTCTGCAAATATAATATCGATTATACAAGCAGATGATGCTGAAAATATAACTAGGACGTTTTTATATGATCATATTAGGGGTATCAAAAAAGAGAAAAAGAACTATAAAAGCAATCCAAAAGAAACAACATAAGATTGCAATATTCATGCATAAAAGCTAGCCAAATGTTTTTTGGGTTCACATAAAAACTATAAAAGTAGTTCAAAACAAACAACATTGAAATTTTCATAAAAGTATTCATTTCGTACTGAATAGATTAAATACATAAGCAAATTGGGTCTTCCTTTTTGAATATTCTTTCTCTTGCTTGATGTGGGTCTACCACTGCAAGGAGGTGGTTGTTCATGCGCTGGTTGAGAAAGTACATTGACTGTGTCGTGAACTTCTACTGAATCTCCTAGTAAGATCGTGTTCTTCTGTTTACTCATCAATTCCAGACATTATCCAGTGTACTTCTCTGTCTGTAAGCAAACAAAATAAAGGCAATTTTTCTAATCTTCTCAAGTGTTCAAGTTCGTTTCACCATTTTCATATATTAAATATGGTTTGTGCAAAGACATATTATTTTGTTATAAAAATATTGTGAGTTTATAAAACATAATAATGTGTAGAAGTCATACTACTTCAAGTTTTCCAGATGCATTTTGTAGTTTCAAAGCCAATCGATGATTTTCTTCTGTTAAGGTTTCAACTTGAATTTGAGTGAAAAGAAAATCATTAAGATCATTAACAGCACTTAAATAGATATAACAGTTTAAATAATCTAAAAAGGAAAATGATGTTCTACCAAGATCTCTATACCTTCTTCTGGGATTCAAAGTACAAATCTCTATATCTGGTTTGCTGATTTTTTACTATGTGTATCAAATGGTAAACCTTTGCTTTCAAATTTTCAATTGTATTACTTTGTTCAGGCTCTTTTATCTACTGAGGTGATTGCAGTTCGATCTCTTGGTTGCTATCAGTGAAAACCACCGATTCTATCACACACTGAATGTCATCATTGTGAGTTTCTGTAACTATTCCTTGAAGTCTTGCAGAGCGCCTACCAGGATGTCTACCAACTTTCTTCCGTTTAGTTTCCGCGACTATTCCTTGAAGTCTTGTCGTCATTTTTTTATTCCTCTTTTCCATTCTACTAAGATTACATAATAAAGCAAACCATGTACGAAACTAAAAAAAAAAAAAAAAAAACACAAAGAAAAGCATCGTTATCTCAAACATGTAAATTTTGAAACAAGAAATTTCTCTCTAAAAATTGTTGTAACAAGTTATTTTTTGTTTCTTCCCTTTTTCTGACCTTTCAAGTATTGATTTCTTATGAATGGTAAACCTAGGTTTTTATTTTTGATAACACTTGATTCAAATTTTATGCAGGTGTTATAATTGCGTAGAAATAACTTCAATTGGTAGAGGTGTTATAATTGCGTAGAAATAACTTCAATTGGTAGGAATGCCCATCAAATACAACTGTATATTATAACATTAAACAAAATTTCACAATAGATTACAGAAACAAACATATGAAACTACTACCAAAAACAAAGAACAATATTGAAAAGAGGGATGAGATATACAATAACTGATTTGGCAATGTAAAAAATCTCAACACGAAAGCTTCAAACTTTTTGAGAGAAAATCAGCACTGACAGAAGAGAAAGGGAAACGATTACACTGAAAGCGTGATCGACAGACAATGGGCATGAACACGGTTCAAAGAAATACAAAATGCATTAGATAAAGAAACATCGGATGAATGAATATAATAATGAAACATAAATGACTGTTAATCCGCCAACTGTAGAAAACCGGTTGGACCAATGTTTTTGAAATAGTAGGTGCACGTTTTAATAAAATAATATTTAATTTTTTTCGAATACTCCAAACAGCATTATTATTAATTCAAATAAGTCAACATTATTATTAATTAATATAAAACTATCAAGCAAATTAAAATAACAAATTACTTTAATATACGGTTTCATATTAATTGAGTTTGATAATGTTTATAAACATTGTATCATTCATTGAACTATAACATTCTTAACATTGGTCTACTAAACAATTAATAATAACTTATAAAGAAGAGCTTAAATAAGAAGAGAAAACGAACATATGGAAAATAATCGGACATGTACTATTATACTTTTTTATTACTATTTCTTTTGTTGGTTTTCCAAACGTAATAATTTATTAAATCGATGAAACGCGGTTGGGTTGTTGATTTTTTGGGGTTCTTCAATCATCGTATTCATTTAATAAGACATATCTGTTTGTTTTCCATGTGTTTGCTTTCTCTTCTTATTTAAGTTATTCTCGAAACTGTATGTATATATAAGTATCAATCTCAACTTGTATTCATATAACTTTTATACGTTTGTACACTTTCTTTATCTGTTTTAGTTTTAATCGGTTCAATAATGGCTGGAGAAAAGGGAGACCTACAACAGATTTTGGACGACATTGACTAGAATGTTACCGATATAAATACTGCAGAAACAAAAAGAAGAGAAGGCACGCATTTGCTGGTCCAGGTCATGAATTCTATAGTCATTGTTGTTTCAGATCTGAAAGCAAAAGATACTTTGCTTTCTGTAGATGAGGAACGGCTTGGAATGGGAAGACGTCAAGAGAGAAGGTAATACAAATGTTATGTAATATAAAACTAAACAAATAATATTATAAACTCTAAACATTTCGGTAACTTATTTATTTGGGATTCAATTTTATATTATCCTATTATTTTCATATATATATAGTTATAATGCAATTTGTATTTCTAGCATGTTTAAATATTTATTGGAATTCATTGTCTTTTTTTAAACCTGTTGATGCGGCAATGGGTTACAGACAAAAGGAGTTCAAACAGATACTACCAAATGTTCGCAACAACATTGAAAATCTAAATGGTACAAGAAAACATGCAACTATATGATTGATGCTTTATTTGAGGTCGTGGACGATGTTAAGCTTATTGTTGCTGGTCTTAATACACGGGAGTATTCGATTGATCTCAAAAAAGAAGAATTAGAATGTTTTGATCAGATGACCACAAAACCTGAATGTACACCATTTTCCATTTTCGAACCTTGATAAATATATAAGGCAATGCACACATATATTTTGATATTAACATATATTAAACACATCTCTATTCTTGTATGAATTTTTTTCTTTTTTTCTTTTTTTTTTAACTGTTTGAAATTATTTTCGATTGGTTAAACAATAGGATTACAATATTGTAATACCAATATTTCAATATTTGCTAATACAATCCAAGTTAATGTTCTTAAGAGTGTACTAGTGATTAACCAAGTACGGGCTATATAACAATTACAATAGCTCTACACACAGTTTAGTACTAATGTATCAGGGAATATTTTTACAGATACAAACATAAACTACTATGAAACGCAACCCAGTAAACACCATCATTCAACACAATCCTTAATGACATCAATAGCTCACCAAATGGATTCACATCAATACGTTTTTTCAATATTCTTCTTAAAGTTAATCCTATATTGCCGTAACATCTCCACTAAATCACTTGCAAACCACAAGTAGGTAAATTTCCATAGTCGTCCGAAAACATTAGTCCCGATGAAATGAATTTCAATATCAACATCTGGTACTTATAATTGGTTATATTTATATTCTTAAAACTCCCAGACAAACACAAAACAACACTAGCAAACTCGGTACCCATGGCTACGTAATCCTATTTATCAACAATTTCACAAATTTAAGCAAATTCTTCTTCGAGATTATCATTCGACACCTCTCAAATGCGAATCGAATTGCCCATTGGGAAAATTGATATTTCCAAAACAAAAAATCCAGATCTAAACAAAAAAAATCTCATACAAGTACTATAAGAATCAGATCCATAAACAAACTATAAGTAACAGCAAACTTCAAGGAATGTCCACGTTTCAATCCTCTTTTACTAGATTTGTCTCTTCCTCTTGCAGGACAAAATTCTCTAAGAAACTAAAATCTTCATCAGGAAATCTGGACTTAAATGCATCACAACATACTTCTCGAGTGTTCAAGAACATGCGTGAGACAATATCAGAAGCTCTATCTCTTTCCTTTTCAACTACAACAAGGCTAGATTTCAGCTTGCTGTTGCAATCCAATAATTCGTTCTCCTTTCTTTCAAGAACATCATTTTCTAACTTTGCATTTGAACATGATTGTTCAATCACTGATAATTTCTTCCTATGAAACTCCAATTCATTCATAGCTTTTGTCGTCTATTTCTCTAAATCTATTATTTCCTTTATGATTTTGTCCCTCTGAACAACAAATCTTTTTTTGTTTCTTTCCAAATCTTCAATGATCTTATCGGAGGCCAGCCATTGCCTTCTGATTTCCAAATAAGCCATAATTCTCTGTGCTGCAAACATGTCAACAACAACAACAATAATCTAAATTTTTTTTAATAAATTAAGAGTAAATCAAATTCATCAATTTTAAATCACAGAATTCACCTCTTCTGATGTAAGTTCTTCAAGATCTTTTTTAGACATTGTTTTTAACCTATTGGGAAGGGCTATAACTTGAACTTTCTCATCACACACCTTTTTACGCTTGGTTCGTCTGATCAGTGGAAGCTCTTCTATATCTTCATATTTATCTTCATTTTTGAATGTAGATGGTCCCAGAAAAATAGAGCCCATCAATTTGGGTGTAGAAGTTGATGTTGAAGCTGTTAAATTTGGGGATTCAATGTCTATATCCACTACAACCAATGAAAAAAAAAAAAGGTTACATGAGAATCAGTTAATAAAGAAATGAAAAGTGATGATATGAAAAATTGTAATACCTCTTTTGAATTGAAGAATGGAGTATTTCTCCAACATATCGAAAACATCAAATTTTTGTTGATTTTGAATAAACTTCTCCAATATCTGGATGCCAGTTTCCTTCACATCTATTTTACTGACATTCTGGTGGGGTATTGTAGCTTTTGTCCATTGTGTAGGTAGTCCACCCCAACCTTTTTTGCAACCCAACAAAAAATATCTATCACTCCATCCTCACACTTTATTTGATAATCCAGTTAACAGTACTCGGCCTTTTCTACCCTCGATAAAATAAAATGGACTATTTGGCCTCTTTTTCAATGCATAGAAGTAGTTAAAAATATGAAACATGGGTAGAATATCGTGCATTAAACACAGACTTTCAAAACTCAAAATTAATCTCCAGGCGTTGGGATGGAGCTGAGTGGGTGCAATGTTATAATAAATCATGACTTTTCCACAAATGAAGAGAAAGGCGGCACTAGACCACACTGGAGAAAAATTTCAAAAAAAAAATGAAAAACCTAGGAAGGGTCTCCAAATTTATGAAAGATTTAAAACCATCACATGGTAATAGATCAAAATCGCCGGCGATATTGTAATGTTTTCGAAATTGCAAAAGATCAGTACAGGTAGGGGTGAGCACGGGTAGCGAGTAGAACCGAAATCGGGGGTAAGAACCGGAACCGGAACCGAAACCTACCCAGAACCTGCACTGTGCAGGTAGGTTCCGGTTCCAATTTTTTGGAACCGCTACTGTGCGGTTCCGGTTCCGGTTCCGGTTCTTGCATGTGGAGGAACCAGAATCGGAACCGGAACCTGTAAAAAGGGTACCTTGTTTGGAACCTGTAGGGGGTACCCGGTTTGGAACCTGTTTTGGAACCTGTTTGGAACCTGTTTTGGAACCTGTTTGGAACCTGCTTTGGAACCTATTTTGGAACCTGTTTTTGGAACCTGTTTAGAACCTATTTTGGAACCTGGACTATAATGAAATATTTGTGAAATGTAAATAATGGGGGAGTTTCTATTATTTTACATATAAAAAAATTTAAAATAGAAAAAGTTAAATTTTTAGAATAACCTAATTAAATAAATATACGAATACAATTATACTTATTACATATAAATTACACCATATTAAAAGCTTTAATATATTATAATACATTAATATTAAAGTTTTGATCAATTAAGTGAATAATTGGAATTATGATCCAATTAAAAGTGTTTTACATTTTTAATGTTATTAAAAGAATTATTTTTGAATAAAATAGTATATTTGATTGAGTAATAATATATTTAGTTATTTACTTCAATTATCAAGTTCTAAGTATATCTATAATAAATTAGTAATTAATTAATTATATATGATAAATTGATAAACATTAATAAATTTAATTACTAGTTAAATATCATACTTAATCAATTATAACATTACATTATAGTTAAATGATTACTTAATTAATTATAATTTTATAACATTACTTAATTGATTTATAGTATAATTAATTATAGCATTACATTAATTGATTACTACTTAATTAATTGACTTATAAGTTATAACGTAATTAAAAAGTTAATTAATTGACTTATAATTAGAAATTTAATTAATTATAGCATTAGGTTTAGATTTATAGTATAATTACTTAATCAATTATAACATTTTATTATAACATTAGTAGAAACTTAATGAAATGATTAAAAATTTAATTAATTACAATATTATATAAAATTTATAGTATGATTACTTAATAGTTAATTCACTTAACTACTTAAAGTATGATTATATAATTAATTATAACATTACATAATTAAATAATTACTTAATTGATTATGTCATTATATATAATATTAGTAATTAGTAATTTACTACATAAACATTACATATACTTAATTAATATAAGAAATTAATTATATAACATTACCTTATAAACATTTCATTATAACATTATAACATTACATTATAGTTAAATAATTACTCAATTAAATTATATATTATATATATACTTATATATTATGATCACTTACTAATTATAGTATTACATAGTTAAATGATTACATAATTACATAATTAATTATGAATTTTAACATTATATTAAAAATTAGTAATTTACTAATTTACTATATTATTACATTACTTAATTAAACGATTAAAAATTTAATTAATTATACATTACCTTATATATTTATATATGTTACTTATCAATTATAACATTCTATTATAACATTAGTATATTAATCAATGATTTGAAATTTAATTAATTATAATATTAAATTATAGATTTATAGTATGATTACTTAATTCATTTAACATTACATTATACTATTATAGTATGATCAAATAAATATAACATTACATAATTAAATGATTACTTAATTGATTATGAGTTATGATATTATGTTTTAAACATTAGTAACTACTAATTTCTATATAAACATTAGCACAATATTTAATTAAATGATAAGAAATTTAATTAATTATCATTATCTTAAAACATTTCATTATAAACATTAATTAAGCATTACATTATAGAAATAATTACTCAATAATAATAATATTATAATATTACATTATATTATAATCACTTATTTAATTATAACATTACATAGTTAAATGATTACATATTACATAATTAGTTATGAATTTATAACATTACATTATAAATATTAGTAATTTACTATTTCTATATTATTACATTACTTAATTAAACGATCAAAACTTAATTAATTAAAAACATTATCTTATAATTTATAATATGATTACTTAATCAATTATAACATTCCATTATAAACATTAGTATATTAATCAAATGATTTGAAATTTAATTAATTATAATATTAAATTATGATTCATATATGATTACTTAATTCATTATAACATTACATTATACTATTATAATATGATCATATATTAATATAACTTACTAATTAGATGATTATTTAATTGATTATGAGTTATGATATTATGTTTTAAACATTAGTAATTACTAATTTACTACATTAACATAGCACAATACTTAATTAAATGATAGAATATTAAATTATAACTTACCTTTAAACATTTCATTATAAACATTAATTAAGCATTACATTATAGTTAAATAATTACTAAATTAAATTATAATATTATATATTACATTATATTATGATCACTTACTTAATTATAGCATTATATAGTTAAATGATCACTAATTACTAATTAGTTATGAATTTATAATATTACATTATAACATTAGTAATTTACTATACTATTACATTACTTATTAAACGATAAAATTTAATTAATTATAACATTACTTTATATATTTATAATATGATTACTTAATCAATTATAATATCCCTTATAAACATTAATAATTAATTAAATGATTTAAAATTTAATTTATTTAATATTAATTCAGATTTATAGTATTATTACTTAATTCATTATAACATTACATTATACTATTATAGTATGTCATATAATTAAATAACATTACATAATTAAATGATACTTAATTTTATGACATTATATATAAACTAGTAATTTACTAATTTCACAATACTTACCAAATTATTATATTTTATTAATTATAACATTATATTATAAATTTATGGTATGATTATTTAATTATTAACATTCTATTATAAACAATATTACAATACTTAATTAAATGATTAACAATTTAATTAATTATAATATTACATTATAATTAAATAGTATATTACTTAATTATTAACATTCAATTTACATTGTAGTATGATCACTTAATTAATTATAACATTACAATTTACATTGTAGTATGATCACTTATTTAATTATAACATTACTAGTTTCTAATATTAAATTTACTAAATTATATTGGTATATTATAATACCCAATTGACCAATTATAACATTAAATTAATAAATATAATAATTTATTTTATGTGAATTGTGATGAATAATTGTTTGTGTTTTGGTTTTGATAACGAATTTTATGTGAATTGTGATGAATTGATTGAATTCAAGTGTTGCTTAGAGATTACAGGTTATGAGTTACATTGGACACAAATGAATGAATAATGAAAATTTGTTAGGGGTGTATTTGTAAACTTATAAGGTGTTTTTGTTATTTTTTAAACTAATAGGGGGGTAATTATTTTTTACAGGGTACCCCGGAAAGGAACCAAAACCTCTTGAATTGAAGAATTTGCACTGTGTGGTTTCAGTTCTGATTCCTTTTTTTGGGAACCTGCACTATGCGGTTCCGGTTCCCCCAAAAAATACAGGGTACCCAGAACCGCTCACCCCTAGGTATAGGTAATTGTGCTAGGAATTTCTATGTGCGACATTGTTAGACAGAAAAATGAGATACAGATAAAACCTAGTAGGAAAGATTGTAATTACCTACAAATTGTTGGTTGATGCAGGTAAAAACAAAGTTGAACAATAATATGAGTCGATAAAAATGATCAATTTTGAAGTGCAAAGTTAGAGTCATGAAAGTGACTCTATTTTGGTGATAAAAAGACCCTATGTGTGATTAAAATGAAATCATATTGAGATAATTAAGAGAAATTATGAATTTATGTATAAAAATCATATTTTGAGTTTTTCTTACTAATTTGGCATGTTTGGATTGAAATTTGAGATTGTGTAAGTTGATATTAGGATGTGATTTATTTTCTAGGGTCGATGTTGTCTCATTTATGCCATTCAGGGGTCAAATTGTCATAAAACTTGGGGTTGATTTTATAACTTTTCAATCATGTAGGGACCAAATGAAAATTTGCCATATTTTGTATAAAAATGTAGCGCAAGGTCCCAGATTGGTGGCTGATGCCCACCAAAACCCTTCACCTTCTCCGATCAACCTTTGACGACTCTTCATCTCCTTATCCGGCAACCTCCGGCGACCTTTCGGCTTCCTCTTGCATCGATCATCATCATCTCGCACTCACCATCGCAAATCACGCCATTTTCCAGTGACTCTTCGCATTCCAGCCGTCGTTGGGCCATTTTTCGGGGACCTTTGGTGATGTTGCACTTCTTTGGTGGTCGATCTAGCTTCCCCACAGCCAGATCTATCCATTCCAAGCATCAGCTGCAGCCAAAAATGTCGAAATCCACCATCACCGCCGTTGCGCCACTTCACCTTCTAGCCGTGATCTCTTCCATTTCTGGCAACCTTTCATCTCCCCAAGACCTGATCTGAACTCCCTATCACCTAAGCTTTCCATTGGTACCTTTGGACCCTATTTCCGCCACCATTTACCGGAAGACCCGTCGGAAAACTAACGTATTCCCGCGAGTGCGACTGTTCATATTCTGGGCTGTCTGTTGGTCATTTTCATCCCTTCTTCACATCATATCGCTGTCGGTTACTTCCTTTCCGCCATGATTAGCTTCGTTTCCATCGCTTCAACCTTCGTCGACACCACCATGAGCGGCTGAGTTCCCAGTTGTCTGTTACGGCGTAGGCGAGATCGAGATTGACTCCGTTGCTCTCCTCATTAGTTCTCGACTAGTTGGATGAGCCCGATTGTAGGACATTTGGTAGTATTGTGTTTTGAATTATATTTGTTTTCATTTCATGTTTGATTTCGATACTTTAATATGGTTTGAGCATAATTTGTGATGAATGTAGTTGTCCATTGTGATTAAATGTTTTCATAAACTTACTGAATGATAGACGTTGGTTTGAGATAATTAAATGATGAATATTGCTTTTCATTACTTCGCATTGATTGTAATTGAGTTGTGCTCGGATTTAATTTCATTTCTACTATTGTTACGTTTATTGTGAGTTGGTTGATTGGAAGATACGTGTTGACAAATTGTATTTGTTAATTGCATACCAACCAGTGGTATTGTCTTGTAGCGTTTATCAGCATTCAATGACAGTCTTTAACCAATCGAACTTGAGTGATCGGGTGAGATAGGATAGATTATACCTAGAGTGCCGGAAAGCCATTTAATTGATTTACCTTGCCATGTAGGTTTAGGGGATCGTAGAGGGTGGAGGAGAATTGTGTGAGTTGGTCTCGTGTCAAACCAAAACCGTAGCGGCAACATTTTTATTATAAAGTATTCATTTGTTGTAATTTCACGCTTTTATTATTTGCATTTAGTTTAATTAATCAAATTGCCAATTTCATTTCCGCTACTCAAATATACATTACATTGTTAGTCTTGCTCTCTGTGGACTCAACCCTGCTTGCCGCTAACTACAGTATTTAAGTTTAATTTTGTGGCTGTGACAACCGGTTCGACAAAATTTTGGAGCCGTTGCTGGGGAGCAACGAGCTTTTGACTTTGTGTGTATTTGGGTTTGTAAATACTTTAAGTCTAATTTTTCTACGTTCTTTAATTTTTATTAGGACAATTTCATTCGTGTTTGCTTTTATTTTGTAGGAAGGTTGCAATTGGAAAAACGTTGCAGCGTGTCGTGTGGATCAAAGTTTAAGCGTGACCTAATTGTGATATTTTCTAATCTTTTTAGCTTTAGATCTTTTTAGTTCTTGTTAATCGTTTGTGTGATGTTTGCATGTTTCGTGTTCATTTAGTTTGCATGTTTGTAGTAGTTTTGCATATTTTGTTTTTATTCATAGGATTTAGTTTTTGACTTAGTAATAATTTCTTTTTGTTTGATTGTTAGTTAGTTTGTTGATTGTGTGGATTTTTTTTAGGGTGTTGTCATATTTAGCTTTATTTTTCTTTATGTGTGGTTTTTGAATATGCTTTTAGTTCTTTTTCTTTTTCTTTTTCTTTTAATTTTGATGTTGTGGTTGTTTGTGGAACCTTTAGTACACTTGTTGATGAATGCTTGGTAGATAGTCGTATCAACCAATTTTAGTACCCTTGAATTTGAAAATAGGAAGCATGTAGGATGGATGATAATATGTATCCCATGCACAACCATTTAGCTTTTAGGATTCCTATCATAGAGCAGCCGCCTAGGAATGGTGGCATTTATGAGGTTTCTCCCTTAGACAATATCGACTCCAAGTTGGAGTCTTTAGCATATCAATTTGACACATTCATATCCATGCAAGGGCAAGCTTCTAGGCAACCATCACTCGTTTGGACAAGTCAGGATGTTTATGCTATGCCTTCAAACCTTTTAGTTGTTGAGTACACATTTGAAGAACCAGCTCCCTACACTTTTGAGGAGCAAGTGCAAGATGCACAAGGTTTCTAGAGACGGAATGATCCGTATTCGAATACATTTGATAGTGAGTGGCATAACCATCCTAATTTTGCATGGAAGTAAGAACAATCTCAGAATGTCTCCCATAACATGTCATATAGTTCTTCCAATCAACAAGGCAATTATTGGGACATGTATTTGGTCCAACCACCTGCCCAAACTAGGATCCTATCCCCCGTCCAATAGCCCACTTTAGAGCCCGATCCACTGGAATCAATGATGGCTCAAATGCTCTAGACCATGTAGGAACAAAAAGATGACATGAATGCTAGGTTCAATGACTTAGAGCAGCATTATCAGATATTACATTCCCATTCCCAATCTATTAGTAAGCTAGAGACCCAAATTGGTCAAATAGCTGAAGCGGTTTATAAGAGAGAGGAATGCCATTTGCCGGGTCAAGTTGTAGATAATCCCAATGGTGCACTTCACCAGATGGGGTGTCATGAACAAGCTAGGCCTAAGAGGGAATTATATGCTGACTTTGGAAAGAAAGATAGCCTGGAGAGGAACCAAGAAGAGAGGAGTGAAAGAGAACCAACCATAGAGTCAGGTGTACTGAGACATGAAAATGAGGAAGTTGGGAAGAAAGAACCATCCGCTACATCTAACATACCGATAGAACCTTTTCCTGAATACCTAGAGTCAAATAATGCATCCAACTTTAAGAAAACCACTAGGATGGAGGAAATGGTTGAGCTGTTTAGACAAGAGCTGATTGGTATTCCACTTCTAGATGTCATTAAGCACATACCAGCCTATGCTAAGTTCTTAAAAGACTTGTGCACATGGAAATGGCATATTAAATTCAAATATGCCTTCTTGGGACCTTGTGATACCCTACCTGTTGCTGAATGGCGAAGGTCGTGTAAGGCACCGCCAACGTTTCAACTGTTGGAGTAGGTGCCCTAGAGCCAATCAATTATTGTGAAATTGACTCTTTGTAATAATGTTCATTAATCAATAAAAGGCATTTTATACTATATTGCGTAAATCATTATTTTTGCAATATGTACTGATATATGTCCTTAGAATGGTAGAACCATGACGAGGGTATCAAGTGTTTCAAATCTTGATAGTGAGATCCCTATGAGCACATATGGTGGCCATTCTAGAAACGTCCATAGCCCCAGTATTATTCTGAAGTAAGGGCACAGATAATACGGTAAGGCTATCATAGTGTTGAACGACCCTGTCGAAAGGCAGTGACTGATCTCACTTGTCAAGGTTGTTTGGTGACAACCTGGTGCAACACATGGGGGTTTGCTGTAGCGATTACACCGCAGCAAGTTCACTGGACTGACCCACTAGAGGATTCCATATGGATGGTAACCCCAGTATCTATGGAACAAATCCTCTAACAAATGGTGGTGCATGTGATCCTTAGACTTGAGATCACCGAGCGTCTTGTGCACCGATTGGTGTAGTTTGACACTAGCCTAACGCAGTTCTTTTCAGAGCTATCAATACGGTGGTGATTGGCTGCATCAAGGAGTGTATCAGACTATGGTGGATTGACAGAGGATTCATCACTCCCGGGTATGGGAGAAAGTTATCTCACGTGCAATTCAGTATATGGCATGACACTAAAACTGTGGCCACAGTGGGATTGAGTTGTTGCTCTATCCAGTTTATAATACGGGTCATTGGTCCAGAAACTGAATAAATAATTCGAGAGTAACCGAAGGTTGACACTATTTCTATGCCTTCGTCTCGTCGAGATAACGTATGATGAAGGATTGAATTTCATGGTAACCATATCGTTGACAGGTAGCTACTTTGCTGAATCCGAATCTATCTGGTGGCCATGATGCCTTGCTAGGGCTATCTTGGTCTGTGTATAGTGAGACGATTAATTGGTGTTAATCGCGATAGTATACACTGCCGATATGATGGATAGCCATGGGTCACACACATAGAAATAATTTAAGATCCAGAAGAAGAAGGGCGTTTTCGTCTTTTAAGGCGAAAGGGTATTTTGGTAATTTCACAGTGCAATTAAATTTGCTGAGGTCGTACCTTTATTTAATTTGTTAGAAATAAATAAGTGAAATACGTTTAAATGTGTATTCGCACATATTTAAATAATTAATTATTGTTAAATGTTAATATAATTTAAATATAATTAATTGATTTTAATTGAGATAATGATGGAAAATAAAATAAATCAAATTGGGAGTTTTGGCAACATGGGGCGTTTGGGTTGGAGCCCACCTATTCCATATGGGATTAGGGCAACTTAATTAACTATAAAAGGAAAAGTGTGTGTTATTAATAATGGAATTATTTTCTCTTGAAATTAAAAACACACGCAGCCCATCTCCTCGCACGCCAGTTTTGGGTTTTAGCCTAAAATCAATTTCAATTGATTTGCTTTCTCTTAATCTTGAAGCCAAAGAGGATCTAGCAAATCCCTCTTTGGTTCTTTTGAGATTGTCTTCGTGTGGACTACGCAGGTTCAATCCTATACTTGGATCGGTTGCAAAACATTCGTCGACGAATTTGGAGGAGCCTCCAACGTGCGTTTGTTTCTTAAAGTCAGATTTATTTTTCTGCAGATTTTATTTAATATGAATTGTAAAATTATACCCTTGATCTTGGCTCATGTAAACGATCCTTTATATTATTTATTTTTGTTTCCGCTGCGTAACGGACCGTTTACTAACAGTGGTATCAGAGCCTAGGGTATGAATTTTATAATTTGTATTTGGAGGTGGATAACATGTATTTGATGATATAATGGCCTTATAATCTGCCTTAAATCATTTTTGAGAATTGATTAATCAATTAATCTAATTTGTTGATGAACTGCAAGTTTGGTTTAATGCATGATGGATTTTGTTGAGATCATGTGTTTGATTGACTGCAAAATCCGTTTAGAGTGTTTTTGGTTACTATATGAACAGATCCGGAGCTACAGATCTGTGTACGCTCGCCGCGGCGATATAACCCATCGCCGCAGCGACGTTGTTCACGCTGGCGCTGTGACGAAACCAGCACTCGCCGCAGCGAATAAGCATCTCCGCGGCGATTTGTCTCTGGACGAGCCTGTCCACCAACAACGCTCGCCGCGGCGATATAACCCATCGCCACCGCTCGTCCTTAGACGGGCGTTGTACCAAATCGCTGCGGCGAAGTGACGTTAACATGAACGTCAGTACTCAATGCACACCGCGCGATCTAACTCATCGCCGCAGTGACACACTTCTGAGTGCGTAGGGGCCAGAATTAAAGTTTTCAAAACTTTTAGACCAAATGTAGTTCTGCAATTATCGGGGGTAAATTGAATAACCCACATTTCAAAAATTATTGTTTTGGAAATGTTTGCTTTGTACTTGTTTGTATATGGGCATTCCAGGTACATAGCCTTAGACCTAAGGGTGAATGTTTTAAGTATTTTTGGTATGTATGGTTGTATGATTTACTAAATAGGCCTGCGTGTCCTGCCTTTCCTCCTTTTCGTGATGTGCATTCTCTTCTCATCTAACTCCCCCGAATGTAAATCGAAGTTTCTAATTTACTGATGTAAAGAATTTGTATATTATTATTGTAAATTTAGAACGATATTTTTTGTAATGTACGTAAGACGGAGCAAAGACAAGGCAACCATACTTGAAGCCTCCAGATGTTTATTACAGGACCCCTAGGTGACCCACCGATTCCTCTAGGCTCGAGGAAATCGATTTTAGTTGGCCTGTACCGGCACGTTTTAATATTTTGTTTAGAATGCATGATAAGTTGATGTTCAATAACATGCCAACAATGTCATTCTAACAAAGATAATAATTTGGTGAGACATTAAATAACAAAACCCTCAATTAAAGTATATTAAGTCAAGTAAGCCTTCCATCACCATGGTTTTAATCAACCATTGTTCGTCGAAACCTTTTTCACCAAAGCGAGGGTACACTTCTACCAGTGGGAGGTTAAAATGCATTGAGTTTTCCTTAATGGTGATGGGTCGACTTAGTTTTGCTTGTTCGCCAAGCGAAAGTTGATAAACTGCGTCATAGGTAGTAAAGCAATACATATTGTGTGTACGTGTGACATGAGTGTCCACTCTACTGATACTAAGAATCATACTTGAGGACAATGGCATGTAGTGTCCATTGGATTGTGTGATTGCTTGTTGGCTTTCTCACATTTGAGGTTGATAGTGGGGCAGCTATCAACTGTTGTAGATAAGTTTGTTGGTCTACCTAATCAACTCATTTTGGCTTGTTCGCCAAAGCGAAGGTTTGAAATGGCAGGATGGATCTTGGTCCACTAGGAAAGTCAACGGGCTTTCCCGAGTTGATAGTGAGGGCTATGACTTAGTAAAATAGTGGGAGCATCGTTTAATAAAAGACCTATAACAATAATGAACATGGTAATAACGGTTACTTATTCTGCACTTGTAGATTCACTTAAAATTGAGCAAAATCACCCCAACATCGCTGCGACAAATCATCAAACTAGGAGAGAAATGGAATGGTGAATTTTCGTTGACTGGTATAGAATTATAACATATACTTCAGTCAGCGATAGATAATACACCATTGAGCAAGCTCTATCACTAGAGCCTGCTGATAGTTCTATCCATGAGACTGGTATGTATTATGTAAAGCATACACATGATGCAAAAGCAGAAATGACAAGATATTGTGCTTGCATCAATGACACCATTACTGCGATAGCAGTGCCAGAAAATGGATTTAGCTTCTATTCTTCATTTTCTTCGAAGAATGAGAAACATATGGTGTCTCGGTCGTTATTTTAGATGTAGGATAGAAGAGGGTACCAAAATTGGCGATCATATACTTAAGTGGACCAAGTATATGAACAAGCTTGAGATTTTGGGATGTGGACTTAAAGAAGGTTTAGCAATAAACCTAATGTTACAGTCATTACCCGATTCTTATTCTCAATTTGTCTATGACTTCATTGAGGAAGATAAGAAGAATACCCTTTCCAAGCTTCTGGATTTGTTAAAGGCTACTAAGTCAGGCATGAAAATGTCAGAAACATTGATGTTGTTTAAGCCAACTCAATGAAAAGGAAAAGGCTCAGAAGTCGATGAAAAAATTGTTGCAGAAAGGAAAGGCATTTGTCCCACTGTGGGAATCCCAGCCACTGGAGGAAACATTGCAAGGCCTTCCTAGCAAAAGGGAAGAAGAATGTTACTTCTTCGTCAGGTACGTTATTGAATTAACTTCTCCTGTAACATCTAGTTGACACAAGATCTGGTACTCATATTTGATTGATGTGTAGGAACTACGGTAGAGTAGATTGCTCGCCGAGGGAAGGTGAACTACCAGTTGGAAATAAACGTGTTACTGCATTTGCTATAGGATCTTATCGTCTGATTTAGCCGATGAACTTGTTTCTTGGAATTGGTGATTATTATGGTTTTCTTCATTTCTAGAAATTATATTTATGTGTCCACATAGGACAAATGAATATTATTTTTTACAATGGATTATTGTCCTTGAGTATAATAATATTTCTTTATGGAACTGTTTCATAATAATGTTCTTAAGAAAGACAACAAGGATAATCTCAAAATGACTACTATGCCAGCTTTGGCAAGTTGAGCTAAACATACCTGAAGAATGTGGGATAGTATCACAACTCACCCTTCTTTGTACACCCCAACACAAAGGAGTGTCGGAAATGAGGAAAATGACCTTACTTGATATGGTTAGGTCCACGATGAGTTTTAGTGATTTACCTACATCGTTCTGGGGTTATGCCCTAAGAGATTGCGACTCACGTTTGAACCGTGTGCCGTCAAAGTCTGTAGATAAGACTCCATATGAGCTATGAAGTGGGCGAAAGCCCAACTTGTCTTATCTAAGGTTGGGGTTGTCGAAGCTTATGTTAAGAAATTGACTTCGAACAAGCTGGGCCCAAAATCCGTAAATGTATACTTGTGGGTATCCAAAGAGACCAAAGACTATTTCTACCACCCAGAAGAGCGCATAATTTTTGTTGCTCGATTTGGTGTCTTCCTAGAAAAGGAATATTTTCTAAGAAGTACTAGTGGGAAAGTAGAACTCGATGAAGGTCAGAACCACAAGATATACTAGACAAAGACGGATATGTTGCCACAGGAAGTGGTTGAGCATCATGAGGAGGTTACTCCACAATTTGTGGATCAAAGTGAACCACCTCAGGTAGCACAGGAGCTACGTAATATGGAAGAGTACGCCATGAGCCTGAGAGATCCGTTTACCTCGCGACTCAACATGTGGATGTACTGGTCTACGTAGTATGGAAGAGTACGCTATATTGATCCGATTCCATTAAATGGCTTGAAGCCATGAAATCTGAGATGGCCTCCATGTATCACCAAGTGTGGTCTTTGATGGAACCACCTGAAGGGGTAAAACCCACAGGGTGTAAATGTCGTCAGAAGAAGACTGACATGGATGGCAATGTGCATACTTATAAAGCACGGTTGGTTGCCAAGGTTTCAAACAATTCATGGCATTGAGTATGAAGAAACCTTTTCGTCGTGTTGCCATGATTAAATCCATCCGGATTATGCTTGAATTGCTGCATATCCATGACTATGAGTTTTGGCAAATGGAAGTCAAAACTGCTTTTCTGAACGGAAACCTTGAAAAGATGTGCATATGACACAACCGATGGTTTGTTCTTGATAGTCAAGCTAATAAGGTATGCAACTAGCAAGATCCATTTATGGACCAAGCAGCCAGGAGCTGGAACATTCATTTTGATGAAGCCATAAAAATTCAGTTTTATCAAGTAACGAAGATGAGCCTGTGTTTAAACAGAAGTGAGTGGGAGCGTAGTAGCATCCTAGTGTTGTATTCGATGACATACTTCTGATCGGAATGATATCCGAACTTGCAGTTGGTAAAGACTTGGTTATACCAAGTGCTTCTCCGAAGGACTTAGGAAGCAGCTGTAACACCCCACTTAAGGTACGTAGTTAAGATTTGATATGGCTTGAATGTTTTATTGATTTACCCTCATTGAGTTTGTATGTTGTTAATTGTTGGTTTGGTTGAGTGGTTGCCCTGAAAATTGTAAAGACTTGGCAAATCTTGATGTACAGTCTTCGCCGGGCGAAGAAGAAGCTTCGCCGCGGCGAAGAGGTGCTACAACCCACGATGTAGCTGTTGTAAGTTTTCACCGGGGCAAAAGAATAGCTTCGCCGCGGCGAAGACTCGCTGAAAATTTCTTGATTTTGAGTTTTTAGAGAATTCTTCCTTTGGGGCACAATGACCATTCTACCCCTATTGGCAGGAAAAGTGGGGATTGATATGCAAGGAATTGCATGGAGATAGTTTGTATGGGGTGCATTTGCAAAGAATTAAAGGACAAAGATGGAATTCCTAAGAAAGAGTAAGGTTAAGATGGGAAAGGGGGAGAAAATATGAGATATTAAAGGTTTAGTTTTAGAAAACCTTCTCATTTCTTTCTTTCCACCGCCTCTTTCATCTTTCAATTCTCTCAATTTTCATTCAACTTTTCAAGGATTTTTGGAGGGTTTTTGACTAGAATTGATACAAGTTGATCCTAACACTTAAAGGTAAGAATCCTTACTCTAGATGTGAATTTATTGGTGTAAGAGTAGGATCCTTATTGAGTTTGTGTTTAAGGTTTAAGAGAAAGCTATCAGCCATCAAGAGTGGAGCCTTAAGTGGATTCTACTTGAGTTTAAGGTAAGTAAATCCACCTAAGTTGTGATTTGCATGATTGAATGATGCGTAGATATTTCTATATGATTTATTGATTGAATTTTATGTTTGTCAGTATTGATGGATTTATATGAGTTTATTGTTTTTTATGAAGAGAATTCCACCATGAAATGGTGGATTGTGTTGATGAAAGTTGTAGAAGTATGGTAGAATTGAAAGAATTTTGAGAGGAATTTTTGAAGTGTATTTTCTTTGCAGATGTGTGATGAATTAAAGGATTGAACTCCATTTTGGATGGTTAAGAAAGAAGTAGAATTATAGTAAGATAGAGTTTATGTATGCACACATATTGTTTGATGAAATGCCTAAAAGAAGCATGAGTAGAAGTAGAAACCTTACTTTATGCAACTAGCATATTTGCATTTCATAATGCATATAAGAAAGATTCTATCCATGAGCCATCCATATGCATTTTATTTGAATAATTACTTAAGAAAGAAATATGAGAAATGAGAAAGAAACACTCTAGAATAGAGATAAAAGAAAAACTAATTCTCTTAGAATAAGAGAAAAAAGAGTTAGCCCTAGAGAAGTGCTAAAGAAGAGAAAAGAGAATAGGTTGTGTGATGGGGAGCCTGTGAGTGTAGAAATTAACCACATGTAACTGCCATGAGAGGGCGGTATCCGCCATGAGAGAGCGGAATGAGAATGAGAAAAAGAATTCGTATAGCCGTGAGAATACATGTGGGTGAGGGCTATACACGAGAGAGAGTACACTCACATGACTAAGGGTTCCGAATCCATGCATCAACCAAGACCGATCGGCAAAGAATAAGAAAGAATAAGAAAACATAAGAAAAGAATAGAAAGAAAAGAAAAGACAGAAATGCATTGTTATGATTAGTGCATATGCATCCCATCCATGCATGTTAGTATGATATTTTCCATGGGTGATGAGAATAGAAGAAAGAAAAGAATAGTGAGAGCTAGAAGTAGAGTAAGAAAAGAATTGAAGAGTAATACACGGGGACTATGGAATAAAAGATTTACTTACTGAGCATCTTTGTGCTCACCCCATTGTTTCTATGTTTTTACAGGTCATAAGTGAGGACATGGTCGGATGGACGTCGGCAAGCAGGGAGACTTGGCTGCACTATCCACTATTTTGAGAGTCTTCTTGTACAAATGATATTGTACTTTGTAAAGAATGTATATATTAAGTAAAGAAAATTTTTGGGCCCAACTATTTTGATAAGTATACTTGTCTTATTATTAATATATTTAATGATTATGATAGTAGAAAGAAGTTGTTACAGCAGCCTACATCCTTGGAATAAAGATCTATCGTGATAGATCATGTAAGTTGCTCAAACTAAGTCAAAGTACATATACAAGGTACTGAACACATTCAGTATAGAAAAAATCCAAGAAGGGATTTCTTCTGATGGCATATGGTGTCTATCTCTGTAAGGATATGTGTCCTTAACCACACAATGAGAGAGATAGAATGAAGAAGATCCCACATGCTTCAGCAAGTGGATCCATCTTGTATGCTAAGATTGATATCTAATGTGCATTCAGCACTTGTAGTGGATATCAATCAGGCTCAAGTGAGCAATATGTTATGTACTTGGATTGGTGTCTTATGTGCACTTAGCACTAGTAGAAGATATCAACTAAATCCAAGTAAATGACACTGGGTGAGTGTCAATGGACATTCTTAAGTACTTGAAAAAGGCTTAAGAATATATATTCTTGGATTATGGAGGAAAGATGAGCTCACTGTAAGAGAATACAGTAACGCTATTTCCAAACGGGAAAAGGATGATTATAGTTCGCAATTTGGGATTACACATTTTGTCTCAATATAACTGCAGTGAGCTGCAAGAGCTCAAATTGGTGTACTGCTGTGGATTCTACATTTGATGCTAAGTATATCGTATTATTTAATGCAGCCATGTAGGCGGTTTGGACTAAGAAGTTCATTACTGAACTTGATTTGATTTCAAGCATTTCCAATCCAGCATAGTTGTACTGCGATAACAATGGAGCCATTGTTGTGGCTGAGAAATCACGGTCTCACCAGTAATCCAAACACTTCCTTAGTTGATTCAGTCTGATCTAAAGGATCGATAAGAAAGGGAATGTGCAGATTTGCAGAATACCTACCAACCCACTATTAAAGTTTCTGNAAAAGAATAGTGAGAGCTAGAAGTAGAGTAAGAAAAGAATTGAAGAGTAATACATGGGGACTATGGAATAAAAGATTTACTTACTGAGCATCTTTGTGCTCACCCCGTTGTTTCTATGTTTTTACAGGTCATAGGTGAGGACATGGTCGGATGGACATCGACAAGCGGGGAGACTTGGCTGCACTGTCCACTGTTTTGAGAGTCTTCTTGTACAAATGATATTGTACTTTGTAAAGAATGTATATATTAAGTAAAGAAAAGTTTTGGGCCCAACTATTTTGATAAGTATACTTGTCTTATTATTAATATATTTAATGATTATGATAGTAGAAGGAAGTTGTTACATTTTTGGTATCAGAGCAGTGATTTTGGGATGGGACAGTAAGTCATTCTCGCCGCTACGACGTGCCTTAGCCGACCACTGTAAGTTAAATTCTTTTCTTACTAGTGAGTTATTGAAGTTGATGTGAGAATGATTGTTTTGTAGATGAGACATAGTAATAGAAAGAAGGGTAAGGGTGTGATGAATGAGGGAGAATCCTCTAACCCACCGGAACAAACTCCCCCTACCCTTGATGAGACAAGGATTCGAAACATTATACAACAGGTGTTAGCGGAGAGTCAAGGGAGAGTTGTACCGGAGAGAACCGAGACCCCTAGTAGAGTACTGCCCACAAGACAAGATCGAGAAGGGCCGGTACTTCAGATAGCACAGAGTCGAGTTGATCCGATTCAGGGGCTTGCAAGTCAGCACCGGCCGCCAGAGTTTAGGGGTACTAGGGACCCGTTGGAAGCAGAATAGTGGTTTAAGTCCATTGAACGGATGGTAGCCCTGTTTCCCATGAATGATAGAGAGAGGATCAGCTATGCCAGTTTCTTATTTCGGGGAGATGCCCGAATTTGGTGGGAATTAATGGAAGAGACTCATGACATGGCAACTATGACTTGGGGAGACTTTAGAAGAGTGTTTGAGGCCGAGTATCGAACGGTTGACCGAGTTCATGAGAAAATCCAAGAGTTTATTAATCTGAAAGAAGGGTTGAGTACCGTGAAAGAGTATTCAGTTAGATTTAACTCCCTTGCGAGGTTTGCAAAAGGGATAGTGAGTACTCTCGAGTTGAGAAGAGAGAAATTTGTTTACGGGTTAAGGCCAGAAATAGCCCGTGACATTATGATCGGAGCAGAGCCCCCTCATACCTATACTGAAGCATTAGAGCGGGCTTTGAGAGCAGAAATTTATGTGAACAAGATGAGTTCAGAAGGGCCATCCATGAAAGTTCAGAATGAACCGTCCCCTGCTCCACAGAAAGAAAGAGTTGAGGTAGTGAGAGGTAGAGACGTGAGAAACAAAAAGAGATTCCAGCCAAAGAAAATTGGGGGAGTGTCTAAAAGAGTTTGGTCCGAATGTTTATTATAGGTGTCGCCAGCCAGGGCACCTAATGAGGGATTGTAAAGCTCCTCCTCCACCAACAGCACAAGCCTCTAGAGGTACGAATGCCAGGGTGTTTACCGTAGCACAGAGTGAGGTAGAGGCCAGTCCATCAGCTGTAACTGGTCAGTTATTCTTTCATGCAGTTCCTCTTTATGCTTTAATTGATTCTGGAGCCACGCATTCTTTTTTATCTCATGGGATGATAGAAAGATTAGGTCTGAAATCGGTTGTGGTAGACCAACCTATTAGGATAGAGTTACCTGATAGGGTTAGTGTTTTGACCCGTGAGATGCTTCTAGGAGAGTCCGTAGTGATTCATGGAAGAGAGTTGTTAGTTGATTTAATAGTGTTTGATATGCCTGATTTCGATATGATTTTGGGTATGGATTTCCTAGGAAAGTATGGAGTAGAAATTGATTGTCGGAAGAAGAAAGCAAGATNCACTGTCCACTGTTTTGAGAGTCTTCTTGTACAAATGATATTGTACTTTGTAAAGAATGTATATATTAAGTAAAGAAAAATTTTTGGGCCCAACTATTTTGATAAGTATACTTGTCTTTTCATTAATATATTTAATGATTTTGATAGTAGAAAGAAGTTGTTACATTTTTTATATCAGAGCAGTGATTTTGGGATGGGACAGTGAGTCATTCTCACTACTACGATGTGCCTTAGCCAACCACTATAAGTTAAATTCTTTTCTTACTAACGGGTTACTGAAGTTGATGTGAGAATAGTTGTCTTGTAGATGAGACGTCGAACCCGTTCAAGGGGTAGGAGGGAATCCTCTAATCCGCGAGACCCTACTCCCCCTCCCTTGGATGAAGCTAGGATTCGAGATATCGTACAACAAGTTTTAGTCGAGAGTCAGGGAAGAGTTGAAACCCCTGTATAAGAACCGACCGCGAGTGCCGAAAGAGTAGGGCCAATACCTCAGGCAGGGCAGAGTCAAGTTGATCGGATTCAGGGGCTTGCAAATCAGCACTAACTGCCAGAGTTTAGGGATACTAGGGACCCATTAGAAGCAGAAGAGTGGTTTAAGTCCGTGGAGCGGACGGTAGCCCTGTTTCCCATGAATGATAGAGAAAGGATTAGCTATGCCAGTTTCTTATTTCGGGGAGATGCTCGAATTTGGTGAGAATTAATGGAAGAGACTCATGACATGGCAACTATGACTTGGGGAGACTTCAGAAGAGTGTTTGAGGTCGAGTATCGAACGGTTGATCGGGTTCATGAGAAGATGCAAGAGTTTATTAATCTGAAGCAAGGGATGAGTACCGTGAAAGAGTATTCAGTTAGATTTAACTCCCTTGCAAGGTTTGCATTTGGGATAGTGAGTACTCCCAAGTTGAGAAGAGAGAAATTTGTTTACGGGTTAAGGCCAGAAATAGCCCGTGACGTTATGACCGGAGCAGAGCCCCCTCATACCTATACTGAAGCATTAGAGCGGGCTTTGAGAGCAGAAATTTATGTGAACAAGATGAGTTCAGAAGGGCCATCCATGAAAGTTCAGAATGAACCGTCCCCTGCTCCACAGAAAGAAAGAGTTGAGGTTGTGAGAGGTAGAGACATGAGAAACAAAAAGAGATTCCAGCCAAAGAAAAATAGGGGCGATTGGCAGAGTAAGCGGCCTAGAACTGCTGGAGTCACTCCGTGCCCTAAGTGTGAGAAGTATCATTTGGGGGAGTATCTAAAAGAGTTTGGTCCGAATTTTTGTTATAGGTGTCGCCAGCCAGGGCACCTAATGAGGGATTGTAAAGCTCCTCCTCCACCAACAACACAAGCTTTTAGAGGTACGAATGCCAGGGTGTTTACCATGGCACAGGGTGAGGTAGAGGTCAATCCATCAGCTGTAACTGGTAAGTTATTCTTTCATGCAGTTCCTCTCTATGCTTTAATTGATTCGGGAGCCACACATTCTTTTTTATCTCATGGGATGATAGAAAGATTAAGTCTGAAATTTGTTGTGGTAGACCAACCCGTTAAGATAGAGTTACCTGATGGGGTTAGTGTTTTGACCCGTGAGATGCTTCCAAGACAGTCTTTAGTGATTCATGGAAGAGAGTTGTTAGTTGATTTAATAGGTTTGATATGCCTGATTTCGATGTGATTTTGGGTATGGATTTCCTAGGGAAGTATGGAGTAGAAATTGACTGTCGAAAGAAGAAAGCAAGATTTAATCTTGACAGTGGAGATAAGTTTAGTTTCAGAGAGGGCCATCAGTTGAGTATGTTGATCAGTAGCTTGAAAGCTAGAAAGATGTTGAGAAAGGGGTGTTCAGGATACATTGCACATGTAGTGTAGAGTGGTGATGTTCCTCAGTCAGAAATTCAGAGGGTGCCTGTAGTTCGAGAATTTCTAGATGTGTTTTCGGAAGAGTTACCAGGTTTACTTCCAGAGAGAGAGGTTGAGTTCAGTATTGAACTAGCACCAGGAACAGCACCAATATCTAAAGCCCCTTACCGAATGGCCCTAGCAGAGCTTCAGGAATTGAATAAGCAACTCCAAGAGCTTTTAGATAAAGGTTTTATTCGACCAAGTCATTCTCCTTGGGGAGCTCCAATTCTTTTTGTGAAGAAGAAAGATGGATCTTTACGGATGTGTATAGATTACAGAAAGCTGAATAAGGTGACAGTGAAAAATAAATACCCGCTACCTCGGATAGATGATTTGTTTGATCAATTGAAGGGAGCGGCAGTGTTCTCGAAAATTGATTTGAGGTCGGGATACCATCAAGTGGGAGTGGCTAAGCAAGATATAGCTAAGACCGCTTTTCGTACAAGGTATGGGCATTATGAATTTGTAGTGATGCCTTTTGGGTTAACGAATACCCCAGCGTTTTTTATGGACTTGATGAACCGGGTATTTCATGATTGGTTGGATCAATTCATCGTGGTTTTTATAGATGATATCCTGGTTTACTCTAAGTCGAGAGAAGAGCATGAGGAGCATTTAAGAATGGTGCTACAACGATTGAGAGAAAAGAAGTTGTATGCTAAGTTTTCCAAATGTGAGTTTTGGCTAAATCAAGTGTTATTTCTAGGCCTTACTGTTTCTAGCGAAGGGATTTCAGTGGATCCTAGTAAAGTGAAAGCTATCCTTGAGTGGCAAAGGCCGAAAACGGTAAAAAAGGTGAGAAGTTTCTTGGGATTAGCAGGCTACTACCGGCGATTTGTAACAGGGTTTGCCCAGTTGGCTAAGCCATTAACAGCTCTTACCAAATAGAGAACTCCTTTTATATGGTCAACTGCTTGTGAAAAGAGTTTTCAAGAGTTGAAGGAAAAGTTGACATCAGCTCCTGTTTTAGTGTTACCACAAGAGGGTGTGGATTATGACATTTTTACAGATGCCTCACTGCAGGGACTGGGTGCTTTGTTGATGCAGTTAGGTAGGGTGATAGCTTATGCTTCTCGTCAATTGAAAGAGTACGAGACAAGATATCCTACGCATGATTTAGAGTTGGCAGCGGTAGTCTTTGCTTTGAAAATTTGGAGGCATTACCTTTATGGTGCAAAGAGTAATATCTACACCGACCATAAGAGTTTGAAGTATTTCTTTACTCAGAAGGAGCTGAATATGAGGCAGAGAAGGTGGTTAGAGCTAGTTAAAGATTATGAGTGTGAGATTAAGTATCAGTCGGGAAAAGCTAATGTAGTAGCCAATGCATTGAGCAGGAAAGCTTATTTATCCCGACTCACCAGGTAGAAAGAGTTAATAGATGAGTTGTGTAAAGAACAGATTGAAGTGATCCAAGGAGGGATTGCCAGGTTAGAGATTCAGTCTACCTTACTGGACGAAATCAGAGAAAAGCAAGTGGTTGATGAGTGGTGTCAGAAGTTATTACAGAGACTGCATGGGCATGAGAGACCAGAATTCCATCTGGTAGATGGTGTTCTCCATTTCAGGAATCGGTTGTGTATTCCTCAAGATAAGGAGTTGAGAGAGAGAATTCTTACGGAAGCTCATGACACACCCTACACCACTCATCCTGGAGCAACTAAGATGTATCAAAACCTAAAGAAAGGCTATTGGTGGCCTGGTATGAAGAATGATATTGCGAAGTTTGTAGCTAAATGCCTGGTATGTCAACAAGTGAAAGCAGAACACCAAAGGCCATCAGGATTGCTCCAACCGCTTAGTATTCCTAAGTCGAAATGGGAGAGTATCTCGATGGATTTTATTACAGGTCTCCCTAGAGTTCAGAGAGGATATAATGCTATTTTGGTGATTGTTGATAGATTGACAAAATCAGCCCATTTCCTCCCAGTAAAAGAGAGCTCTACTTCGGATCAACTCGCTCAGATGTATATCAGAGAGATAGTGAAACTGCATGGAGTACCCAAGACAATAGTATCAGATAGAGATTCCAGATTTGTCTCCATTTTCTGGACGAGTTTACAGAGGAACTTGGGTACTAGATTGGCTATTAGCACCGCCTACCGTCCTTAAACTGATGGGCAGACAAAGAGAACAAATCAAGTGCTTGAGGATATGTTGAGAGCTTGCTGTATGGATTACAGAGTATCCTGGCATGAGATGTTACCCTTAGTGGAGTTTGCTTACAATAATAGCTACCAGTCTACGATTAAGATGGCACCTTACGAGGCCTTGTATAGTAGACAATGTAGATCTCCACTACATTAGGATGAGATAGGTGAGAAAGATGAGTTGAATATAGCTATTGGGCCTAAGATGACTCAAAAATTGATTGAAGATGTAAAGCTGATCAGAAACAGGATGCAACAAGCCCAAGATAGATAGAAAAGTTATGCCAATTTGAAGAGAAAAGAAGTTGAATTCGAAGTGGGTGATAAAGTTTTCTTGAAAGTTTCCCCCTATAAACGGGTAATGCGGTTTGGAAATAAAGGGAAGCTAGCACCGAGATTCATTGGTCCATTTGAAGTGTTGCAACGAGTGGGGAAAGTAGCCTACAGATTGGCTCTACCACCTGGCATAGACAAGGTGCATGATGTCTTCCACGTTTCAATGCTGCGAAAGTATGTAAATGACCCCTCCCATATCCTGAGTGTAGAGGCTGTTGAGATAACAGAGAACCTTGTGTATGAAGAATGCCCAGTCAGATTCTAGACCAAAGGAATAAAGAACTCCGGAACAAGAGTATTCCGTTAGTGAAGGTCCTTTGGAGAAATCACAAGGTTGAAGAGGCCACATGGGAGGTAGAGCAAGACATGCAAAGTCGTTACCCGAAGCTGTTTGTGTGAATTTTGGGGACGAAATTCTTTTAAGGAGGGGAGAATTGTAATGCCCCACTTGAGGTACGTAGTTAAGACTTGATGAATGGCTTGAATGTTTATTGATTTACCCTCATTTGAGTTTGTATGTTGTTAATTGTTTGGTTTGGTTGAGTGGTTGCCCTGAAAATTATAAAGATTTGGCGAAATCTTGATGTTACAGTCTTCGCCACGGCGAAGAGGTGCTACAACCCACGGTGTAACTACTGTAAGTTTTCGCCGGGGCGAAGAAATAGCTTCGCTCGGCGAAGACTTGGCTGAAAATTTCCTTGAGTTTTTAGAGAATTCTTCCTTTGGGGCACAATGACCATTTTACCCCTAATTAGCAGAAAAAATGGGTATTGAAATGCAAGGAAATTGCATGGAGAATAGTTTATTTGGCGATGCATTTGCAAAGAATTAAAGGACAAAGATGGAATTCCTAAGAAAGAGTAAGGGTAAGATGGGAAAGAGGGGAGAAAATATGAGATATTAAAGGTTTAGTTTTAGAAAACCTTCTCATTTCTTTCTTTCCACCGCCTCTTTCATCCTTCAATTCTCTCAAATTTTCATTCAACTTTTCAAGGATTTTTGGAGGGTTTTTGACTAGAAGTTGATACAAGTTGATCCTAAGCACTTAAAGGTAAGAATCCTTACTCTAGATGTGAATTTTATTGGTGTAAGAGTAGGATCCTTATTGAGTTTGTGTTTAAGGTTTAAGAGAAAGTATCAAGCCATCAAGAGTGGAGAGCTTAAGTGGATTCTACTTGAGTTTAAGGTAAGTAAATCCACCTAAGTGTGATTTGCATGATTGAATGATGTGTAGAGATTTCTATATGATTTAATTGATTGAATTTTTATGTTTGTCATGTATTGATGGATTTATGAATGAGTTTATTGTTGTTTATGAAGAGAATTCCACCATGAAAATGGTGGATTGTGTTGATAAAAGTTGGTAGAAGTATGGATAGAATTGAAAGAATTTTGAGAGGAATATTTGAAGTGTATTTTCTTTGCAGGATGTGTGATGAATTAAAGGAGTTGAACTCCAATTTTGGATGGTTAAGAAAGAAGTAGAATTATAGTAAGAGTAGAGTTTATGTATGCACACATATTGTTTGATGAAATGCCTAAAAGAAGCATGAGTAGAAGTAGAGAACCTTACTTTATGCAACATAGCATATTTGCATTTCATGAATGCATATAAGAAAGATTCTAGGCATGAGCCATCCATATGCATATGTTTATTTGAATAATCACCTAAGAAAGAAATATGAGAAATGAGAAAGAAACACTCTAAGAATAGAGATAAAGAAAAGAACTAATTCTCTTAGAATAAGAGAAAGAAAGAGTTAGCACTAGAGAAGTGCTAAAGAAGAGAAAAGAGAATAGGTTGTGTGATGGGGAGCCCGTGAGTGTAGAAATTAACCACATGTAACCGCCATGAGAGAGCGGTATCCGCCATGAGAGAGCGGAATGAGAATGAGAAAAAGAATTCGTATAGCCGTGAAAATACATGTGGGTGAGGGCTATACATGAGAGAGAGTACACTCACATGACTAAGGGTTCCGAATCCATGCATCAACCAAGACCGATCGGCGAAGAATAAGAAAGAATAAGAAAACATGAGAAAAGAATAGAAAGAAAAGAAAAGAGAGAAATGCATTGTTATGATTAGTGCATATGCATCCCATCCATGCATGTTATTATGAGATTCTCCATGGGTGATGAGAATAGAAAGAAAGAAAAGAATAGTGAGAGCTAGAAGTAGAGTAAGAAAAGAATTGAAGAGTAATACACGGGGACTATAGAATAAAAGATTTACTTACTAAGCATCTTTATGCTAACCCAGTTGTTCTCTATGTTTTTACAGGTCATAGGTGAGGACTTGGTCGGATGGACGTCGGCAAGCGAGGAGACTTGGCTGCACTGTCCACTGTTTTGAGAGTCTTCTTGTACAAATGATATTATACTTTGTAAAGAATGTATATATTAAGTAAAGAAAACTTTTTGGGCCCAACTATTTTGATAAGTATACTTGTCTTTTCATTAATATATTTAATGATTTTGATAGTAGAAAGAAGTTGTTACAAACTCCTTCATTATATAATATCTCTTCTTGCGTGTATGAATCTAACCTTTTGACATTTTATTTCATTGTATTCTGAAATTTCTTAGAGTATTCTTTCTCTTAAGGTTCAAGGTTTATCTCCATTTTATGCCAAAACCTCACCATATCAAACATTGTCTTGATGGCTCTTGGAACGTGGTTCCTTTGCTGATGTTGATGTATGGCATTAGTGCTTGAAGCTTGGTTGTTGACAAGCTATTCTTGGGTGTGTTCCCAGCGTAAAGAATATCCAAGGAGTTGCTACACGTTAAGGATTCAGAGTGTGGTGCTAAGTGTAAAGTTGAATAGGGAATTCTTTTTACTGTAACTTAGATAAACTTTGAACATTATCTTGTAATCTGTTTTTGACTTAGTGGATTGCTTCGATCTGGACAAGGTCCCATGGATGTAGACTAAAATTTGATTTAGCCGAACCATGTATATGGATGTGTTCTTTACTTTCCGCACTTGTGTTTGATGTGGTTAAACTGGAAATGTCTTAATCTACTTGGTAAATATTCCGCTGTACTTTAAAATGGGTACCTAAATGTTAAATAGAGTTCACCAACTCTAGCATAAATGAACAAAATCTAT
Organism: Pistacia vera; assembly: GCF_008641045.1. Lineage (NCBI taxonomy): Eukaryota > Viridiplantae > Streptophyta > Magnoliopsida > Sapindales > Anacardiaceae > Pistacia > Pistacia vera. The sequence continues at coordinate 130,216 of NW_022196099.1, forward strand.
AAATAAACATTCCTATTGCACATCGAAAAAAACTTTCATTCTATTACAAACCAAATTAAATCCCATGCCAAACGATAACATCCATTTGGAGCACGGTTGCCAAACCATAATTCACTATCCAACCAATATATTATACTATCATCATGACGTTTCTAACTTGAATACTTAACAAAATATTTATTACGTTAGCTACCGCTTCGTATCCTCTTACTAAAATACTTATTAACATTTTTTCGATCAACGTGTTTACTTATTACTAGGCATTTATTCGTTTTCCCAAAGCACCTTTTGTATTCTCAAAAAACAAACAAATAATTTTAAATTTTAAATAAATCATTTACATAATATTGAAGTGATACCAAAACAAATTTAGAGAAGTCATGACCAGATGTTAAGATAAATCATTTTTTTTATCAACCAAATTAAATCCCACTCTGAACGGTAACATCCATTTGGAGCACGGTTGCCGAACCATTATTCACTATCCAACCGATATATTATACTATCATCATGACGTTTCTAACTTGAATACTTGACAAAATATTTATTACGTTAACTATCTCTTTGTATCCTCTTACTCAAAAACTTATTAACATTTTTTCGATCAACGTGTTTACTTATTACTAGACATTTATTCGTTTTCCCAAAGCACTTTTTGTATTCTCAAAAAATAAATAAATAATTTTAAATTTTAAATAAATCATTTACATACTATTAAAGTGATACCAAGACAAATTCAGAGAAGTCATGACCATATGTTAAGATAAATCATTTTGTTTATCAACCAAATTAAATCCCACTCTGAACGATAACATCCATTTGGAGCAAGGTTGCCAAACCATTATTCACTATCCAACCAATATATTATAATATCATTATGACGTTTTTGACTTGAATACTTAACAAAATATTTATTACATTTGCTACCATTTCGTATCCTCTTGTCCAAAAAGTTATTAACGTTTTTTCAATTAACATGTTTACTTATTAATAGACATTTATTCGTTTTCCCAAAACACCTTTTGTATTCTCAAAAAAAAAAAATTATTTAAAATTTTAAATAAATAATTTACATAATATTAAAGTGAAGGAACACAAATTCAAAGAAGTCATTAACGAGATGTTAAGATAAAATTAATAATTATACTGTAATGCTTTCTTTCTAGCTAGTATACTCGTAAAATAATCACTAAAACTCATTAAAAATATATATAAGAAAATACACATATATATACGAGTAATAAAGTATGGGCCCATATTTAATTTTTCTTTATATACAAATATTTACAAAATGTTCTAAAAAATAGCAACTTGACAGTGTAGCCCAACCCTTCCACTGCGTGATGTTCCGAGCGACCGCAACTCACCTATTACCTGCAAAACATTAAAAACAATGGATTGAGCACTAATGGCTCAGTAAGTAAACCCACTATGCTACCTTTCTCTCTCCGTTGCTTAAATCCTGAATTTTCTTTCCTTACAACTCATTTCCCGAGTATTCTCTATTCTGTCTTTGTTCTTCTCTCTATTCTTTCTCTGTTTTGCTCTCTGTTTTTTCTCTGTTTTCTAATTTTTTTCACTACCCATGATAATGAGCATGGTATTATGCATATTCATGATGCAAATGCACAAATATGCATAAATTATGCATTTTCTTCTCTATTTTTCTTATTCTATTTTCTGTTTCTTTTTCTTTATTTCTTTCTTTCTTTTATAGTCTTTCTTTCTATTCTTTCTTTTCTTTCTTTCTATTCTTGCCGATCGGACTTGGTTGAGGCATGGATTTGGAGCCTTGGCCGTGTGAGTGAATTCTCTAATTCTGGGTACAGTCCTCATCCACACACACTTCTAACGGACTGTACAATTCTTCTTTCTGAATTCTGAGGCCGCTCACTAAAGGCGGCGTGCATGTGGGACTATGTCACTCATGGCTCCCCATCGCAACAACCTCCTCTTCTTTTTATCTTTTTTTTACACTTCTTTAAGAAAAATTCAGATTTGAATATCTTTAATATCTTTGAATATCTTTAATATCTTTGAATATTTTTAATATTTTCACTTCTTTCTATTTTCTCTTCAACATATTTTAGGGCTTTTTCATGATCTTATGAATATGTATGCATGTTGATGGTTTCATCCTTATAATTCTTTCTAAATTCACATATTTAAATGCAATTATGCATTATGGAATGCAAACATGTCATTCTCTACCATCTACAAACTCATCCCAAAGTAACACATAATCATTCTCATACATGCACTTCTCTTTGGCATTTCATCAAACAATTCATGTGCACAAATCAACACTAATTTGGCTACACTTCTATCTCTATTTTAGGCCACCAAAAATTTGGAATAAACTCCTCCATAATTAACACCAAATCTGCCCAAAATACACACTTCAAAATTTTCACTTCAATTCTTCCAAATCTCATCCAAACATTCATCAAATAACAACTACACCAACACAACTTCTCATGGATAGGTTCTAATCATTATTCAACACCAAATCCATCAACAATTTTACATATAACACATATATATGCATAAAGAAAATTCTCTACACAACATAACTTAAATCATACTTAGGGTAGGATTTACTTACCTTGTGCTTGAGTAATTCCACTAGAATCTCTCTTTCTTTGGTAGACTTGTTCTTTCTCTAAAACCCTAAGCATAAACACTATAAGAATTCAACACTTTAAAAATTAATCCCACATCTATTGCAAGAATTCTTACCTTTGGGTGCTTAGGATCAAATCTCTACCAAAATCCAACCAAAAGCCCTCTAAAATCCCTTGGAAATTTGATGAAGAGATGAGAGAAATTGAGAGTGAAGTTGTGTGAGAGGGAGTAGAGAATGATAGGGTCTTTTTGCTTGAACTCTTAATATCTCATATTAATATGCATACTTTCCCATTTTGCCCTTGCACTTTCTTTAAAATTCCATTTATCTCCCTTAGTCAATTACCATAATGCCCTCATTTTTAATACATTCTCCATAAAATTCTACTTCTTTTCACTCCCCACTTTTCCAACTAATTTTTAGTGAAAAGACCATTTTACCCTTAATGCAAGTTTAAGGCATTTTCTTCACATTTTCTCAAAATAACTTTAGCAAAAAAATCAACTAAAGGTATAAGAGCATAAATTAAATTACATACCTCCATGTGGGTGTTACATATACCTTTGTAATTATTAATATCAATTGTACACAGATGTTATTAAATCACTCATGCAAGTTGAGAAGACTACTTGAATATTATATGGTTTAAACATACAATCAATATTATTTTTGCAGACATGTCTTTGATATTCGATGTCATATTTTCATGCATATACATTTTTACCGCCTTTTCCAATTTATTCTTATTATCCTTTCTATTAAACTCGTGCCAATTAGATTTTATTCTTCTTAAACAACCATGTTTATTTATTATAACATCTTTATTTGTATTTCATTTTTTTCTTTTGTTTTCCTAATTAAACAAAACAAATCAAAATATGTTCTGTTGTGAATCAGCAAAATTTTAATTAACAAACTAAGATACTCAATAAAACATAAACAATTAAACAAGACCAATGTCGAACCGTATAAATATTTTATATTGATTGATATATTATCACATCATCACAACATATTTGACTTGAATATTTAACAAAATATTTATTATTGTTTCCTTTAAAATTGTGCCAACAAAATATCATTATTATTAGATCATCATGTTTATTTATTGTTGATCGGTGCATTGTAATATTATGTGATATTTTTGATGTGACATTACTATTAAAAATCAGGATATTAGAATTTGGTTTTAATTATGGGTTAATGTACTTACTTTTTGATTGATGTGATTGATATTTTGATGATATCTCGTATTGTGATATTTAATGTCGTTCTTAATGTACAACTTTTGTTAAAGTGTTGATCAAATAAATGATACTGTTTATGTAGATATTTATACGATATTAATGGAATTCATAAAAGAAGACATTTATTTTGATGAAACAAGATCCGTTTCCCACTGGTTTAAAAAATTCGTACTAATCAAATGTCTCAAATGCTTAATTTACGTATATAGAAATTTACATGAATATGGACCGTATACATTTAAATATATGTAATACTTAACATTAAATGATTAATGCAACCATCATTAATTTACAAAACTATTAAAAACCAGATTCAGATAACAATGCTGACTCTTATTAATAATTAATAGAACATTATCTAAGCAATTGTAATACAAAAAAAAAAAAATTTGTTTGCTACCTGCACGCGAACTATATAAACCATAGATACCATATCGACAAGATAATTTTCATATACTTGCACCCAAAAAACAACACCAAAACATCATGATTCCTTACAAAAGAACAAAAAAAAAAAAAAAAAAAAACAACCCACAGGTCTGTTACAATTACCATCAGAAATTCTACAACGAATCATTGTAAAAGAAACCGACAAAGATGACACCGCTTTACAAGCAATATAGTTAACGTAAGCTTCACTAAAACCATCGCATTTCATTAACCTATTGATTTCATTATTTTCTTAGTCATACAGAAAATGATATTATACAAAATGATTAAACATACAACTAATAACAATAAGATAGTGGTTTATTCCGCAGTATTCTTATAACAATAATGGTTAACCACACAAATGACTCTGCCGACCATGTGCATCTTTAGTTGTTAATATTTTTCTAATACACAAAAAACAAAATGTGTTTTAGGATCCATATTTAACTGAGTCATATTTAGCACACTTATTTATTCTTAATGGCTTAATCATAAGGTAATGGTATTGTGATTCCCAACTATGGATTTTTTTTTTAACTATTACAAATCTTGTGCTTCAAAACCATTACTTACCATACAATTTACAGGTGCAAATCTCTGAACAAAGAAGCAAACATAAAATAAATATTACAAAGAATGGACATTTCAAAATAATAACAATAGTGAGACTTTCAATTCTGAAGACACTTGCAAAAGCAGAAAATAAACAAGCTTTGCTACTGCTAGGAACACATTTGTTCTTCATCGAACATGATATATATATGGGATTACAACTATTGATTGTAGTTTACCAAAAGTATAACATGCAAGCAATATATCACACTGTCATTGCTCTGCTTTCTGTACATGACAACAAAGGTATACAAATTCTAATGAAATTAGTAAAACTACCTAATCATTTCTACAAACTGAAATATTGCAGGGAACAATTCAAGTCCTTGACTCCAACTGCCACAATTCTCATTAAAAGACGAATATTTGGGACCTACAACAAGGAGAATCAAAATCGTATACACTGAGACATATCAACATCACTAGAAAATATCACATGTCATAGATGTAACGTGGATTACCAAATAGTCTGTATGAAATTTTATTTTTTAGTAAGTTTCTTATGCAATTTCTTGCACATGTACAAATTTAAATGCTTTTTAGTTTAATATGAAAATAGAAGTTAAAACTCACTCAATTATCTATGATTGATCCAAATATTTAATAACTTATAAAGAAAAATTGATCACAAAATTACAATGATCAGTAAAACGTAAACAATATTTAATAAAAATATTAAACACCAATGATTATAACAATTTCAAATAATTAAACACGTTCGACAAACAGCAATCTAAATACTGTTCCTATAACATATAAAAAAAAAATTCCATTCCATTATTCTTTAGATTAAATTCTACGCCGAACCACAACATATTTTGGAAACTCGCCTGCCGAACCATTGTTAACTATTTATTACGCTTTCCTTTAATGCGCTACAAACAGTTTTGCTACTGTTTCGTATCTCATTGCCCAATAAGTTGTCAACACTTTTTCAATCAACATGTCTATCTGTTACTAAATGTCTATTAATTTTCCTGGAGCAACTTTTATATTGTGTGATACAGTACCCCAGAAATTGATTGGCTTGGCATGCTCTCAACTACATCCCAGAAACTTTGAATAAACTGTATAGATAGACATGCATTTTCAAAATCAATATGAGGATTATGGATGTGAAGGAACCATCAGAACTTTATACCATGACAAAAAATATCACATAAAAGACGAGTTCAAATTTATTCTGTCTGTTTCTTTCCTATTTCTATTTAGATAAAACAAGTCAAGATATATTTTAATGTGAAGTAACAAAATTTTAATTACAAGACTAAAATACTGGATAAAACATAAACAATATTTAATATTTTAATAGATATTTAATAACAATATTAGACAAAACTATTTATAAAAATGTTAAAAAATTAAGCATATTCAACATCAGAATTTGTGACAAGAATGGGCCTAATTTGGGAGAAAAACAGAGGATGAAACTTGAAGAGAAGAAAGTACACTTTTTATTGAATTATTGTTATAGTAAAAGAGAGACTTTCTCTTTATATACAGTGTTTTTAGTTGAGAACGAAGAACAATCTCTTAAAGAATCTTAAACATAAAACGACGTCACTTTTGGCTAATGTTGCTAAAGTCCAAACACTTAGCAACTTTACAATTTCAACCTCTTTGGTTAACATCTCCTCTCAAACTAAACTGGTTCTAACACTTAGCCACTTTTACCCTTTTTGGTTAACATCTCCCCTTAGACCAAAAACTAGTCATAATATTTGGAGGGAGGAAGGGTATTACAGACTGCATGTAATACTTACAGATGTCTTGTGTAGATGGCTTGTATAAGTCTAAATTGTATCGGCAATTCGTGAAGCAACAGCAATACTCGAAGCAACTGCAGCAGCTTGAGAAGACAAACTAAGGAAATACCAAGAGTATAAACTCCACATATTCCATTATATCAATTGAAGAACTAGAGCAGTAGTCTTGAAAGGAAGTAAGACCACAAGTAACCATGCGCCGTTCCAACCATACTTATACCAAAGCCACTTGTACCAGTTTAAGAAATAGAGCAGTAGTCTTTTCTTTAGCCAAAAAAAAAAATAAAAAAAAAATAAAAAATAAAAAATAAGGAGTAACTAAACAATCAGCCATGCAAATTTCCAACCACACTCATACCAAGGCTACCGTACCAGTTTAAGAAACAGAGTAGTAGTCTTTTCTGCAGCTTGAAAAAGGAGCAAAGCAATAATCAACCATGCATATTTTCCAACCACACTCATGTCAAAGTTATTGGTGTAGTAACTATCAGTTTTTGTCGCAATTTAGCAAACTGAGCAGCGAAAAGTGGCTTGGTCAGTAGGTTTACGATCTGTAGCTTAGATGGAACATATTGCACAATCAATTTTTTTGGCTAAAACTTGTTCCTAATGAAATGAGTGTCAATTTCAATATGTTTTGTTCTTGAATGAAAGACAGATTAGATGCTAGTGCCCCTGCACTCACATTGTCACACCAAATAATGGAAGTTGCGTGAAATGTAATGCCTAATTTAGAAAACATACTCCGTAACCAGGCTACTTATGTGGCAGTTTAGATAAGAGCTCTATATTCAGCTTCTGTAGAAGATAAACCAACCACTTTTTGCTTTTGTGAGCTTTATTGGATTAAGTTTGGACCCAAGTAAACACAATATCTGCTAGTTGACCTTTTGTCATCAGGATTATTACCCCAATATGCATCAGCATAACACTCAACATGGAGAGAGCTTGTTGGCTTGAATTGCAGCGCAAAATCAAGAGTTCCTTTGATATATCTTAGGACTCTTTTGCAGGCCTGCCATTGAAGGGTTGTAGGAGCTTGTAAAAATTGACTAATCTTGTTTACGACAAAGCTTATATCAGGTCTTGCGAGTGTCAAATATTGGAGAGCACCTATTGTTCTTCTATACAATGTAGTTAGCTCAAGAGGTTGACTATCTTCAGTACATAACCTGGTACCAACAGCCATGGGAATGGCACATGCATGAGCTTCTAACATTTGAGTTTTAACAAGTAAATCAGTGGCATACTTGGTTCGCTTGAGATGAAGACCAGTAGATGATCTAGTAGCTTCAAGACCCAATAAATCTTCAAAGAAGCCAAAGTTTTGAGTGCAAATTCTTCATTAAGATCCTTAATCAGGTGAGAGATGTAAGAAGGATCGGAGCCTGTAATAAGAATATCGTCTACATAAAGAAGCACATAAGTAATACCAGAATATTGTTTAAAAATAAAGAGACTAGAGTCCGAAATAGAATTCTGGAAGCCCTTGAGTTGAAGGGCAGTTTTGAGCTTGTCGAACCAGGCTCTAGGAGTTTGTTTTAAGCCATATAGTGCTTTATTTTGTTTGCAAACAAAGGAAGGCCGATTTGAAACTTCAAAGCGAATATGTTGTCTCATATACACGGTCTCATTAAGCACACCATTGATGAATGCATTATTCACACCAATTTGTTGGATATCCCAAGAGTTGGACATAGCTATAGTAAGGATGATTCTAATGGTGGATGGCTTGATAACCGAACTAAATGTTTTAAAGTAATCAAGTCTAGGAGTTTGATGAAAGCCTTTTGCCACTAACCTGGCTTTGTACTTGTGTAGGGAACCATCAACATTAAATTTGGTTCTAAAAACCCATTTGTTTCCAACAATATTCATATCAAGAGCTGATGGAACAAGAGTCCAATGTTATTTCGAACAAGAGCTTCAAACTCCACTTGCATGGCTGCCTTCTAGGTAGGATTAGAAAGAGCTTCAGCCACTAAAGAAGGTTCAGACTCAACAATAGGCTGACTTGTAGTGAGATAGGTTGTATGTGGTAGAGTTTCAAAATTGTCTTGAACTACAGCAGGGGCTAAATCTGACAAACCAGCCACTATTTTTGCTCTTGTAATCATGGGATGGACATTCTAAGCAAAGGAATGCAATGACTTTGAACTAGCAGTGGGCAATGTTTCTGAGCTAGCAAGAAACTGCGATGACGATAGATCAACCTCAAGTTGGCGAGTGGGAAGAGCATAGACAGGTGGAAGAATGGGTAAAGAAGAAACTAACTGAGGGGTGGAGTTAGTGGTGGAGGTGTCTTGTGAAGAAGGCAATGGACAAGCTGAATTGGTAACTTCATAAGCTAAGTTTGAAGCAGTAGAATGGTGAGCTAAGTTATAGTTAGAAGAAGGTGATTTAGGTGCTAAGTTTGAAACGTGTGTATGTGATTGAGGGGCTAAATCTGAACAGTGTGTAGGTGTTTGAGAGGCTAAGTTTGAATCAGAAGCAGGTGATTTGGTTGCCAAGTCTGAAGGGCAAGGAGGTGGACCTGTAGAAGAGTAAATACTAAGTGTTGAATCATTGAAGACATTTTTACCTAAAGGTCTTGTTACTACATGGGGTCTAGGAGCTACCGAAATAGAGGATATGTGAGGAAGAATGAGACAAGGAAAAGAAGATGAAGTGGGACCATTATCATCAACAAACTTACTTGTGGAAGGGCTGACATTGGATTGAAGAAACTGATTTTGAAAGAAAGGAAATTCAATTTCATGAAACTTCAGACTAGGGGTAATGAAAATTTTACCATCATTCCTCAAACACTTGTACCCCTTATGGACTAAGTTGTACCCTATAAACACACACTTAGAGGAGTGAAAGCTGAACTTGTGGATACTAAAATTTCTGAGGTAAGGGAAACAAGAACAACCAAACACTTTAAGACTCTTATAAGAGGGTTGTTTTCAAAACAATTTGTAATAAGGAGTGTCATGTTTTAAAACTTCAGTAGCCATCATATTAATTAAAAAAGCTATAGTCTCAAAGGCACACCACCAATAATTCAAGGGCATATATGCATGAGCAAGCAAAGTGAGTCCGGTTTTTACAATATGCCTATGTTTCCTTTCGATACAACCATTTTGTTGGTGAACATAGGCATAAGAATGCCTAAACTGAATTCTTGTTTTAGTTATATAAGATAAGAGAGCTTTATACTCTTCACCTTGATCAGATTGAAGACACTTCAATTTGGTAACAAATTGTCTTTCAGCAAGATGATGAAATTTAATAAAACTAGACTTGACTTCAGCTTTTGTTTCCAAAGGAAAAACCCAAGTAAATCTACTATAATCATCTAAAAATTGAAGATAATACCTAAAACCTTCTATAGAAGTCATAGGGGCGGGACCCCAAACGTCACTATGAATTAATTCTAGAGGTTCAAGTGCATGAGATTGAGAGAGAGGGGACCTATTCTGATGCATTTTTCCTAATTGACACGTATCGCAACAAGAAATTTCAGAATGTGAAAGTTGTGAAGAGTGTGATGATGAGGGGGGTTTGTTAAGGCATGAGAGGATTTTTTGAAGTGTGGAGTAGTTAGGATGACCCAACCTCTTATGCCAGACCATGTAAGAGTTTGTTTGTTTGTTAATAGCAAAGCAACTTGCTGTGGACATATTAGAGTAATTAATAATGTCAGAGTGGCACACAGAATGATCAGAAGCAAGTGTAGGAACTTTGGGCACACTAGGATGCATAGAATCAATAAAAATAGTTGCATCAGAAGGAGAATTATTTACATCAATAGAGCACACAAAAGTAACACAATGAGGTACATCAGTAGGCACACCAACAGACATGTAATCAATAGGAATGCATGTGGTAGAAGTAAGATGGTTTTTAGTATCAACATTAGTAGTATTATTAGAACAAGTGTCATTGAACATAGCAGGTTTATGCATGGTGGTAATACATTTATCATACGTAGAAAGACAAATTGGAAACATCACAAGAAGATAGACAACTGGTCTTATTATTATTAAGGAAATACAAGATGAATTACATGGTAAAACATCTTTATTAGGACTATTATGTTGACCAGTACTTGTAGGAATTAAAGACTCTTTACACGGTGATATAGAGTCTGAATTGTGGCTAGACTTTACATGATAAATGGATCTAGGAGGTAAGCTAAGCTGTGAGTTCTCTGAAGAGTGAAAAAACTACGCAGGAGCAACATAGTTGTTTGGTGAGCAAGAGGCAGTGGACTAATTGGAGTAAGAAGGCGAAGAAGGAATGGATGGTATATCCAGTTGATATAAGCCTCATTTAAGCCCCTCTTGAAGTAACATTGCTCGGGTGGATTTGTCCTTAACAATACAACAATTAGCATCAAATTCTACAATAACATTATTGTCTTTTGTGAACCTAGAAATGCTAAGAAGGTTTTTAGTGATTTTAGGTACACAAAGTATATTTCTAAGATGTAGGCATTTAGAATGAAATGTGCTAGGAAAAGAAGAATATCCAGTATGAGAAATAGGAAGATGCTCACCACTACCGACTTGAAGCTGTGCATCACCACCATAGTTCTTGCTGATGCTCAAATGATTAAGATCTGAAGTCACGTGATCAGTAGCCCTAGAGTCCATGTACTATGCAGGGTCGGTTAGAGTAAAAGCTATAACAACATTAGAGGAAACATGCTACTGGCTGTGATAAGCTCCAGGATATCAGCAGGTAGAACCAATATCAGATGTAATTCCAAGAACTGGTCCAATAGAGACATAATTGGCTAAAGATTGTTGACTGGGAACTCCAAAGGCGGGAGACTGGTTGAGAGTATTAGAGAAGAAACCACCAGATGAACCAGTATGCTGATAAGAAGGTGTTCCAGACCACTATGTGATTGTAAACCACTAGGAAATCCCTGATAAGAAGTACGATAACCAGTGTTATGAGGCTGTGGAGAAGGATTAGTATATTGTGAGTTCTGATAATTCTGAGGTGAAGCGATAGGCTACTGTAGAATACCATTGTTGCCATTGTAAGCTGAATTGAAACGATAGTAACATTGTATGGCTGAGTGGCCAGCCTTGTTGCATACTTGACAAATTAACTTGTTCCTTCCACTATCATGGTCTCTACCTCTGCCATAAACGACAAGACTAGGCATTCTATTATTGTAACTACCAACATTGTAGGGGACAAAAGGTTGAGTTAGAAAAGCTGTGTGAGTTGATGAAGAAATGTAGGTTGGAGTTGTGTGAACTGGTGGTGTGATGTAGGTTTGTGAACTATGATGAGGATTACCAAGTGAGATTAGTGAAGGTATTGTGTTGGAATAAGAATATGTCATTTTGACACTATTACTATTGAGATGGGACTGATCGTTTATACCAGAACTATTAGGATTACGAAAGTGATTGGTGACGGCTACATTGGCTGAGCTATTGTAAAGGTTGACTGAATTGAATTTTTCAAGTCGCAGCTCATACTTTTGCAGAAGGAATTATGCCTCTTAAAGTGTAACAGTGTCAACTTTGGACTCCAATCTAGAGGTAATTGTCATGATAGCAGGATCATATTTCGGTCCTAGTTTGGACTGTACTGCTACTACAGTATCCTTCTGGAAGATGCTTGCTGGCATTGTTTTTTTTTTAATTCTGCTGGTTTCTGGATGTTGTTGGTTTGCATGCATTTTTTGGATGTTGTTGCTTTGCATTGCTGCATTTTTCTGGACTGGTATAGCTGTATTTTTCTGGAAGATGTGTGCAGTTTTGCATTGTTATTTGGGGTTGCATTTTCAGGATTTCGTTCTGCTGTTGCATCTACTCTCTGGAAGTTGTGTTCTGAATGAAGCTTCTGTTCTATGGGATTCTACTGCATCAGCTCTGTTTTACTTTGTTAAGCAAGCTAAGACAAGGTTTTGTCTAGCTTGAGGGAGGATGTTAAATGATGAATTGTTTACAAAGTCAAAGACTAACTAGAGTTAGTTTTTGTAACTGCAGTTTGTTAGGCTTAGTAAACGAATTCTGTATATAAAGGCAACACTTTCACCGTTTTCATTTAAGTGAAAAGATTAATAAAATCTTTCTCTTCTCAACAATTTTCTTTTCTTTTTCCAGAGAGTAGATGCAATAGCAGAACGAAATCCTGAAAATGCAACCCTAAATAACAACGCAAAACTGCACACATCTTCCAGAAAAATGCTGCAGTGCAAAGCAACAACATCCGAAAAATGCATGCAAACCAACAACATCCAGAAACCAGCAGAATTAAAAAAAAACAATGCCAGCAAGCATCTTCCAGAAGGATACTACAGTAGCAGTACAGTCCCAAAAAAAATGCAGCAGCATTATTGAAAGAAAACAATACAACTTCAACTAGTCAGCATCCTCACTCAAGCGAAACAAAGGAGAAGCTTTGATGAGTTTGTCCCGAAAAATATTAAACTGAGTGATAGGCAGCGGCTTAGTAAAAATATCAGCAAGTTGATGATCGGAAGAAATATACTGAACGGCTAAGGCTTTTAAGGCAATCTTTTCGCGAATAAAGTGGAGGTCAATCTCAATATGTTTGGTGCGAGCATGTTGAACAGGATTCGAAGCAAGTGAGGCAGCGCTCATATTATCACACCAGAGAACTGGTGTGGAATGCATTAATGTAACACCAAGCTCCTGAAATAACTACTACAGCCAAATAACTTCAGTGGCTGCTTGAGTAAGAGAGCGATATTCAGATTCAGCAGAGGAACGAGCAACAACATGTTGCTTTTTAGAGCTCCATTGAACTAGATTGCCACCAAGGTAAATACAATAACCGCTAGTGGAGCGACGATCATCAAGGTTACTAGCCCAGTCGGCATCAGAATACCCTTCAATCATAAGAGGAATAGCAGCCTGAAGATGTAAGCCAAAGTGAAGAGAACCTTTAAGGTAACGAAGGAGACGTTTACAAGCTTGCCAGTGATGAACCGTAGGGGCCTATAAATACTAGCTCAATTTGTTGACAGTGAAGGCAATATCAGGCCGAGTAATGGTGAGGTACTGAAGAGAACCAATGGTACTATGATACAAAGAAGGCTCACTAAATAAGTCACTATCATTCAAAGCCAGTTTACAATGAGAAATCATAGGCGTAGGCAATCATGAGCTTCAGAGAGGTTAGTTTTGCAAACTAAATCCTTAATGTATTTGGCTTGAGTCAGATAAAGACCAAATGCATCACGGTAAGCCTCAATACCCAAAAAATAACTCAAAGAACCAAGAGTTTTAAGGGAAAACTTACCATTCAAATCTGAGATAAGCTGCGAGATAAGCTGAGGATTATCACCAGTGACCAAGATATCATCCACGTAGATCAGCAAATAGATAACATGAGCAGAATCTAAGAAATAGAACAGAGTGGTGTTAGAAACCGCATTCCAAAAACCCCTTTTGAGTAAGGCAAATTTGAGTTTATCAAACCAAGCACGAGGGGCCTGTTTCAAGCCATATAAAGCCTTGGATAATTTGCAAACATAACCAGGATGATGTGGATTAACAAAACCAGTCGGCTGATGCATAAAAACAACTTCCTGCAAATCGCCATTAAGAAAGGCGTTATTGACATCAAGTTGCTGGATATCCCAGTGATGAGTTACAGCCAACGTGAGAATCACACGCACAGTAACAGGTTTCACAATAGGGCTGAAAGTTTCAGTAAAATCAAGACCAGGTTGCTATTGAAATCCTTTTGCAACAAGACGGGCCTTGCACCTTTGAACTGAACCATATGCGTTGTATTTAACTTTGAACACCCATTTATTTGAAACAATATGCATATCATGAGAACGTGGAACTAAAGTCCAAGTCTAATTACTCTGAAGTGCATCATATTCAGCTGTCATAGCAGCAAACCAGTGAGGAGAAGCAAGAGCTTCAGCAACTGAAGATGGCTCATGAGGATTTATACAAGTGGAAGCAAAAAGAGCTGTCGCAGAAGAGGGACAGCGAGCTGTTTGTGATCGTGTTTTCATGGTATGAAGACTTTGGACAGCAGGAGGAGGAATATTCAATTCAATGTAAAAAGGAACTTCTAAAAGAGGAGAAGTACGTGGGGGCAGATTATTTGATGGTGGTAAAGTAGATGAGACAGAAGAAGACTCATTTAATGATGCATGTGAGGAAGCAGGTGAAATAGATAAAGGTGAAGACACAAGACTCTTTATAGCTGACGTATGGGAAGGTGTAGAAATAGTAGGTGTAGGTGGCTTTGTATATGGAAAAGAAGTGACAATAGGCCAAAAGGAGATAGGTGCAGCACACTTTTCAGGAGAAGAGAAATCCGTGTTTAATTGAGGACTGGGATTAGGAAAAGAATCAGAAAAGGAAAATAATATTCATTAAATGAAACACTCTTGACAATATAGACTCTGCCAGAGGAGTGAAGACACTTATATCCCTTATGAAAGAGACTATAACCAATAAAAACACAGCAAGAAGTATGAAAATCAAACTTATGACGATTGTATGGGCGAATGTAAGGGTAGCAAGCACATCCAAAAACTTTCAAAAAAGAGTAGTTTGGTTGCTGATGAAACAGAACTTCAAAAGGAGACATGTGATTTAGAGTAACAGTAGGCAGACGGTTGGTCAAGAAAACTGAAGTTTGAAAAGCATTCCACCAGTATTTGAGTGGCATAGAAGATTGAGCCAGCAAAGTCAAGCCAATTTCAACCAAGTGCCGATGCTTTCTCTCTGCCTTGCCATTCTGTTGATGCGTATATGGACAGGACAACCGAAAAAGGATGCCATGTTGTTTTAAGTAAGGAAAAAGAGCTTGAAACTCGCCACCAGAATCTGTTTGCAAACACTTCAAGGATGTACCGAATTGACGTTCAGCCATGACATGGAATTCTATAAAAGCCAATCTTGTCTCAGACTTAGCCTTTAGAGGATAGATCCAAGTAAAATTACTATAATCATCCACAAAATGAACATAGCATTTATATCCGTTAACAGAAGCAATAGGAGCTAGTTCCCAAACATCCTAATGTACAAGTTCTAAAGGTTGCAAACTCTTGCGAATTGAGCTTGGAAAATTAGTTTGACATTGTTTGCCAAAACGACAAGAGGCACAAAATGAAGTAGATACACTAACTGGTTTATCAAACTGAGATACAACTTTATGAAGAACAGCCAAATGAGGATGGCCCAATCTTTGATGCCACAAATCACCAAGCTTATTACCATGAAACTGTGAGAGAGAAACACAAGCAGCAGCAATAGTATCATCATTATTAGAAGCAGACGAATT
Source organism: Pistacia vera (assembly GCF_008641045.1). NCBI lineage: Eukaryota > Viridiplantae > Streptophyta > Magnoliopsida > Sapindales > Anacardiaceae > Pistacia > Pistacia vera. The sequence goes on from NW_022196099.1 coordinate 146,187, forward strand.
CCATGTATTATTAGGAGAAAAAGGCTGATAGACAAGATGAATTGCAAGATGAAGCAACGAAGTAGTTGAAGTAGAAGCCTGTGTCAACAACGGTGGAGCTGAGAGGAGAGCTTTAGGAGACAGGATTTCCGAAAGATCTAGAAAATACAATCCATCTTTAAGGTATCCTTGCAGAAGAATTGCTTAGGTTGTCTTGTGCTTAATAAGACAAGAATCAGATGAGAATTCAACCATAACAGGATTATCTTGAACAAGACGAGAAATACTGATGAGATTCTTAGTAATCTTGGGAACAATCAATACTCTTCGTAAAATTAATATAGAGCCAGAATAAGTGCAAGATAAAGAACCTGAACCAATACCAACAATATCAAGTAAATTACCATTACCTACAGCCAACTTCTCAGATCCTGTGTAAGTGCCATGATCTGAAAGTTGTTGCACATCAGAGGTAATATGATCCGAGGCACCACTGTCTAAGTACCAGGAATTATCAGCAACAGTAGCTGTTGTAGCATGAAAGGTAGTGGAGGTATTAGGCACTTGGTGACATGATAAAGAGGGTGGTTGATAAGACTGTGGTGTTGGTTGATAAGCGTGGGAATACTATAAAGAGTTGTGCTGATAAGATTGTTGATGCGGTTGGTAAGTCGGATACACTGGTAGTGATGTAGACGAAAAGGGAGTAGCCATTGAGGGAGCAACAAAGGCCTGAGGACTATTTCGTGGAACAACAGGAAAAGATGATTGAAATGACGGTGGTGGCAAATGAGGGCGAACAGGTTGTGAACCTTGGAAGCTTATGTCAAACCAATGATAACATTGCATTACAACATGTCCAGTTTTACCACATAGTTGGCAAATAGGTTTGCCACGACCAGAACCATTTCTACCTCGACCTCTCCCATTATTATTAGATACAGCTTGAATAGGATTTTGAGGAGCAAACTGGTGCAAAAATCCATTAGAGGAAGATTGATTTGTTGCTGCATAAAGAGCCGACGAAGGCACATTTGAGCTCTAAAGATCAATAGAGTAGGCTGAAGTTTGACGAGCAAGTCTGTTCTCATAGGCTTGAAGTTCAAATTGAGCTTCTTCTAACGTAAAGGATTCACACCGAGAAGTGAGAGAGGTTAAATTTACCACAACAGCATCAAACTCAGGGCCAAGACCACTGAGAATATAGAGGATAAGTTCAGAATCAGAGAGCTTTGTTCCTGACGTCGAAAGTATATCAGCAGCATCTTTCATTTTCTGAATATAATCACGAACAGACATTGAGCCTTTTGTAGTAGTTTGAAGAAGGTGACGCTGATGCATAATCTGAGATTTTGCTTGAGTTAAATTCAGTTTATCTAAACTGAACCAGATCTCAGATCCATTCGTGCATTTCACTACATGCCGCATCATAGTTTCAGAAATAGAAGCAAGAAGCCACTTAACAATCAACTGATCAAGACGACACTAGGCAGCAAAAGCAGGATTTACACAGGTGAAGGTCTTGGACGTAGTACCAGAAGTTATGACTTCCGGTGGTGGAGATCGAGATCCGGTGAGGAAATGTTCCAGATCAAATGCATGAACAGCGGACAGTACTTGCGAACGCCAATACACATAGTTCTTCTGATGGAGTTTGATAGTAATCGGTGGTAAGGTTGTTGGAGACAAAGATGTTGCGGCAGCAGTAACGGAAGTCAAGCCAGATGCAAACTGAGGAGGAGGCGCATTGGTCTCATCTTCTTGTTTAGAAGGTGTATGAAGTTTTTCTGGAACAAAAGCAGTGTTTGGTTACCGAGAATCTTTGGGAAAGTGAGGTGGAAAATTTTCCATAGCTCTAATACCATAAAGAAAAGAAAACTGTTGAGAAGAGAAAGATTTTATTAATCTTTTCACTTAAATGAAAACAGTGAAAGTGTTACCTTTATATACAGAATTCGTTTACTAAGCCTAACAAACTGCAGTTACAAAAACTAACTCTAGTTAGTCTTTGACTTTGTAAACAATTCATCATTTAACACATCTAACACATATTGGAGCAAATCCTCATTAGACCACTGGCAGCCAAATTCTCGGTGATTTCTTTCATCTTTTTGACATAATCTCCAATGCTCAAATTGCTTTTTTTAGTGACTTGAAGAAGGGTTTTAAGGTGAAGTGCTCTTGCCTTGGAGTCAGTTATGAATTCTTTCTCTAGAGCTAACCTAATTTTAGTGGAAGAGCAACACTTTGACACAACACAGAACATGCTCTCAGAAATGGACGCAAGCAACCAACTCACCAGAAATTTGTCAATGCGTTTCCATAGGATGTAGGCTGGATTTAATCATTCACTTACAGGTGAGATTTTATCCTTAAGTTCCCCTCTAATTTTGCTTAATTCATCTTCAAGATATGCTTCATTAATCAAAATAGGTGGAGGATAAGCAACTCTACCTAATAGATGATCCTCTAACTCGTGAGAGTCGACAATTGACAAGACTTGGGAACTCTAGACTTGGAAATTGTTCCTTGTCAATTTAGGGTTAATAACTTGCAAGCTTGAAGCTAAAGCAGAGGTGGTGCGATTAGCTAGATCTTTTAGCATTTCTTCAATGCTGTTAAGCAACTGTGAAGATGAAGAATTTTTAGCCATTGACGTGAGTCAAATGAGCTCTGATTTCATGAGAATTTGTGACAAGAATGGACCTAATTTGGGAGAAAAACAAAGGATGAAACTTGAAGAGAAGAAAGTACACTTTTTCTTGAATTATCGTTATAGTAAAAGAGAGACTTTCTCTTTATATACAGTGTTTTTAGTTGAGAACGAAGAACTGTTCTCTTAAATAATCTTAAACATAAGACGACGTCGCTTTTGGCTAATGTTGCTGAAGTCCAAACACTTAGCAACTTTACAATTTCAACCTCTCTAGTTAACACAACAAACATCAATATAAATATATTATAATCTTAATTAAAAAAAAAAACTAGAAATAATCATTTCTATTACAGATTTAAAAAAAAATTTGTAACGTCATTGATCAAACAAGATCGAAGCCGAACTATATGCATGTTTCATAACCATATTGTTGAACCACAATTAAAAAATTAATAAATATTTTATGACATCATCATATCGTCTCTGACTTTGATATTTGACAAAATATTTATTGTTCTTTCTTTAAAAATGTATCAATAAGATTTTATTATTAGTAAATCACAATGTTTATTTATTATAATATCTCAACATATTTCCAAACCATCATTAATTACCTAACTAATATGTTGCACACTACACAAAATATTTATACGGTTTTCTTTAATATTGTACAAATAGTCTACTAACATTTCGTATTACTTTATCCAAATAATTATTAACACTTTTTCGATCGACATGTTTATTTATTACCAGTTGTCTGTTCATATTCCACCTCTTCGTATCCTATTCTCCTATAAATATTGCTCTGACATCAATCACCCATTTAACTTTCTTCAGATACCATACACTTTAATTATTCATTTTTTCTCCACAACTTAAATCGAAAATGACTGACAAAACATCACAACCAAAAGAATCTACAACGAATATCAGCAATGACCTCAACAACAATAATTCTCCACCGAGGCAACTAGAAGGTATAAATGTTCCACATCTTTTGTATCCTAAATTACAAAATGTCAAACAAAACGATGATACATATTTGCGGGAATATAAAAACCATTAAAATTTTTTTTTTTTTGATATGTCAAGAGTTCATCTCATAATTATATTTACACATTCATGTTACCGTTTTCATATATTTATAAAATTTGATGGTATATTGTTTCTGCAATTGGTTTAGACATTTTTTAGGGAATGTTGGAATTGAGTGAGATTTTCAAAAAAGTTGACACCAATCTCGATAATCTACATACTACTAGAGATAAATTCAGAGAAGTCATTGACCAAACGTTAGAAATCATGGAATCTGCCATGAATATTAATTATCTATAACATAAACAAAAGAGAGTATGCATATACACTAGAGGAACTAAACAACTATAAGAAAAAGAGAAAAATAAAGTCTACATCATCCAAACCCACTTCACAGTATGAAAAACCAATGTACTTATTTCTTTTACAATAAAAGTATTATTCTCTATATTCAACTTTATCTTGATTTTGATGTTACTCATTAATTGATTGAAAATTGTTCCTTTAATTGACGCATTGCATTTACTGTTTAATGAATCTACTAAAAATTCTACATCTTGACATGTTAGTTTTGATTTAATTCTTCCATCTTCACACATTGGGTGAGTATTAATAATAATTATATAAGTACATTATATAAGCATTCCAAAAATCTAACCATTTTAGATAAAAATGTATAAAGATGGAAGTTAGTCTCTTCATATTTTGTTTTGTAGTTCTACAATTATTAACACATAAATTAATCAGTTATCATGTTCTCAATTGTAAAACAAACAAAACCTTTGAATGAACTGTGTAAATAGAAGTTTGTTTTCATACCTTGGTTAGAGATAATCCTATACTGTGAGGAAAAAAATTTACCAATCAATGTTAAACCTAAAAATGAACTCAATATAAGTTTTAAGTTTAAATAATTGATCTTGATAATATTAATTGATATTAATAATTATAAAGATAAAATTATTAATTTTATCTTAACACAACTCTGTACATATATAGAAGTTATATTTACTCTAAAACTTGTATAATTTAACAATTATCATCTCTTAATCTAATTACTTTATTTTGTTAGAATAATTTTGTTTATAACCTATTTCAAAAATATTAAATAAACATACCCGCGTAATGCGCAGACCTCATGTCTAGTTAATATTTAAATCTCATTCTTAGAACAGTATTTCTTCTTTCATAAACTCACGCATTCGATTCAATGTTGCTCAAAATAGAAATGGAAAAAATTAAGAAGAAAAATTTTTGCTAAATCAATCAAAACAGAAACATTATCATACAGAATTATCATACACATAGAGTACTCTAAACAAAATCAAACAAGCATTTTGCATTCTAGCTACTACTCTGCCAAGACCAAAGACTATGAAATAGTTCCTCTGAGGAATCATCGGCCGGTTGCTCAAGTTGTTCCCCGAAGTAATTGTTTGTACTATTAAAATGCGTGAGGATTGGATCATATGAAGTATTATTTGGGTGGTGTTGTTGCTCATCAATCGCCACTTCCATTTGCATATTTTGCCTAAAATAAGGCTCACCAACAAAATCAAGTTGCATGTCCATAGAACTACTCACTTCAGAATTATAAGGTTCATACAAAATGTCGAGCTCTAATGGTTCTGGTTGCTGCTGTTGTTCTTCATCACACCCAAAATCAATCTTGCTCTTTAATTTGTAACCTTTTCCATTACTCTTTAGCTCTTCTTGTATACTTAGTTTTCCCTTATATTTGATCTTACAAATTCTCCATTCCTGAAAATTATTTTAGATTCATGCGTCAGGAATTGATGATCCTAGTCAAAAACCACTCAAAAGACATACATAATATATAGATGTAAGAGATTATTGATGAGGAAAAAGGGGAAAAAAATGTTGTTTGTGAAAGAACATACAATTATAAATAAATAGCAATAAAACTTTTATTTAAATTATCATGTGGATATTGATATATGCAATCATATATAGCCACTATCATATACTAGCTTGACATTAAATATTGCATGTAAATATAATTCATGAGGAAAACAAGCTCATGGTGGCCTTGTCAATGATATCAAATAAGAAGATCGCTTATTATTCATATTTCTATAAAGCAAAGAAATCAATATGTCTATGACATTAATCTTTTTCTTTTTCTTATTTAACATTTTATGGTACAATGATATTGTCTTAAAAGTTTAACCCAAAATTAAATATCTAATCATTAAGAAATTAAAAAAGGCCATGCATGCTACAGCGCAACTGTTATAATGGTGCCAATATTAAATTAACAGTAGACATGGTCAACTTTCAACATATTATAACTTGAAGTACATATAAATATGGGATTTTATGTTACATTTCATTACTATAACATTACAACAATCATTTAATAAAAAAACCCGAGGAAAAACAATTATTGCTTTAAATGAACATGGAATGGCTGATTCATATGGCCTTTCTTATTTAATTTATGTAGCTATACACACACTAGCTAGTGGATTTGATGGAGTCTCTATAAATTATATCCACCTTTCAAATTATCAATTTGATTATGACTTAAAATGCTCAATTTAACCATTATTTAATCTAGTCATTAAAATAATGTTACACGCACTCTTAATGGTATTACCGTTAAAATTTTTAAAACTATATCTTCTCATCGTATTTTCATATGGAAAATAGAAAAGGTATTAGCAAGAATAAGGCTAATTTTATTGTGTATTAAAAAAGGCATATGTTAACCAAGACTCTTATTTTCACTCACTAGACAACATGTTTCCTGATGATACACATTAACAAGTAGAAAATTCTCTACTTAGTTTAACAGGATAAACTAGATTTTTAAAATTTTCAACTTTTATTGACTTACTGAAAGCAGGACATTGACTTAAAGTTTGACAATTTCATGTCCTGAAATTGCAAAAGAAAAGTTAAGATATGGGTGACAAATACAAATTTCGTCATTGTTGGGAAATCTACAAAATTAGGAAAGAATGGAGAAGAAAAATGACCAATTCATCAAAATAAGAAAATGGTAACTCGTAAGAACAAAAACTATTCTTAAATAGGATACATTATTGTTAAAAAAACATCATGTGTATGATGCAATGAACTGATCCTGAACAAGCAAAATATTTAACAAAAAACATATTGGTTTGTTGATTATAAATTCAAGAAAAATTTACTTGCAAAAGAGATTAGATTAAGATGGGAAGTTAGCTACAATGAAACGAACTGAAAAACGAAAATATAGATAAGCATGAAACAAACCGTTATGTTGGAGTCAAGGCTATATTCGTGCATAATCCAGTTTGTCTTGAGAGCATTTTTACGCTTTCTTTCATTATCGCTAAACCTGATAAATGTAAGAGGTCTCTTATAACCAATTACATATTTGTTATTAGCATAAATTTTCTTAACATGACCAGTAGCTCTCCACCATCCTCGACCTGATACTTCTCGAGAATCGTTCTCCCTCATATAGTAGCAATATCTCTCGTTGTTAAGCAACACCATCGTGTGATCCCCTACACCAACATAAAATTCATTAATTTAAGAAGCCGCTGGAGAGAAGGAAAAAAACAAAAAAAAGGGAAGTTTTTGAAATCAAAAGATTCATGTAAGCCTAAATCAATTATATCGCAAACAAATTAAAAAAATGAGTTTTTTAGTCTAGCTCTTGTTAAGTGAACATCGAAGATTGTGAAAAGCCTACTTGATGAAGAACAATCATGTAAGTTACACTACTGGAAATTGATTCTACGCCGATTCCCAACGCCAAAAATTGGCGTTGGAGTTAACTTATTATTGGCTGATCAAAAGGATTATTATTGATCAAAAGAAGTTAACAATCGGGGAGTGTTAATTCAACTGTTAAAAAATCATTTAATTCAACAAAATAAAACAAAGAAACTAGATGACCTAAGAGTCGTGACATTTTTTAAGAGAATGTTGAGGAAATAAGGAGAAAAGAAGTCAAAACGCACATTGAAGATCTCTTGGATCGAGCTCATACACATTTCTTTCCACAATGAAATGGTCATGGAGAGGCATTTCTTGGCCAGAAACTTTTCTTTCAAGGATTTCGATAAGCTCTTCATCGGTGGGATTGAATCTGAACCCAGTTGGCATCATCATCGTCACTCACTCTTTGTTCCGCAGACAAAATCTTAATCTTAAGGCTTCAAAGGAGATTTTAGGAGCGTTCACACTCAGCAACTACTGTAAAGACAAAGATAAACGACGCTTCCATGTACGTAAGGTGAACATATGTCTTTTTCAACGCATTTTGAGGCTCCCTTGTTCTTGCTTTTATATAAGCAAAAAATACTAGTAAAGTGGGTTCCTTATCCTCTGTCAAAAGCGCGTTAAAGTTACTTGTTAATCATATTCATATATAATATGAGATATAACATAGAATATTAAAATGACAAATAATATTTATATCCATTTATTTTATTTTTTAGAATCTCCATTCAATATCAAGTTAACCGGTTCCTTAAACTAAACAATTTATATCGGTCCTATAAACTAATAGTCTAATACTAATGAATTTATACTAACAATTTAACGTATAGTATCAAAGTTAAAAGTCTAATCAAATTCTCAAATACAAATAGATAAAAAAAATCAAGATCAAAATTTCATGTAAAAGAACTAATAGATTAATATAATATTGAATCCTCGTTTACGAACTTAAACTTTTAATTGGGATGGTAACTTACCAACAATTGTAATTTTTTTTTCTTCGTTTGTCCTTGAAAATATCCTTATCGTTGTTATCAAATAGAAAATTATGTGACAAAAACATATCACTTTTGGTACCAAATGTATAGTATACTTAAAAGACTTTCATAAAGACCTTTTTTAATGTCAAAACCTATTTTCAACTTCTTTTTTTTCCTTTGTTCGAGTGATATTTAGTATGAGTTATCAATTAATTACGGATTTTTTTTAAATGATAAATATTTTTTTTCTTTTTTTCCCCGAATAGTCGGTTCTAATAATTTTCCTTGTCTACCTGAAAACTAGTCTTAGAACCCCACAATCTCTCTCCTCTCCACCATGGAAACTTGAAACCACATTTTCCTTTTCTTTATTATGTCTTTTTCTTTGAGATCTTAGAAGCTTGAAGTTGTCTCCAATGATTTTTTCTCTCTATGTAGAGAGAGAAAGAATAGAGAATCGAGAGAAATTTTTAATATCTAATTATTTTTCTTTAAAACATACAAACCACAGGGCTGACAATGAAATTGTTCAAAATTTTAAATTAGGTATGCGTTCATCTTGTTCGTCTTAAAACCAATCAATCGTGATTCCAATGAGTTAAATAATATATTATTGCACAGATGTATAAATCACATGATGTGTCAATTCTACATCAAATTTTTCTTTATCGTATGATTGAAATGTGGTTACTTTTAACACATAAGAGAACTAGAAGCTATATGATTTATGTATAGTGCATGAATGCATGGACAGTGTTTGGAACTTTTTTCTTTTTTCATCTGTATAAAGTCATTGATTTTGCTTTTGAATAAATTTATGGAGAGTCTTATATATTACAAAAATAGGTACGATATTTTGTAATCTAGAACAAGTGGCAAGTCAGGGTTACAGTTTTCGTGTACGTGGAAGCCTCAATTCAAAAGTTTATTTTATTTTAGTTTTTAAAACAATACATCATGGAATTTATATTTAAAATTATTGCTTCTCAATGAATACATTTCGGGAAATCACAGGATTCAAATTTATCGTGGCTATTCAAGAATTTCACTGTTTGTAAAGAAAAATAAATATGGGTTTCGATAAATGTGATTCGAAAATAAAATAGGATGAAATTAAGTTATATTTAAGAATTATAATGAAATTACCAGTATAAATGATATAATTTTTTGACAAACTCTAAAAGGAATAATTAACCTGAAATTTCTCTTTATTTTAATAAGAAATAAGAAGATAATTCAGCCTTTGTCTGAGAAACTATTCAATTAGTGACAGTAACATAACCTTTATAGATTGGGAATAGCTATTGAGATAATAGAAAAATAGTTTTTTAATATTTTGCAAATTAGAAAATAAACAAAAGTTGAAAAGTTATGGAGTTTGACAATCAGAAGAAGGAGAAAGAAAAATTAAAGACAAAGATGATCAAAAGAAAATATATGAGTAAAATTTCAAGATAAAGGAATAGTGAAGGGTACTCTTGATTGTAAAGTTTTTGTGCCATTGTCATCAATATAAATGAGTTAAATTTAGGGGGTAAATAAATTGTTTTATGTATGTTTAATGAAAAAAGTTGTAGATAATATATACACATTCGTGCATCTGTTTAAAATATATGAATTCCTTTAAATTTTACAATCATGATCATAAATAATTAGACATCAGATGACATGATGCTCTTGCTCAATCAAAATTTTTTTCATGTTTAATACAAATACATTTGGTAAATTAGATGCTTTTTAGTACAAATACATATGTTTAACACATACCCGTATGTTTAATGAGGAGCCACTAATTAGGGAAAGGGATTGTCAATAAATTGATTGTTTTTTGTGTGTGTCTAACACACGCATATTTTTAATGAGGATCCACAAATAAGTCTTTAGGGGGCTCCACCTCTCATTGGTTGTAGGAGAAATACTTAAATGGACAATATTTTCATGTGAGATGGTTAACATAAGGATACATAGAGTTAATTTTCATAACCACCTATCAGAGTGATGGTTATTGATAAANTCTCTCTCCTCTCCACCATGGAAACTTGAAACCACATTTTCCTTTTCTTTATTATGTCTTTTTCTTTGAGATCTTAGAAGCTTGAAGTTGTCTCCAATGATTTTTTTCTCTCTATGTAGAGAGAGAAAGAATAGAGAATCGAGAGAAATTTTTAATATCTAATTATTTTTCTTTAAAACATACAAACCACAGGGCTGACAATGAAATTGTTCAAAATTTTAAATTAGGTATGCGTTCATCTTGTTCGTCTTAAAACCAATCAATCGTGATTCCAATGAGTTAAATAATATATTATTGCACAGATGTATAAATCACATGATGTGTCAATTCTACATCAAATTTTTCTTTATCGTATGATTGAAATGTGGTTACTTTTAACACATAAGAGAACTAGAAGCTATATGATTTATGTATAGTGCATGAATGCATGGACAGTGTTTGGAACTTTTTTCTTTTTTCATCTGTATAAAGTCATTGATTTTGCTTTTGAATAAATTTATGGAGAGTCTTATATATTACAAAAATAGGTACGATATTTTGTAATCTAGAGCAAGTGGCAAGTCAGGGTTACAGTTTTCGTGTACGTGGAAACCTCAATTCAAAAGTTTATTTTATTTTAGTTTTTAAAACAATACATCATGGAATTTATATTTAAAATTATTGCTTCTCAATGAATACATTTCGGGAAATCACAGGATTCAAATTTATCGTGGCTATTCAAGAATTTCACTGTTTGTAAAGAAAAATAAATATGGGTTTCGATAAATGTGATTCGAAAATAAAATAGGATGAAATTAAGTTATATTTAAGAATTATAATGAAATTACCAGTATAAATGATATAATTTTTTGACAAACTCTAAAAGGAATAATTAACCTGAAATTTCTCTTTATTTTAATAAGAAATAAGAAGATAATTCAGCCTTTGTCTGAGAAACTATTCAATTAGTGACAGTAACATAACCTTTATAGATTGGGAATAGCTATTGAGATAATAGAAAAATAGTTTTTTAATATTTTGCAAATTAGAAAATAAACAAAAGTTGAAAAGTTATGGAGTTTGACAATCAGAAGAAGGAGAAAGAAAAATTAAAGACAAAGATGATCAAAAGAAAATATATGAGTAAAATTTCAAGATAAAGGAATAGTGAAGAGTACTCTTGATTGTAAAGTTTTTGTGCCATTGTCATCAATATAAATGAGTTAAATTTAGGGGGTAAATAAATTGTTTTATGTATGTTTAATGAAAAAAGTTGTAGATAATATATACACATTCGTGCATCTGTTTAAAATATATGAATTCCTTTAAATTTTACAATCATGATCATAAATAATTAGACATCAGATGACATGATGCTCTTGCTCAATCAAAATTTTTTTCATGTTTAATACAAATACATTTGGTAAATTAGATGCTTTTTAGTACAAATACATATGTTTAACACATACCCGTATGTTTAATGAGGAGCCACTAATTAGGGAAAGGGATTGTCAATAAATTGATTGTTTTTTGTGTGTGTCTAACACACACATATTTTTAATGAGGATCCACAAATAAGTCTTTAGGGGGCTCCACCTGTCATTGGTTGTAGGAGAAATACTTAAATGGACAATATTTTCATGTGAGATGGTTAACATAAGGATACATAGAGTTAATTTTCATAACCACCTATCAGAGTGATGGTTATTGATAAATAATACAAGATAGTTATTGATTAATCATGCTAATAGGTGGATAAAAGAAACTTTAGGGTATATGTGATAACACATGCCATTATGTCATTAGATAATCTCACCACGTCAGCTAGATGATATGGTAAGACTGTCTTATATAAGTTTACCTCACCTTGTCCTACTCCTATATTCTTTAATTTGAGGTGGTGTTGGAGTCACAAGCCGTGACTAGGGCCTTGTAATGTTACCGTTATGAACTCAAGAAAGGTTGTGGCTAAGGCCTTGTTCAAGAAAGAAGGGCTGCTAAGGTGTGGGAGGAAAGGCTATATATGTTAGGTAGCGTAATGTAATTCATTAACCCTAGCAATCGGAGGGGGTTTAGAGGTTTTTTTTTCAAACAAAATGGGTTTAATAATACTGATTATACGTTGTGGGATCTATGGATTTCCCTCTATGTAATTAACTTAGACGTTGAGTTTGTAATAAACATAGTGCATATATTTAAAACTTCACATTTCATGTGACAAATTTTGTTTTACATGTGGTAAGTTATCATTCTAATTAACAATATCTTCTAGTAATATAGCCCGACCCTTTATTCATTTGGATAACTTAATTCAGTCCACGTAGCTAGTCTGGTAGCTAATTAAATCATAGTGGTTTTAGCGGTCATACTACAGAGAAACCTGGATGATTTAGGGTGTCTTCATAAATTGTGTTTTAGTTTTCAGTTTTTTTATAATATTAAAAATTATTAAAAAATGTGAAATGAAAACGTATTCTATATGTTTGCTAAAAAAAAAAAAATAATAATAAGAAAATGAAATTTATCATTTACATATTTGATAAAACCTCTTCAAATTACCAATTACTTTGTTCTTCATTATCCACCTCTTCGTTAAAGAAAAAATAAATCTTATTTAAGTATACACCATTAGAGCTTTGAAACTTTTTAATTCCAGCTAAACTCCATTTAATTCCATTGCGTTGAATGAATCGCAATAAAAAATGATAAAAAAAAAAACCCTAAAACATTTTTGTATGAGATATGCAAGATAATAGTTGGCTGAGCAGGTTAAAGGCTTTCAAAGAAATTATGGAAATGTTAAATTTTATTTGATCTTTTATTTCTAACAAATCTTATGAGTTATGGTTTTATTTTAAATTATATATACTATATAAAATTTATTTTCATTTTTACCATGCAATTCATCACACGCTTGGCTTCCTCATACATAAAACTAAATTTAGATTAAGGGAGACGATTGCCCTTTTATATTATTCCAAATTAATTAAGTCCTAATTAAAAGAGTTCCGACTTTATTTTAACTAATAGATGTCAAGAGTAAAATTTTTCATCAGTTATGTTTCTCTAGTGGTAATTACACTAGACAGTATGAGAGTGTTTGGATCATATAATATTTTATTATATAAATATATTATATTAACGGAAAGAAAAATCACTTTAAAAATTATTAAAAAATATTTAGAAAATGTGTTTGATTAATTCGAATAAATTGGTGAATAGTATGTTTGATTAGGAGGATAAATGTGTGGGTATATCATATAGATTATTAAACTGTCCTCCTTTTAAAATATTAATATACTAGTATTTTTTACATTTATTTTAACCCCCTATATTTGAAATTTTGCTAAGACATCCTAGCCATATAAAACTTTGATTTGTAGCAAAATCACACCCACCCACCCCAAGCCATTGTCGGCAGCCAGCCACCACCGCCAACCACCGCTGGCAGGCGATGGAATGGTGCACGATTGGCTGTATATGGTCGGTCGTGCGTCGATAAAGCCGAAAATGGCGGAAAACGGTCATATCTATGGCCATGAAACGGCCATAGAAACGTCAAATCTAGCCATTTTCGGCCATGAATCTATGATCCATGGTCGGTAAAGGTCTTATCGGTGCACGACCGACTAGATCCCATCCGTCTTGCACCAGTACGATGACTGATGTCGACGGCCGGCAGTGGTGAGTCACGGCTGGTAGTGGTCTTGGGTGGCTGGGGGTATTTTGTTAACTTTTAAACTTTTTTGTGGTTGGGGTGTTTTAGCTAATTTTTCAAATGTAGGGGAGTTGGGTAATTTTTACTTGGTAGACACTTGAGGGCAATTGTGTCCGAAATGGTTTATAATTAAGGACAAAATGGGTAGAAAAATCATATTACTCTAATAATGTTTTAATAACACCCCCTAACAAGGTAATAAGATTACCCTTCACATTACCAACAGTAAATACTATTTACAGTAAAAGATTACCGTAATATTTTATTATTTACAAACCAAGCACATAAATCTTGCAAAATATACGAAGATTATCCCGTTATCTTATTTACCCCCGATCCAAATAGCCCTTATAATATAATATAATATATATAAATAAATATTAGATAATTCAATCTTCTTTAATCACAACTAATTCAATTTAAAGCCAAAAGATATGGTCAGTCTTATAAAGAGTGCATAAAATTTACCGAAATAAAATCTTAAGTTAAAATGTGGCTTCAGTAATTAATTAATATATTGTTATTAAAATATATTTCTAACCTTTAAAGAAGTATTTATTTATAGAAATCTTTAATTTTTAATTATGGTTTTATTCATATTATTTTTTATGCATAAGTCTGTTAAAAGATACAAGTATGCAGCAAAGTTTTCCAAAAAGAATAAAAAAATAACGCTAAAAAATCTTTGAAAGCTTGAGAAAAGGAATTATAAAATTAGGAAAAAGCAGAATGCCATGAAAGCAATTATATTTGATTGTCACGTTAGGTTTTTTATAATCGAGTTTAGACACTTTAAGTTTAACTTTTAAGTGTAGTATTATTTAATTAATAATAAGTTATTTGATGATACCTTAATTAATTGATATCGACAGCTTAAGTATATAATTGTGTATAAGGATTAAGTGTAATTTCACTAACTAGCTCGACAAAAAATATTTTTTCTGAGTATTTTTTTCGCTATAATTTTTTTATTACATCATAATTACTATTTACTCAACAGATTTATATAATGCATGTTCACTTATTGTTTGATCTAAAATCTAAATTTATTAATTACTAATTAAACATTTATATTTAAGTCTAAAAATCCTATAAAGTGTGGATTTATTTATTTACTTTAATTTTTTTTTCATTTAAGTAGTGAGGATTTAAATTTTAATAAAAAAATCCACTATTAATAAAAAAAAATTAATCTATATAATGGAGAAAATATTTGAAACATCTCCCTTTATGGTTAGATGGTAAAATCTTTAATCACTGGAGTTAACTATACTCAAGAGTGTTGTGTTTGATTAGTCGAAAAGACGATTATTAAGTTTAGGCAAACAAACATTAGAAAGAATTACTTGAATCTTTCACACTTTATTTATTTAAAAGTAACACTTTTTTTTTTTTTTAAAGAACTAATTAAATAATGTGATAGTGACAAAATGAATGATATAAAAAACTGATGTTACATGATTAGCAATGCTTCTTCCAGACAAAGAAAATAATAATTACTTTGGAAATCCATGTGATGTTTGCAGAAAAAAGTTATAGAATAAAGGAAAGAAAAAGCAAGTGAAAAGATAAGAACAAAAGTTTACCCTAAAATTTTATATGCAGATTTATATTAATTAATCTATTGTTTTGATTAAACAATAAAAGGTACTCTTGGTTTATCTTGAATCTAAAGTCTTGTCTCTTTTCTTTTTCTGTTTTCTGTCCTACATCACGATGGAAATTGATTTTATATTTCATGGAAATTTGTGGAGAATCATGAGGGAAATTGACTTTTATCTTTTGATGAAGTTTGAAATCCGTGGAGAAATTATGAGGATATTGATTTTGCTAAAACTCTCAGACTCAATTTAATATTTCTTAGACACAATAATTGCTTTGGAAATCTACGAACAACAATGCTGTGGCCCATATACATATTCTTTGACATCTCAGAGAAAGAGTTTTATCATAGACTCATGACAAACGGAGAAATTTCACTTTAACACGGCGAAGAAGAAGAAGACACTATTAAATTTGTTTCATTTTATTCGGGTTGATTGTTGAATGACACTTTCACTCCCGTTTTATCGTAAAAGGAAAAAAAAGTCCTTTATTACTTTTATTTTTTGAATTTAAACGTTAAAACTTAATTATGAAAAGACAATTTTGTCAATCCATAATATTAGATTGGTTTTTTTTTTTTTTTTGTATTTATAATGTTATTTTTCGAATTCAATCGTTAAAACTTAATATATTAGTTTTTTGTGTGTTTATAATGTTATTTATGTGAGATGAATTAACAAAAAAAACAGAGATAATATTGTTTTGTTTCTAAAACTAAGAGTGGAAAGTTATTTCATGGAAAACTGGGAGTCAAAATTTTATTGGGCTCCAATAATTAAAAGTGAAAATCAAATCCATCCCAAATTGATTCCTACTAGATTCAACACAATCTAGTATAAAAAGACTAAATTAATAAGCTATATAGAGCTCCACGTTAATTGAGTTTATCTTTTCCCAATCCCAATGAAGACATTTTTTTGGTTTTTGATAGATTCTCATAAAAAGAATCATGCAGACTAGGCAGTGTTTTAAATTTAAAATTCATTGGAAACTATTTGATTAATTAGTTGAAATTAAATTGATTTGATTTGATCATCAGTTTGATGAATCTTAAATTAATTGTTTAATTAGCTCTTCTCTTTCATCACTTGAGTTGAAAGCAATTTGACCCCACATAGGCAAAGAAAAGAAAAGAATGTGAGATGATCAACTTCTCCAACCACTACCTACAAACAAATAAATCTAAAGGTGCAGAATCTAAGAAGTTGAGGGCAGCCAGAATGTCTGTCCATTCCTTTACACCACCAAGTTCTTTATTGATGTACTCAATTCTGCGCTCTCACATTTTTTAAATGTTATTTTACAAAACAAAACAAAAGAGTTTGATATATGTATATTGATATGTTAATATTATTAACATGAATAAGTTTGTTTTGTTGGGTTTATCTATCGATCAAAAGAGTTTATTGAAAGTTTTAAAACACTTTTGAATTTTTTTTCAAACTGTTTGGTTATATTCCAAATATACTAATTGGATTTTAAATGTTATTTTACAGAACTCTTTTTGAGCTTAAAATTTTAAAAATATCCCTAATTTGTAATATAAACTTTACTATAATAAAACCATTTTGATAAATTACTATTAGAAATCTTTTTTACATTTTTTTTTCACCATACATGATACACCTAACAAAATTTTCACTAAAATTCTACTCTTATATGCTTTATTCTAATAATTTTTTTTTTTTTTTTTTAATAAGCTCTATTTAAAGAAGTAATACCAAAGGAGTCCTTAACATTTATTCAATTAATTTATCGTGTATGGATCAAGTCTTGGTTTGACCTAAACATTTTATAGCCAAATAGCTAAATATCAAGTGGGTGTGGGACTGGACTCAACATGGATTATCACTAGAAGCTAGGGTTTTGCCATTTAGTCAAAATCCCAATGCCACTTGAATTTAGACAACTCAAAATTTGTTTTATTTATTTTAGGGCAAATTACGTACACCCACTTAACTTTCAATTTTTTTTTAAACCCCATAGGTTCTGAAACGTCATAGTAAGTTACCATACTACATAAAAAATAAAAAATAAAAAAAATAAAAAAATAAAAAAATAAAAAAACTTATTACTCAATTTATTTTAGTACAGTTTGGCAAGTATCGCTTCTTCAATTTCTCAGTTATGCAGAAGTATTTGGCTTAGAATATTGTTCATAACTTCTCCTATCATAAATTATATTCCCTAAAGGAATACTCAATTTAAAATTGCAAAGATTTCAGCAAAGTCCCTAAATTTCCAAATTGTTTAACCTTCATTATATGTTTACATTTTTAGAATTTTAAATTTAATTGGTACAATAAATCTAATTGTTTTTGTTTTCATTCTTTGTTCTGAATTTATTCAAAATAAATTTAACTTTTATATGCAATATGGTTGCCCTGGTTCAAGTCTTTTGTGAAATGCAAATCACAAAAAAATCATATAATCTTTCAGAAGTGCCTATGTGGCCCAGAATCGAAAAGTGAGTATAAGAAAATTAATGTATATACATCACTGAAAATTATAAACTTATAATTGGTTAAAAGAGAGGATGAATAATAGTTTATTGGTTATAGGAAAAGCAAAAGCAAAACTTAGATCCGAGATGGGCCACTTAGATTGTCTTCAAGGTATCATGAGGAAAGAAAAAGAGTAATTTATTATTGAAGAATAAGCATAAGCATATTTGCCGTGTTTTAATTGTGTCAAACAGATTAAAAGTGCTTTTAATGCAAAATCCATTTAGTGCTTTTCATGAACATGCAGAAATTAAGAAAGTATGTTTCGTAAGGCCAAACAAGAAATAACTTGTTGCTTATTATATATATTAAATATATATATGGGAAATCATGAATACTAAAAGTGTCATTCATATAATATATCAAACCTTTGTTGGAGTTTGTGACCACTTCAACAATAAGAGATTCGTCTATAAAGGGCGACGCACACGGGGTTCCGTAAGTGGTTGGACTGTTGGAGGGATTTAATTGAATACTAGCAAATCATAAATCCCTAAAAGGAAAAAAATAGTGCGAATGAAGGATACAAAATAATCACACGCACAAACAAAAGATTTATATTGGTTCACTCTCCATATGATAGCTACGTCCACTTTGTCACTGCAGAATTTCACTATAAAGAAAAAGAAAAAGAAATTACAAGAATCTCTCACAAGCCTCACAAATTGGCTCACTCACCAAACCCTATTTGGTGGCTCTCACTCTCTAATTGTGGTTTTGCCTTCTATTCNACAAAGGACACAAAATAATTACACACACAAACAAAAGATTTATATTGGTTCACTCTCCGTATGATAGCTACGTTCACTTTGTCAATGCAGAATTTCACTATGAAGAAAAAGAAAAAGAAATTACAAGAATCTCTCACAAGCCTCACAAATTGGCTCACTCACCAAACCCTATTTGGTGGCTCTCACTCTCTAATTGTGGTTTTGCCTTCTATTCAATTTGTATTCTCTAACTCTAGCAGTGTACCCCTTTATATAGGTAATACATGGGACACTAATTCTAATAGGACTCAAATCATATATCCTAATAAGAATTATATTTTAATTCCTAATACAATTATAATCCTATTCCCAATTGTATTCCTAAAAGAAAACAATTCTACTTAAACGCAAATTAGGAAAACCCATGTCCTAATCCAACTCTAATTTGGATTGAATTTGACTCCACAATCTCAACAATCTCCCACTTGGAGACTAATTCAACATGCCTTCAATTCTTCACTTCCATCAGTAGCGGCATCAACTTCTCTTTCTTCAAGCGAGAAGTCCAACCGAAGTTGTACACAACTTCAGTTTCTTAATGGTAACCACATTTGTAAACATATCAGCTAGATTTTTACTCCCTTCAATCTTCTCGAGTGCTATAACTCCTTCTTCCAAAACTGAGCGTATGAAATGGTAATGAACTTCTATGTGTTTTGTCCTAACATGGTAGACTGGTTTCTTTGCCAGGTGAATTGCACTTTGACTATCGCAATACAAAACACTTATCTCATAATTCTGACCTAATTCTTCTAGGAACTGTTGTAACCATATTAGCTCCTTACTAACTTTCGTCATAGCCACATACTCTGCCTTTGTAGTAGAAAGAGCAACAATCTTCTATAACTTTGAAACCCAACTGACCGCTATACCACCTAATGTAAAGCATAGCCCATGGTACTCTTGCGGTTATCAATGTCACCAACCATATCAGCATCCACATAACCTTGTAGCTCTAAGTCTGACTTATGCTGAATCTTTAGTACCTTTCAAATATCTAAGAATTCACTTTACTATTTCCCAATGTTGCTTTCCTAGACTGCTCATGTACCTACTCACAACTCCCACTGCATGTGCTATGTCTGGCCTTGTACACACCATGGCATACATAAGACTACCAATCACTGATGCATAGGGTACCTTGGCCATGTAGTCTTGCTCATGCTTTGTTGTAGGTGACTGATCTTTGGATAGTTTAAAGTGACTAGCCAAAGGGGCACTTACTGGCCTTGCTCCATCCACGTTGAACCTATTGAGTACTTTCTTTACATACTCTTCTTGTGATAGCTTCAAGAAACCTTTAGCTCTATCTCTGGCAATCCTCATACCAAAGATTTGTTTTGCAGCTCCCAAATCCTTCATAGCAAACTCCTTTGAAAATTGCCTTTTTAGCTTGTCTAATTCATGTTTACAAGCCCCTATAATCAACATATCATCTACATATAATAATAGGATGATATAGGAGTTACCAAGTTTCGTGAAATAACAACAATTGTCTAGTTGGCATCTTAGGAAACCGTTACTACACATGAACCAATCAAATTTCTCGTACCACTGTCTAGGCACCTTTTCTTTTTTTTTTTTTTTTTTTTGTCCATATAGGCCTTTTTTAAGTTTGCACACTATTGTTATCTTTGTAAAACTTATGTTGTGGTGACACATTTTGCCAAGTGTCATTTTCTCTTTGATTGTCTTGCCCATCAAGTTTATTTTGATTCATGATATTCTTGTGAGAGTCAACTTTACACGTGCCACAATTTTTTTATGTGGTCCTAAGAGGTTGTAAGACTTTGTCTGTGGTCCCACAAAAAAGAGAAAAGATATGTTTGTGGTCCAACAAAAAGTTGGAATCCTTTTTGTCCTCCACTTTTTCAGCTATGTCAGGCTTATGCCTTTTGCATTTTCATTTCATGTGTGTTCACAGTGGATGTGTGCTTGCACACTTATGTCAGACATATGCATGTTGCATTTCATTTTGCATTATATATCATGTGTGCACGCACTTTTTTGCTGTGCTAACATCGCATGTCTGGCTCATTTTTCATAAGTTGCGTTTTTATCCTTAACAGCTAAGATATTTTCTTTATATCTTTTGTGCTATCATTTGCACCACTTACAGGTGTCCTAATATCCTTTAATGGTCCAGGGAAAATCAGCCTTTTTCCTTTTTTGGTTGTGGTCCCAAAAGATAGATGGAATCTTATCCATTTTTGGACCAACATATGTCAGCCCTTGTTTGCTGACTTGACAAGAATTGGGGAGCACGAAATTGGTCTATATCTTCTTCATTCTTGCTCATTTGTGAACTAACTTTTATGTTTGTTTTTGCCTTGTTCTTTGAAACTTTCAGAGAGTTTTTTCCTTAAGGTTCCACATATGTTTTTGTGCTAAACACTTATCATCCTTCATCTTTGTTGAGCTAAAAGGAAGTTCATCTTTGTTGAGCTAAAAGGAAGTTCATCTTCTTCCTTGTTTGTTTTTCTTTTTGAACCTGAATATCTATTTCGTTGGTGCTCTGAACTTTTCAGAAAGTTGTTCTTGGTTAGGTTCTTTTATATGGGTTTGTGCTAGAAACTTTCTTGTTTATCTTCATTGTTGAATGGTGGCTAGAACATGGTTCCTTTACTGATGTTGGAGCATGTCTTTAGCGACTGAAGCTTGGGTGGAGCTCAAGCGTTTTCCAGGAGAAAACTTGGTGTGAAGAGATCCGTGGTGCAACAAAACATTAGAGATTCAGAGTGTGGTGCTAAGTGTAAAGTTGAATAGGGAGTTCTTTTTACTGTATCTTAGATCAACTTTGAACTACATCTTGTAATGTTTGTTGATTAGTGGATTTGCTTTGATCTGGATGAGTACCCATAGATGTAGGCTAAAAGTGGATTTAGTCGAACCATGTATATACTATTGTGCTTTACATTTATAGCTTAATTCTTATTGATTTGCTATAAACCTGACTGTGTTAACACAACTTGGTAAATCATTCCGCTGTGTCTTTAAAAATGGGTACTTAAACACCAAAGTGAGTTTACCAACTCCAACACACACCATTCTCTCATTTCCTTATACTTTAAAACCTTGTCGTTGCTGCATATAAAATTCTTCATCCAGTTCTCCATGAAGAAACACCGTTTTTACATCTAACTGCTCAAGATAAAGGTCTTATTTTGCCACTAACTTAAGTATTGTTCTTATTGTAGTTAACTTGGCAATTGGAGAGAAAATTTCAGTGTAGTCAATGCCTTATTTTTGCTGAAATCCCTTCACGACCAGTCTTGCTTTATATCATTTGCTGCCATCATGTTCATCTTTCTCCCGATAAACCTACTTGTTTTGCAATCCCTTATTCCATTGTGGTAGCTCTGTCAACTGTCAGGTTTGATTTGTTAATAATGAGTCCATCTCATCCTTCATAGCTAGCTCCCACTTGATTGAGTCATCAACTTGCATTGCTTCCTCGTAACACTTTGGTTCAGCACCATCAGTTAGTAAAATATAGTGCAAAGAAGGGGAGTACCTTTGTGGTGATCGTATGGCCCTAGAAGATCTTCTAGGTTCAAACACGGGCGTTTGTGGTTCAATTTCTTGAGCTATATTATCTTGATCATTTTGGTCATTGTCTTGCATGCCATTCATTGGGAAGTCTTTCAAGGGAACTACCTCTTGTTTCTTCACTTCAATGCTTGGATTTTCTAACTTCATGTTGAGCATATCCTTGTACATCACTTCTTCATTGAATATGACATCTCTGCTCCTTATAATCTTGCGGTTTTGGTCATCCCAGAAAGGATAACCAAACTCGACATCACCATAACCAATGAAAAAACATTTGTTAGATTTAGCATCAAGCTTACTTCTAATAGTAGAGTCAATGTGAACATATGCTGAATAATCAAACACTCTTAAGAAACAATAATTTACCTCTTTGTCGCTCCAAACTTCTTCTAGGATATTGCAATTTAGCGGTACAGAGGGTCCTCTATTGAGCAAGTAGGCTGCAGTAGTAATTGCCTCGGCCTAAAATGTCTGTGGTAGTCTAATATGCAATCTCATGTTTCTCGCACAATATTCTTTGAACCCTTGATCAATGTACTCTCCCCCATTATTGGATCACAAGCACTTCACCCTTAGGTTTGTCTCATTTTCAACCACGGCTCTCCACTTTTAAAAGTATAAAAAACATCAGATTTATTTTTCAAAAAATAAAACCCATACCTTTCTACTCGCATCATCAATGAACGTTACATAGTACTTTAAGCCTCCAAGGGATGGCATAGGGAGCAGGTCCTACATGTTTGTATGAACCAAATCCAACTTCTTTGCCTTTGGTTCCCTTGCTACTTTGGGAAAACTTACTATTCTCTGTTTGCCACAGATACTACCTTCACACAAACTGTGATCAATCGTCTTCAACTCTGGTAGTTTTCCCTTTGACTGAAGCTCTTCCATTCCTTTCAAGCCCATATGCCCAAGTCTACAATGCCACAAGCTCGAGGTAACACTAACATCTACGACTACAATTGAATCTTTGCATCTAGAAGTCATGTAAAGAGTTCTAGTTTTATTTCCATGAGTAACCACCATGGCTCCTTTAGTAACTTTCCATACACCACTTAGAAAGGACACTGTATGCCCTTCATCGTCAAGTTGCCCAACTGATATCAGATTGTGCATCAATTTTCGTACATGCCTTAGTTTCTAATTTTTCCACTTAGATCCGTTTGTCATCTTCAACCTAACATCACCTATACCTATAATATCCAAAGGGCTCTCCATCTACTAGGTATACCTTTTCATGATTTCCAACCATATAATTTTCTAGAATTTCACGATGTGCAATGGTATGAAATGAAGCTCCTGAATCTAAAATCCAAGAGTCAATAGAATTATCAACAGATAAAAGTAAAGCATCTTGTACCTCTTCAGTTACGGCATTGGCGGTGTCATTATCGCTATCCTCCTCTTTCTTTGGTGCTTTGCAATTCCTCTGTATGTGGCCTTTGTTGCCACAATTCTAGCATTAACTTTTTTCCAAACCTGGACTTTCTTCTTCTGTTCCTTGATTTTGATCTTCCTCTGCCTCAGGTTTGAATTTCTATCTACCTCTTGTTTCAACATTCAAAGCATTCGATGTCATCTTGCCCGAATCTTTCCTGCGAACCTCTTCAGCAAGAATTTTGTCTCTAACATCTGTGAGCTTTAATTTCACATTGCCTATTGAATTACTAATTGTTGCTCTCATAAGCTTTCAACTATTTGGTAAGGAGGTCATAAGAATTAAGGCACGAACTTCTTCCTCAAAATCAATTTTTACAGACGATAGTTGATTAATAATTGTATTAAAACCATTTATATGTTGTATCACGAAAGCATCTTCTTTCATCTTAAGATTAAATAATTTTTTCATAAGATGTACCTTGTTATTCGCAAAAGGCTTCTCATACATATCTGACAAGATCTTCATCAACCCTATTGTGGTTGTCTCCTTCGCCACGTTAGTTGCCACTTTCTTGGTCAATGTCAATCGAATGACTCATAGTACTTGTCTATGAAGGAGTGCCCAATCTTCATCTGACATCTTTTCGGGTTTTTCTCTTAAGAAGGGTAGATGTAATTTTCTGCTACATAGATGATCTTCAATTTGTGTATTCCAGAATGCATAATCTATTCCATCAAACTTGTTGATCCTAGGTGCAAATACTCCTTCTTCTCTAACCATCACTTTCTTCCTCAAACCTCGCTTTAATACTAGTTGTTGGGAGGGATTTAATTGAATACTAGGAAATCCTAAATCACTGAAAGCAAAAAAATAGTGCGAACAAAGGACACAAAATAATCACACACACAAACACAAGATTTATAGTGGTTCACTCTCCGTATGAGAGCTACATCCACTTTGCCGCTACGGAATTTCACTATGAAGAAGAAGAAAAAGAAATTACAAGAATCTCTCACAAGCCTCACAAATTGGTTCACTCACTAAACCTTATTTGGTGGCTCTCATTCTCTAATTGTGGCTTTGCCTTTTATTCAATTTGTGTTCTCTAACTCTAGTGTTAGAGTAGATGCCCTAGAGCCAATCAATTATTGTAGAATTGACTCTTTGTAATAATGTTCGTTAATCAATAATAAAAGGCATTTTATTCTATATCGCGTAAATCATTATTATTGCAATATATATTGATATATGTCCTTAGAATGGTAGAACCGTGACGAGGGTATCAAGTGTTTCAAATCTTGATAGTGAGAACCCTATGAGCACATATGGTGGCCATTCTAGAAACGTCCGTAGCCCTAGTATTATTCTGAAGTAAGGGCACAGATAATACGGTAAGGCTATCATAGTGTTGAACGGCCATGTCGAAAGGCAGTGACTGATCTCACTTGTCAAGGTTGTTTGGTGACAACCTGGTGCAACACATGGGTGCTTGCTATAAGCGGATATACCGCAACAAGTTCACTGGACTAACCTACCAGAGGATTCCATATGGATGGTAACAACCCCAGTGTCTATGCAACAAATCCTCTAACAAATGGTGGTGCATGTGACCCTTAGACTTGAGATCACTAGAGCGCCTTGTGCACCGATTGGTGCAGTTTGACACTAGTCTAACACAGTTCTATTCAGAGCTATCAATACGGTGGTGATTAGCTGCATCAAGGAGTGTATCAAGACTATGGTGGATTGATAGAGGATTCATCACTCCCGGGTACGGGAGAGTTATCTGACGACGCAATTCAGTATATGACAATGACACTAAAACTGTGGCCACAGTGGGATTGAGTTGTTGCTCTATTCGGATTATAATACAGGTCATTGGTCCAGAAACTGAATACATAATATCGAGAGTAATCGAAGGTTGGCACTATTTCTATGCCTTCATCTCGTTGAGATAATGGATGATGAAAGGATCGAATTGTACGGTAACCATATCGTTGACAGGTAGCTACTTTGCTGAATCCGAATATATTAGGTAGCCACGATGCCTTGTTAGGGGCCAATCTTAGTATGTGTATTAGTGAGACGATTAATTGGTGTTAATCGCCATACTATACACTTCCGGTATGATGAGGAGCCTATGGGTCACACACATAGAAGATAATTTAAGACTCAGGAAGAAAGAAGGGCGTTTTTGTCTTTTTAGGTGAAAGGGTATTTTGATAACTTCACAGTGTAATTAAATTTGTTGAGGTCGTTGCCTTTATTTAATTTATTAGAAAAATTAAATAAGTGAAATTACATTTAAATATGTGTTCGCATATATTTAATTAAATCATTATTATTGTTAAATGTTAATATATATAGATTAAATATATATTAATTGATTTTAATTGAGATAATGATGAAATAAAAATAAATATCTAATTAGGAGTGTTTGGTAACATGGGGTGTTTGGGTTGGAAGTTTTCACTATAAACGAAAATGGTTATTTGTAAAATGGGTGTGATTTTCATTTAGTTTATTTTTCTTTGAAAAGGCACAAACACAGCAGCCCCTTAAACACTCTCCCACAGCAGAATTTATTTTGGCCTAAAATCAATTTCATTGATTTTTCTTCTTGATCTTAAAGTTAAGGAGGATCTAGCAAATCCCTTCTTAGTTCTTTGTGATTGTCTTCGTGTGGACTACATGGGTTCGATCCTACACTTGGGTCGGTAGCAAAACGTTCATTGATAAATTTGGAGGAGCCTCCAAACGTGCGTATGTTTTTCTAAACTCATGATTAATTTCTGCAGATTTCTATTCTAATATAAACTGTAAAATTGTACCTTTGATCTTGGCTCAATGGGAACGATCCTTGTTATTATGATTTTTGTTTTTCCGCTGCGTATATGGACCGTTTCCTAACATCTAGCACTTAACCCTTTTATATAGGTAATACATGGGACACTATTCCTTATAGGACTCAAATCATGTATCCTAATAGGAATTATATTTTAATTCCTAATACAATTATAATCTTATTCCCAAATGTATTCCTAAAAGAAAACAATTATACTTAAACACATGTCCTAATTCAACTCTAATTTGGATTGAATTTGACTCCACAATCTCAACATGGGCTTGTACCCTAAAGAGCTGCTGTAGGATTTTTCTAAGGAATAGAACTCCTAATAGAGTTTTTCTTAGGAATAAAAAACCTAGTAATTTAATGTTTCTCTTAATAAACCTGATATAGAAACATATTATTTTCTTGTATGAGTGTCATAGCAATTTATAACACATACAATCATTGTAACGAGAGAGGTAAAGAAATATTGAAATAATATTAACAAAGTTTGTCTAGAATGTGAATTTTGTAATGTTACACTGAAAACTCCTTTAGATTATTGAGATGTCTTAATGTTTAATTCAATGAATTGATCGACCAGGAAAAGACTATTTTCTATAATAATAGTAATGTTAAATAACCACCAATTTTCATGGATGGATTGTATAAACGAGAGTATAGCTGTTGAGAATCAACAAAGATTAATTTCCAAAGGAAAGGGGTTGAAGGAGTTGATGTGTAACAGCTAGTCATTAAACAATTTGAAAAAAAAAAAAATTTGTGGCAATTCAAGAATATGTATTATTGTAAATGCACAAACTTTACTATTTTTGGTTTACAAACTTTTATTAAATTGAGTTAAATTGAGGAACTGGCATGGAAGGACTTGTCTCCTATTGCTTCGAGTATCACTCATAGAATTGAAGAATGCACCCAATGCAAGAGACAAGAGTACTCTTACATTATAAAATGGTACTGGAGTGACTAATTAATTGCTTAAAGGATTTGGAATATGAAAAATGCTGAATTTATTCAAACCGATATGAGATATAGGAAGATTTTTCAAGCGATACTTCATGGTAGATCGTAATATTGGAAGATTTCTTTGGTCCACTTAACGTATGCCGTAAAGACGTATGCTTATATAATTGATTGTTAATGTGTTTAATGATTTTAAGTTGCTTAAGATATGATCATAGACTACTAATCTAACTATGTGTATGTACATTATAGAAAATGATTGTTTTGTTTTTGTTATTAATAATACTTATTGTAGACAATAAAATTTACGGTTGATTCAAAAGGGACTGATCTTGTGAGAAGCGATCCATTGACAATCGGATGGACCTGCACAGAAAGAGAGAACAAACATGAAGGCTCGAGTGACACTGAGGTGGTGTCTGCCATAGGCACTTTGACACTCAAGTTAGAGGTGGCGGTGGGCCATACCGTGCCTAAAAATTCAAGACTCATCATGTCATGAGCCGTGCCATGCTAAGGCCGGCAAAAATTTGTGCCCTATCACGCTGTGCCTATTGATCATGTTAAGATTAAGGAATAAGGTTCCAGGAGGTGCACAGTAGTTGTAACATCCCACTTGAGGTATGTAGTTTAATTGTGTTGTATTGCTTGAATGTTTATTGATTTGTTCTCATTTGAGCTTGCATGTTATTATTTTCAATTGGTTGGCCCTTAGTTGAATTGATGAGTTGATTTGGTTAAGTGTTTGCCCTGATTTTGGTTGAGACTTGGTGAATTTTTGAAATTCAGTTTTCGCCGCAGCGACATTGGCTTGAGAGTTGTGAGTCATTTTTGTAAGTTTTTGTCGGGGCGACGGGAAGTTCTTCGCTGCTGCGATGGGTCACTTGAAAAATTTAATAAGTTTCTAGAGAATTCTTCTTCTGGGGTACAATGACCATTCTACCCCTAATTAGCAGGAAAAGTGGGGAGTGAAATGCAAGGAAATTGCATGGAGAATAGTTTAAATGGGGGTGCATTTGCGAAGAATTAAAAGGGCAAAGGTGAAATTCCTAAGAAAGAGTAACGGTAAAATGGGAAAGAGTGGAGAAAATATGAGTAAATAAGGGTTAAGTCTTAGAAACCCTTTCATTCTTCTTCTTCCACCGCCATACTCATTCACCATTTTCTCTCTACTTTCCATCCAATCCTCCAAGGATTTTAAAGGGCTTTTGAGTAGTTTTTGGGTAGATAGGTGATTTAAGGCATCCTAAGGTAATGGCCTTTATTCTAGATGTAAAATTTAGCTATAAAGGTTAAGGTCTTATTGTGTTATTGTTTAAAAGTGTAGAGAAAAGACATCTACCAAAGGGAAAAAGAAGTGCTAGTGGAATCACACCATCACAAGGTAAGTAAATCCAACTCAAGATAAAGTTTAAGAAATCCTTGATTTGAGTAGAGATGAGTATTTATGTTGTGGTGCTGGATATGCTCTCTTTATGGGAAGTGTTAATGTGTGATGAGTTGAGATGAATTTGGAGGAGATTGAGTAAATATTTGGGAGTGTTCTTCTATGATAGGAGTTATGTCCATAGAAGGGAATTTCTTCCCATTTTTGGATGGTTACAAAGAGAAATAGAATTATAGTTAGAGAAGAGTTTTTGTATGCACATGAGTTGTTTGATGAAATGCCTAAGAGAAGTATGAGAATGAGTTATGAACCTTAATTCTTGCAACATTGCATATTGACATTTCCTAAGTGCATTAATGAGTATGAACCATCCATATGCATTAATTGTGCATTAAGAAGTAGCTTGAGAAAGAGTAGAGAATTTCTACACTATGAGTATTAGCTTGAGAAAGAGTAGAGACCTTTGTGCTTAAACTACTTTAAGAGCTAAAGAAGAGAATATAGTAGGTTGTGCAATGGGGAACCTGTGAATGATGAGTAAAGTCATGAGAGTGGGTGCTTTGTGATCCCCAGTCGTGCCTTCAGTCAGACGGGGCCGTGACCGTCATGAAGAGTGGACCATGAGGTTCCAGCCATACCTCCGGTAAGAAGGGGTCGTGACATTCGAGAGATAGAGAGAAAAAATGTACACTCACATGGCCAAAGGTTCCAAATCCATGCATAACCGAATCCGATCGGTACAGAAATCAGTAGAAGTCACGTAGAGCAGGAGAGTTCCCGGCCGTGCCTACGGTAAGATGAGGCCGTGACATTCCCATGAGTAGAATGGGAAAACAAAGAAATAGAAAGAACAGAAAGAGAAAATGAGTAGAGTCACGAAGAGTGGGTTGAGTCCCCAGTCGTGCCTCTGGTAAGATGAGGTCGTGACATACACCAGAGAGTATATAGAAAAGAGTATGAGAACATAATCAGAAAGAGAACAGAAATGAGAAGAGAAGAGAGTAAGGAAAGAATTAAGAGAAAGAGTTACGGGGATATACGAGTAGAGGATTTACTTACAGAGCATTATTTTGCTCACCCCATTGTTTTTCTATGTTGTTGCAGGTTCTAGATGAGGATGCAGTCGGATGGATGTCGGTGGGCGAGGAGGAGTAGTTACACTGTCCACCACACTTTTGTGAACTTTTGTAAAGGATACTGACTTTTGTAAAAGAATATGTATATTAAATAAAAGAAAATTTGGGCCCAACTATTTTTATTAATGTACTCGTATTTTATTATATGTATTTTTTATGAGTATAGTAGTATCAAACAGTTATTATAGTAGTCCACTTTGAGAGGGAATATTGACCATGCAAAGATCAATGGGTTAAAACAGTTTCTCTCTTTCATTTTTTGCTCTAGCTTTGCTTTTTCTAGACTTTTCTCACATGGTATCAGAGCCCTGACTCACGTCAATGGCTAAAGATTCTTCGTTATTTCCATTGCCTAACAACGTAGAAGAAATGATGTATGACTCTACAAATCAAACCATCTCAGTTGTTGCTTCAAGTCTACAGGTCATAAATCCAAAGTTAACATGGAATAGCTACAGGTTTTGGAGCTCCCAAGTACTTTTCACGGTTGGATCGCATGAATTGGAGGATCATTTGCTAGGTAGGTTCCCCTATCTTTCGCCCTTTATACCCTATGGTTTTGTTGTTGATAATGATCAAACTTCGATTGGTACTAAATCTAGGGCAAGTAATGAGTCAATTAACGAAAGAATTAATCCAGCATATGTTCAGTGGAAGAAAACTGACAAATGCTTAGTTAGTTGGTTTTTAGCTTCCATTTTAGAAGATATGTTCAGTTATGTCTCTAAATGTCGGTTTTCCACCGAAATCTGGTTAGCCTTAGAAAGTGAATTCATTACTGATTCGAAGGCAAGAGCCTTACATTTCAAAAACTTACTTCAAACAACACAAAAATGGAGCCTTACTATAGGAGATTATATGAAGAAAATGAAGGGGATTGCGGAAAGCTTGGCCGCTAGTGGCTTAGATATAGCAGCTGAAGACTTGATACAATTTGTCTTAGATGGTTTGGGGCCTGAGTACGACTATGTTGTTGTCAATCTCACTTCCAGACTTGAGTCTAAAGTTGACTTTATTACCTTACAAGAAGCTCAATTCTTGCTCCAAAAATATGAAATACACTTGGAAAAGTTTAACTCAATAGATCTGTATAACAACTTTGCAAATGTAGCTCTGACCAGTAATTCTGGTGGTTTTGGCCTTACCAATCCAGTTGCTCAGGTCAATCAAAACAATCCTAAGATAGTACCGCATAATTTCCTTGGAATTGAACCACTAAACTCGCTAAGTAATCCCCACTGTCTTCAAAACTATACTGTCCCAACTGCTTAGTCTTTTGTTCCAGCTACCCAACCATTTGTTCACTATGGAGCTACTACGTTTGGTCTGAGATATCCTAGTTAAGTGTCTTATGGAAGAGGAAGAGGATGAAACAATGGATGAAATAGGCTAATTTGCCAAGTCTGTAATAAAGTTGGGCATTCGACGGTCCAATGTTACCACAAGTTCAATTCAACCTATAATGGTAATCTGTAGATAGCCATGAATTCTCCTCAAAGTCATCAGAATTCTTACCACTCTGGTCAACCATCTCAGCATCCTACCAACAACTTTCATGGTCAGTTGGCTAAGCAGTCTAGTCCTAACTATCATCCTACTATGCAGCAGATTCCTCAGGCTGGACAACAAATATTTGCTAACCCTCATCCAGGACATGCGAACCAACAGCTTTATGGTGCTCCACAGCAAGCTTACAACCCTCAATTTGACTCTCTGAATAACAATTTCAGTCATTCACCAAGCTTCAGTGTACCTAGTCAGCAACCATCAGTCAACAGTCAAGCACACTTTGCTTCGCTTGCTTCCGACCATGGTGTTCAATCTTCGGCCTTTACAGCAGTTCCTGGAAATTATGTTAACACCTCTTCCTATTAGCCCACTGCTCTTGCCACTACTTACTCTCCAGTTGACCCTTTATGGTATATGGACGCAGGTGCTACAGACCTCTTCCTATCAGGCCATAATAAAAATATTTATTATGTTAACACCTCTTCCTATCAGCCCACTGCTCTTGCCACTGCCTACTCTCTAGTTGACCCTGTATGGTATATGGACTCAGGTGCTACAGACCATGTTGCTTCTGACTTAAATCAGTTGAGTATCAGCAAGGTTTTTGATGGAGCAGAGAAACTTCAGGTTGGGAATGGTGAGTCTCTTGCTATATCTCATACTAGTCACTCATTCTTACCAAGTTTTTTACATTCTAAGTGTTTGCAACTTAAAAATATCCTTTGTGTTCCCAAAATTACAAAAAATCTCCTTAGCATATCTAAATTTACTAAAGATAATAATGTGATTGTGGAATTTGATTCTAATTGATATGTTGTTAAAGACAAGTCCACAAGAGCATTTTTATTGTAGGGGGACCTTAAAGGAGGGTTATACCAACTCAACATCCCATCTGCCCAATCTGCCTACGCACAGCCCAATTCGTCCACCTTTATTGCTACTGCAAAGTCTGATTGTCTTACAAGTAGTTGTACAAAGTTTGATTATACTCCAAGTAGTTGTACACCTAAAACTGATTCATCATTACCATGTTTGTCCAACACTCAAAGTTGTTGACCAAGTGATCAGTCTGTCCTCACATTGTCCCCTGCATCCTCTTTAAATACTTCCTTTGTAATAAATAAAGACCAATCTACTTCAGCATTGAAATGTAATGATGTTGACAATAATGCAACCTGTTTGTCTAATAATTTGCTTGCCAATAATGCTACTGCAGTTGATCTTAATATGTGTTGTGATGTTTCAATGAACACTGCTTCAAATATTGTTGAACCTGCTAAGTCTGATGTGTCAACTTTATAGTCTAACAATTGTGCTCACCAAATTTTTGATTTGCATTGTCTTGTTGTGACTAGAAATAACATTGACATTGATCACATGATTTGGCATAAGCATTTAGGCCATGCTCATGCATCCATTCTTAACAAAATATTGTCCCATGTCAAATCTACTTCAACTTTAGGCCATGAAAGTGCTAAAACTCATAATTCTCCAACTGTGTCTTTTTGTGATGCATGCCAATTAGGAAAAGCACACCATACCTCATTTTCTTCATCACAATCCCATGCTACTTCCCCACTTGAATTAGTTCATACTGATGTGTGGGGTCCTGCCCCTTTCCTTCTATAGAAAGATTTCGATACTATATTCAATTCTTAGACGACTATAGTCGATTCACCTGGCTGTTCCCTTTAAAAACCAAGGCTGAAGTGAAATCTATTTTTGTAAATTTCACCACCTTGCTGAGAGACAATTTGGATACAAGCTCAAATGCTTGCAATCTGATCAAGGTGGTGAGTATAAGGCTCTCATTCCTTACCTTAATGAAACTGGTATCACCTTTAGGTATTCCTGTGCTTATGTCCATCAACAAAATGGTAGGAGTGAAAGAAAACATAGACACATTGTTGAAACTAGCCTTACCTTACTAGCACATGCATCTATGCCTCTTAGATATTGGTGGTTAGCCTTTGAAACTTCTGTGTTCCTTATAAATAATGCCCATTAGTGTTCTTAACTAGGATTCACCATATCAGAAATTGTTTCCTAAACATCATATGTATGAGAGTCTAAAGGTATTTGGTTACGCTTGCTTTCCGTATCTTCGAGATTTTAGTTCTCAAAAATTCAATTTTCATTCTTCTATGTGTATTTTTGTTGGTTATAGCTTAGTATATAAAGGATATAAATGCCTCAGGTCTAATGGAAAAATATTTGTTACCCTTACTGTCAAATTTAATAAGTCCAAATTCCCTTTTTCCTGCAAAGATTTATGTTCTGAGTCTTCTCCACATACATCCTCTGGTCAATCCTCACACACTGCTACTTCAAATTAGTATTTTACACCCTTTCCCTATGCTGTGATTTCTCATACTCCCTCTTTGAAAGGTCTTGTCCCATCTGCAATATCTAATACTCCCAACAGGATTTTAACTAACATCACAGTAGTTGGTAAGCATATTCCAGATCCAATATTGTCCCAAATACCACACTCCTCATCAACACTTACTTCTGCATCACCATCACCTATTAATCACATCATAAGTTCATCATCGAGACTCACTTCACCTTTACCATTATCAGAATCTCAAACAGCACCCTTTGTCTCACCTTTACCAACTAAATCTCAACTTGTATCCTCTCTACCAGTCTTACCTCCCACTTTTATTCCACCAACATGTCACTTAGAAATTGGTCTCAAAATTCCCTCATCCTCACAAACACCACAGCCTAGTACATTTTCCTCCCAAAATGAGTCATTAGCAAGAGCTTTACCAAATCTCATTCTTGCGGATGATTACTCCTTCTTCAAGCCTCATGATAACTTAACCTCTTGGGTCCATTCTACTATCAATGTTCACCCCATGGTGACAAGATCCAAATCAGCTGCTTCTCTCCCTGTTGGTACTACTAAGACACAACTCCCATTGCTAGTTATAAGTCTGCAGTTTCCAGTAAGGCCAACACAACATCAAACCCTACTGGTGACATTTATAATGCTTCTATGATAGCAGCCCTTACTGGTGATACTACATCTGCAGTTCCTACTACTACCAATATTATGCATGCTCAGTCCTCAGGTGTTACTACTCGTGTAGCTCCCAAAGTACTGTTCACAGTAAGTCACAGTTCTGTAGTGCCTGAACCCACTACTGTCACTGAAACTCTTATAGCTCCTGAATGGAAAAGTGCCATGCAAAGTGAGTTTGAAGCATTAGTTAAGAACAATACCTGGTCACTTGTTCCTTCCTCGGTTGATATGAACATAGTTGGCAACAAGTGGGTGTTTTGAACCAAATTCAATGCTGATGGTTCCTTACATAAATATAAGGCTAGATTGGTTGCCAAGGGATTCCAACAAACCCCTGGTTTGGATTACTTCGAAACTTTCAGTCCGGTTGTCAAGCCTTCAACAATTAGACTCATTATCACATTAGCCATGACCAATGGATGGGTCATCCAACAAATTGATGTCAACAATGCTTTTTTAAATGGTGAGTTGAATGAGACAGTTTACATGCTTCAACCTGCTGGTTTTGAAGATTCTAAACATCCCTCATTTATGTGTAAGTTAAATAAAGCTTTGTATGGGCTTAAACAAGAACCTAGGGCATGGTTTGATAAGCTAAAAACTGCTCTCCTTGTCAAAAGGTTCATCAATTCCATTTCTAACTCCAGCTTGTTCACTCTCAAGCAGAATTCTGGTTTGATTTATGTGTTAGTGTACATTGATGACATCCTTATCACTAGTTCTGCTAGTTATTATGTTCTTCAATTAGTTCATGATCTCAATGATCAGTTTGCTTTAAAAACATTGGGTTCCTTGAAGTATTTTTTGGGTTTGGAAGCTAATAGATTAGCAAGTGGTATTCATCTTAAGCAATTAAAATATGCATCTGATCTTCTTCTCAAGACCAAGATGCTAGAAGCCAATTCTTGTTCTACACCTATGGCATTAGGCACTAGGTTATTCCCTAATGATAACCCACCATTTGATCATCCTAGTCTTTATAGGAGTACCATTGGAGCCTTGCAATACCTTACTTTAACATGACCTAATATCAGTTTCACAGTTAACAAACTGAGTCAGTTTTTACAAACTCCTACAAAGCTTCAATGGCAAGCATGCAAAAGAGTGCTTCGGT
Source organism: Pistacia vera (assembly GCF_008641045.1). Classification (NCBI taxonomy): domain Eukaryota; kingdom Viridiplantae; phylum Streptophyta; class Magnoliopsida; order Sapindales; family Anacardiaceae; genus Pistacia; species Pistacia vera. Next base: position 182,092 of record NW_022196099.1, read on the forward strand.
ACATCAAAGGCACCTTAGATTATGGTATTCAGTTCAAACCAGCTAGCTTCCTACAAATTGAATGTTATGTAGATGCCGATTGGGGAAGCAGTCTGGAAGATAAACGGTCAACAAGTGGTTACTGTATCTACTTGGGATCTAATCTAATCCAATGGAGTTCTCGAAAACAAAAGGTATTGGCACTTTCTTCAACTGAAGCAGAATATAGAGCCCTAGCCCACACAGCTACAGAGGTGGCTTGGCTATAGAGTATGTTCTCTGAATTAGGTGTTGTTCTTCAGAATACCCCTGTTATATGGTGTGATAATGTTAGTGCAGGGGCATTGGCTGCTAATCCTGTGTTTCATGCTCGAACTAAACACATAGAGATTGATGCTCATTACATAAGGGAATAAGTATTGGCCAAGAAAATGGTGATTCAATATGTTCCCTCCAAACTTCAAATTGCTGACTGCCTTACAAAACCCCTTTCCATAGCCCAATTTGCTGAACTACGAAAGAAACTCAATGTTGTCTTTTCTCCGCAATAGTGAGTTGGTACCATAACACACATGCTGAAATGAGTTATCTGGTCTTGATGATTAGTCGAAATTAACATGTTGATGTTGAAATGTTGTGTTTATAGTTGGATACAGGCAGGTATATGGCATTGTGGCAGGTGTGTGAAATTGCTATTATAGCACACTACTGCCAGATCTTTCTTTTTTTCTTTCATATATATTTGACTGATGGTGATATAATGTCAATGTGGTGATTGATGCTGTAATGGTGTGTTATGGAGAAAAATGTGGGGATGGTGTGCTATGGAGAAAATGTGGTGATAATTGCTGATGGTAATGATACAGAGAAAATGTGGTGATGTTTGCTGATGGCAATGATGTGTTTTAGAGAAAATGTAGTGATGATTATTGATGGCAATCATGTGTTATAGAGAAAATGAAATAGTGATGAAGCTGTGATCCTCCTGCTAAATGCATTATCTTTTATTTGAAGAAAATGATTTTCTTTTCAGTTGTTCCTACCTGAAAAGTGTCAGAATGCAAAGCAAAGTACTGATAGAAGATGCACATCCAGAAGACGCACAACAGTCCATTTTGAGGGGGAATGTTGATCATGTTAAGATTAAGGAATAAGGTTCCAGGAGGTGCATGGTAGTTCACTTTGAGAGGGAATGTTGACCATGCAAAGATCAATGGGTTAAAATGTTATAAATGAAAGCTAGGAGGAGTAGACTGCTCTTGTACAAACGACGTAGTTCTGAACTGAGTTAAATTTGTTATATCAGTTGACTGAGTTCAGCTCATGTCTTTGAGCTAGTATATAAACTCAGATTGCTGTAAAGTTTGTTAACAAAGATCAATAGAACAAAACAGTTTCTCTCTTTCATTTTTCGCTCTAGCTTTGCTCTTTCTAGACTTTTCTCATAGACCCACCAAATTCGAAGACCCACAGCACGGCCCGCTATAAATCGTGTCATGCCTTGGGCCATGCCATGGGCCAACCCATGTTCTTTGTAAAAATATTTAATTTTAATATTTATAAATTATTAATTTTGATTTATTATTAATAATTATTATAAAAATATTTTATATGTTATATTTAGTGACATTTTGTATTTATATTAATTAAAAATATATATAATCACTATGAAATATAATAAAATAATGAGACATTGAAATATTTATTGAATTTCAACACTTTTTATTACTTATAAGTTATAATTATAAATTACAAATGCAAACTTAGAAATTAGGATTAAGAATTATTATACATCTTTATTTTCATTAATTTTCGAATTCTTAAAATCTTCAAATATATCTTTAACAACACAATTTTGAAGCTTGAAATTGCCGCCACCCAATCTTTCATACACATAAGGGCTTCAATAACACTTAGATGTAAACTTGATATTCTCTTGTCCAATATATGCCTACTTGCACTAAAAACCGATTCTGATGCTAAAGTAGAACTAGAGCCATTAGCAAATCATGTGCGATGGTGGAAAATACAGGATAAGTCTTTTGATGTGCTTTCCACCATCGAAGAATATCAAATTAATCACTTTGAATCATAATTTCAGCCAAATGACCCATGCTTAAATAATTTGTAATTTCACTATGTAAAGAGCTTGCACCTACCGATTGTTTACCTTTAGTGATGATAGACCAAATACGTTGTTCTTTACCTCTGGAGGAACTTGACACGGATGGTGGTTGTATATTTGTCGTGTTTCCACATTTGAATTCATAATGTGAATACATTTGAAGTAATAAAGTTCTAATATCTTCTAATGAAATTTTTATTGGGGTTTTTAGATTTGTTGAAATTTCTTCTATCATATTATTTACTCCTAATAATTTTTCCCTAGAATCCATTATAGTAACTAAAGCAAACAATATAGGCATTTTTTCCCAATATTTTCTAATTTTTTATTTTTTATTTTTTTTATGTCGTGCTGTGCTGGCCGACGTGCCTTTTTTAAGCCCCACGACACAACCGACATATTTTCGTGTCGTGCCGTGTTGTGCTTTTTTTTGGCCCACCATCGGCTCTAGCTCAAGTCAGCACAATTGAAGGTATTTTAGTAAGGGTTAAGAGTGGGAAAGGGTTTACAATAATGTGGCTAAGGCTAGACTAACACAAAGTAACTAGAGCACGGCTTTGCACTGGCCAAAGGTGGTAAAGTTAGTCAGAACTAAGCTTTACAACAGGGAAAACTCAGATTCTTGGGAGCAAGAACTTAGGAGCTAAAGCTATGACTGATTTTTGAATGCATAATGAGAGGCTTGACCTTTGTTTATAATTTTATATAGGAGCTTGAGTCTGTAATAGCCACTAATACTCAAAAGATTACAATGAAATACATATAAAATAACATAAAGAAATTGGGCCCAAATTTTTCTTTTATTAAACATATATACATACTCTTTACAAATTTGTACATTTTTACACAAAATGCATAACATATACAAAAGTTATCAAAACATCAGGGACAGTGTAGCCACTCCTCCTCGCACGCCGACATCCATCCGACAGTGTCCTCACCTAGGTCCTGCAAAACATGGGAAAAACAACGGGGTGAGCACTAAAATAATGCNTTGGCAAAAGGTTAAGTTTTTCTTTTATACTTAGTCCAAAAACCTAGCCAAAACACGCACAACACGAAACTGTGTGTTTAACAAAACTGAATAAATTGACTGTCACCACGGCGAAGAAGAATTCTTCACCACGGTGAAGAAGAATTCTTCTCCACGGTGAAGAATGAATCAGATAAGTTCGTCCCTGGCCTACTTCGCTGCGGCGAAGACATTTCTTTCGCCGGGGCGAAGCTTTTTCCTGAGTTCTGAAATTACAGAACTACCACTCCGCTTGCTTCTTCGCTTAATTCCTCGATTCTCAATGCTCTTCCTTGGAAACAAGCTTCATCGTGCTTAATCCTACTCCGGTACTCCCCTATCTTCTGAAATCCGCTAATTTCTTAGTCAAAAATATCCAATTTTGTGCTTATTTGCTCAAGATGTCCATTTTAACCTGAAATACGAAAAGTAACGAATTAAGAACCAATTCAGGTCAAAATGCACCAGAAAGTACCTGAAATCCGACAAAAAGATCTAATAAAAACTGTATAATTTACGGATTATCATAGTCCCAAGAAGCTTCTCACTTCTTTTACTGTTTTCGGCCTTTGCCACTCAAGGATTGCCTTCACTTTACTAGGATCCATTGAAATCTTTTCGCTAGAAACAGTATGGCCCAGAAATAACACTTGATCCAACCAGAATTCACACTTGGAAAACTTAACGTACAACTTCTTTTCTCTCAAGCGTTGTAACACCATTCTTAAATGCTCCTCATGCTCTTCTCTCGACTTAGAGTAAACCAGGATATCATCAATGAAAACCACGATGAATTGATCCAACCAATTGTGAAATACCCGGTTCATCAAGTCCATAAAAACCGCTGGGGCATTCGTTAACCCAAAAGGCATCACTACAAATTCATATTGCCCATACCTTGTATGAAAAGCGGTCTTAGCTATATCTTGCTCAACTACTCTCACTTGATGGTACCCCGAACTCAAATCAATTTTCGAGAACACTACTGCTCCCTTCAATTGATCAAACAAATCATCTATCCTAGGTAGTGGGTACTTATTTTTCACTATCACCTTATTCAACTCTCTATAATCTATACACATCCGTAAAGATCCATCTTTCTTCTTCACAAAAAGAATTGGAGCTCCCCAGGGAGAATGACTTGGTCGGATAAAACCTTTATCTAAAAGCTCTTGGAGTTGCTTCTTCAATTCCTGAAGCTCGGCTGGGGCCATTCGATAAGGGGCTTTCGATATTGGTGCTATCCCTGGTGCTAGTTCAATACTGAACTCAACCTCTCTCTCTAGAAGTAAACCCGGTAACTCTTCCGGAAACATATCCAGAAATTCTCGAACTACAGGCACTCTCTGAATTTCTGACTGAGGAACATCACCACTCTGCACTACATGTGCAATATATCCTAAACACCCCTTTCTCAGCATCTTTCTAGCTTTCAAGCTACTGATCAACATACTCAACTGATGGCCCTCTCCGAAGCTAAACTTATCTCCACTATCAAGATTAAATCTTGTTTTCTTCTTCCGATAGTCAATTTCTACTCCATACTTCCCTAGGAAATCCATACCCAAAATCACATCAAAATCAGGCATACCAAACACTATTAAATCAACTAACAGCTCTCTCCCATGAATCACTACGGACTCTCCTGGAAGCATCTCACGGGTCAAAACACTAACCCCATCAGGTAACTCTATCCTAATGGGTTGGTCTACCACAACAGATTTCAGACCTAATCTTTCTATCATCCCATGAGATAAAAAAGAATGCATGGCTCCAGAATCAATTAAAGCATAAAGAGGAACTGCATGAAAGAATAACTGATCAGTTACAACTGATGGGCTGGCCTCTACTTCACTCTGTGCCACGGTGAACACCCTGGCATTCGTACCTCTAGAAGTCTGTGCTGCTGGTGGAGGAGGAGCTTTACAATCTCTCATTAGGTGCCCTGGCTAGCGACACCTATAGCAAACATTTGGACCGAACTCTTTAAGACACTCCCCCAAATGATTCTTCCCACATTTAGGGCACAGAGTGACTCCAGCTGTTCTAGGCCGCTTACTCTGCCAATCGCCCCTATTCTTCTTTGGCTGGAATCTCTTTTTATTTCAATCGCCCCTATTCTTCTTTGGCTGGAATCTCTTTTTATTTCTCACGTCTCTACCTCTCACAACCTCAACTCTTTCTTTCTGTGGAGCAAGGGACGGTTCATTCTGAATTATCATGGATGGCCCTTTTGAACTCATCTTGTTCACATAAATCTCTGCTCTCAAAGCCCGCTCTAATGCTTCAGTATAGGTACGAGAGGGCTCTGCTCCGATCATAACATCACGGGCTATTTCTGACCTTAACCCGAGAACAAATTTCTCTCTTCTCAACTCGGGAGTACTCACTATCCCGGGTGCAAACCTTGCAAGGGAGTTGAATCTAACTGAATACTCTTTCACTGTACTCATCCCTTGCTTCAGATTAATAAACTCTTGTATCTTCTCATGAACCCGGTCAACCATTTGATACTCGGCCTCAAACACTCTTCTAAAGTCTCCCCAAGTCATAGTTGCCGTGTCATGAGTCTCTTCCATTAACTCCCACCAAATTCGGGCATCTCCCTGAAATAAAAAACTAGCATAGCTGATCCTCTCTTTATCATTCATGGGAAACAGGGCTACCATCCGCTCAACAGACTTAAACCACTCTTCTGCTTCTAATAGGTCCCTAATACCCCTAAACTCTGGCAGACGATGCTAACTTGCGAGCCCCTGAATCGGCTTAACTCGACTTTGTATTGTCTGAAGTACCGGCCCTTCTCGCTCTTGTCTTGTGGGCAATACTCTAACAGGGGTCTTGGTTCTCTCCGGTACAACTCTCCCCTGACTCTCCGCTAACACCTGTTGTACAATGTTTCGAATCCTTGTCTCATCAAGGGTAGGGGGAGTTTGTTCTGGTGGGTTAGAGGATTCTCCCTCATTCATCACACCCTTACCCTTCCTTCTATTACTACGTCTCATCTTCAAAACAACCAGTCTCACATCAACTTCAATAACTCGCTAGTAAGAAAAGAATTTAACTTATAGTGGTCGGCTAAGGCATGTCGTAGTGGCGAGAATGACACACTGTCTCATCCCAAAATCACGGCTCTGATACCAAAAATGTAACAACTACTTTCTACTATCATATACATAAAATATATTAATAAAAGAACAAGCATACGTATCAAAATAGTTGGGCCAAAATTTTTTCTTTAGTTAATATATACATTCTTTACATAGTACAATATCATTTGTACAAAAAGACTCTCAAAACAGTGGACAATGCAGCCAAGTCTCCCCGCTTTCCGACGTCCATCCGACCACGTCCTCACCTATGTCCTGTAAAAACATAAAAAAATAACGAAGTGAGCACAAAGATACTCAATAAGCAAATCCTCTACTTCATAGTCCCCGTGTATTACTCTTCAATTCTTTTCTTTCTTTCTATTCTCATCACCCAAGGAGAATATCATAATAACATGCATGGATGAGATGCACATGCATTAAAGTATAACAATGCATTTTCTTTCTTTTCTTTTCTTTCTATTCTTTTCTCATGTTTTCTTATTCTTTCTTATTCTTTGCCGATCGGTCTTGGTTGATGCATGGATTCGGAACCCTTAGTCATGTGAGTGTACTCTCTCTCATGTACAGCCCTCATCCGCATGTATTCTCACGGCTATACGAATTCTTTTTCTCATTCTCATTCCACTCTCTCATGGCGGAGACCGCTCTCTCATGGCGGTTACATGCGGTTAAATTCTACACTCACGGGCTCCCCATCACACAACATATTCTCTTCTCTCTTCTTTAGCACTTCTCTAGTGCTAACTCTTTCTTTCTCTTATTCTAAGAGAATTGGTTCTTTTCTTTATCTCTAGTCTTAGAATATTTCTTTCTCATTTCTCATATTTCTTTCTTTGGCGATTATTCAAATAAACATATGCATATGGATGGCTCATGTCTAAAATCTTTCTTATATGCATTCATGAGATGCAAATATGCTATGTTGCATAAAGTAAGGTTCTTTATTTCTACTCATGCTTCTCTTAGGCATTTTCTCAAACAATATGTGTGCATACATAAACTCTACTCTAACTATAATTCTACTTCTTTCTTAACCATCCAAAATTGGAGTTCAACTCCTTTAACTCATCACACATCCTGCAAAGAAAACACACTTCAAATATTCCTCTCAAAATTCTTTCAATTCTACCCATACTTCTACCAACTTTTATCAACACAATCCACCATTCTCATGGTGGAATTCTCTCCATAAATCAACAATAAACTCATTCATAAATCCATCAATACATTTCAAACATAAAAATCCAAGCATTAATCATATATAAATCTCTACACATCATTCAATCATGCAAATCACAACTTAGGTGAATTTACTTACCTTATACACAAATAGAATCCACTTAAGCTTTCTACTCTTGATGACTTGATACTTTCTCTTTAACCTTAAACACAAACTCAATAAGGATCCTACTCTTACACCAATAAAAATCACATCTAGAGTAAGGATTCTTACCTTTAAGTGCTTAGAATCAACTTGTAGTCAAAAACCCTGCAAAAATCCTTGGAAAATTGAATGAAAATTGAGAGCATTTAAGGATGAAAGAGGTGGTGGAAGGAAAGGAATGAAAAGGTTTCTAAAGCTAAACCCTTAATATCTCATATTTCTCTCCCCTTTTTCCCATCTTACCCTTACTCTTTCTAATGAATTCCATCTTTGTCCTTTAATTCTTTGCAAATGCACCCCCAAATAAAGTATTTTCCATGTAATTTCCTTGCATTTTAATCCCCACTTTTCCTGCTAATTAGGGGTAGAATGGTCATTGTGCCACAAAGGAAGAATTCTCTAAAAACTCAAGGAAATTTTTAGCCGAGTCTTCGCCGCAGCGAAGCTATTTCTTCGCCTCGACGAAAACTTACAGCAACTACACCGTGGGTTGTAGCACCTCTTCGCCACGGCGAAGCTTCTTCTTCACCCCGGCGAAAACTGTAACATCAAGATTTTGCCAAGTCTTTATAATTTTCAGGGCAACCACTAACCAAACCAAACAATTAACAACATACAAACTCAAATGAGGGTAAATCAATAAACATTCAAGCCATTCATCAAATCTTAACTACATACCTCAAGTGGGGTGTTACACTCTTTCTCATAACTCTTTTCTCCTAACTCTCTTTTGTAAGTTATGGCCTCATCTTATCGGAGGCACGGCCGGGACTCGCTCCCGCTCTCCGTGACTTCTACTCGTTCTAGCCGATCAGACTCGGTTATGCATGGATTTGGAACCCTTGGCCATGTGAGTATATAATCTCTCTCTCGGGTATAGCCCTCATCTGCATGCACTCTCACGGGCTACACCACTTCTCTCTCTCATACTCATGCCGCTCTCTTAATGCGGCGTACATGCGGGAATACTCTACCCATTACTCACGGGTTCCCCATCGCACAACCTACTATATTCTCTTTTTCTCTCTTTTCTCTTAATAAAGTTCACACTCAAAGTTCTCTACTCTTTCTCTACTCTCTTTCTCTAATGCCTAATTAATGCATATGGATGACTCATGCTCACTAATGCACTTATGAAATGCAATTATGCCATGTAGCAAAAATTAAGGCTTTCTACTCTTACTCATGCTTCTCTTGAGCATTTCATCAAACAACTCATGTGCATACAAAACTCTATTTTAACAATAACTTTTCTCTTCTCTTTAATCATCCAAAATGGGAGAAAAACTCCCTCATACACTCTAAACTCCTATCAAAGAAAAACACTCCTATAGGGTTTGCTCAAAATTTCCTTCAACTTCAATCAAAACTCAACTCAACATCATAAAATCTCAACACTTCTCATCTTCCGTTATATTCAATACTCATCAACAACTAATAATCTCATCTCATCTCATCTCAACAAACATAATACATACACATTCATACATAAATCTCTACTCAAAGCAATTCTTAAATCTCAACTTGGGTTGGATTTACTTACCTTGTGAATAAGTGGCTTCTCTAATACTTCTCCTTCCCTTTTTGCAGCCTAGCTTCTCTCTACAACTTTAAACAATAATAATAACAATATAAGATTTCAACACAACTATAAGCAAATTTACATCTAAAGCAAGAATCCTTACCTTAGGAGGCTTTAGATGAAATCTCTACTAAAAACTACCTAAAAGTTCCCTAAAACTCCGTAGAAATCTTGGAAGATTGAGTGGAGGATTGAAAGAAAATAGAGAATGAGAATGGTGGTGGAAATGGGTGAAATGAAGGGTTTACTACACTTAATCCCTTGTTAACTCAATTTACATACAAGTATTCCCATTTTGCCTTTGCTATTTCTTGGAAATTCCATTCTTATCCTTTAATTCCTTACAATTACTCCCCTAACTCCAACACATTCTCCATAAAATTTTCTTACATTTCACTCCCCACTTTTCCTGCTAATTAGGGGTAGAATGGTCATTTTACCCCTATAGAGAATTCTCTAGAAACTTAATTAAACTTTTCTGCTATCCCTTCGCCACGGCGAAGAAATTTCCATCGCCCCAGTGAAACATTCCAGAATCGACACCGTCAAACACAAAAGCCAATGTCGCCGCGGCGAAGACTATTCTTCGCCCCAGCGAAGATTGTAATTCCAAGATTCTTCAAGTCTCAACCAATTTCAAGGCAAACACTCAACCAACTCAACATACCATTTCAATTAAAGGCCAACCAACCAACCATGACAACATACAAACTCAATTGAAGCTGAATCAATGAACATTTAAGAAATACAGCAAATCTTAACTATGTACCTCAAGTGGGGCGTTACAATACAACCACTTGTGTTTGTGTTGTTTAGCTTCATCGATCTCTCTAGGTCTTAAGACTGCCACTAGATTAAATCTTTAGCACTTGTCTAGGGTTGTTTAGTAGTAAGATTAATTAGATCGCTTGTTTCCTAATTAATTACAACTAAGGAGAGATAGGACAATAGTTCCAACGGTGCATCAATGATCAGTTGTAATATTCTGATGGTGGATTTGACTTAGACCAAGGTTTATTATTTTGATTGATTGATTAATTTGAATTGTTGTTTTCCTGAAATTGTTTGTTTCTGTTTAACTCAAACCCCCCCCCCCCCTTCCCACTGGTTCACGTAACATTAAATTCGACTAGACACTCTCCGTGGGAATGATCCTGACTCACACTACTACATGTGTTTTTAGGTTTTAATTCTAGGTGCCTACGACAGCATGCCAATTCAGATTCAGCAAAGTAGCTACCTGTCAATGATATGGTTACTACACAATTCGATCCTTTCATCATACGTTATCTCGACGAGACGAAGGCATAGAAATAGGGTCAACCTTCGGTTACTCTCGATATTATGTATTCAGTTTCTGGACTAATGACTTGTATTATAATCTGGATAGAGCAACAACTCAATCCCACTGTGGCCACTGTTTTAGTGTCATTGCCATATACTGAATTACGCCGTGAGATAACTTCTCCTGTACCCGGGAGTGATGAATCCTCTGTCTATCCACCATAGTCTTGATACACTCCTCGATGCAGCCAATCACCACCGTATTGACAGTTCTGAATAGAATTGTGTTAGGCTAGTGTCAAACTGCACCAATCGGTGCACAAGGCGCTCTGGTGATCTCAAGTCTAAGGATCACATGCACCACCATTTNAACAACTTGAAGGAAAAAAACAAGACAAAGAAAGGCTTACTATTGTTGTTTGTTGTAATGAGGACAGCTCAGAAAAAATTCCTCTATGGATCATCGGAAAGTATGCAAACCCACGTTGCTTCAAGAATGTAAACATGAACAACTTGAATTGTCAATACCGTGCCAACAAAAGATTGTGGATGATTGGGGTGCTCTTTGAGGAACATGTTCGGTGGTTTGTCAAAAAAATATGTAGGAGAAAAATTCTCTTGGTGATAGATAATTGTCCACCCCATCCAAAAAATATTGAAAGATTACAAAATGTTGAGCTATTTTTTTTTTTTTTCTGCCACCCAACATGACATCAAAAATCCAACCATGTGATGTGGGGGATAATAAGAGCTTTCAAGATGCATTATCGTAGACAATTTTACCATAGAATTTTGGAGGGCTATGAACTGGAGGAAACAAATCCAGAAAAAAATAAATGTTTTGGCTGCAATCAATCTTGCAGTCTTAGCTTGGACAATGCATGTTCAGGCAAAGACAATAGCAAATTGTTTTCGACATTGCAAAATTCGTTCTGTGGAAGAAATAGCCTCAGAGAACTTAAATGAATCCTTAGAAGGCATTCATGAACTTGAGACAATAATCAAAGATTTAGGTTATCCTGATAGAATGGATACAAATTACCTCTTGGATTACCCTAGTGAAAATGATGCAAGTTCACAAGTTTCAACTTTAGAAGAAATCATTGCTAACATCACTGAAAATCCTAATTCAGACAAAGCTGAGGATGATACAATAGCTTTGGAGTCTGTTACGCGCGCGCGCAAGGAAGCATTCGAAGCATCAACAATACTTTATAATTTTTATTCTAATTCGAGAATTTAACCCTAGAACTTCTAGATGCAATGAGAAAAATTAGAGATGAGATTTAACAAGATTTAAATTTCAAGAAAAAACAAGTAATAATAAAGTCATATTTTAATAAAATATCATAGTCAATTAACAAATTATTTATTTATGATATGAATGGGACCACAAAGTTATGTAAGGTTTTCCATAAAAGTATTATTTTATTAATTTATCCAAATTATTAATTTAACCTACTAGCCCAATTCGGGACTGTAATAGACGTTATTAATCTATCGAGTATTAATTTATAGAGGTTATACGGTATATGCACAATTAATGTCCAATTAATCTCTATTTATGATGTTAATATCTGTCTATAGATGATAATATGTAACAAATTTTAATTTTATTACATTATTACTATTCTTTATGTTACATAGTAAAAACCTAAAAATGGTAAGTAATTATTTAGTGTGTAAGAAAGTGCTTTTCATCAATAAATGACTTGAAAACAAGTGCTTTTAGATATCAAATAATAAACTATATTTATCTGCTTGTCGAAAATAAAAAAAATAAAAAACTGTATTTTATGTGTACAAGTTTACATAATTTTCCAATTAATCATTTTATTAAATCATACCACAAAGATCTAAAATAAAATAATACCTAATAGAGAAAACATGTTCCCACCCAAAGATTAGCGCAATTTGAGTTCCCACCCCTAGTTTCATTTATTCCAATTTCCACCCTTAAATTAATAGAAAATCATTTAATTTAACGTTTAAAGGGTAAAATGGTAATTTGAACTGCATTAAATCTCAAATAAAAATTTCAACATAACCCTTTACATCTCAAATTTCTTTCACAAGCACCCCTCATCACTCCTCTCCCTCACGACAGCCGCAAAAATTAGATTTGGCCGAATTTCGTCCCTGTTGGACATCACGCAACCACTACTAGCTTCTCCCACTCATCCCTGATAAAATCCATCCATCCCCCAGCCTCGTCCGCCTCCATTTTGGTCGGATCTAAGCTTTTTCTTCACTATTTCCCCCTTCCTTTTGGCTACCGGAAAAATCTAGATCTAGCCGGATTTTGGCGTCGTTTGATAGCACCGCCACCACCACTAGCTTCCCCCACTCACTAACATAATCCATCCATCCCCCAGCCTCGTCCGCCTCCATTTTGGCTAGATCTAAGCCTTTTATCCGCGATTTTCCCTTTCTCGTAGTTGTCGAAAAACCCAGATCTAGTCTGATTTCGATGCCATTTGACATCACCACCACCACCACCACCACCACTAGCCTCCCCCACTCATCCCTGACAAAAGCTATCCATCTCCCAACCTCGTTCGCCTCCATTTTGGCCGGATCTAAGCCTTTTATCTGCAATTTTCCCTTTCCTCGTGATTGTCGGAAAAATCTAGATCTAGCTAGATTCTGATGCCGTTTGACATCACCGTCACCATCATTACCTTCCCCCACTCATCCCCGACAAAACCCATCCATCTCCTAGCCTTGCCTATGTCCATTTTGACCGAATCTGAGTCTTTTCTCCCTATTTTCCTTTCCCTTGCGGCTGCTAGAAAAATCCAAATCTATTTGGGGTTAAAAAATAATTTACTAACTTTTGTAAGGGTAGCTTGGTAATAACACTTTCCATATTGTGTTAGAATCCAAAAATCATTCACGGTATTAATTTAAAGGTGAGAATATGGATTAAATGAAATCAGGGGTGCGAACTTGGATTTTCGCTAATCTTTGGGTGGGAACACATCGTTTACTCTACCTAATATTGTTTAACTTGACAATTCTCTATATATAATTTATTTCTTATAAATTTTTCTCTTATATATCGCGGAATTAAATAGCCATGAACTTTATCGCTTAAGTAATTTAACACATATCATTTAAGAGATAAGTCTATATCACTTAAGCGATAAGCTTATATCGCTTAAGCGAATAGTCATTTAATAAAAAGTTTCAAACTTCATAGTTATTTAATTCATTTCAAACTTGAAATGATATTTTAATTAATTTTTCCGACATTCTTTTTTAAAGTGAAAGGAGTACTAAGTTAATAAAGGGGTCTTAATAATTTTTACTATAGTAACTTTAAATTTAGCTATTAATTTTTTTTTTTTTTTTATGGTTGAAATTTATTCAAATTAGAAAGACATACAACATAATAATTGCACAAATTTTAAATTTTCATAGATATGACGTGAAAATAATGAAAAGAGTGCATGAAAGAGAGAAATTTTGAGAGAGAAGGTGGGAAAAAAATCGTATTCTATGCACTAGTCTAATATTCACGTCTTTCTATTTTGAATGAAATTCAACCATTTAAAATATATAATTTTAAAATTTAATGTACGAATAATAAAAAGAAAGACTTATAACATACGGTAAGAGAATTTTTCTAGATATAATTGAAGTGTTAACAAATAGACATTATGAAGTTCTTAATACTTGTAACCAGCATTTACTAGCAATTATTACATGCCCATATATTATCTCTCAAGGAATCATTAAAATACTATACAAGAAAACCAGCCAATTTTGCAAAAATCTCTTCAAGCATGAGTTACTCTGGGGTAAATTTTCTTTTCATTGTTGTTCTATCAATATCAATTTCAATCCACATGGCTCAAACACCAGCTTCTTCAGAAGAAGTTGACAAGTTTTTTCGACATTATTTCAAGGTTCACATAATCAATGGATTTAAGAGCAATGAAAAGCCTTTTATTATTCATTGTTATTCACATGACGATGATCTCGGAGAGCATACCCTTTGGATGAAAGGTGAATTCAAGTTTAAATTTGGTGTACACATGATTATACCACCTACTTATTTCTGGTGCGACATGCAATGGGGCACAAAGAAGAAGAGAATCGATGTTTTCACCATGGATACTGAAGCTGCTCTCTGCAGTGACACTGGGAATTGCTTTTGGCTTGTTAAAGAGACTGGATTCTATTTAAGCAAGGATCAAAATCAATGGGTGAAGATGTACTACTGGCCATTTGATGTGTAAGCTATTTTAATTGTTAACAATTGAAATAAATAAAAAATTTAATGAATGAAGGCAAAGTTACTCTACTATTTTAATTAGATTTTCATGGGGCCTTGTCAATTAAAATTTGGGTTGTTATTAAAAACGAACCCTCATACAAAAATTATGCCCCTGTTTGTTTCATTCTTTTGAATCATTTTTATGTTATCCTATTTGAATTAAAAAAAAAAAACAAAATATATGTTTGTTTATTTATTCGGATCAATATTTTGAATATTAATCTAAATCAAAATAAGATTTTTTCTATTGAAAATGAAAAGAGAAGGAGACTTGTTTTCTATTATTTTATTCTATTTAATTCAAAACATTTTTTCAACTAAAAACAATTACCTTTTACTCCTTCCAATCTGAAAATTAATCCACTCAAGACTGTTGCCGCTGCCGCCACTGCCGCCAACAGAACAACGCATGATCGGCCTGATCTGACTGTTAACGATGGCTAGATTGCCGTTGACGACAACCAGATTTTGGGAGGGTGTTTTAGTTAATGTTTAAAGTTTTATCGTGGGAGATGTTTAGCTAAATTAACAAATGTAGAGGGTTAAAAAATAATAATATTTTCAAAAAATGTTTTCAAAAAATCTACCAAACAACTATTCAGCATTTTATCTAACTCTAATATAATTTTCAGATATTATACCAAACATATTCTCAAAACTCTATCATATTCGATTTAATCTAACTCAACTCAACTTAAAATAGCTTTTTAGAATAATATTTTTCAAATAATCTAGCAAACAGGCCTTATATTTTCAAACATAATATATTATGTTAATCAATTAGTTTCCTGTAAACGAAACCTAATTTCAGAATTTCTATGACTATTTTTTGAGCAATCAGATGTACGTGGATTTACATTGATTGTTAATTATTTTAAATATATTTAATGTTTGGCATTACATACATAGAAATTATGGTTTTTTTTTTTTTTCACTTGTAAGTATGTAATTTTTGGATATCTAACAATTATTCTATAGCTATATAAATCTCTCTATAAATGACTTGTTCTCTAGTATTATAAGTTGACACAGCAAGAAACTGTTTAATCACACCCATTATCGGGTTTAATTTAAACACGTTTACTGTTTTTAATCAAAAAAACATTAATAATTATGTTCTTTGATTTGTAACCATGCCAGATTCTCGGGTATCGTAATTAATTTATTGCCATATAAATCTGTCTATAAACGATATTATGTTTGCTTCGGCATTGTTTCAAGGTGTATCTCAGGGGTATATCTCAGTATAGGGAAAGATACCATCTTTGTTTATTTGTAAACTCTCTTGAGGGATGGGTAATACCTGANGACGACCAGATTTTGGGAGGATGTTTTAGTTAATGTTTAAAGTTTTATTGTGGGAGGTGTTTAGCTAAATTAACAAATGTAGAGGGTTAAAAAATAATCTAAATATTTTCAGAAAATGTTTTCAAAAAATGTACCAAACAACTATTCAACATTTTATCTAACTTTAATATAATTTTCAGATATTATACCAAACACATTTTCAAAATTCTATCATATTCAATTTAATCCAACTCAACTCAACTTAAAATAGATTTTTAGAATAACATTTTTCAAAAAATCTAGCAAATATGTTAATCAATTAGTTTCCTGTAAACGAAACCTAATTTCAGAATTTCTATGACTATTTTTTGAGCAATCAGATGTACGTGGATTTACATTGATTGTTAATTATTTTAAATATATTTAATGTTTGGCATTACATACATAGAAATTATGGTTTTTTTTTTTTTTTCACTTGTAAGTATGTAATTTTTGGATATCTAACAATTATTCTATAGCTATATAAATCTCTCTATAAATGACTTGTTCTCTAGTATTATAAGTTGACACAGCAAGAAACTGTTTAATCACACCCATTATCGGGTTTACTTTAAACACGTTTACTGTTTTTAATCAAAAAAACATTAATAATTATGTTCTTTCATTTGTAACCATGCCAGATTCTCGGGTATCGTAATTAATTTATTGTCATATAAATCTGTCTAGAAACGATATTATGTTTGCTTCGGCATTGTTTCAAGGTGTATCTCAGGGGTATATCTCAGTATAGGGAAAGATACCATCTTTATTTATTTGTAAACTCTCTTGAGGGATGGGTAATACCCCAATAGCTATTTATGATACTATGTAATTTGTTCAATCAGATGTGTATACAACATGTATGGGCCAAGTAATACCCCTAATCACTATTTTGGAACCCAGACCGCACCGATTCTCTCTCGACTTGGTGGTATAGTAGTGAGTTACCTATTGTTTTAATTTTTTAATTAGCAGTGGGTTACTTGTTTCTCACTTGTATGTCGTTGGCCTATAGATTTTAAGTGCTTTTGTAGATTATTGGACTCTTAGATGCAGAATATTTAAATTTAGATTGTGGATGAAATTTTGAAGGTTCAGAGAGAGGCTGAGAAAGCAAAAGGGAAAAAAGAGCATAGAAACTGTTTTGTCCTGTTGGCGTCATCATCCTCACGTCAACATGATGGCGTCAACCGGTTCGTCCAGCTGATCGAACCAATTCGACTGCTCGACTCGGGATCCAATCGCCTAACCGGGTCATTGCCCGAATCAGGTTTCAAAACATTGCCCCTAATATTTATGATATTATGTAATTTGTTTGACCAGATATATCCATATCTGTGGGATTGGCCGCTTCAATAGGGTGATCAGAGGAGAAATTACCAAAGGTGTTGCATTCACTCACACTTAGTGCCAATGAGTTTATATATATATATATATATATAAAACAATTAATGCTCGAGTAAAACTGAAGGTTCACATTATCAATATATGGATTTAAGAGCAATAAGTGGCCTCTGGTAATTCACTGATATTCGAACGATGATGATCTTGGACAGTATACCCTTAGGATGAAAGGTTAATTTATTTTTCATTTGGTATGCACTTCCTTGAGACTACTCATTTTTGTTTGGTGCCACTGGCAATGGGGCTCAGTAAAAAAGAGTCGGATGTTTTTACCTATGAAGAGTCGGTTTCTTGTATTTTGATACTGGAAATTGCCTTGGGCTAGTTAATGAGGATGGATTCTATTGCCACACAAGAAAAGGGACAATAACCCACCAACATAACATTTTTCTTCTCCATCCTCTATATAATAGTTTTAGAGTCTGTGTCAGACGAACAGTACTGAGATTACAAAGGTCAACAATAACAGCAATCACTCTTCAATATCATCTTCTCCCCCTAAGTCGGTGTGAAAATATTGATAGAACCCAACTTCTACAATATCTCTAGAGATTTCGCTATACTTCCAACTCTTCTACAATATTACTAGTTGTTGATCATTCGAAACATATACTATGACAATCCATCCCTGCGTACTTTTAGCATTCATGAATAAATCTATCATCATCAAGCTTAGGAAAAGGTATTTCTCCTAATTTTCTAGTTGCCTCATAACAAATCTAGCATATACTTTCACTGATTAAGGAATTGTATCATCACATATCTTTTTATGTTTATCAACATACTGCACAAATAATCTAACCTTCAATGGATGAGACATAAAAATGCATAAAGAAAAACAAATTTTCTACTCAAAATAAATAAACTATAAGAAGAATATTTGCACATAGGAATGTGGGGAACAAATGGGTGGTCACCTTATCCACTTACAAAACTCAATGAACCCCAATAGGTTCTATCAAGGGAAATATATATTGTCACAATAAAAATTCTTCCATAAGTTGATATCTTATTAATTCACCAGCAAGAATAGAACTCAAATACCCCAACCACGAATTCACCTCTATGCTGATGTTGAAAACAGTTATATCGTGCCAAACATTTAACATGGGAACAGACAGTCTTGCTATAGAGTATCAGATTTCAAGTTAAATGAAACAGAGGAAATTATCATGTCAAGGGTGTAAAAAGAAGAAACTAATGTTATTTTGAATACACGTAAACCAATCTTTCAGCACATTTTTATTTCGTTCAAAAGGGGGCTACACCAAGCAACACAAGAAAATTGCATGAAGAGATAATAAACCAGCTCTGAAACTTTGGTTGAAAAATCATTACCACACCTCAGGACGGAGTTCACCAGTTGCTGGGGGCATCCATTTACCTGAGTTGTAGACACTTTCACCAACTTTCCAACCAGGCACATCCTTCATTACTTCAGCTTCATATTCAAGATATTTCTTCCACTCTTTGACAAACCTAAACAAGAAGCACAGCAGCAATCATATATAAACGTTTTGTAGTTAACGTAATAGGCACAAGTGGGAGACAAGAAATTTGAAAATGTCATAAATTTACCTTTCATCTTCTTCAGCTTGAAGCATGGGCAATATTGCCCTGCGAGCTGCATACTTTTCTTCCTTAAGTGCCCTGCAAAAATAAAAGCATATTGTACGGTTACTTTTCAAGCTGCTTAACCAACTCAACTATGTTCTGATAGTGGAATAAAATTGCAGCAAATTTCTTAGTACTTTTCAACATTCCGAATCCCTGTCTCCATAACAACTCTTGGATAATCGAATAGAAAAACAAAAAGCTGACGAATATAGCAATATTAAGACATGAAACCTAAGAAGAGATAATATTAGAGCACATCTCTCAAATGTATAAGCAAAGTGCATTTGCTGTCAATGACCCTGGAATATTGACAGCAAATATACATCTCTCAGATGTATAAAGATATGTATTCACTTAATTTCCAAAAGGCAAACCAATAGTTTGAAACATCCTCTTGTTCCCATTGTTTTTTCTTAACAACTATCACATGTTTCACAAAAATTTCGAGAAAAAACAAAAACCTTCAAGTTCCTATTTTTGGTAAACCTCTGAGTGTAGGAAAAGGAAACAAAATCTAGAAGGTGCATTAGAGCCCTTGACTCAAAGGTAAAACCACCATCTTTTCTTGTCACAACAATAATGCAGAACAATGCTCCACCTTACACTCAACGGATACATGAATGCAAAGCCATAAGATATATAAAAGGAAAAGGTTGTTAATTAAAATAAGGAAAATTAAGGCCATTTTCATCAAGGAAAATCAGCTGTACCAGCACCCTTGACTGATTTGCTTAAGAACTAATTTGACATACAAGATAGAAACTCCACCAAATTAAAATGCTCTCTAACCAAAATGTTAGAACCAAACTTCAAAAATTACATAATTAAAAATTTGCAAGTTCTTCAATCCACCAATGCAACATCAAACACCATTTGGCACCATTTTAAAAATCCAATTCTTGGTTCAAAGCATATGAATGTGAAAAGTTCAGTCAATTTTTCAGCCAAATCACTTGGATCATGGCACTTGCAAGGATGGGTTCAAAGAGGGATTCAAAAACAACATCAAGAAACCTTTATTTTCTTTTGCTTTTTTATTCAAAGCATGAGATAGATATCTAGGACTGTACTTCAACCCGTCAGAGCATTTCCCTAAGGGGGATACTGTAAGTTCAAGCACCATTAATCTTGACCGAGAAATAATTCCATGGTTCAATCAATTTATCAGTTTGAACAATTGAATACCTTTATTAACTATAACAGGTGTGACTATAGACCCCTAATATGAGAATGATAAAGTTACTTCCGACAAACATGGTGAATGAAAGCATGATAAAATATGACATTCTGGTTAAAGGAAACCTCTAGACTCTAGACTGTATGTAACATCCGTTACTCCCCAGAAGCCTCAGGCGCTATTTTTGAGGTTTAGTGGATGGAGCACAATACTTTGTTCTTTTCCTAGTGTTGCTTACCTAAAAATAAGAAGTATCAATGTTGTTCAATTTTCAGGCTTATCCTTTCTAATTCTGATAGCAACTCAATACTGATTGTTTTCTCAAATGTTAAAATATCCAGAAGAGTTCTTCCAAAAATGATTCATGTCAATTATCTGCTTCACTAAAATTAAGGTCAGTGGGCCACTGAGAAACATGTGATGAGATAATCTAATCCAACATCAATTAAAAACAACCCTAAAATCCTAACTCCCAGCCCCAATTTCTAAAACAACCAAAGCCTATGCAGCAGAACCCACTTAATAAAAACAGAAATCAACAAAACCCATATCACAGATCAACAAAAGCAACAATAATATAGCACTAATAACTAAAAGAATAGATTTTTAAGCAATGTAGAACAAAATTTCTGAGTTCTTTACCTACGGATCTTGTTGCCCTGGCCCACCTGATACATGCCATAAGAGAAAGCGCCGAAAGCAGCAAGAAAGATGGCCATGGCGCTGGGGCCCGTGTTGGGGATACGACGGGCGTATCGGACCGGAGGGAACCCGCCCGGCGGCGGCCCGTCCTGGAGGATGGGCATGTCTTTCACGCTAGCCATTCCTGGCTTGTTTCTGATCACTGCCTCCGTCATCTTCGTGTCAGTTTCGAGTCTCCAAGTGCGTGTTGATTGCGAAAAAGGGGCACAAAAGAAGAACTCGGAGGAAATTTAACTCGCCGAACCTCCCAAATTTACATTTAAAAAAATTGTCCTTGAAAATACTTTTTAATTTAGAAAAACTGACGTGGCACACTTATGATTCATTAAACATGTAAAATAAGTTAAAATGAAAGAATTTAAACATATGTAGATAATATATAATTAACAGAAGTTTGTTTAAATTTTAAAAATTAAAAACGACCCCCACTCTTCAATCGCTTAATCAAACCAAATACCCAAAAAACGATCGACGAATACCTTTGATTTCTTTGCCATTTTCGGTAATGAAAGTACCCTATTCCAACAAATACTTAATCTTAAAGCTTCCTTATACAAAATCATGGCTGATATTCAGAAAGAGAAGGAAAACCTAACCCCACTCCAAATCCCAGACTCCGGAGGCGACGACAGTTCAAAGGCTGTTAAAGAGACGCTCCGGTGGATCATCCGATGAGTGAAGGTGGTCCAGAGGCAGAGGAGACGACGGCGACACAAGAGCAGAGAGAAGAATAGAAAAACGATTTTGAAGAGGAGGACGTCGATGAGAATTCAGGTGAGGATGAGGACGCCGACGAGAATTCAAGCGAGGATGAGGACGCCGATGAAGAAATGTTACGTTTTTTACTTGTTTTTTTTAATGGATGAGAAATTTGATTGATTTGTGCGAATTTGGCGGAGATGTAGTTGGTTTTATTGTTATGGTGGTTGTAACATTTTGTCGAGCAGTTGGCAGGCATTAGGGGAGTGGATTTGTTTGGGTTCCAAAGGACGAGGGAAGGCAAAGGAGTCCGTAAGGAGGTTGTTTGTAAGAGGTTTGTGGGCTGGGGATGGGCGCTGTGCGTGGCCAGCATTGCAATATATAGGGCAGCCCTCGAGCCCCCCTATTCCTCCACCTCCTGCCATCCTCAGCCCTCCAACCTTATGGAACCTACCACAACAGCCTTTGTAGGGCTTGCATTTGCTTCCCCAATCCTCTTGAGGCCAAAAACAACTTATCCCCATTGCCCTCGAAGCTCATATCCCCCAAATTGGCAGCCTATTGGTTGTTTTGGTTTTTTTTTTTTTTTTTTTTTTTGTTGATATTTAGTTTATATCGATTGTGCAGATTTTCCGAAACGTAAATTATAAAGACTTTGGGTTGGAGGTTGTAAGCGATAAGGTACTGTACTTCCCTGTAAGGGTGACAATTAAGGTGCGGTGTGATCAGGGTGACTAGCTCATCATCTTCAAACTAGATGACCTGTTGGGTGTGCTTATGTGTGGGTGGATGGGAAGAGTGGGCTTTAGAGTGATGACTTGCTCGGGCAATGCCTTTTTGCCGAAGAGTAACTTACTCCACTGATTTCTGAGCCGCTTGATATCATGTGGCAGAAACCTTCTGGCTTTGGATTTAGGAGAGAGGAGGACCGGTTTTTCTCATCCCTGTTTTTCATGGTGCTCTTACCCTTGTCTATCAACAAGTCTCGAAGATGTCCTCTTTTAAGTAAGGCTGTAACCTCCAACCTCAAAGCGATACAGTTGGTTGTATTGTGCCCATGATCATGGTGGAACTCGCACTAGTTGGTCATGTCCCTTTTAACATTGGGTCTAAGCTTGGGTGGCAACTCGACTATCTAACCCATCCCTTTTATTATTGCTACCACTTAGGTCGGCTTAACATTAAGATTATACTCAAGGACCACTAATGAAGAAGAACTAGAGGGTCCATATGCAGGCCGAGTTGGAGGGCGGTCATATAGTTTCTGATTACTTCTGTTGGAGGTGGGCGGTTTGTTTCATATTGGCGAGCTTTTGGGCTTCTGTCGCTTCAGCTCTGTCGGCGATCATCGTAGGGTATGTACCTTCTACAATTTGCCTCATCTTCCTCTCATCTTATCTAAATGATTGCTTAGGCCAAAGTGTCCTCCATGGTATTGTAGCCCAGTTTGGTGAGATCTTTGTAAAGTTTCCCATCTAGGAGTAGCTCTTTCCTGAAAGCCTCCACTGTTAATTTAAGATTGTAAGAAGGGATATATATCTCCTCCTTATTGAATCGACAGACGTATTCTACAACGACTCTCCTCTCTTCTGATAGATCCTATAGAGGTTGGCTGACAGCTTCTCAAGTTTCTTGCTGCTTGCAAACTGCTCAACGAACGTGTCAGTGAGTTAGGCAAATGAGTCTATGTAATTGTTGGGGAGATTTGTATACCATTGAAGAATGGGCCTTAATAGGCTAGAACCAAAGCTCTTGCACATACATGCTTCCCTGAGATCCCGTGGTATGGAAATGGCAAACGTCCTCTATTTGTAAGAGGCAATGTGATCATCTGGGTCGATTGTACCATCATAGGGTTTCATGTTTGGAATTGAGAAATCTTTTGAGGCAGCTCAGTTAAGGCTATGGAGTCAACGAAGGGTGAGTTGGCATAACTATAGGGAAGACTTTTCTTGGTCGGTGTATGGACTTCGGATATGCGTCTCATCATAACTTCTATGTCGGCCAACTTTTTTCCTAATGTTTGTTCAAGGGGAGTGGCGATAAATAGCAAGTCTAGATTGACGATTTGGGGATGGGTATTTCTGTCACTCGGTATGGTAGAGCAAGCTGAGTAACTGTGGGTAGCTTGGTGGCTAATGTTTTGTGTGTTTAGGGCCCCATTCATCCTTTCAGGATGAGTCATCTCGAGTGTAATGGTTCAGGTGGTTCTGTCGGCATGGATGGTTAAAGGTGCGACCTAGGGGCCGCTCGACCCATGAGGGTGAGCCGATTCAAGCGGTGTTTGGTAGGGGTGAGTGCTTGACCCATGGGGAAAAGCCAAGCTAGAAAGGTCTTGGATGTAGTGTGGGTCATTCATACTAATGGGATGGTCGATTTTGATGTTTTTTTTGCTGATTACTAGGGATGGCTTGAGTGAGCTAGTCACGGGTGATTAAGGGATTAGCTGATTGGGGTCATGTTTGCATGCTAGGCTTGCTACGTCAGTAATGTTGGGTGCCAAGCCATCCGTTATGGATGACTGGAGTTGGGAAGACTATGGATCTGAGGCTGAGGATATGGGGCCTGGGGTCATGAGTGGTTGCATGGAGTTTACCGGGACGCGGAAACGGTTCTCCAGTATTTGATTAAATGGGAAGTCAAGAGAATAGAATTGAGTTACCTTCTCCCGTAGGCTTTGATTCTTGGCTCGGATGTTGTTATTTTCAGCTTCCAGTGTTTTGATCTTGTCGACCTGTTGTCGCATTAGTGCCGAGAGAGCCTCAACCTTAGTCGCTAGGTCTGTTGAGGCAGTGTTTGTGATTTCAACGAGAGTTGATTGCTAGAGGCCCCACGGTAGGCGCCAAACTATAGATGCAAAAAATCTATGGTTACGAAAATATGGTCTAATCCTATGAGGTTGAGGTCATTGACAATCTGCTGGACCTGCACACATGAAGAGACGAGCGTGAAGTTTACGGGAAACTTCGGGGTGGTATTTCCCTTAGGCACTCTGACTCTCAAGTCAACAATGTTGAAAGAGATTATTTAATAAGAATTAAGGGAAAGAAGGATTACCGGGAGTTTTGTCGGAGACCAGGACTACGGTGAAGGCGTCAAGTTCTCGGGAGCAAGAACTTAGGAGCAAGTAGGTGATTTTAGTGGAGATAGAATGCTTAAAGAGAGGAGTGACCCCTGTTTATATAGCAGTTATATGATCTTTGTATCCTAGTAAGACTTTGAATCCATAGTGGTAGAGGTTTAATGAATAGGAAAAGATCCTGATTTGCTTGCCTTTGTAGGATTAAGAGTCCTAATTCACATAAGATACGAGATCTTGGGCAAATTAGGATAGAACCCAAGTAGGAAGAGTCCTAATCATCTTGGACCAACAAGTTTGGCCTTAGGTGGGTTAATGGTGATGCCCAATCTGGAGAGGGTTTGAGCTTAGGCCGTGTGCTCAGCCCATGACATGAATTCTGACGTAGGCCCAACCGAAATTGGACCACGACTTTGGGCTTTCATGGTAGAAAATACCTGTTTGGGCCTGATAAGGCCCAAGACAATTTTTGGCCCATACATCCAATATTGTTTATGTGTGATTTTTTTAGTAATATGATGATTCTATAAGATATTGTTATGGTGGATATGTTGATTAATTATTGAGTACATTAGAAGTGTCATTGTTTATTTTGGCTGATTTGTGAGGAATTTGATGTTTCAACGAGTTTGCATATTTGTTACCCTATTAGTGTGAAGTTCATGCAAAATGGGTGATACTTTGATAGTGATATATGCGAATTGACAATAGCAAAAATGCACTTGACATGAAATTCACACCAAGTGTATTTGGGTTTACACAAATCGACATTAGCAAAAATGCAGATAGCGTGATTTTTACACAAATTGAATTAACAAAGCATGAAGTGAAATTTGTCTAAGATCAGTTAGAGCAAATAACACACGAAATTACAGTTACTTAAATATATGCTAAATGCATTTTAATGCAATTTTCACTTACTAATTGAACTTATGGTCGTGTGAATTTATAGAGACAAATAGGAAATTATTGGAAATAAGAAGAGGAAGAAAAGGAGAACGTAATACTCTATAAGTACCCGTTTAATACACATTACAGTGATGTGTTGATTGTTCGTAGCCACAAATATGCAATGAGGTTACTATAGAACAAGCTTTAGCCCACTAGGGTGAGAATTATTCCAAGAAACTTGTTTCGAACAATTCTAGGACTTCAATACCTCTAGACTCAACATGGTGCTTACCCAATTTTTTCTACCAAGACAGATAACTAGTCAGGGGCTAAAGTAGAAGAGATGTGGTTCCATGTCAACGATGTGAATATTAGGCTCAACTGGTATGAGTTTGGATTTTGCTTCAATTTAACCACCAGGAAGACTCTCGTAATATCTACCTAGGTTTGCGACTGAGAGGATACATGTCCAGTACTTCATTAAACACAAAACAATCTAGTATCAGCATTTGACAAGTCTTTTTTTTGAATAATGACTTGACAAACCGAGAGGATGAGAACACAGTGACGATAACACATTATATTGTCTGCATTCAAGTTTAACGGGTACAGATAATACGAAGGTTATAAAAGAAAGGTAATGCAACTGGATGATTACTTTTCACTATTCAATCGCTATTCATAGGGGATTTCTGTGTGGCAAGTTACTTACAAAGCATTGAGAAAAGCTTTGGGTAACCATTGCCGCTCCTTTAACTTTGAAATTTTTTCAATAAGTAATACTTAAAATATCCATTTTATGAGCAAATATTTCCAGAGTTATTAAAAAAGCTTATTATTTATTGGTGATGTTCTCTTTTTTACAACAAAAATTTCAAAATTTAATATTTTTTTTATTACCTTTTCTTAAGTCTCAATCCATTTGTCTGAGTACAAATAAGCGTACAAATCTCTTAAGTTTCTTAATTAAATTTTATTTAAGAATTCCTAGAATATTGTCTATTATGTATTATGTTATTATTTCTAGAAGTATATATGTCTTTGAGGTAGATTATTTAGTATAAACAAAAACTAGAATTTAATATATAATAACAATAATAATTAGTATTATTATTATTATTATTATTTAATAGCATTTATTCCGAAAATAATCATAATAATGGTCTCAAATACCAAAAAGGATATAGGAAAATTAACCAAAAACAAAGGGGTTAAAAATTAAATCTTTCCAAACCCTAAGCCTCATCAACCAACAAATATTAATTTTTCTAAAATGCCCTTATGTATAACCCAAACTTTCTCTCAGTTTCTTTCTTTCTCTCCTTTGATTTTCTCTTTCTATCAAAGCTTTTCAAATCCGAATTTTGAGCCTGTTCAAATTCTTGACAAATCGAAGTATTATTTTCAACATTAATCAGTTGCTTCTCTAAGATTAAAATTGAATAAAGTCAAAAAACTTTATTGAAAGAGTTGGAAATGTTGCAAATAGAGACCATAAACGAAAATCCAAAGCAGTACATAATCCAAAACAGCAGAGAAAGCACAAGCAATACAAACAGATAATAAGCTGAATATAAAAGGCACACAGATTATAGTGGTTCGGTGATCACACAATTACCTACACCACTCTTCAGGGCAATAAGAAGAATTTACTATGAGATAGAGAACCTTACAGAGATTTACGCTCACCCTTTAACACATAGCAAAACCCGATGAAAAGCCCTCGTAAAACCCAAATCTCCAACCTCTCGCACACCACGCACAATAACAAATATTAGTGACAGATTTATACACAAGTGAAAGCAAAAAGAAAAATCCAACTAAGACCTACCACACCGTTCGATTCCATCAACGCTCTTTAGATTTCCAACACATCCAGAGATTCATACAAAACTTTCCTCTCTGTAACCAAGAGAGAAAGCTTGAGAAAACAGAATGAACAAACCTAATTTGCATTAGGTTTATTGAAGAATAGATTTGACATAATTGCCCCTTTAGTCTTTAACAAATAGCTTTGACCACCCAAGTTAAATTTGACTTCCACATGGGCATAGGTCAATTGCCACATCACAACAAATCTCCACCTTGGCATTTGATCATTGCCTTTCTTATGCCCTAGAATTCTTATAATTTTCTTCAATGTGCAGAAGGCTCTTAAAGAGCCTTAACTGTCCAAAATAACAGACTTAGTGAACATGTTTGCTAGGTTTTTTTTTCCAGGAATCTTCTCCACCTTAATGACTTTGTCTTTAATCAAATTTCTGATAAAGTGTGCAACTTGACACAATGTGTTTTGATCTCTCATGAAAAACTTGATTTTTGCACAGAAAAATTGCACTTTGGCTGTCACTTTTGATTGGAACCTGTTGCTGGTTCAATCCCATTTCATCAAGCATTCCTTGAGCCACATTGCCTCTTTGACTGCCTCTGTAATTGCAACATATTCTGCTTCCGTGGTTGACAGAGTAACAATTGCCTGCAAGTTAGCCTTCCAACAAACCAGATTATCCCAGATGAAAAACAGAAACAAGTCATGGATTTTCTATTGTCACATTTCTAGCATAACAACATCCCCATATCCTACAATGAGATTCACCTGATTTTGCCCCCTGTTGTAAACATACCAGTGGCCAGTACCCTTACATATTAAGCACCCATTTTACAACTCCCAATGATTCTTCCCAGGATTACTCATAAACTACTTACAGAACTGACTGCAAAGGCCAAATCTAGTCTGTACAAACATCAAATACATCAAGCTCCCTATACATTCGTACAAATGCAAGCCCTTCTTTCTTTTCTTCTTCTGTTTGGGCACTATACTGTAAGAGTTTAAAATGCTGTCCTAAAGGTGTTTTAACAGGTTTAGAATTACTCATGTTAAACTTCCTTATGATTTTTCCAGCATATTCTTCTTGTGACAACACCAGTTTTCCATTTTTCTATTCCTTTCAATATCTTCCTAGGATCTTCTTAGCTTGCCCTAAACTTTCATTTCAAATTGTCTACTCATCTCTCCTTGGAATTTAGCAATTTCAAAAGATCTTTACAAGCTAAGCATATCATCCCAGTACAAAGCCAAATAGATGTAGCATTCACAAACAAACACTTGAAATAAAAACAACCATCAAAGATACTTCGAATAAAACTAGCATTCACCAAAAACAATCAAATTTCCTATACCACTGCCTAGTGACTGCTTTAATCCAACAAGGATTTTTCAACAAACAGACTTGGTTTTAGACCCCTTTCAAAAACTCAGGTGCTCCTCAAAATTCTTTTTTAAATCACCATTAAGAAGGCTGTTTTGATGTCTAACTGCTTAATTCTAAATCAAACTGAGCTACAAGGATAAGAGAATTCTGATAGGGGTGTGTCTAACAATGGTGAGAAATTTCATTGTAGTCTATCCTTCAACTTGTGTGAAACCTTTGGCTACCATCTTGCTTAAAACTAGGTGCTTCTACCCTAGTATACCCTCTTTCCTTTTGAAAACCCATTTGACTTAACCACCCTACTGCCTTCAAGTTTGTTAACTTAAATCCAGGTCGATTCTGATTAGAGAATCATACTTTCCTGCCTGGCCAGTTTCCAATGCCTAGAATCTTTACTATCATGGCTTCATTAACAGTTCTAGATTCCTCATCAATCTCTTCAGCAACTTGAAGAGCAAAGGCTACCATATCAGCACGTGAGTACCTCTAGGTAGTTTAATTCCCTTTTTATTTATCTCTAGCTAGTTGATATTTTGTAAATCATTTCCATCACCATCATTATCATCATTATCATCTAAGCTAGGTTCATCCACCTGGGTTTGAGAAACTAAACAGGATCTGAAGCAGGATTGTTCAGGTTTGGAACTTCTCCACCTAGATCCAGATTAAACACCCGTGTCCTATCTGCATTGTCCTTCTTTCTGACTCAATACCCCAGCTCATCCTCATTAAACCTACACTCTGCTAATAATGCACCTTTTCCCTCCAATATCAACATTTGTAACCTTTAATACCATTAGTATACCTTAAGAAAATGCATCTAATAACCCTTGGTGTACTTATCAGTTTTTCTCATGAACAAACACAGTGCACCAAAAAACCCTACGGTTACCCAGACCATTCTCCATGGTTGTTTTGAAACTAAAGCTGAGGAAGGTATTTTGTTTATTAGATAAACAGCTGTGTGGGCAGCCGCCCAAACCTTGGTGGTTACATAGAACAGGATATAGGTTCTAACATTTTCTAGAATGGTCCTATTCATCCTTTCTGCTAAACCATTCTGTGGGGTTGTGGTTCTTACTGTTCTATGCCTCAAAATTCTACTTTCCACACAGACTATCAAACTCTTCATGTTATAAATTCTAAACTCCTTATCGGTTCTGAGTTTGATTTCTTCCCTATTGATTTTCTATCAGGACTTCCAATCTTTGAATTTCCTAAAGGCCTCTCCTTAGTTTTCAAGAAATAGATCCAGAGCCTCCTGAGTATCATCTATGATGTTAATGAATACCTAAACTCCAAAGATGGATATTTAGTTCGCCCCACACACATCTGAATGTAAATAATCTAAAATACTTAGAACAGTGGTTTCTCACACTAAACCTAATTTGTTCATCTTCCCATAAATGTAGTGATCACAGAAATCCAGTTCTTTACTTTATCTCCTCTAGAACTTTGCTTACTCAGCTCAACTAATCCTTTTTCACTAACATGCCCTAACCTCCTGATGGGAATGCAAAATGTCAATTTAACCCCCTTAATGTTTACTCTTTTATATGTATTTTGTTCCTAATTGTACTCATTATTACTTTATTTTGGTTTAGGAAGCAAAATGGAGGTGTTAATTGAAAAACGGAATAATTAGGGGAATTCGGACAGTTTCGCCACTGCTTCGTATTCTGGGCATAATTCTTCATCCGAGCTCCGATTGGATGATTCAAAATGCTGTGGAACGCTAAGAAAGAGATCACAACTTTCATGTTTTGAGTGTGTAGAGATACTAGCTGAATAAAGGTTGTAATCGAGGTTGAAGTGACGCACCTGCATGCCGAAGTCCGGGAGCATTTTGACTTGTTATGCAAGTCAGTCTATTATTGCAGTTTTGAAGACACATGCTGCACGAAAATTACAGCTGGGAAACACCACTTTCCTATTTATTAGGACTCTATTTTATTTTTTTCCATTAATTAAAATAGGATAATGTTATTTTAGGATATGAGAATATTTCTTTAGGAGATTGAGTGGGATTCGAATTCAAATTGGATAACAAGGAGATCAGATTGGTTTGAAGGCACCACGCCTCTCTCTCTTTTCCTCTCTGGAATTTTCTTTCTCTTGAGTTTTTGTGATGGCCATGAGCGGCTAGAACTTTTGTAACTGGTCAAAGAAACGGAACCTCGGAATCAAATAAACTGTGAGATCTTGTTTTTAGTGTTTAAATTCATGTTGAGTATTGAATGTTATTCTGTGCATATTTTCATGATTGATGCATTTAATTACTAGGAGGCCTACTAGTGTATTATTGTTGAAATCTACTGCAGTTTGATATCAAATCCGTAATTGTTGATCCCCCAACTTGTGAAGCAATTAGGGTTAGTAATTTGCTGCGTCAGGAATTAGTAACCTTACGAAGAAATCAACTAAATTAAATACAACGCTTGTGTTTGTGTTGTTTAGCTATCGATCTCCTAATTCTTAAGGCTCGATAGATTAAATCTTGAGCGCTGTCTAGGGTTGTTTAGGGGTAAGATTAATTAGGATCGCTTGTTTCTGATTAATATAATTAAGGAGAGATAGGAAATTAGTTCCAACGGTGAATATTCAATGTGTGAATTGATTATCTTTGCATCAATGATCAGTAGTAAGATTCCGATGGTGGATGTTGACAGAGACCAAGTTCGTCATTTTGATGAATTCGAATTAAAGTTTTTGTTTTTGGAGATTGTTTTCCTGTTTTTACACAAACCCCCCTGCCTTTTTCACATCAAAGAAAATTCGGCTAGCACTCTTCATGGGATGACCTTGCTTACCCTATTAAGTTCAGTAGTTAGGTTCGGAAGGTTTTAATTCTGGGTGCCTACAAACAGCACGCCAGATTTTGGCACCGTTGCCGGGGAGTGATTCTAGTGGATTATTTTTGTTTTTGTGATTTTTTTTTATTGCGTTTTTTGTTATACTTTTTTTATT
This sequence comes from Pistacia vera, assembly GCF_008641045.1. NCBI lineage: Eukaryota > Viridiplantae > Streptophyta > Magnoliopsida > Sapindales > Anacardiaceae > Pistacia > Pistacia vera. The sequence continues at coordinate 213,930 of NW_022196099.1, forward strand.
TTGCAGAAAAAAGAAAAGAAAAAAAAAACTGTGAACAGTAGTACTGTTCTGGATGAACAGTAGTACTATTCATAAGGAAAATTTTGGTTGAGTTAGGAGTGCTGCGAGTACCCGTTTCGAAGAAAACGACATTCTGAGCAAAACTATAAAAATTTCTAGCCCCACCCTCTTGAGGCCAAATTAGAATGTTTTGATACAGTTTTTGCCATTTTAGTGTTTCTAGCCAATTTAATTTAATTTAATTTTTTTTAAATTTCCTAGTTAGTTTTCAATTTTTGTCATTCATTCTAATTCTTGTATTAGGTTTTTTGTTGTATGACCAAGTCCTCTAACCTTGGTGAATTAACATTTGATCCAGAAATTGAAAGCACTTTGCGTAGGTTAAGGAAGGAAGTTCGGAGAAATTCTGAGGAAAGCAATTTGGCTTTTGATTCCCAATTTGCTAGCAACTCTAATATAGAAGAGGAGGACGTCATGGCTGGAAATCGGACTTTGAAAGAGCTTGTTGCCCCTGATTTGAATCAAGCACCTTTATGCATAACGTTTCCTGTTCTAGATGCTGCTGCTGCTACTACTTTTGAGTTAAAATCTGGACTAATACATCTCTTGCCCACTTTTCATGGCCTTGTAGGTGAAGACCCTCATAAGCATTTAAAGGAGCTTCATGTAGTTTGCAAGAGTATGAAACCTACGAGGGTGACCGAGGAGCAAATTAAATCAAGAGCTTTCCCGTTTTCTTTGAAGGATTCAGCTAAGGATTGGCTTTATTATCTACCCTCCGGAATATAACCACATGGAATGAGATGAAGAGATTGTTTCTGGAGAAATATTTCCCAGCTTCGAGGGCAGCCAACATCCGGAAAGAAATTTGTGGTGTAAGGTAGCATAACTGAGAGTCCCTACATGAATATTGGGAACACTTTAAGAAATTGTGTGCAAGCTGCCCCCATCATCAGATTAGTGAGTGGTTACTGATCCAGTACTTCTATGAGGGCCTCACATACACTGATAGGAGCATGATTGATGCTGCAAGTGGTGGAGCTTTGGTGGATAAGACTCCTGAGGCCGCGAGAAACTTGATTGCAAATATGGCGGCCAATTCTCAACAGTTTGGCAGTAGGCTTGACCTTCCATCTAGGCGTGATAATGAGGTAAATATTATTTGCATCAATGATCAGTTTGTAAGATTCCGATGGTGGATGCCGACAGAGACCAAGTTCGTCATTTTGATTGAATTCGATTAAATTGTTTTTGTTTTTGCTAAGATGTTTTCTGTTGACACAAACCCCAGCCTTTTTCACATCAAGAAAATTCGGCTAGACACTCTTCGTGGGATCGACCCTTGCTTCCCCTACTTACAGTTCAGTAGTAGGTTCGGAAGGTTTTAATTCTGGGTGCTACGATAGCTGCCAGATGTTATACATACTGAAAAATTTAAATGAGATTTGTGCTTAGTCATAGTTATTGGATATGCTTAAATTATGAGAAGTGTTTTTGAGATGTGATGAGAGGATGTAGTTTGAGATGAAGTTGGAGGAGATTGAGTAATTTCTTTGGGAGTGTTCTTTTATGACAGGAATTATAGCTATGTGAGGGAGTTTCCTCTCATTTTGGATGGTGGAAGAGAGGAGTAGAGTTATAGATAAAGTAAAGTTTGTGTATGCACATTAATTGTTTGATGAAATGCCCAAGTGAAAAACTGCCCTGTCACAGCTGTGACTTTCTGTGTGATTTTTGGGCATCTTACAGGTTGAACTGGGTTGAGACAAAAACATAAAAGTTATAGCCCTGTATCTAAGCTTTAAAAGAGACCAAAATCGTAGCAATACGATGTGTATAACTCAAGTTATACCTTCTTGAGTATGACCTGCGCAGAATGACTATTTTGGTGCAATATTGCATTTGTGCATTTCATAAGTGCACTAAGTAAGAAACTTTAAGCATGAACCATCCTTACGCAGTAATTGTGCATTGAGAAGTAGTTTGAGAAAGAGTTGAGAACTTTGTGAATGGGCTACTCTAAAAATAAAGAGAATGAGAAAATCTAAGAATGGGTTGGTGCTTTGTGAACTCCACCTGGAAGTTATGAAGAATGGGTTGGTGCTTTGTGAACTCCACCCGGAAGTTATGAAGAATGGGTTGGTGCTTTGTGAACTCCACCCGGAAGTTATGAAGAAGGGGTTGTTGCTTTGTGAACTCCACCCGAAAGTTATGAAGGATGGGTTAGTTCTTAGTGAACTCCACCCGGAAGTCACGAAGAGTGGGTTGGTGCTTTGTGAACTCCACCTGGTCGTGCCTCCGGTAAGATGAGGCTGTGACATACAACAGAAAGTTAATAGAAAAGAGCTTTGTGAAAGAGAAATAGAAAGAGAAAATAAATGAGATGAGAAGAGTGTAAGGAAAGAATTACGAGAAAGAGTTACAAGGACAGACAAGTAGAGGATTTACTTACTGAGCATTATTTTGTGCTCACCCCGTTGTTTCTCTTTGTGTTTGCAGGATCTAGGTGAGGACGCGGTCGAATGGGCGTCGGCAAGCAAGGGGCAATAGCTACACTATCCACTGTTTTGGATAACTTTTACAAATGATACCTTACTTTGTATAAAGAATGATTATATGTATTAAAAGAAAATTTTGGGCCCATTTACTTTTGCTAATAAAAATGTATTTTACTTGATGTATTTCTATGAGTATCCTAGTATGAAACAGTTACTACAATGTGTTTGGTTGGTTCGAATAAATTAATGAATAATATGTTTGGTTTGAAGGATAAATGAGTGGGTATGTTATATAAATTACTAAATTACTTCCTTTTTAAATATTAATATAACAGTCATTTTCATTATTATTTTTTGAATAATTTCTTTTAACCCCCTATTTTTTTAGATTTAGCAAAAACACTATAACAACCAAAAACGTTTTAAACTTAACAAAAGCACCCCTACCCACCCTAAGCCACTGTTGGCGGCCGCTGGCAGTGCCACAAATCTGGTCGTGACGCTGATTAGTGCCACAGATCTAGCCGTGAAATGGCCAAGTCTTTGGCCGTGAAATGCCAACCGTTTCACAACCAGATCGGTCACCATTTCACGACCACATCCTTGGCAGTGAAACAACCATATCTGGCTTTTTTTGGATCCGAAAAAGCCTCACCTGCGCACGGTCGGCCATATAGGGGCAGTTGTACGCCATTATGGCGACTTTTGGCAACCTTCGGTGGCGGTCGACGGTGGTTATTAGTGGTGGCTAGTTCTGGGTATAATGGCATTTTTGTAAATAATGGTAATAACAAGGGCAATGTCTGTAATTGTTTGATCCCTCCAACTTGTTGAAATCTACTGCTAGTGTATTATTTGTTGAAATCTACTGCTAAGTTTGATATCAAATAAATAATTGTTTGATACCTCCAACTTGTGAAGCAATTAGGGTTAGTAATTTGCTGCGTCAGGAATTAGTAACCTTACGAAGAACATTCAACTAAATTAAATACAACCGCTTGTGTTTGTGTTGTTTAGCTTCATCGGTCTCTCTAATTCTTAAGGCTGCCACTAGATTAAATCTTGAGCGCTTGTCTAGGGTTGTTTAGGGGTAAGATTAATTAGGATCGCTTGTTTCCTGATTAATTACAATTAAGGAGAGATAGGAAATTAGTTCCAACGTGAAGAGTACAATGGTGAATTGATTATATTTGCATCAATGATCAGTTGTAAGATTCCGATGGTGGATGCGACAGAGACCAAGTTCGTCATTTTGATTGAATTCGAATTAAATTGTTTTTGTTTTGCTAAGATTGTTTTCTGTTTTGACACAAACCCCCCAGCCTTTTCACATCAAAGAAAATTCGGCTAGACATCTTCGTGGGATCGACCCTTGCTTACCCTACTTACAGTTCAGTAGTTAGGTTCGGAAGGTTTTAATTCTGGGTGCCTACGATAGCATGCCAGATTTTGGCGCCGTTGCCGGGGAGTGATTCTAGTTGATATTTTGTTTTTGTGATTTTTTTTATGCGTTTTTTGTTATATTTTTTTTATTTTGCAGAAAAAAAAAAGAAAAGAAAAAAATTGTGAACAGTAGTACCATTCCGGATGAACAGTAGAATTCATAAGGAAAATTTTGGTTGAGTTAGGAGTGCTGCAAGTACTTGTTTCGCAGAAAAGACGTTCTGAGCAAAACTAGAAATTATTTCTAGCCCCCCCCTCTTGAGGCCAAATTCGAATGTTTGATATAGTTTTTGCTGTTTTAGTGGTTCTGGCCAATTTAATTTATTTTTTTAATTTTTCTAGTTAGTTTTCAATTTTTGTCATTCATTCTAATTCTTTATTAGGTTTTTTGCGTATGACCAGGTCCTCTAACCTTGGTGATTTAACATTCGATCCAGAAATTGAAAGACTTTGCGTAGGTTAAGGAAGGAAGTTCGGAGAAATTCTGAGGAAAGCAATTTGGCTTTTGATTCCAATTTGCTAGCAACTCTGATATAGAAGAGGAGGACGTCATGGCTGGAAATCGGAACTTGAAAGAGCTTGCTGCCCCTGATTTGAATCAAGCACCTTTATGCATAACGTTTCTGTTTTAGATGCTGCTGCTACTACTTTTAGTTAAAATCTGGACTAATACATCTCTTGCCCACTTTTCAGGCCTTGCAGGTGAAGACCCTCATAAGCATTAAAGGAGCTTCATGTGGTTTGCACGAGTATGAAACCTACGGGGGTGACCGAGGAGCAAATTAAATTAAGAGCTTTCCCGTTTTCTTTGAACGATTTGGCTAAGGATTGGCTTTATTATCTACCCTCTGGAACTTAACCACATGGAACGAGATGAAGAGATTATTTTTGGAGAAATATTTCCCAGCTTCGAGGGCAGCCAACATCGGAAAGAAATTTGTGGTGTAAGCAGCCACAACGGAGAGTCCCTACATGAATATGGGAACCGTTTAAGAAATTGTGTGCAAGCTGCCCCCGTCATCAGATTAGTGAGCAGTTACTGATCCAGTACTTCTACGAGGGCTTACATACACTGATAGGAGCATGATTGAGCTGCAAGTGTGGAGCTTTGGTGGATAAGACCCCTGAGGCCGCGAGGAACTTGATTGCAAATATGGCGGCCAATTCTCAACGTTTAGCAGTAGGCTTGACCTTCCATTAGCATGATAATGAGGTAAATATTTCTTCCCTAGAACAAACAATCTCTAGTCTAACTCTCTTGTTCATCAAATGGCTGTAGGGAAATGCAAACAGTGAAGGCTTGTGGAATTTGTTCGGTAGTAGGGCATCAACTGATATGCCAACTCTTCAAGGGAGCCTGTGAGCAAGTAAATGCAGCAAGTAGTTTTCCTGGACAAACCGCAAAGGAAGTATGATCCTTATTCGAGCACTTATAACCCTGAATGGGGATCATCCTAATCTTGGCTATGGGAATCCACAAAGAGTCAGCCCTACCCTCAAAATGCCCAAATTACCAGCAGTACAAGCAGCCATACCCCCCTAGACAACAACTAGACCAAACTGCTAATTCTATTATGTCTTTAGAAGATATTGTTAAATCTCTTGCTACTAACACTTTGCAATTTCAACAGGAGACGAGGGCTAGTGTTCAAAGTTTGAGTAGAATCAATAGGGCAGATGGCAACAGCAATCAGTAAGCTAGAGGCGCAAAGTTTGGGGAAATTACCTCTCAAACGGTGGTCAATCCAAGAGAGAATGTAAGTGCAATCTCTTGAGAAGTGGTAAAGAGGTTGAGATTCCAATAAAGGCGCCTGCACGTCGAAGGAAGAAAAGGAGGAAAGAGGTCATTGTAGACAGACGTTCCCACGACGATGGTGTTCCTAAGCGTAAGTTTCCACCTTTGTCGATTATAAACCAATACCCCCTTTCCTCAAGCTTTGGCAGAATCTAGAAAAGACGAGCAGAACAGAGATATAATGAGCTTTTCGTAGATGCAGGTAAATATTTCATCTTAGATGCTATTAAACAAGTACCTCGTTATGCAAATTCTTGAAAGAATTGTGCACACTAAGAGGAAACAGAAACTTAAGGGGTGTGAAAAGGTGAGAGTGGGGAGAAATGGTTCTGCAGTGATTTAGGAAAACTTCCAACGAAGTGCAAGGATCCAGGTATGTTTACATCCCTTGTACGATAGGTAACACTAGGTTTGAGAAGGCCATGATAGACTTAGGAGCTTCTATTAGTCATGCCATATCCATATATGCTTTTTGAAACTTGGACCTTTGAATAAAACTGGTGTGTGTGATTCATAGCAGATGGATCTAATGCCTATCCTAAGGGTGTAGTTGAGGATGTTTTGGTACAAGTAATGGCTTAATTTTCCCTACTGATTTCTGTGTACTTGATATGGAAAAATGGTGATCAAACTGCCCCTATTTGTTAGGAAGACCATTCTTAAAAACATCCAAGACTAAGATAGATGTTCATAGTGTGCATACTTACAATGGAATTTGATGGTGAAATTGTTAAGTTGACATTATGATGCCATGAAATATGATGATGATGATGATGATCATGTTTATTCTATTGATGTGGTTGATTCTTTAGCACAGGAAGTTTTTGAACTCAATGGAAAAGATGGATTGGGAGTTACCATTGTAAGCATCTTGAGGAAGAGAATGAGGATTAGCTTTAGTATTGATTTGCAGGAAACGATTGCAGCATGAATAGATTCTCCAAAGTTACAGCAGCAGTCAGGTAAATTTCCTTGTATGCATTACCAATTTCTAACGAGAGGCCTTTACCTTCTGTTTGTAGGCCCCCGTTCCAGATTTGAAGCCTCTCCTAGTTACCTCAAGAACGTGTTCCTGGGAGATGGTAGAATGTTACTTAGTGCATCGCAAGAACAAAAGCTTGAGTCGGCCAACGAATAAACAAAGGCGTGCTTGGGAGGCAACCCAAAGGGAGTTTATTTTCTTCTGCATTTTAATTTGGTTATTTTTGCCCTTTCTTTGCATTTCATCTTCCATTGGGGACAATGCAGTTTTAAGTGTGGGGGGGGGGGATTTAGGTTGATTTAGGTTGTGTTTTAATTTATGTGTTGATTTAGGTTGTGTTTTAGTACGTTAAAAAAAAAAAAAAAAAAAAAATCTACCTAGTTTAAGGGTATATCGGCTGGAAACCAGAACCCGCCTTAAAAACTGCTAGCAGTACTTGGCAACTCGGGTATACAAAGCCACGTACACTCTAAACAAAATACCCCCGCTTTGTTTTAGGAAGGTTTATGCTTAAGTCATGTCTTTGAACGTCTAGTGATGCATGAAATAGTAACTTGACTTTGTTGTGAGCATATTCTTGACTTAGGATGTTAGCAATATTTCATAAAATAGAGTTAATCATATTTGACTCTTGTAGTTTGAAACAATATGTATTGAGAAGTTTGTAGACTTGGTGACGAAGCATGATTGAGGAATGTATAACAACCCTTAAAGAAAAAAAAAAAAAATTGTTTCTCTTAAGCTAGTCCTAATGTGGGTTTAAGCAATGAAAAAAGAAAAGAAAGGTATGTGGTGAGTCGAGATGGAGTGTAAAACGCACTCATCATAAACACAACCATGAATGAGATGGACATAAAATGCACTCATTCTTTTTCAAAACAGAAAAAAAAAGAAAGAAAAAAAAAATGTATCGTAGTTTGCTACCCCGTTTGTAGTAGTAAAGAGAAACAGTAAAAGAAAAGTGAGAGGGGAGTTGTACATGAATTGGTTGTGATTAGTTCCCGTTTGCATTGACTGATTAAGAGTAATTGTGGAAGATGATAAAGAGAGATGAATGTCATTAACTTGTTTTATTTATTTTGCTGCTTCCCAAGTTAGGTATGAATATGCATGGATTAAATATTGTTGCTTATGCATCATGCTGATGTTCTTGAGAGACTGAGATGATGGTGTTCTGATATGACTGAGTGTAAGGTTTGTTTGAATTAGTTGCCCGGGACGTGCAAAAGCTAAGTGTGGGGGAATTTGATTGGAATGCAAAAGTCATATTTAACCCCCTTAATGTTTAGTCTTTAATGTCTTGTTTTCCTAATTGTACTCATTATTACTTTATTTGGTTTAGGAAGCAAATGGAGGTGTTAATTGATTAGGGGAATTCGGACAGTTTCGCCAGCTTCGTATTCTGGGCATATTCTCTCATCCGAACTCCGATTGAGATGATTCTAAATGCTGTGGAACGCTAAAAAGGAGATCTACAACTTTCATGTTTTTAGTTTTTAGAGATACTGGCTGAATAAAGGATGTAATCGAGCTTGAAGTTGACGCACCTGCATTGCCGATGTCCTGAGCGTTCTGACTTGTTATGCAAGTCAGTTATTTTGCACGTTTTGAAGACATATATGCTGCACGAAAATTACAGCTGGAAACACCACTTTCCTATTTATTAGGACTCTATTTTATTTTATTTCCAATTAGAATTAAATTAGGATTAATGTTATTTTAGGAGGAGACATTTCTTTTAGGAGATGAGTGGGATTCGATTCTAAAATTGGATTTTAAAAGGGAGATCAGATTAGGTTTGAAGGCCCCACGCCTCTCTCTCCTTTCCTCTCTGGAATTTTCTTTCACTTGAGTTTTTGTTATGGCCATGAGCGGCTAGAACTTTTTAACTTGGTCGAAGGAAACGGAAACCTCGGAATCAAATAAACTGTGAGATCTTCTGTTTTTAGTGTAAATTCATGCTTGAGTGTTGAATGTTATTCTGTGCATATTTTCATGATTGTGCATTTAATACTAGGAGGCCTACTAGGTATTATTGTTGAAATCTACTGCTAAGTTTGATATCAAATCCGTAATTGTTTGATCCCTCCAACTTGTGAAGCAATTAGGGTTAGTAATTTGCTGCGTTAGGAATTAGTAACCTTACGAAGAAATTCAACTAAATTAAACAAACGCTTGTGTTTGTGTTGTTTAGCTTCATCGATCTCTCTATCTAAGGTTGCCACTAGATTAAATCTTGAGCACTTGTCTAGTGTGTTAGGGGTTAGATTTATAGATCGCTTGTTTCTTGATTAATTACAATTAAGGAGAAATAGGAAATTAGTTCCAACGGTGAAATTCAATGTGTGAATTGATTATCTTTGCATCAATGATCAGTTGTAAGATTCCGATGTGGATGTCGACAGAGACCAAGTTCGTCATTTTGATTGAATTCGAATTAAATGTTTTTTGTTTTGCTGAGATTGGTTTTGTTTTTACACAAACCCCCCAGCCTTTTCACATCAAAGAAAATTCGGCTATGACAACTCTCGTGGGATCGACCCTTGCTTACCCTACTTACAGTTCAGTAGTTAGGTTCGGAAGGTTTTAATTCTGGGTGCCTACGACAGCAAGCCACTAGGCCTTGGGTTGACCAATTAAACCGGTTTCACCATCATCAATATGTAAAAAAAGTTTGAAATTCAGCTAAAACACCCTAAAAATTACATATAAGTATCTACAAGTTTGAAAATCCTACAAAACACCCCAAATTATACTGTCCAGTCAACAACCCAGGCCAAATAAGGCTTGTTTCTAGCGTCAAAACACACCACGTCACCATGAAAACTCTCCCCTCAGCTGCCTAACCAAAACCCATCTCACCCCACCCTCGTTCGCCTCGCTAATTGTTGATAACAAACTGTTGTTGCCACCAATTTATTTTGAGATTTTCGCTTGTTTAGTCACCAAAAATCACTTCATCCACATCTTTGACTCACCAGCCTTCCTCTCAAAACCTCCAACATCCAGCCACCCATTGTTGCCTAGTTGTTCTAATTTCTAGGGCTTTCCATGAACAATTAAATTGGTAACTCGGCCCAGTGAAGGCCTCAGATCTCAGTTGAACTGGCTAGGTCAAATCAAGTTATAAAACAATGTTGAAAATGCATGCCAAGTTTGGGAATTTCATCACATAACCCCACCCCCTCTTACATTTAAAAAGAAAAAAAAATGCTACTAAAACACTTGAAAAACCTAACCATCTATATTGAACTGGATCTTGGTGGTGACTGGTGAGTAGAAGCTTCAACAGTCTCTTTGCAATGGTTGATTGAAGGGCTTTTGGTGCAAAAAGTCACTACGTGTGCAAAACAATACCAATTGGTTAGAACTCCAAGTGTTGTTTATACCAACTTTTGTCTAAGAGGCTCAATAAGGGTCAAGATGATTTGAAGATCATTCACTGTCTCAACAAAGCTCATTGAGCTCCATTTAAAAGCATGTTTCTTTTAACTCTTCTCTGAAGACCAACAGACTAAAGCCATTTCAATGGGGTATTTCGGTGTGGCTAGGTAAAAGCAAGTCATTTCTCGAATTAGACCCACTTAGGGGACCATAATCGATACCTTAGATTAATAAGTACAAAAGTCGTTTTACGAAAGCCCAAATGACATTGCATGCAAATTTGTATTCCTTCATGCATCTTAGGCATAAAACTACATTATTCCAAGTTTTAAGTCATCGACATTTCAATTACAAAAAAAAAAAAAAAAACCTTGTTTTTATTGTTTGTTGATCGTTCAATTGATTTTTTTTTTTAATGAAAATCGTTATTGTTTTACGGTTTCATCATTTTATAATTTGTTTATTTTACAAAAAAACCATTTATTTTGATAAAACCTTCTCTATTTTTTTTTTTAATTTCAAAAATTCAGTGATTGTATTATTTGTTTTATAATTACTGAAAAGCTCCTATATAAATGTTTTTCCTATTTCTTTTTATTTTAAATTTTTTTTTTTAAAGATAATTCCAAAGCCCAAATCACGTGCTAATACTCATTACACTTTGATATTTGAATTATTTTCTGACAAAATAGTTTCCAAAAATAGTATTTTTGGTTGTTGTTAAACGTCATTTTTACCAATTTCGAGTTTTATAAAAATCATCAAACCTAGATACATTCACATGTGCTTTTACGGGTTTTAAAGTTTAATTTAAATCTTTATTTATTTCATTTTTAAAAAGGAATTTTATATTAAAGCCTTTTCTAGTTGTTTACAATAAAAACATTGTTTTCTAATTAATTTCTTTCATTAAATTTGTTTGTAAAACCTAAAATAAATGTTACAATATTTACCGTATGATTTGACGAATTCCTTAACATTAATTTAGCTTAGTCTTTTTTTTGGTTAATTAAATTTCATTTTATAAAAACATTTTATCTCATCAAAACTCCTTATTTTTATTTTTTATATATTTCTTCTCATGTTAATGTGACTTTCCAGCGAATTGTCTTCTTTTATACGTATTTTAAACCCCTTTATTATTATATATTTTCTTTATCTCTAATGATTGATTATATTGTAAGGTTTTAATAGATTAAGAAGCGGAATCAAAATCAATTTTTTTTCCAATAAAACCCAAAACCAAGGGTATGATTATATGTGTTTTAATAAAACCATTCATGGTTATCATTCATACCTAACGATTGGAGGCTCCTTCAATTGATTTCTACATTCGGTTTTGCAAATAGATCTAAGCACAGGATCACACTTGTGGTATCCACATGAAGGCAATACAATTCAACCTTGATTCAATTGCTAGATTGAATCAAAGCAACCTCGTGATCTATCATGATAGATCTTTATTCCAAGGATGTAGGCTGCTTCTCCTAAGTCCTTCATGGAGAGACACTTGGATAACCAATCTTTACCGATTGCAAGTTCCATATATCATTCTCGATGAGAAGTATGTCATCGACATACTATACCAAGGATGCTACTATGCTCCCACTTATTTTCTTGTAAACACAGGGCTCATTTTTGTTCTTGATAAAACTGAATTCTTTTATAATTTCATCAAAACAAATGTTCCAGCTCCTTGAAGTTTGCTTGAGTCCATAAATAGACCTCTGCAACTTGCATATCTTATTAGCTTCTCCATCATGAACAAAACTATCGGGTTGTGTCATATACACGTCCTCTTCAAGGTTTCCATTCAGGAAATCCATTTTGACATCCATCTGCCAAATTTCACCGTTGTGATATGCAACAATCGCAAACATAATCCAGATAGATTAATCATGACAACTGGTGAAGAGGTTTCTTCATAGTTAATACCATGAATTTGTTTGAAACCTTTGGCAATCAATCATGCCTTATAGGTATGCACCTTGCCATCCATGTTAGTCTTCTTCTTCAAGACCCATTTACACCCTATGGGTTTTACCCCTTCAGGTAGATCCACCAAAGACCATAACTGCTTTTGGTACATGGAGTCCATCTCAGATTTCATGGCTTCAAGCCATTTAACAGAATCTGGATCCGATATAGTGTCATCGTAGGTTTTGGGTTCATTGTCTTCGTAGACTAGTATGTCACCATGTTGAGTCATGAGAAAACCATATCTCTCAAGCTCATGACGTACTCTCCGAAACCTACATAGCTTATGTGCTACTTGAGGTGGTTCACTTTGATCCACAAATTGTGGAGTAACCTCCTTACAATGTTTAACCACTTCTTATGGCACATCCTCCCGTCCTTCGTCTAATGTATCTTATGGTTCTAAAACTTCATCGAGTTCCACTTTTCTCCCACTAGTACCTCTTAGGAGAAATTCCTTCTCTAAGAAGACACCAGTACAAGTAACAAAAACTTTGCGCTCTTCTGGGTGGTAGAAATAATATCCTTTAGTCTCCTTAGGATGCCCCATAAAAATACATTTATTAGACTTTGGGCCCGGCTTGTTTGAAGTCAATTTCTAGACATAAACTTCACAATCCCAAATCTTCAAATAAGACAAATTGGGCTTTTGCCCACCCCACAGTTCATATAGAGTCTTATCCATAGACTTTGACGGCACACGGTTAAGTACGTGAATCGCAGTCTCTAGGGCATAACCCCCAAAATAATGCGGGTAGATCACAAAAACTCATCATGGACCTAACCATATCAAGTAAAGTCATATTCCTCCTTTTAGACACTCCATTGTGTTGGGGTGTGAGCAGAGAGGTGATTTTTGATATTATCCCACATTCCTTCAGGTATGTTTAACTTAACTTGCCACACTCGGCATAGTTGTTAGTTTGATATTATCCTTATTGTCTGTTTTAAGAACATATTATTATGAAATAGTTCCATAAAGAATATTATTTATACTAAAAGACAACCATCCATTAGTAAAGCAATATTCTCACTTGTCCAAAGTGGACACAAAAATATCATTTCTAGAAACTGAAGGAAAAACATAATAATTCCACAAGTTCCAAGTAACAACCCCATAGGCAAAATTAGATAATAAGATCCTATAGCTAATGCAGCATCATGTGCTCCATTTCCAACTAGTAGGTCCACCTCTCCCTCGACGAGCAATCTACTTATTAGGAATCGATCTACCCAACGTAGTAGAAAAACAAAAATCAAAGGATGAATCGATTCCTTTAAAACCCAAGATCAAAGCACAGATTATATAGTTAACACGTTAAATCAAAATTCTGCAGAGAATATAAATGATCAAGACAAGGTTCAGAGATCTTACACATGTTTTGAGGCTCCTTCACTTTGTCTCTAACTCAGATTCGCTACCGATTCAAAATAGAATCAAACCAATGGTGATCCACACGAATACAATTCAGAGAACCAAAGAGGGATTTGCTAGATCCTCTTTGGCTTCAAGAATCACATTGAATCAAAGGAAAATTTTGATTCAAGAACCCAAGGGTGGCGTGAGAGTAAAGGGAAGAGAGGGCAACCTTTTGCCTTTTCAATGATTGAAAAGTAATGAGAGATATCTCTTCTTCTCTCAACACACATGCACTTATATAGGGCATGTGTGAAAACCCTAATCCCATTAGGGATAAGAATGGGCTTCAACCCTCATTAACCTCTGTATCCAAACACTTTCAATGTGTATTTTATTTTAATTATTATTATTGTAATTAAAATCAATTAATATATTTATGAAATATATGAACATTTAATAATAATAATAATTCATTTAAATATATGCATACATATATTTAAATATAATCTCATTGATTTGATTTAATATTAAATCTAGGCAACAACCTCAACAAATCTAATGGCACTATGAGATTACCAAAATACCATTTTTTCCTAAAAGATGAAAATACCCCTTGGACAAACTAATTCTCAAATTATCTTCTATGTGTGTAACGCGTAGGCTCCTTATCATACCGGCAGTGTGTAGTATCATGATTAACACCAATTAATCATCTCACTACACATAGACCAAGATTGGCCCCTAGTAAGGCATCATGACCACCCGATAGATTCGTATTCAACGAAATAGCTACCTATAAAAAATATGGTTACCGTGCAATCAAATCCTTTCATCATGTGTTATCTCATCGAGACCGAGGTATAGAAATAGTGTCAACCTCAGTTATCCTCGATATATTTGTATTCAGTTACTATGCCAATGACTAAAATAATAAATTAGTTTTAGCAACAACTCAATCCCACTGTGATCACATATTTAGTGTCATTGTCATTAACTAAATTGTGCCATGAGATAACTTCTCCTGTACCCGGGAGTGATATATCCTCTATTGATCCACCATAGTCTTGATACATTCCTCAATGCAGCCAATCACTACTGTATTGACAACTTTGAGTAGAAATGCGTTGGCCTAGTGTCAAACTACACCAATCGATGCACAAGGCGCTCTGGTGATCTCAAGTCTGAGGATCAGATGCACTATCATTTGTTAGAGGATTTGCTCTATAGACACTAGGGTTACCATCTATATGGAATCCTCTAATGGGTTAGTCCAGTGAACTTGCCTACAGTAAGCACCCATGTGTTGCATCAGGTTGTCAGCAAAAAACCTTGAGAAGTGAGATGTATCATTGCTTTTCGATAGGGTTGTTCAACACTATGATAGCCTTACTATATTATATGTGTCCTTGGTCAGAATAATACTAGGGCTACAGACATTTCTAGAATGGCCACCATATGTGCTCATAGGGTTCTCACTATCAAGATTTGAAACACTTGATACCCTCGTCACGGTTCTACCATTCTAAGGACATATATCAATACATATTGCAATAATAATGATTTACGCGATATAGAATAAAATGCCTTTTATTATTGATTAATGAACATTATTACAAAGAGTCAATTCTACAATAATTGATTGGCTCTAGGGCATCTACTCTAACANTTTCCTACAACATGCAAATGTAGCAAGTATACTAATCGCACAAGTAATAAAATGATGAGTAGAGTATCGTTCCCACGAGGATTGTTAGCTAAGCACTAAGTTTTCTACCGTTTTCAAGTTGGAGCAACCGAAAACTTTGGATTGATGGGAGCTAATTCTAATTAAACTTAACAACAACTTTTAAACTAAAATTTAACTAAGAATGCAAAAATGAAAATACGGATAATCAATTCAAGCAAACGGGTAGGGTTTTGACTTCATTTGGATTTTATAGGTTAAACCTAAAAATTACACTACATTCACATTCGTACGCAATGGTTGTAAATCGAACTCACTATGGTTTTAAACATACCCTCTCGGGCTATGTTTTCCTATTCATCCTTATTAACCTTCCGCACCCAACAATTTGACGGTTAACAATTCCAAACTCATTAAGCAAAAGAATCCTACAATGATTTCATTAATTCATGAATCTATCTCTAGCATCCAATACTGTAATGGTGATTACCCAAGAAGCCTAACATGATTCATTTCTCAATCTCATCATGCTCATCACATAAAGCATTAAAACTCAGAGTAAACACACAACCAGAGCATACTCATATGAATATAAAACAATCAAAAACTTAACCCATTAAAAATCCAAACTACCATCAAAACCCTAACCCAAAATGGGTTAGTTCATAGCTAAATCAACAATACAAAAACGAATAACGAAATCAATCAAGCTGAACATAATGAAAATGAGATAAAAGATAAGAAATCTCCCCAAAAGATGAATCCCTTAGTTAGAATCGAATCTTCACCCTTGTTACAATCAAAATCGCTCAAAAAATTATCCAAAGAAAATGTAAAAGCTGCTTAACCTAAAAGACGAAGACCCCTGGGCAAAATGCTAAGTGTTTCTTTTATACCTCACCCTAATTACCCAGCCAAAAAGATGCAAAAAGTAAAACTGTGCGTTTAACAAAATTGAAAATACTGACCGTCGTCGCGGCGAAGAGTGAAGCAGACACGCTCATCCCTGGCCTACTTCGCCGCGGCGACGTACAAATCTTCGCCGCGGCGAAGCTTCTTGAAAAGTTCTGAAATTACAGAACTGCCTCGCTTCTTCACTTGATTCTTCGATTCTTGGTGCTCTCTCTTTGGAACAAGCCTTATCGTGCTTTATCCTGCTTCGGAACTCTCCTATCTTCTGAGATCCGCTAACTTCTGAGTCAAAAACTTCCAATTTTGTCCTTATTTGCTCAAAATATCCATTTTAACCTGAAACACAAAATGTCAAGAATTAAGCAACAATTCAGGTCAAAATGCACTAGAAAGTACCTGAAATCCGACTAAAAGGTCGCATGAAAACTGTATAATCCATGGATTATCAAATACCCTCAAACTAAAGATATGCTCGTCCCCGAGCATACGGTTCAAAACTAACGAAAACAAAGACAACTAACAACAAACAAAATCACAAAACACACACAACAAAACTGAAAAACAAAATGAACAAAACCAACAAAACTCAAATTCCACAACGAATTGCCTAGAAGTTGCACATGTCTAAAAAATTGTTGAAAAATTATTAACAGGAAATGTTCAACACTCCAAGAAGTTATAAGCTACATCGACTGTCTTCCTCAATCTGTCCACCAAGTAGGTGATCTCCACTTCAATCCACATTCCAACTTCCTAGATTATTTTATGCAAAAATGTAAAGTTTATCAAATGGTGGCAGACTCCATAAGCCTAAATATCGAACTACTCTCCACTAATAAGGACTAGACAAAGATAAGAATCAAAAGGTCTTTAAAAGCTTGCAACGTTAGGCTCGGGTAGTGGTTTCCAATAAAAAGGATAGGAATAACAAAGTAAGAGAACTCGGTTGTCCTAAAGCAAAACTAAAATCACATCGAACCTCACTTCTTCTTAACCACCAATAGACATGTCCACTAATTCAAAGCCATCAAACGCGTATCTTTCTTATTTTTGGATACCACAAACGCGGGGGAAATTCGTTTAAGGTGTACGTGGCGTTGTTAAACCTGAGGTCGCCAAGTATTGCTAGGCAGTTTTTAAGGCGGCTACTGGTTTCCAGCCGGTATACCCTTAAACTAGGCAGAATTTGGGGTTTTTTTTTATTTTTTTATTTTTTTTATTTTTTATAAAACAATCAATAATTGAATTAAATTGAGTTGACTACCTCTTTTGTTTTTATTTCTTTTCTTTCAACCCCCAAACTATTCTTTTGGCCTCTTCCTCATTTTTCTTCTCGCAACCCCCAAACTATTCTTTTGCTCATTTGTACACTCTTCCCGTTCTTTGTTTTGCACTAGGACCAAATTCTCCTAAGGGTACGATAGAGTGTTTAGGGAAAAAGGATTGGACAATTTTGTTGTTTTCCAAGAAAAATAAAGCAATAGAATTCATACGGCTCAAATGGGTGACTAGGGATAATTTCATTCATGGGTTGGCTAGAAAGGCTCAAATGTTCCGAAAAATGCCTAAATCATCTCCTCACCCATGTCTAATCCTAAAATTTCGCCTCAAGCACTTCTCAACTAGGTTCTAGAGTCCACCAACATTATCAAGACTTTACCTAACCACATAAAATGAATCTAAGCATGCCGAAAAAATATGAAAATGGTGGTTGAACCACTCAACAAACCTTAATCAAAATCCAGTCAATAAACATAAACTTGAAGCAATGCTTAACATTTCTCAACAATAAAATTGCAACAACCCTATTCTCATCATTGACTTGTGCAATTCATCATTGGCAAACAAACAACTAAAGGAAAGAAAAACTAACAAATTTTTTTTTTTTTAGTTTAAGGTGTACATGGCGTTGTTAAACCTGAGGTCGCCAAGTACTGCTAGGCAGTTTTTAAGGCAGCTACTGGTTTCCAGCCAATATACCCTTAAACTAGGTCTTAATTTTATTTCCTACCCCCAAACAAAACATGACATTGTCCCCGATGTTCCATTATGCATAAATCAGGAATAGAGAAAAATAAAAACAATAAAGGTACGAGAATGCTCCCTGGTTAATCCATGAAGTGTCGCTCCACAATGAACACCCGGTCTCGGACTTTTCATCACCCATAATCTGTCAAAACAATTGAAACTATGGTGTCTCTTATGTTAGCACAAATTCACAACTAACTTGAAAATATTACAAGTCCTTTCAACAACTACAATTTAAAAGCAACAACTAAAAAAAAACTAAACAACTAAACAAAATCCAAAACCAAAATAAAACTGAGTTTAATGTTTCGAATGGACACAAAATTAAATGAAAACAAATAAACAAACACAAAAACAAAAATAGGTGCTCTGGCTCAATCTTCTTCTTCCTCTTCTTCCTCGGAGTCCATCCACTCATCCGAGTTCCAGTTGGCCCATTGGTATGTTGAAGTGTCAACATTGAGCTCCTTAAAGCTGTTCGTCAGTAGCTCATGCATCATCTGAGTCTGCTCCACCATCCAATCCTGACGTCTCTTCATATATTTCACTAGGCCCATCATCTGCTGCATCATCACTTTTTGTGTACCTGTGGAGCTGGATGATGTGGCAAGGCTTGTTCTCTGCCTTTTCGCCCCTGCTTTTGGTTGCACAGCTTCCGTACGGTCAAGGGGTTTCTTGTAATAATCTGAATCTAGAATTGGAGCAGCATGAATACGATGCTCGTCATCCTGAACCTTGACCCCAGCTTTTAGGCATAAGGCTGTGATGAGATGCGGGAAACAGTAACTTGTTCGCCCGTGTTTGGATGCTAGCTTGACGCTGTTAAAAATTATGTCTCCCACATCAATACTCTTCCCTGTGGCAATAGAGTAGAGCAAAACTGCCTTCTCATGAGTCACTGTGCTATAGTGCGATTCTGACATTAATTTCGCACAGACAAAATATTGCCATAGCCGAGCCATCGGTATCAACTGCGTTCCTTTGAGCGTCTTCTTCTATTTCTTTGACACTTCCCACTCTGCACCCGGTTTCGCAATAATCGGAAGGATGACATTATCCTCAAACTGCGATCTTTTAAACTGCACATGTTCATCCGTGAGAATTTTCGGCAATTTATAAAACTCATTAATCTCCTTTGCCGTAAATTTCACATCCTCCCCTCTTACAAACATAGTATCCTCATGACAGTCCAGGAAGTTGGCATAGAACTCCCTTACCAACGGTTCTATAGCCGGATGTTCAAGAGCACACATAAACATCTCCCAACGTCTCCCTCTATTCCAGTCCAAGGCTTGAGTTGCGGTCAATCCATGCTCAGGGATGATACCCTTATCCTTTCTTTGGATTACCGCCTCATATCTTTTACGGGCTTCATCATTCACAAACCGGTTGTCAACACTCTTCCCCTTACTCTTACTCTTGCCCTTGTATGACTGCTTAATTTTTGGAGCCATTTTCACAATCTAATTTCTACCCAAAATTATAACCCAAAAATTCTGACCTAGTTGCTCTACACAGCCACTTCAATCCTGCAAAAACAACCAACACTTCCAAAAATTCGCAATTCAATCCCCAAACTACAAATTTCCAATTCAACACAAACACTCCAAAAATATAACACCCACACTCCTAACAATCACCTAGTGCACAAACAACTCTTCCTCAAGCAATATCAAAACTCAAAATCACCCAAAAATTCACAAGTTAATCGCAATAAAATTCTCAGATCTATGATTAGAAGCTTGAAATTTTCTGAAACAAAGCTTTGGGTTATTGAGATCTTACCAAAAAGAAGGAGTATGCACCACCAATTGAACAAGAAACAACTCAGATTGAAAAGCCCCAAATTTTTGGATCCACAAATTTTCGTGAAATTTTCGCGAAAATTGTTGTTGAAATGGGTTGATTTTGTGTTTAGGAGTGTTATGGAGTAAGAAATTTAATTTAAAAGGCACTAGGGAAGCAAAAGATTGAAGTTTGAAAATTTTTCTCTCAAATAGAAGTGAAGGGTTGCGTTACAAATGAAAAATAAAAGGTTGTATTTATAGAAAAGTGTCGTCGCCGCAGTGAAGAAGAAACTTCGCTGCGGCGACGTTCTTCGTTTATGAACCCTAAAAATTTCCCAGGTTTCGCCACGGCGAAGAAAGAATTCTTCGCCGAGGCAAAAACTTCCCGAGGATACAAGGCTTCTTCGCCGCGGCGAAATGCCTTAGCCAATTTTCCAAAAATTTATTTTCACTTTCTTCGCCAAGGCGAAAACGGCCAGGAGCTTACCCAATTTTCAAGTCTCTTCGCTGCGTCGAAGAATTCTTTTTTGCCCCGGTGAAGTCTGGAACTTTTTCATACTTCTTTTGGCTAAAGACTTCACCTGAAACACCCAAAAACAATTACATAAGAATTCATAAAAACTTATAATGAAATTAAACAAAATTAACAACCAAAATGACAAACAAAAAGTTAAAAACACTTGGGTTGCCTCCCAAGAAGCGCTTGTTTATAGTCGAAAGCTCAACTCTCTCAATTCTCAAGTTGGGATGTCAAGCCGGATTGGGATGGAGTTGCAACTTATCACCCCCTCAATGTATGGCTTCAGCCTCTGTCCATTGACAGTGAAAGTGCCATTTTCTTCATGTGTAACTTCCACTGCTCCGATGTGTGAATCCTTGTAATATTGAATGGTCCGGACCATCTAGACTTAAGTTTTTTGGGGAATAGCCGAAGTCTAGAATTGAACAACAACACCTTCTATCCTACTTCAAATTCCTTTCTCTTGATATGCTTGTCATGCCACCTTTTTGTCTTCTCCTTATAGATCCGGGCATTTTCATATGCTTCAAGACGAAACTTATTGAGTTCATTCAAAGTCACCATCCTTTCTTCTCCAGCAGCTTTCAAGTCCATGTTTAGCTGCTTGACTGCCCAGTATGCTTTATGCTCGAGTTTAACCAGCAAGTGACATGCTTTCCCATAAACCATCCTGAATGGAGAAATACCAATCGGAGTCTTAAAGGCAGTTCGATAAGCCCATAATGCATCGTCCAGCTTCCATGACCAATCTTTCCTAGATGCATTAACTGTCTTTTCCAAAATCCCCCTGAGTTCTCTATTCGATAGTTCCACTTGCCCGCTCATTTGTGGATGGTATGGTGTTGCGACTCTATGTGTCACACCATATTTACTCAACAACGCATCCAATTGCCTATTGCAAAAATGTGACCCTCAATCACTAATGATTGCTCATGGTACCCCAAACCTTGAGAAGATATTCTTTCTCACAAACTTAATCACTACCCTAGCATCATTAGTCGGCACGGCAACTGCCTCAACCCACTTTGACACGTAATCCACCGCAACTAAGATAAAAGTGTTTCCAAAAGAATTTGGGAAAGGGCCCATGAAATCAATCCCCCACACATCAAAAAGCTCAACCACCAAGATGTTGTTCAACGACATCTCATCTCTTTTCGAAATATTGCCTATCCATTGACATAGTCACACTTTTGAATCATCCGGAATGAATCCTTGAAGAGGGTTGGCCAATAAAAACCCAATTGTAAAACCTTCGCTGCTTTCTTAGCTCCTCCAAATGGCCACCTACTTCTTTCTCGTGACAATGCCTAAGAATGCTTTCCATCTCCTCCTCCGAGACACATCTCCGTATCATTTGATCTGTATAGTGTCTGTATAGAAATGGTTCTTCCCAAAAGTAGTACTTCAAATCTGAGAAAAAATTTCTCTTTTGTTGGTATGTCATACCACTTGGGAGCACCCTTGATGACAAATAGTTTGCAAAATCCGCATACCATGGTGCTTCCTCCACTCTCATCAACTTCTCATCCGGAAATGTTTCTCTAATTGGCATTTCCTCTTCATTTCCCCTGATTGGTCTCTCAATTCTCGACAAGTGATTAGCCACCACATTTTTCGACCCCTTCTTGTCTTGAATTTCCAACTCAAACTCCTGAAGTAGTAAAATCCATCTTATCAGCCGAGGTTTTGCTTCTTGCTTTGCCAAAAGGTGCCTGATTACTGAATGGTCTGTGTAGACGATCACCCTTGCACCTAACAAATAAGAACGAAACTTGTCAAAAGCAAAAACTACAGCCAACATTTCTTTTTCAGTGGTGGTGTAATTCAATTGTACATCAACAAGTGTTTTGCTAGCATACTGAATTACATGCAACACTTTGTTTTTCCTTTGTCCTAAAACTACCCCTAAAGCAAAATCACTAGCATTACACATCAATTTGAAAGGTAGTCCCCAATCAGGAACTGCAATAATAGGTGCAGAAACTAATAATTTTTTTAGAGTTAGAAAGGCCTGCATGCAATCATCATTAAAGTAAAAAATAACATCTTTATTTAACAAATTGCAAAGGGGTTTAGAAATCTTAGAAAAATCTTTGATGAAGCGTCTGTAAAACCCTGCATGCCCCAAGAAACTTCGGACTGCCTTGACATTTGACGGTGGTGGCAGCTTCTCAATCACTTCCGTCTTTACTCGATCAACCTCTATCTCGTCCTTGGAGATCATATGCCCAAGCACTATCCCCTCTTGGACCATGAAGTGACATTTCTCCCAATTCAGTACCAAGTTTGTCTCCTTACATCGCTGCAAAACAAAAGAAAGATTAGTTAGACAGCTATCAACTGATGAACCAAAAACTGAGAAGTCATCCATGAAGACTTCTATAAACCGTTCCACCATGTCTCCAAAGATTGACATCATGCATCTTTGAAATGTTGCTGGTGCATTGCACAACCCAAAAGGCATCCTACGATATGCAAAGGTGCCGTAGGGGCAAGTGAAGGTCGTTTTCTCTTGATCCTCCGAAGTGATGGCAATTTTGTTATATCCTGAATACCCATCCAGGAAACAATAATAGGCATGTCCTGCCAACCTCTCCAACATTTGATCAATGAACGGTAATGGAAAATGATCCTTCCTTGTCGCCTCATTCAATTGACGATAATCAATGCATACTCTCTAGCCCATCACTATCCTTGTTGGTATCAACTCGTTACTCTCATTCCTTACCACCGTGATACCTCCCTTCTTCAGAACCACTTGTACTGGGCTCACCCATGGGCTATCAGAAATAGGATAAATAATCCCCGCATCTAAAAGTTTTACCACCTCTTTCCTAACCGCTTCCTTCATCGAAGGATTTAGTCTCCATTGTGGTTGCACCCTAGGCTTAAAATCATCCTCCATGAGTATCTTATGCATGCAAAATGATGGCGAAATGCCTCTAATGTCCGAGATTGTCCATCCAATTGCTAGTCTATGTTCCCTCAATACCCTAATCAACCGCTCTTCCTCTAACGTACTCAAATCTGAACTAATGATCACCGGGAAGGTTTCTGAGTCTCCAAGATAAACATATTTGAGGTGAGAAGGTAAAGGTTTCAATTCAACCTTTGGAGGTTCTTCATTTTTTTCCTTTTCCTTCTCCTTATCAAAATCAAACTCCTCAAATTCAATATCTTGACTCTCATTAATCAGTTGAAGTGCTTCTAACATCCTAGCACAGTCATTACTCATCGACTCTTCTACCTCTACTGTTTTTGATTTGGATATACAAGCTTCTAGAGGTAATTGTGGGGTGTTTTCTTCCATAAATTCCTCCACCAATTTGTCCACCACATCGACACTAAAACATGAATCCGTTTCAGCCGAAAACTTCATCGCCTCAAAAACATTGAAAGTTACTGTTTCATCTTGAACCCTTAATAGTAACTTTCCTTCCTATACATCAATAAGTGCTCTCCCCGTGGCCAAGAATGGTCGGCCCAAAATCAGAGGAATTTCCTTATCCTCTTCCATGTCCAACACCACAAAATCTGTTTGAAAAATTATCTTTCCCACCTTTACCAACACACCCTCTACTATCCCCATTGGGTGTTTCATTGACCTATCCGCTAATTGCAACGACATAGTCATTGGCTTCACTTCACCAATGCCCAATCTCCTGAAAACAGAAAAAGGCATCAAATTAATGCTAGCACCTAGATCACATAAAACACGATCAAATGTAATATCTCCTATAATACAGGGAATAGTAAAACTCCCTGGATCTTTGAGCTTTGGAGGTAGCATATTATGGAGGATAGCACTACACTCCTCCGTGAGCATCACCGTTTCCTCATCGTCTAACTTCCTTTTGTTGGACAAGATTTCCTTTAGGAACTTCGCATAACTCGACATCTGCTGCAATGCATCTACAAAAGGAATGTTAATATGCAATTTTTTAAAAATTTCAATAAACTTTGAAAATTTCTTATCCTGATTCTTTTTCTTCAATCTCTGAGGAAAAGGCACAAGTGGGGTGTGATGTGCCAACTCTGGTGGTATCTCGGGGAATGGCAATTTCTCCTTCTTCTTTTGCCCTTCCTCCTTTTTCTTTTTCTCTTCTTCTAAACCACTTGGGTTCTCTTTAACAACTATCTCTTCATCAACTTCCTCATCAAAAGCTTCATTTCTGGTTTGCTCAACCTCTTTTTTAGCTTGCTCTACCTCTTCCAAAACTGTCCCACTTCTCAACATTATGGCATTCGCTTGCTCGTGCGGGTTGGTTACTGTATTGCTTGGTAAGGAACCCTGTGGTTTCTCATTAAGCTTTTCGGCCAATTGGCCCATCTGTACTTCAAGATTCCGAATTCTTGATTTCTAAAATTCGTCCTCGTCTCATTCATGAATCCCGTAGTCTCCTGCATAAATTTACCAAACATATCCTCCAACTTTGTCACCCTTTGATCTCCCAGTTGATTTGTCACCCCTGGTTGGTTATTTTGAACTGGCCTCTGGTTCCATTGGTTTCCTGATGCGATACGGGACCGTTTACAACACTAAGAAAGAGCAGGGCAAAATGAGAAGACATATGGTAAGTGTGGTTAATAAGGGCTTGGGTCTCAGAAAACCCTTCATCTTCTTCTCCACCGCCGACTTCTTCTCACCACTTCCTCACAACTCTTTTTTCAACATTTCAAGATATTCGAGAATTTTAGAGAGCTTTTTTGAGTAGTTTGAGATAGAAACTTAATCTAAAGCACCCTAAGGTAGGAGTTTTGCTTAGATGTGAAGTTTTGCTTATATATATATTTGAAGTCTTAGGTTATTGTTTAAGGTGTGTAAGAGAGACAAGCTATCAAAGGAAAGGAAAAGTGTTAGTGAAATCACTCCATTACAAGGTAAATAAATCCAACCAAGTTGAGATTCAAGAAAGTGAATGATGAGAGATTTATTTTAATTATGTATATATATGTTTAAATACTGAAAATTTAAATGAGATTTGTGCTTAGTCATAGTTATGGATAGCTTAATTATGAGAAGTGTTTTGAGATGTGATGAGAGGTGTAGTTTGAGAGAAGTTGGAGGAGATTGAGTAATTTCTTGGGAGTGTTTTTTATGACAGGAAATAGCTATGTGAGGGAGTTTCTCTCATTTTGGATGGTGGAAGGAGGAGTAGAGTATAGATTAAAGTAAAGTTTGTGTACGGCACATTAATTGTTTGATGAAATGCCCAAGTGAAAAAATGCCCTTCACAGCTGTGACTTCTGTGTGATTTTGGGCATCTTACAGGTTGAACTGGTTGAGACAAAAACATAAAGTTAGCCCTTTATCAAGCTTTAAAAGAGACCAAATCGTAGCAATACGATGTGTCTAACTCAAGTTATACCTTCTTGAGTATGACCTGCGCAGAATGACTATTTTGGTTGCAATATGCATTTGTGCATTTCAAAGTGCACTAAGTAAGAAACTTAAGCATGAACCATCCTTACGCAGTAATTGTGCATTGAGAAGTAGTTTGAGAAAGAGTTGAGAACTTTGGGAATGGGCTACTCTAAAAATAAAGAGAATGAGAAAATCTAAGAATGGTTGGTGCTTTGTGAACTCCAATGGAAGTTATGAAGAATGGGTGGTGCTTTGTGAACTCACCCGGAAGTTATGAAGAATGGGTTGGTGCTTTGTGAACTCCACCGGAAGTCCACAGAGTGGGTGGGTGCTTTGTGAACTCCACCCTGTCGTGCCCTCGGTAGATGAGGCGTGACATACAACAGAAAGTTAATAGAAAAAGAGCTTTGTGAAAGAGAAATAGAAAGAGAAAATAAATGGAGTGAGAAGAGTGTAAGGAAAGAATTACGAGGAAGAGTTACAAGGACAGACAAGTAGAGGATTACCTTACTGAGCATTTTTGTGCCACCCGTGTTTGTTTCCTTGTGTTTTGCAGGATCTAGGTGAGGACGCGGTCGAATGGACGTCGGCAAGCAAGGGGAATAGCCTACACTATCCACTGTTTTGGTACTTTTACAAATGATACCTTACTTTGTATAAAGAATGATTATATGTATTAAAAGAAATTTTGGGCCCATTTACTTTTGCTAATAAAATGTATTTACTTGATGTATTTCTATAGTATCCTAGTATGAAAACAGTTACTACAATGTGTTTGGTTGGTTCGAATAAATTAATGAATAATATGTTTGGTTTGAAGGATAAATGAGTGGTAGTTATTATAATTACTAAATTATTCCTTTTTAAATATTAATATAACAGTCATTTTCATTATTATTTTTTGAATAATTTCTTTTAACCCCCTATTTTTTTAGATTTAGCAAAAACACTATAACAACCCCAAACACGTTTAAACTTAACAAAAGCACCCTACCACCCTAAGCCACTGTTGGCGGCCGCTGGCAGTGCCACAAATCTGGTCGTGACGCTGATTGTGCCACAGATCTAGCCGTGAAATGGCCACGTCTTTGGCCGTGAATGCCAACCGTTCACAACCAGAATCGTCACCATTTCACGCACATCCTTGGCAGTGAAACAACCATATCTGGCTTTTTTGGATCCGAAAAAGCCTCACCTGCGACGGTCGGCCATATAGGGGCAGTTGTACGCCATTATGGCGACTTTTGGCAACCTTCGGTGGGCGTACGGGTGGTTATTAGTGGTGGTAGTTCTGGGTATAATGGCATTTTTGTAATAATGTTAATAACAAGGGCAATGTCTGTAATTGTTTGATCCCTCCAACTGTTGAAATCTACTGCTAGTGTATTATTGTTGAAATCTACTGCTAGTTTGATATCAAATCCGTAATGTTTGATCCCTCCAACTTGTGAAGCAATTAGGTTAGTAATTGCTTGCCCGTCAGATTAGTAACCTTACGAAGAACATTCAACTAAATTAAATACAACGCTGTGTTTGTGTTGGTTTAGCTTCATCGGTCTCTCTAATTCTTAGGCTGCCACTAGATTAATCTTGAGCACTTGTCTAAGGTGTTTAGGGGTAAGATTATTAGGATCACTTGTTTCCTGATTAATTACAATTAAGGAGAGATAGGAAATTAGTTCCACGGTGAATATCAATGGTGAATTGATTATTATTTGCATCAATGATCAGTTGTAAGATTCCGATGGTGGATGCCGACAGAGACCAAGTTCGTCATTTTGATTGAATTCGAATTAAATTGTTTTTGTTTTTGCTAAGATGTTTTCTGTTTTGACACAAACCCCCCAGCCTTTTTCACATCAAAGAAAATTCGGCTATGACAACTCTTCGTGGATCGACCCTTGCTACCCTACTTACAGTTCAGTAGTTAGGTTCGGAAGTGTTAATTCTGGGTGCCTACGATAGCATGCCAGTTTTGGCGCCGTTGCCGGGGAGTGATTCTAGTTGATTATTTTGTTTTTGTGATTTTTTTTATTGCGTTTTTTGTTATATTTTTTTTATTTTGCAGAAAAAAAAAAGAAAGAAAAAAATTGTGAACAGTAGTACCATTCCGGATGAACAGTAGATATTCATAAGGAAAATTTGGTTGAGTTAGGAGTGCTGCAAGTACTTGTTTCGCAGAAAAACGACGTTCTGAGCAAAACTAGAAATATTTCTAGCCCCCCCTCTTGAGGCCAAATTCGAATGTTTGATATAGTTTTTGCTGTTTTAGTGGTTCTGGCAATTTAATTTATTTTTTTTAATTTTTCTAGTTAGTTTTCAATTTTTGTCATTCATTCTAATTCTTTATTAGGTTTTTGCTGTATGACCAGGTCCTCTAACCTGGTGATTTAACATTCGATCCAGAAATTGAAAGACCTTTGCGTAGGTTAAGGAAGGAGTTCGGAGAAATTCTGAGGAAAGCAATTTGGCTTTTGATTCCAATTTGCTAGCAACTCTGATATAGAAGAGAGGGGACGTCATGGCTGGAAATCGGACTTGAAAGAGCTTGCTGCCCCTGATTGAATCAAGCACCTTTATGCATAACGTTTCCTGTTTTAGATGCTGCTGCTACTACTTTTGAGTTAAAATCTGGACTAATACATCTCTTGCCCACTTTTCAGGCCTTGCAGGTGAAGACCCTCATAAGCATAAAGGGCTTCATGTGGTTTGCACGAGTATGAAACCTACGGGGTGACCGAGGAGCAAATAAATTAAGAGCTTTCCCGTTTTCTTTGAACGATTTGGCTAAGGATTGGCTTTATTATCTACCCTCTGGAACTAAACCACATGGAACGAGATGAAGAGATTATTTTTGGAGAAATATTTCCCAGCTTCGAGGGCAGCCACATTCGGAAAGAAATTTGTGGTGTAAGGCAGCCACAACGGAGAGTCCCTACATGAATACTGGGAACCGTTTAAGAAATTGTGTGCAAGCTGCCCCGTCATCAGATTAGTGAGCAGTTACTGATCAGTACTTCTACGAGGGCCTTACTACACTGATAGGAGCATGATTGAGCTGCAAGTGTGGAGCTTGGTGGATAAGACCCCTGAGGCCGCGAGGAACTTGATTGCAAATATGGCGGCCAATTCTCAACAGTTTAGCAGTAGGCTTGACCTTCCATTAGCATGATAATGAGGTAATATTTCTCCCTAGAACAACAATCTCTAGTCTAACTCTCTTGTTCATCAAATGGCTGTAGGAAATGCAAACATGAAGGCTTGTGAATTGTTCGGTGTAGGGCATCAACTGATGCCCAACTCTTCAGAGGAGCCTGTTGAGCAAGTAAATGCAGCAAGTAGTTTTCCTGGACAACCGCAAAGGAAGTATGATCCTTATTCGAGCACTTATAACCCTGAATGAGGGATCATCCTAATCTTGGCTATGGGAATCCACAAATGAGTCAGCCCTACCCTCAAAATGCCCAAATTACCAGCAGTACAAGCAGCCATACCCCCCTAGACAACAACTAGACCAAACTGCTAATTCTATTATGTCTTTAGAAGATATTGTTAAATCTCTTGCTACTAACACTTTGCATTTCAACAGGAGACGAGGGCTAGTGTTCAAAGTTTGGTAGAATCAATAGGGCAGATGGCAACAGCAATCAGTAAGCTAGAGGCGCAAAGTTTGGGGAAATTACCTCTCAAACGGTGGTCAATCCCAAGAGAGAATGTAAGTGCAATCATCTTGAGAAGTGGTAAAGAGGTTGAATTCCAATAAAGGCACCCCTGCACGTCGAAGAAGAAAAGGAGAAAGAGGTCATTGTAGACAGAACGTTCCCACGACGATGGTGTTCCTAAGCGTAAGTTTCCACCTTTGTCCGATTATAAACCAATACCCCCTTTCCTCAAGCTTTGGCAGAATCTAGAAAAGACGAGCAGAACAGAGATATAATGAGACTTTTCGTAGATGCGAGGTAAATATTTCACTCTTAGATGCTATTAAACAAGTACCTCGTTATGCTAAATTCTTGAAAGAATGTGCACACTAAGAGGAAACAGAAACTTAAGGGGTGTGAAAAGGTGAGAGTGGGAGAAATGGTTTCTGCAGTGATTTAGGAAAACTTCCAACGAAGTGCAAGGATCCAGTATGTTTACTATCCCTTGTACGATAGGTAACACTAGGTTTGAGAAGGCCATGATAGACTTAGGAGCTTCTATTAATGTCATGCCATATCCATATATGCTTCTTTGAAACTTGGACCTTTGAATAAAACTGGTGGTTGTGATTCATTAGCGATGGATCTAATGCCTATCCTAAGGGTGTAGTTGAGGATGTTTTGGTACAAGAATGGCTTAATTTTCCCTACTGATTTCTGTGTACTTGATATGGAAAATGGTGATCAAACTGCCCCTATTTGTTAGAAGACCATTCTTAAAAACATCCAAGACTAAGATAGATGTTCATAGTGTGCATACTTACAATGGAATTTGATGGTGAATTGTTAAGTTTGACATTATGATGCCATGAAATATGATGAGATGATGATGATCATGTTTATTCTATTGATGTGGTTGATTCTTTAGCACAGGAAGTTTTTGAACTCAATGGAAAAGATGGATTGGGAGTTTACCATTGTAAGCATCTTGAGGAAGAGAAGAGATTAGCTTTAGTATTGATTTGCAGGAAACGATTGCAGCATGAAGATTCTCCAAAGTACAGCAGCAGTCAGGTAACTTTCCTTGTATTGCATTACCAATTCTAACGAGAGGCCTTACCTTCTGTTTGTAGGCCCCCGTTCCAGATTTGAAGCCTCTCCTAGTTACCTCAAGAACGTGTTCCTGGAGATGGTAGAATGTTACTTAGTGCATCGCAAGACAAAAGCCTTGAGTCGGCCAACGAAATAAACAAAGGCGCTGCTTGGGAGGCAACCCAAAGGGAGTTTATTTCTTTCTTGCATTTTAATTTGGTTATTTTTGCCCTTTCTTTGCATTTCATTTCCATTGGGGACAATGCAGTTTTAAGTGGGGGGGGGGATTTAGGTTGATTTAGGTTGTGTTTTAATTTATGTGTTGATTTAGGTTGTGTTTTAGTACGTTAAAAAAAAAAAAAAAAAAAAATCTACCTAGTTTAAGGGTATATCGGCTGGAAACCAGAACCCGCCTTAAAAACGCCTAGCAGTACTTGGCACATCGGGTATACAAACGCCACGTACACCTAAACAAAATACCCCCGCTTTGTTTTAGGAAGGTTTATGCTTAAGTCATGTCTTTGAACGTCTAGTGATGCATGAAATAGTAACTTGACTTTGTTGTTGAGCATATTCCTTGACTTAGGATGTTAGCAATATTTCATAAAATAGAGTTAATCATATTTGAATCTTGTAGTTTGAAACAATATGTATTGAGAAGTTTGTAGACTTGGTGACGAAGCATGATTGAGGAATGTATAACAACCCTTAAAGAAAAAAAAAAAAAATTGTTTCTCTTAAGCTAGTCCTAATGTGGTTTAAGCAATAAAAAAGAAAAGAAAGGTATGGTGGTGAGTCGAGATGGAGTGTAAAACGCACTCATCATAACACAACCTGAATGAGATGGACATAAAATGCACTCATTCTTTTTCAAAACAGAAAAAAAAAGAAAGAAAAAAAAATTATCGTAGTTTGCTACCCGTTTGTAGTAGTAAAGAGAAACAGTAAAAGAAAAGTGAGAGGGGAGTTGTACATGAATTGGTTGTGATTAGTTCCCGTTTGCATTGACTGATTAAGAGTAATTGTGGAAGATGATAAAGAGAGATGAATGTCATTAACTCTGTTTATTTATTTTGCTGCTTCCCAAGTTAGGTATGAATATGCATGGATTAAATATGTTGCTTATGCATCATGCTGATGTTCTTGAGATGACTTGAGATGATGGTGTTCTGATATGACGAGTGTAAGGTTTGTTTGAATTAGTGTTGCCCGGGACGTGCAAAAGCTAAGTGTGGGGGAATTTGATTGAGAATGCAAAAGTCATATTTAACCCCCTTAATGTTTAGTCTTTTAATGTCTTGTTTTCCTAATTGTACTCATTATTACTTTATTTGGTTTAGGAAGCAAATGAGGTGTTAATTGATTAGGGGAATTCGGACAGTTTCGCCAGCTTCGTATTCTGGGCATATTCTCTCATCCGAACTCCGATTGAGATGATTCTAAATGCTGTGGAACGCTAAAAAGGAGATCTACAACTTTCATGTTTTTAGTTTTTAGAGATACTGGCTGAATAAAGGATGTAATCGAGCTTGAAGTTGACGCACCTGCATTGCCGATGTCCTGAGCGTTCTGACTTGTTATGCAAGTCAGTTATTATTGCACGTTTTGAAGACATATATGCTGCACGAAAATTACAGCTGGACACCACTTTCCTATTTATTAGGACTCTATTTTATTTTATTTCCAATTAGAATTAAATTGGATTAATGTTATTTTAGGAGGAGACTATTTCTTTTAGGAGATGAGTGGGATTCGATTCTAAAATGGATTTAAAAGGGAGATCAGATTAGGTTTGAAGGCACCACGCCTCTCTCTCTTTCCTCTCTGGAATTTTCTTTCACTTGAGTTTTTGTTATGGCCATGAGCGGCTAGAACTTTTGTAACTTGGTCGAAGGAAACGGAAACCTCGGAATCAAATAAACTGTGAGATCTTCTGTTTTTAGTGTAAATTCATGCTTGAGTGTTGAATGTTATTCTGTGCATATTTTCATGATTGATGCATTTAATACTAGGAGGCCTACTAGGTATTATTTGTTGAAATCTACTGCTAGTTTGATATCAAATCCGTAATTGTTTGATCCCTCCAACTTGTGAAGCAATTAGGGTTAGTAATTTGCTGCGTTAGGAATTAGTAACCTTACGAAGAAATTCAACTAAATTAAACAAACCGCTTGTGTTTGTGTTGTTTAGCTTCATCGATCTCTCTATTCTAAGGTTGCCACTAGATTAAATCTTGAGCACTTGTCTAGGTGTTAGGGGTAAGATTTATAGATCGCTTGTTTCTTGATTAATTACAATTAAGGAGAAATAGGAAATTAGTTCCAACGGTGAATTTCAATGTGTGAATTGATTTCTTTGCATCAATGATCAGTTGTAAGATTCCGATGTGGATTCGACAGAGACCAAGTTCGTCATTTTGATTGAATTCGAATTAAATGTTTTTTGTTTTGCTGAGATTGGTTTTGTTTTTACACAAACCCCCCAGCCTTTTCACATCAAAGAAATTCGGCTAACACTCTTCGTGGGATCGACCCTTGCTTACCCTACTTACAGTTCAGTAGTTAGGTTCGGAAGGTTTTAATTCTGGGTGCCTACGACAGCACGCCACTAGGCCTTGGGTTGACCAATTAAACCGGTTTCACCATCATCAATATGTAAAAAAAGTTTGAAATTCAGCTAAAACACCCTAAAAATTACATATAAGTATCTACAAGTTTGAAAATCCTACAAAACACCCCAAATTATACTGTCCAGTCAACAACCAGGCCAAATAAGGCTTGTTTCTAGCGTCAAAACACACCACGTCACCATGAAAACTCTCCCCTCAGCTGCCTAACCAAAACCCATCTACCCCACCCTCGTTCGCCTCGCTAATTGTTGATAACAACCTGTTGTTGCCACCAATTATTTTGAGATTTCGCTTGTTTAGTCACCACAAAATCACTTCATCCACATCTTTTGACTCACCAGCCCTTCCTCTCAAAACCTCCAACATCCAGCCCCATTGTTGCCTAGTTGTTCTAATTTCTAGGGCTTTCATGAACAATAAATTGGTAACTCGGCCCAGTGAAGGCCTCAGATCTCAGTTGAACTGGCTAGGTCAATTCAAGTTATAAAACAATGTTGAAAATGCATGCCAAGTTTGGGATTTTCATCACATAACCCCACCCCCTCTTACGATTTAAAAGAAAAAAAAATGCTACTAAAACACTTGAAAAACCTACCATCTATATTGAACTGGATCTTGGTGGTGACTGGTGAGTAGAGCTTCAACAGTCTCTTTGCAATGGTTGATTGAAGTGCTTTTGGTGCAAAAAGTCACTAGTGTGCAAAACAATACCAATTGGCTAGAACTCCAAGTGTTGTTTATACCAACTTTTGTCTAAGAGGCTCAATAAGGGTCAAGATGATTTGAAGACATTCACTGTCTCAACAAAGCTCATTGAGCTCCATTTAAAAGCATGTTTCTTTTAACTCTTCTCTGAAGACCAACAGACTAAGCCATTTCAATGGGGTATTTCGGTGTGGCTAGGTAAAAGCAAGTCATTTCTCGAATTAGACCCACTTAGGGGACATAATCGATACTTAGATTAATAAGTACAAAAGTCGTTTTACGAAAGCCCAAATGACATTGCATGCAAATTGTATTCCTTCATGCATCTTAGGCATAAAACTACATTATTCCAAGTTTTAAGTCATCGACATTTCAATTTACAAAAAAAAAAAAAAAAACCTTGTTTTTATTGTTTGTTGATCGTTCAATTGTTTTTTTTTTTAATGAAAATCGTTATTGTTTTACGGTTTCATCATTTTATAATTTGTTTTATTTTACAAAAAAAACCATTTATTTTGATAAAACCTTCTCTATTTTTTTTTTTTTAATTTCAAAAATTCAGTTGATTGTATTATTGTTTTATAATTACTGAAAAGCTCCTATATAAATGTTTTTCCTATTTCTTTTTATTTTAAATTTTTTTTTTTAAAGATAATCCAAAGCCCAAATCACGTGCTAATACTCATTACACTTTGATATTTGAATTATTTTCGACAAAATAGTTTCCAAAAATAGTATTTTTGGTTGTTGTTAAACGTCATTTTTACCAATTTCGAGTTTTATAAAAATCATCAAACCTAGATACATTCACATGTGCTTTCTACGGGTTTTAAAGTTTAATTAAATCTTTATTTATTTCATTTTTAAAAAGGAATTTCTTATTAAAGCCTTTTCTTTGTTTACAATAAAAACATTGTTTCTAATTAATTTCTTTCATTAATTTGTTTGTAAAACCTAAATAAATGACAATATTATCGAATGATTTGACGAATTCCTTAACATAATTTAGTACTTAGTCTTTTTTTTGGTTAATAAATTTCATTTATTAAAAACATTTTATCTCATCAACCTCTATTTTTATTTTTATATATTCTTCTCATGTTAATGTGACTTTTCCAGCGAATTGTCTTCTTTTATAACGTATTTTAAACCCTTTATTATTATATATTTCTTTATCTCTAATGATTGATTATATTGTAGGTTAATAGATTAGAAGCGGAATCAAAATCAATTTTTTTCCAATAAAACCCAAAACCAAGGGTATGATTATATGTGTTTTAATAAAACCATTCATGGTTATCATTATACCTAACGATTGGAGGCTCCTTCAATTGATTTCTACATCGGTTTTGCAAATAGATCTAAGCACAGGATCACACTTGTGGTATCCACAGTAAGGCAATACAATTCAACCTTGATTCAATTGCTAGATTGAATCAAAGCAACCTCGTGATCTATCATGATAGATCTTATTCCAAGGATGTGGCTGCTTCTCCTAAGTCCTTCATGGAGAGACACTTGGATAACCAATCTTTACCGATTGCAAGTTCCATATATCATTCTCGAGAGAAGTATGTCATCGACATACTTACCAAGGATGCTACTATGCTCCCATTATTTTCTTGTAAACACAGGGTCATTTTGTTCTTGATAAAAATGAGCTTTTATAATTTCATCAAAACAAATGTTCCAGCTCCTTGAAGTTTGCTTGAGTCCATAAATAGACCTCTGCACACTGCATATCTATTAGCTTCTCCATCATGAACAAAACTATCGGTGTGTGTATATACACGCTCTCAAGGTTTCCATTCAGGAAATCCATTTTGACCTCCATCTGCCAAATTTCACCGTTGTGATATGCAACAATCGCAAACATAATCCAGATAGATTAATCATGACAACTGGTGAAGAGGTTTCTTCATATTAATACCATGAATTTGTTTGAAACCTTTGGCAATCAATCATGCCTTATAGTATGCCTTGCCATCCATGTTAGTCTTCTTCTTCAAGACCCATTTACACCCTATGGGTTTTACCCCTTCAGGTAGATCCACCAAAGACCATAATGCTTTTGGTACATGGAGTCCATCCAGATTTCATGGCTTCAAGCCATAACAGAATCTGGATCCGATATAGTGTCACGTAGGTTTTGGGTTCATTGTCTTCGTAGACTAGTATGTCACCATGTTGAGTCATGAGAAAACCATACTCTCAAGCTCATGACGTACTCTCCGAAACCTACATAGCTTATGTGCTACTTGAGGTGGTTCACTTTGATCCACAAATTGTGGAGTAACCTCCTTACAATTATTTACCACTTCTTATGGCACATCTCCCGTCCTTCGTCTAATGTATCTATGGTTCTAAAACTTCATCGAGTTCCACTTTTCTCCCACTAGTACCTCTTAGGAGAAATTCCTTCTCTAAGAAGACACCAGTACAAGTAACAAAAACTTTGCGCTCTTCTGGGTGGTAGAAATAATATCCTTTAGTCTCCTAGGATGCCCCATAAAAATACATTTATTAGACTTTGGGCCCGGCTTGTTTGAAGTCAATTTCTAGACATAAACTTCACAATCCCAAATCTTCAAATAAGACAAATTGGGCTTTTGCCCACCCCACAGTTCATATAGAGTCTTATCCATAGACTTTGACGGCACACGGTTAAGTACGTGAATCGCAGTCTCTAGGGCATAACCCCCAAAATAATGCGGGTAGATCACAAAAACTCATCATGGACCTAACCATCAAGTAAAGTCATATTCCTCCTTTTAGACACTCCATTGGTTGGGGTGTGAGCAGAGAGGTGATTTTTGATATTATCCCACATCCTTCAGGTAGTGTTTAACTTAACTTGCCACACTCGGCCTAGTTGTTAGTTTGATATATCCTTATTGTCTGTTTTAAGAACATATTATTTGAAATAGTTCCATAAAGAATATTATTTATACTAAAGACAACCATCCATTAGTAAAGCAATATTCTCATTGTCCAAAGTGGACACAAAAATACATTTTAGAAAATGAAGGAAAAACATATATTCCACAAGTTCCAAGTAACAACCCCATAGGCAAAATTAGATAATAAGATCCTATAGCTAATGCAGCATCATGTGCTCCATTTCAACTAGTGGTCACCTCTCCCTCGACGAGCAATCTACTTATTAGGAACGATCTACCCAACGTAGTAGAAAAACAAAATCAAAGGATGAATCGATTCCTTTAAAACCCAAGATCAAAGCACAGTTATATGAGTAACACGTTAAATCAAAATTCTGCAGAGATATAAATGATCAGACAAGGTTCAGGATCTTACACATGTTTTGAGGCTCCTTACTTTGTCTCTAACTCAGATTCGCTACCGATTCAAAATAGAATCAAACCAATGGTGATCCACACGAATACAATTCAGAGAACCAAAGAGGGATTTGCTAGATCCTCTTGGCTTCAAGAATCACATTGAATCAAGGAAAATTTTGATCAAGAACCCAAGGTGGCGTGAGAGTAAAGGGAAGGAGGGCAACCTTTTGCCTTTTCAATGATTGAAAAGTAATGAGAGATATCTCTTCTTCTCTCACACACATGCATTATATAGGGCATGTGTGAAAACCCTAATCCCATTAGGGATAAGAAGGGCTTCACCCTCATTAACCTGTATCCAAACACTTCAATGTGTATTTTATTTTAATTATTATTATGTAATTAAAATCAATAATATATTTATGAAATATATGAACATTTATATAATAATAATTCATTTAAATATATGCATACATATATTTAAATATAATCTCATTGATTTGATTTAATATTAAATCTAGGCAACAACCCAACAAATCTAATGGCACTATGAGATTACCAAAATACCATTTTTTCCTAAAAGATGAAAATACCCCTTGGACAAACTAATTCTCAATTATTTCTATGTGTGTAACGCGTAGGCTCCTTATCATACCGGCAGTGTGTAGTATCATGATTAACAATTAATCATCTCACTACACATAGACCAAGATTGGCCCCTAGTAAGGCATCATGCCACCCGATAGATTCGTATTCAACGAAATAGCTACACTATAAAAATATGGTTACCGTGCAATCAAATCCTTTCATCAGTGTTATCTCATCGAGAACGAGGTATAGAAATAGTGTCAACCTCATTTACCTCGATATATTGTATTAGTTACTATGCCATGACTAAAATAATAAATTAGTTTTAGCAACAACTAATCCCACTGTGATCACATATTTAGTGTCATTGTCATAACTAAATTGTGATGAGATAACTTCTCCTGTACCCGGGAGGGATATATCCTCTATTGATCCACCATAGTCTTGATACATTCCTCAATGCAGCCAATCACTACTGTATTGACAACTTTGAGTAGAAATGCGTTGGCCTAGTGCAAACTACACCAATCGATGCACAAGGCGCTCGGTGATCTCAAGTCTGAGGATCAGATGCACTATCATTTGTAGAGGATTTGCTCTATAGACACTAGGGTTACCACTATATGGAATCCTAATGGGGTTAGTCCAGTGAACTTGCCACAGTAAGCACCCATGTGTTGCATCGGTTGTCAGCAAAAAACCTTGAGAAGTGAGATGTATCATTGTTTTCGATAGGGTTGTTCAACACTATGAGCCTTACATATTATATGGTCCTTGGTCAGAATAATATAGGGCTACAGACATTTTAGAATGGCCACCATATGTGCTCATAGGGTTCTCACTATCAAGATTTGAAACACTTGATGTTAGAGTGGTGCCCTAGAGCCAATAATTATTGTAAAATTGACTCTCTGTAATAATGTTTATTAATAATAAAAGGCAATTTTCTTCATATCATGTAAATCATAATTGCATGTATTGATATATATCCTTAGGAGGGTAAAACCATGATGAGGGTATCAAGTGTTCAAATCTTGATAGTGAGAAACCCTATGATCACATATGGGGCCATTCTAGAATGTCTGTAGCCTCAGTATTATTCTGACCAAGACACAGATAATACGGTAAGGCTATCATAGTGTTAAACGACCCTGTCGAAAGATGACTGATCTCAATTGTCAAGGTATTTACTAACAACCTTGTAATAACTCCTTTATACTAGGATACTCATAGAAATACATAAAGTAAAATACATTTATATCAACAAAAGTAGATGGGCCCAAATTTGCTTTTGGTAATATAAATGATTTACTATGTATTTCTATGAGTATCCTAGTATAAAGAAGTTATTATTTTTGGTGTCAGAGCAGAGATTTTGGGATTTGACAGTGCACATTCTCATCGCCACTGTGTCATTTCCTACAACATGCAAATGTAGCAAGATAGTAATCGCACAGTGAATAAAATGATGAGTAGAGTATCGTTCCCACGAGGATTGTTAGCTAAGCACTCAGTTTTCTACTGTTTCAAGTTGGAGCAACCGAAAACTTTGGATTGATTGGAGCTAATTCTAATTAAACTTAACAACAACTTTAAACTAAAATTAACTAAGAATGCAAAAATGAAAATACGGATAATCAATTCAAGCAAACGGGTAGGGTTTTGACTTCATTTGGATTTTATAGGTTAAACCTAAAATTACACTACATTCACATTCGTACGCAATGGTTGTAAATCGAACTCACTATGGTTTTACATACCTCTCGGGCTATGTTTCCTATCATCCTTATTAACCTTCCGCACCCAACAATTTGACGGTTAACAATTCCAAACCTATAAGCAAAAGAACCTACAATGATTCATTAATTCATGAACTATCTCTAGCATCCAATACTGTAATGGTGATTACCAAGAAGCTAACATGATTCATTTCTCAATCTCATCATGCTCATCACATAAAGCATTAAACTCAGAGTAAAACAACAACCAGAGCATACTTATGAAATAAAACAATCAAAAAATAACCCATTAAAAATCCAAACTACCATCAAACCCTAACCCAAAATGGGTTAGTTCTAGCTAAATCACAATACAAAACGAATAACAAATAATCAAGCTGAACATAATGAAAATGAGAAAAAGATAAGAAATCTCCCCAAAAGATGAATCCCTTAGTTAGAATCGAATCTTCACCCTTGTTACAATCAAAATCGCTCAAAAAATTATCCAAAGAAAATGTAAAAGCTGCTTAACCTAAAAGACGAAGACCCCTGGGCAAAATGCTAAGTGTTTTTTTTCCTCACCCTAATTACCAGCCAAAAAGATGCAAAAAGTAAAACTGTGCGTTTAACAAAATTGAAAATACTGACCGTCGTCGCGGCGAAGAGTGAAGCAGACAGCTCATCCCTGGCCTATTCGCCGCGGCGACGTACAAATCTTCGCCGCGGGAAGCTTCTTGAAAAGTTTGAAATTACAGAACCTCGCTTCTTCACTTGATTCTTCGATTTCTGGTGCTCTCTCTTTGGAACAAGCCTTATCGTGCTTTATCCTGCTTCGGAACTCTCCTATCTTTGAGATCCGCTAACTTCGAGTCAAAACTTCCAATTTTGTCCTTATTTGCTCAAAATACCATTTTAACCTGAAACACAAAATGTCAGAATTAAGCAACCATTCAGGTCAAAATGCACTAGAAAGTACCTGAAATCGACTAAAGGTCGCATGAAAACTGTATAATCCATGGATTATCAAATACCCTCAAACTAAAGATTGCTCGTCCCCGAGCATACGGTTCAAAACTAACGAAAACAAAGACAACTAACAACAAACAAATCAAAAACACACAAACAAACTGAAAAACAAAATGAACAAACCAACAAAAACTCAAATCCAACGAATGCCTAGAAGTTGCACATGTCTAAAAAATTGTTGAAAAATTATTACAGGAAATGTTCAACACTCCAAGAAGTTATAAGCTACATCGACTGTCTTCCTCAATCTGTCCACCAAGTAGGTGATCTCCACTTCAATCCACATTCCAACTTCCTAGATTATTTTATGCAAAATGTAAAGTTTATCAGTGTGGCAGACTCCAAAGCCTAAATATCGAACTACTCTCCACTAATAAGGACTAGACAAAGATAAGAATCAAAAGGTCTTAAAAGCTTGCAACGTTAGGCTCGGTGTAGTGGTTTCCAATAAAAAGGATGGAATAACAAAGTAAGAGAACCGGTTGTCCTAAAGCAAAACTAAAATCACATCGAACCTCACTTCTTCTTAACCACCAATAGACATGTCCACTAATTCACAGCCTTCAAACGCGTATCTTTCTTATTTTTGGATACCACAAACGCGGGGGAAATTCGTTTAAGGTGTACGTGGCGTTGTTAAACCTGAGGTCGCCAAGTATTGCTAGGCAGTTTTTAAGGCGGCTCTGGTTTCCAGCCGGATACCCTAAACTAGGCAGAATTTGGGGTTTTTTTTTATTTTTTTTTTTTTTTATTTTTATAAAACAATCAATAATTGAATTAAATTGAGTTGACTACCTTTTTGTTTTTTTCTTTTCTTTCAACCCCCAAACTATTCTTTTGGCCTCTTCCTCATTTTTCTTCTCGCAACCCCAAACTATTCTTTTGCTCATTTGTCACTCTTCCGTTCTTTGTTTTGCACTAGGACCAAATTCTAAGGTACGATAGAGTGTTTAGGGAAAAGGATTGGACAATTTTGTTGTTTTCCAAGAAAAATAAAGCAATAGAATTCATACGGCTCAAATGGGGGACTAGGGATAATTTCATTCATGGGTTGGCTAGAAAGGCTCAAAT
The DNA here is from genome assembly GCF_008641045.1 of Pistacia vera. Taxonomy (NCBI): domain Eukaryota; kingdom Viridiplantae; phylum Streptophyta; class Magnoliopsida; order Sapindales; family Anacardiaceae; genus Pistacia; species Pistacia vera. The sequence goes on from NW_022196099.1 coordinate 255,440, forward strand.
GTTCCGAAAAGAGCCTAAATCATCTCCTCACCCATGTCTAATCCTATTTCGCCTCAAGCACTCTCAACTAGGTTCTAGAGTCCACCAACTTATCAAGACTTTACCTAACCACTAAAATGAATCTAAGCATGCCGAAAAAATATGAAAATGGTGGTTGAACCACTCAACAAACCTTAATCAAAATCCAGTCAATAAACATAAACTTGAAGCAATGCTTAACATTCTCAACAATAAAAATTGCAACAACCCTTTTCATCATTGACTTGTGCAATTCATCATTGGCAAACAACAACTAAAGGAAAGAAAAAACTAACAAATTTTTTTTTTTTAGTTTAAGGTGTACATGGCGTTGTTAAACCTGAGGTCGCCAAGTACTGCTAGGCAGTTTTTAAGAGGCTACGGTTTCAGCCATATACCCTTAAACTAGGTCTTAATTTTATTCCTACCCCCAAACAAACATGACATTGTCCCCGATGTTCCATTATGCATAAATCAGGAATAGAGAAAAATAAAAACAATAAAGGTACGAGAATGCTCCTGGTTAATCCATGAAGTGTGCTCCACAATGAACACACCGGTCTCGGACTTTTCATTCACCCATAATCTGTCAAAACAATTGAAACTATGGTGTCTCTTATGTTAGCACAAATTCACAACTAACTTGAAAATATTACAAGTCCTTTCAACAACTACATTAAAAGCAACACTAAAAAAAAACTAAACAACTAAACAAAATCCAAAACCAAAATAAAACTGAGTTATGTTTCGATGGAACAAAATTAAATGAAAACAAATAAACAAACACAAAAACAAAAATAGGTGCTCTGGCTCATCTTCTTCTTTCTCTTCTTCCTCGGAGTCCATCCACTCATCCGAGTTCCAGTTGGCCCATTGGTATGTTGAAGTGTCAACATTGAGCTCCTTAAAGCTGTTCGTCAGTGCTCATGCTCATCTGAGTCTGCTCCACACAATCCTGACGTCTCTTCATATATTTCACTAGGCCCATCATCTGCTGCATCATCACTTTTTGTGTACCTGTGGAGCTGGATGATGTGGCAAGGCTTGTTCTCTGCCTTTTCGCCCCTGCTTTTGGTTGCACAGCTTCCGTACGGTCAAGGGGTTTCTTGTATAATCTGAATCTGAATTGGAGCAGCATGAATACGATGCTCGTCATCCTGAACTTGACCCCAGCTTTTAGGCATAAGCTGTGTGAGATGCGGGAAACAGTAACTTGTTCGCCGTGTTGGATGCTAGCTTGACGCTGTTAAAAATTATGTCTCCCACATCAATACTCTTCCCTGTGGCAATAGAGTAGAGCAAAACTGCCTTCTCATGAGTCACGTGCTATAGTGCGATTCTGAATAATTTCGCACAGACAAAATATTGCCCTAGCCGAGCCATCGGTATCAACTGCGTCCTTTGAGCGTCTTCTTCTATTTCTTTGACACTTCCCACTCTGCACCCGGTTTCGCAATAATCGGAAGGATGACATTATCCTCAAACTGCGATTTAAATGCACAGTTCACCGTGAGAATTTTCGGCAATTTATAAAACTCATTAATCTCCTTTGCCGTAAATTTCACATCCTCCCCTCTTACAAACATAGTATCCTCATGACAGTCCAGGAAGTTGGCATAGAACTCCCTTACCAACGGTTCTCATAGCCGGATGTTCAAGAGCACACATAAACATCTCCCAAGTCTCCCTCTATTCCAGTCCAAGGCTTGAGTTGCGGTCAATCCATGCTCAGGGATGATACCCTTATCCTTTCTTTGGATTACGCCTCATATCTTTTACGGGCTTCATCATTCACAAACCGGTTGTCAACACTCTTCCCCTTACTCTTACTCTTGCCCTTGTATGACTGCTTAATTTTTGGAGATTTACAATTAATTTCTACCAAAATTAACCCAAAATGACCTAGTTGCTCTACACAGCCATTCAATCCTGCAAAAAAACCACACTTCCAAAATTCGCAATTCAATCCCCAAACTACAAATTTCCAATTCAACACAAACACTCCAAAATATAACACCCACACTCCAACATACCATAGTGCACAAACAACTCTTCCTCAAGCAATACAAAACTCAAAATCACCCAAAATTCACAAGTTAATCGCAATAAAATTCTCAGATCTATGATTAGAAGCTTGAAATTTTCTGAACAAAGCTTTGGGTTATTGAGATCTTACCAAAAAGAAGGAGTAGCACCACCAATTGAACAAGAAACAACTCAGATTGAAAAGCCCCAATTTTTGGATCCACAATTTTCGTGAAATTTTCGCGAAAATGGTGGAAATGGGTTGATTTTGTGTTTAGGAGTGTTATGGAGTAAGAAATTTAATTTAAAGGCACTAGGAAGCAAAAGATTGAAGTTTGAAAATTTTTCTCTCAAATAGAGTGAAGGGTTGCGTTACAAATGAAAAATAAAAGGTTGTATTTATAGAAAAGTGTCGTCGCCGCAGTGAGAGAAACTTCGGGCGGCGACGTTCTTCGTTTATGAACCCTAAAATTTCCCAGGTTTCGCCACGGCGAGAAGAAAGAATTCTTCGCCGAGGCAAAAACTTCCGAGGATACAAGGCTTCTTCGCCGCGGCAAATGCCTTAGCCAATTTTCCAAAAATTATTTTCACTTTCTTCGCAAGGCGAAAACGGCCAGGAGCTTACCCCATTTTCAAGTCTCTTCGCTGCGTCGAAGAATTCTTTTTGCCCCGGGAAGTCTGGAACTTTCACTTCTTTTGGCTAAAGACTTCACCTGAAACACCCAAAAACAATTACATAAGAATTCATAAAAACTTATAATGAAATTAACAAATTAACAACCAAAAGACAAACAAAAGTTAAAAACACTGGGTTGCCTCCCAAGAAGCGTTGTTTATAGTCGAAAGCTCAACTCTCTCAATTCTCAAGTTGGATGTCAAGCCGGATTGGGATGGAGTTGCAACTTATCACCCCCTCAATGTATGGCTTCAGCCTCTGTCCATTGACAGTGAAAGTGCCATTTTCTTCATGTGTAACTTCCACTGCTCGATGTGTGAATCCTTGTAATATTGAATGGTCCGGACCATCTAGACTTAAGTTTTTTGTGGGAATAGCCGAAGTCTAGAATTGAACACAACACCTTCTATCCTACTTCAAATCCTTTCTCTTGATATGCTTGTCATGCCACCTTTTTGTCTTTCTCTTATAGATCCGGGCATTTTCATATGCTTCAAGCGAAACTTATTGGTTCATTCAAGTACCATCCTTTCTTCTCCAGCAGCTTTCAAGTCCATGTTTAGCTGCTTGACTGCCCAGTATGCTTTATGCTCGAGTTTAACCAGCAAGTGACATGCTTCCCATAAACCATCCTGAATGGAAATACCAATCGGAGTCTTAAAGGCAGTTCGATAAGCCCATAATGCATCGAGCTTCCATGACCAATCTTTCCTAGATGCATTAACTGTCTTTTCCAAAATCCCCCTGAGTTCTCTATTCGATAGTTCCACTTGCCGCTCATTTGTGGATGGTATGGTGTTGCGACTCTATGTGTCACACCATATTTACTCAACAACGCATCCAATTGCCTATTGCAAAAATGTGACCCTCAATCACTATGATTGCTCCTGGTACCCCAAACTTGAGAAGATATTCTTCTCACAAACTTAATCACTACCCTAGCATCATTAGTCGGCACGGCAACTGCCTCAACCCACTTTGACACGTAATCCACCGCAACTAAGATAAAAGTGTTTCAAAAGAATTTGGGAAAGGGCCCATGAAATCAATCCCCCACACATCAAAAAGCTCAACCACCAAGATGTTGTTCAACGACATCTCATCTTTTCGAAAATGCCTATCCATTGACAAGTCACACTTTGAATCATCCGAATGAATCCTTGAAGAGGGTTGGCCAATAAAAACCCAATTGTAAAACCTTCGCTGCTTTCTTAGCTCCCAAATGGCCACCTACTTCTTTCTCGTGACAATGCCTAAGAATGCTTTCATCTCCTCCTCCGAGACAATCTCCGTATCATTTGATCTGTATAGTGTCTGTATAGAAATGGTTCTTCCCAAAAGTAGTACTTCAATCTGAGAAAAAATTTCTCTTTTGTTGGTATGTCATACCACTTGGGAGACCCTTGATGACAAATAGTTTGCAAAATCCGCATACCATGGGGCTTCCTCACTCTCATCAACTTCTATCCGGAAATGTTTCTCTAATTGGCATTCCTCTTCATTCCCCTGATTGGTCTCTCAATTCTCGACAAGTGATTAGCCACCACATTTTTCGACCCCTTCTGTCTTGAATTTCCAACTCAAACTCCTGAAGTAGTAAAATCCATCTTATCAGCCGAGGTTTTGCTTCTTGCTTTGCCAAAAGGTGCCTGATTACTGAATGGTCTGTGTAGACGATCACCCTTGCACCTAACAAATAAGAACGAAACTTGTCCAAAAGCAAAAACTACAGCCAACATTTCTTTTTCAGTGGTGGTGTAATTCAATTGTACATCAACAAGTGTTTTGCTAGCATACGAATTACATGCAACACTTTGTTTTTCTTTGTCCTAAAACTACCCTACAAGCAAAATCATAGCATACACATCAATTTGAAAGGTAGTCCCCAATCAGGAACTGCAATAATAGGTGCGAAACTAATAATTTTTTAGAGTTAGAAGGCCTGATGCACGGTTCGATCCTACACTTGGATCGGTAGCAAACACATTCAGAGACAACATTGGTGGAGCCTCCAAACGTGGGTATAAATCTAAACCTTTGGATTTATTTTTCTGCAGATTCATATTATGCATAAACTGTAAAATCTGTGCCTTGATTTTGGGTTCTAAGGAACGATCCGTGGTTGTAAAATTTTTGTTTTCCGCTGCGCAACTGGGTCGTTTCCTAACAGATTCACCCACAATCGAGACCCATTGCTGGTGGCTGAAAAAACTGAGTAAAACGGGGTATAGGCCCTATGCAGCTTTCTATTCGTTTTGTCATCAGGTTTTCGGTGAGATCGACTCTGTTGGCTCACTAAACATAGTATTGATTATACCAAAAACAAAAAGATCCAAAACTAGTGCTTGATTCACCCACAATCGAGACCCATTACTGGTGGCTGAAAAAACTAAGTAAAACTGCGTATAGGCTCTATGCGGCTTTCTGCTCGTTTTGTCACTAGGTTTTCAATGAGATCGACTCTGTTGGCTCTCTAAACATAGTATTTATTATACCAAAAACAAAATGATCCAAAACTAGTGTTCGATTCTCCCACAATCGAGACCCATTACTGGTGGCTAAAAAAACTGAGTAAAATGGCGTATAGGCCCTATGCGGCTTTCTGGTCATTTTGTCATCAATTTTTTGATAAGATCGACTATGTTGGCAGTTTAAACATAGTATTGATTATACCAAAAAGAAAACACTCAGAAACTAGTGCTCGATTCACCCACAATCGAGACCCATTGCTAGTGGCTGAAAAAAACCTAGTAAAACGGCGCATAGGCCCTATGCAGCTTTCTACTCGTTTTGTCAACAAGTTTTCAGCGAGATCGACTTTGTTGGCTCTCTAAACATGGTATTGATTATACCAAAAATAAAAAGATCAGAAACTAGTGCTCAATTCACCCACAATTGAGACCCATTACTGGTGGCAGAAAAAACTAAGTAAAACGGTGTATAGGCCCTATGTAGCTTTCTATTCGTTTTGTCATCAGGTTTTCGGCAAGATCGACTCTATTGGCTCACTAAACATATTATTTATTACACCAAAAACAAAAAGATCCAAAACTAGTGCTCGATTCAACCNCCATCGGGTAACTCTATCCTAATGGGTTGATCTACCACTACAGGCTTCAGACCCAATCTTTCTATCATCCCATGAGACATAAAGGAATGCGTGGCTCCGAAATCTATTAAAGCATAAAGAGGAACTGTATGAAAGAATAACTGACCAGTTACGGCTGATGGATTGGCCTCTACCTCACCCTGTGCCACGGTAAACACCCTGGCGTTCGTGCCTCTAGGGGTCTGTGCTGCTGGTGGAGGAGGAGCTTTACAATCTCTCATTAGGTGCCCTGGCTGATGACACCTATAGCAGATATTCAGACCGAACTCTTTTAGACACTCCCCCAAATGATTTTTCCCACACTTAGGGCACGGAGTGACTCCAACTGTTCTAGGCCGTTTACTCTACCAATCGCCCCTGTTCTTCTTTTGTTGGAACCTCTTCTTGTTCCTCATGTCTCTACCTCTTCCAATCTCCACTCTTTCTTTCTGCGGAGCAGGGGGCGGTTCATTCTGTACTATCATGGATGGCCCTTCTGAACTCATCTTGTTCACATAAATTTCGGCCCTCAAAGCCCGATCTAATGCTTCCATATGGGTATGTGGGGGCTCTGCTCCTATCATAACATCGCGGCTATTTCTGACCTCAACCCGAGGACAAATTTCTCTCTTCTCAACTCGGGTGTACTCACTATCCCAGGTGCAAACTCTTGTATTTTCTCATGGACCCGGTCAACCATTCGATACTCGGTCTCAAACACTCTTCTAAAATCTCCCCAAGTCATGATTGCCGTGTCGTGAGTCTCTTCCATCAATTCCCGCCAAATTCGGGCATCAGCCCGAAATAAAAAACTAGCATAGTTGATCCTCTCTCTATCATTCATGGGAAACAGGGCCACTGTCCGCTCAACAGACTTAAACCACTCTTCAGCTTCTAACGGGTCTCTAGTACCCCTGAATTCTGGTGGCCGATGTTGACTTGCAAGCCCCTGAATCGGATCCACCCGATTCTGTACTATCTGAGGTACCGGCCCTTCTGGCTCTTGCCTTAAGGGCTGTACTCTACTAGGGGTCTCATTTCTCTTCGGTACAACTCTCCCCTGACTTTCTGCTAACACCTGCTGTACAATGGTTCGAATCATTGTCGCATTAAGGGCAGGGGGAGTTTGTTCCGGCGGGTTAGAGGGTTCTCCCTCATTCATCACACCCTTACCCTTCTTTCTATTACTACGTCTCATCTACAAAATAACCATTTTCACATCAACNGATTCAGCCAAAATCGAGACCCATTACTGGTGGCTGAAAAAACTGAGTAAAACGGCGTATAGGCCCTATGCGGCTTTCTGCTCGTTTTGTCATCAGGTTTTCAATGAGATCGACTCTGCTGGCTCTCTAAACATAGTATCGATTATTCAAAAAAAAAAAGATCCAAAACTAGTACTTGATTCACCCACAATCGAGACCCATTACTGGTGGCTGAAAAAATTGAGTAAAATGGCAAATAGGCCCTATACGGCTTTCTGGTTGTGGGGATTCGAGCATTATTTTTGGAGGTTTCTCCTTTTGGTATAATCAATACTATGTTTACAGAGCCAATAGAGTCGATCTTGCCAAAAACATGATGACAAAACGACCAGAAAGTCGTGTTGGGCCTATACGCCGTTTTACTTAGTTTTTTCAGCCAACAGTAATGGGTCTCGATTGTGGGCAAATCGAGCACTAATTTTGGATCTTTTTGTTTTTTGTATAATCAATACTATTTTTAGAGAGCCAATTGAGTCGATCTCATCAAAAACCAGATGACAAAACGACCAGATAGTCGAATAGGGACTATACGTCGTTTTACTCAGTTTTTTCAGCCACCAGTAATGGGTCTCGATTGTGGGTGAATCAAGCACTATTTTTGGATGTTTTTGTTTTTGGTATAATCAATACTTTTTTTAGAGAGCCAACAGAGTTGATGTCGTCGAAAACCTGATGACAAAATTAGCAGAAATGCCCATAGGGCCTATATGCTGTTTTCCTCAGATTTTTCAGCCACGAGTAATGGGTCTCGATTGTGGGTGAATCGAGCACTGGTTTTTGATCTTTTTGTCTTTGGTATAATCAATACTATATTTATAGGGCCAACAGAGCCAATCTTGTCGAAAACCTGATGACAAAACGAGCAGAAAGCCGCATAGGGCCTATATGCCGTTTTCCTCAAATTTTTCAGCCACTAGTTTTGGATCTTTTTGTTTTTGGTATAATCAATACTATGTTTAGAGAGCCAACAGAGCTGATCTCATCGAAAACATGATGACAAAATGACCAGAAAGCCGCATAGGGCTTATATGCCGTTTTACTCAGTTTTTCAGTCACCAGTCATGGGTCTCGATTATGGGTGAGTCGAGCACTAGTTTTGCAGGTTTTTATTTTTGGTATAATCAATACTATGTTTAGAGAGCCAACAGAGTCGATCTCGTCAAAAACCTGATGACAAAATGACCAGAAAGCCGCATAGTGCCTATACGCCGTGTTACTCAGTTTTTTTAGCCACAAGTAATGGGTCTCGATTGTGGGTGAATCGAGCACTAGTTTTGGATCTTTTCATTCTTTGTATAATCCATACTATGTTTAGAGAGCTAACAGATTCGATCTCGTCGAAAACCTGATGACAAAACGACCAGAAAGCCGCATAGGGCCTATATGCCGTTTTACTTAGTTTTTTCAGCCACCAGTAATGGGTCTGGATTGTGGGTGATTCGAGCGCTATTTTTGGAGGTTTTTCTTTTTGGTATCCTCAATACTATGTTTAGAGAGCCAACAGAGTCGATCTCACCGAAAACCTGATGACAAAACAAGCAGAAAGCCGCATATGGCCTATATGCCACTTTACTCAGTTTTTTCAGCCACCACTAATGGGGATCGATTGTGGGTAAATCAAGCACTAGTTTTTTTTGCGTTTTCTCTTTGGTATAATCAATACTATGTTGAGAAAGCCAACAGAGTCGATCTCACAAAAAACCTGATGACAAAACGACCAGAAACCCGCACAGGGCCTATACGTCATTTTACTCTGTTTTTTTAGCCACCAGTAATGGGTCTCGATTGTGGGTGAATCAAGCACTAGTTTCAAATCATTTTGTTTTTGGTATAATTAATACTATGTTTAGAGAGCCAACAGAGTCGATCTCGCTGAAAGCCTGATGACAAAACAACCAGAAAGCCGCATAGGGCCTATATGCCGTTTTACTCAGTTTTTCAGCCACCAGTAATGGGTCTCTATTATGGGTGATTCGAGCACTAGTTTCAACTCATTTTAAACATAGAAATTCAAGCATCAAGCATAGATCTAAAACTCTCTACACATCATTCAATCAAGTAAATCACAACTTAGGTGAATTTACTTACCTTGGACACAAGTAGAACCCACTTAAACTCTCCACTCTTGATGGCTTGACACTTTCTCTTAACCTTCAATACAAAACTTAATAAGGATCCCATTCTTTCAACAAATAAAAATTTGCTTCTAGAGAAAGGAATCTCACCTTTTAGTGCTTAGGATCAATTTGTAACAAATTCTAGTCAAAAGCTCTTCAAGGATCCTTGGAATCTTGGATGAAAAATTGAGAGAAATAAGGGATGAAAGAGGCGGTGGTGAGAAAACAAAATGAAGGGGTTTCTAAAGCTAACCCTTAATATCACATATTTTTCTCCACTCTTTCCCAAAATACCCTTACTCTCTCTTTGAAATTCCATTTAAGACCTTTCATTCTTTGCAAACACAACCCCAATCAAACTATTCTCCATGAATTTTCCTTACAATTCACTCCCCACTTTTCCTGCTAAAAAGGGGTAGAATTGTCATTGAGTCTCAAAAGAAAGAAATCTCAAAAACTCAAGGGGGACATTCAGCCGGGTCTTCGCCGCGGCGAAGCTATTTTCTTCGCCTCGGCGAAAACTCACAGAGGCCACCCGGGTTGAAGCACTCCCTCATCGCCGCGGCGACAAATCTTCTTCGCCCCGGCGAAGACTGTAACCCTAAAATTTCGCCAAGTCATACTAACCTTCAAGAAAAACACTCAACCAAACCAATACACCTTTTCATCCAAGGATAAACCAAACAATATTAACAACATGCAAACTCAACTAAGGATAAATCGATAAACATTCGAACCATTCATCAAATCTTAACTACGTACCTCAAGTGGGGTGTTACACTTCTCATCAATATGAACAATGTTATACATCCCCTTAAAAATTGGATCATGTTGTATGCTACTTGCATCAAGCATTGATATGCAAAATTGCAAGCGAGATCTTTTATTTTCTTCCTTCAAAAAAGGCTTTATAGCGTTTGAGTCTTGTCATATAGCTCCTTACTTTAAACGTCTAAATAATGTGGTCTTGTTCATGTTCATGGAAGAAGCTAGAGAGTCAAGAGTAGTCCATTGATGTAAAGGGATCTCACGAAATCGAGTTAAGTCAATCTAAATTCTCTTACGACCACAATTTCCTATCCTTTTATGAGACACATCAACATGCATACCACTGTTTTTTCCTTGTCTCCAAATAAGATGAATAGTATGCACAGAAATTGAAAATCTTGATGCCACTATTGTTGACACCCCCATTTTGAATTTCCATCAACACTTTTCTGAAGTAGCACATCATATATGTCTCTACGCTCATCATTGGACAAAATTTTCAGGTGCGTTTAGTTTATTATTTTGGATAGGATTTTGGGAATAATATTGAGTAGTTGGATAGGAGAGTATTACGAGGTAAAATTTAAAAATTTATGAAAAAACCCCTATGTTTGCTAATTTAATTAAATACCCTAATATATAAAATGACAAAAACACCCCCACCACCTGCAGTGCCAGATTCCGACTACCACCATCGGAATCTGGCCGAAAAATCGTGTTACGACACAGACCGGTCGGATCTGTCGTAACGCGTCGTTATGGCCTTTTCCGACCAGATCCACCAACTTCCAGCCATTTCTGGTCGACAGGTAGGTCGTTGTACAGATTCCGGCTACCACCGATGGTGGTTGCTGAAATCTAGCAAATATGGGTCACGGGGGTATTTTTGATAATTTTTGAACTTTTTTTCAGGGTGTATTTGATGAAATTAATAACCTTATGAGGTCTAAAAGCAATTAAAAAAAATAGGGTAATATTTCTGGAATAATGTGTCAAACATTATTTGGAGAATAGGATTGGAAATATCGATAAAAATAAGAAGTCAAACATGCCCTTCAATTTTCTTCTGTCACTTTGCGCTTGTGACAGTTGCAAATTTACATTTCCATCACTTATATTTTCTCCCATTAGAAAAAAAGTAAAAAACAATAAAAACAATAATCATATTCTTCACATGAACATATTTATTGGCAGGAAACAAAATTAACAAACAATAAGTTTATCATGGTGGACTTTTCCATAGTATTGCATTTGAACTTGCATGTGACATGCACATTCATGGAAAGAAATAAAATAAGAATTTAACTATATAAGAAATGAAATAAAAATATTCATATCATAAATTAAATAAAATTGTAAAAATAGAAGAAGAATATAAGAAGAAAATTTGGTACCAGTATTAAAGTCTGTTTCTTGTGATGTATGCAATCCCACTTCCACACGTATATCATCTTCTACATATGGCTTATTGTTTAAAGTCCAAAAATAAATGGCTCGATGAAGATGTGTCAATTGTTGGAGAATTTGGATTGAGATTAAGGTCGAGAACAACATTGCAGCGTCAACATTAAGATCTGGCAAATGAATTTGTGGCTCTTCTTGTTAATAAATTTTTGGCTTCTCCTATCTATCTCCATTATCAACATCAGTATGTGTAAAATCCACATTTGAATCTATTTCAAGTAAAGGTATTTGGTAGCTTTTCCTTGTAGCCATTTCATTTATATTATTTTAACATTCAAGAATTGAGAATATTTTATTGTTTCTTTGATATTCTTCTTCCCTGTTTTTATTAATTTCTTCACAAACCAATCTTTTCTTGAATTTTTTTTGTTTGTTCCCTGTTTGTGGTTTTTTTTTATTGTTATTTTATTATTATCAATTTTTTTTATTTGGCTTTGAATTCAAGGAATTTTGTCATAGAATTATGAAGAATATTTCTAATTTTTTCCAGTAATTAATGGTGATTATAATCATTAAAGTGAGAGAAAAAATTAGATGCCTATAAGTGATAATATTTTTTTTTTTTTTGTCATTTGTGTGTGTTTGACTTGTGGGAAAGTGAGAGAAAGTGTGGGTAGTTTTCGAAGTTTATATATATATAATTTGATTAAAACAAATTTAATCAAATCAAAATTTTAGTCTTTGAGTGGTTGTGGTTGTGGGTTGTTGATTTGTGAAGTTTGCTTGATCAATAGACGCTTTGCAAATATTGGAGAGTGATGATGGTTTTTTGGGTTATGAGGTAGGGATTTTTTTTGAGTTAAATTGGGAGCCAAAACAGTAGACAAGAACAAGAACTATATCCATTTTTGTCGATTTGTTTATAAGAAGTATTAATTTAGTAAGTTACTCCAAGCCAATCACGAAAATTGGAAAAGCCATTACCAGACCTGCAGAAGGAGCATGATTTGATAGTAGGAATTAGAGAAAGAAAGCAACTTATAAAAGTTGAAGCTGCAAAAATTAGACTTTTTTTTTTTTTTTTTTTTTTGAGTGGAAGTATTATTACTGAGAGGTTTCTGGCTTCACCTAATGAAACTTTTAAGTTTTTAGAAGACTAAATTCCAAGAATGAGATGATTGGACTGACGTTGGAGTATATTTGGAGTAATTGAATTTAATTGAATTTAGTTGATTGTTGGGTTGTAACTGTAAAATATTAAAACTGCAAAAAATGTGGGGTTGTAGTTGCAAGAATTGAAAACTAGAATGAATAATGTGGGTACCACGAGTCCAGGTAGATTGTGGGCCTAATATTTTGAACCCGTTTAAATCGATTCGTACCCGTAAAACTCGCACAGTTTAGACCCGGCTCACACCCAGCCCACCCACCTTTTTTGCTAAGTCTAGGGAGGTCTCATAAAGAAGTTTTTCAATGCTTTGGTCACTAGAGTCCATGATGATGAGTTCGTCTTCAAATATCTAAAACATGAGAAGACAAGTGTTACGAGCTATCTTATCTTAGCCAAAACAGTTGATCTACCCATACTTGCCTTTAGTCCCAAATATCTGTGTTGTATCGGAATAAACACCTAGAGGCGAACTACAACAACCAGACCAGACTCCGACAACAAATTCCGGCTACCCTGTATGACTCCTAGCCTAAGCATCACCAACTCAAACTTTTGTTCAACCCATTACATTACAACAACATAAAGGAAAGACAATAATGGAAATAGTAATGAAAAGCTGGAAACTTACTTGGAAGTGAAAACTAGGAAGAGCTGCCAGAAAATTGCCATGAAATCAGAATGTATAAAATTAAGAATCTAAAGTATTGAGAGCAATTTTCTAGCTTAGGAAGAGATTTTGTAAGGGTTTATGATTTTGGCCATTAGTCCCTTTTATAACAAGTCACCTCGAGCGGAAAACGATCATGACCATCCATTCTCACAAATGATTTCAGCCCTTCATTGCTCTTAGCAATGTTGGCCGTCCATTATTGTCACGTGGCACCAACCGAGGCTGATAGCGTAATTGCCGTTTTGAAAAAGAGAAACGTTGTAACTAGTCGCTTCAGTTGGCGTACACATGCACCTGTTGTCACATTAAATGCACAATCGGCACGACTATTCAGCTGCAACTGTATTAAATGCTTTGATGTGCCCTCATTAAAATTACATTGATGCCCTTGAGGATTTTTTTTTTACAAATTCAAATTAAAGCCAACAGGATGTTACTTTTAAGTCTTTGTTGCCTTGTTTGATGAGCCATGTTTGATACAAGTCAAAGTTCATCCCAAGTCATCTACTAGACATCAACAGGTTGCCAAGAAGAAGCTCGCGCATGTAAGCTCGAAAGAGCTTATCTAGGCCCATTGCACAAGTCGGCTCGATTTATCAATAGCTTGCATATCGACAGTGTGTCTTGGGGAACTCATAGTTTTTGAAGCTCGACAAGACCTCCAAAAACTAGGGGGCAAATATTGTTTGAGAATTTGATTGTCAATAGCTTGCATATCAACCGTGTGTCTCGGGGAACTCATTAGTTTTTGAAGCTCGACAAGACCTCCAAAAACCAGGGGTCAAATGTTGTTTGAGAATTTACGACAAGCTCGGAGTGAGTGGTAGTTCGAAGCAAGCAATGCTTAGTTGGGTATAAGCAAGCAATGTTCAGAAGAGCGAGCTAACAGGACAAGTTTCTCGTAGACCACAGATGAGCCTTCTCCCCTAGAATCAATGAGAGTATTTCAGCATCTTATCAAGCAAGTCCGGATTTAGCGCAGTTACACCAATCATGGGATCTACATTTAAGCCACAATCCATAAAATCACCGCACTTACCGTTATCAATTTCAGTGTATAAATAACCCTAAAAAACTCATTGAAAGGGGTTAGGAAAGTTAGAGAGAAAAAAAGAGTGTTAATTCCTGTAATCCAACGTATTTAATACAAGAGCAGTGGACGTAGACTTAAGAGTTAGTTTGTTGAACCACTTTAAAAGGGGTTATTGTCTTTTGATTTATTCTTCTTTGCTTATTTTTTATAATCATGCAGTAATGCAATTTAATTCTGTTAAAGTCAATCGAATTTCTCTAGTTGGTGCGATTTTTTTGTATCAACAACAATAAAGATAACTTAGCAAGTGACAATAAGAGGTAGGCAAGGCTTGGGCCCAAGAGGTCTCGGACTTGGGCCATCAATGTCTAGCCCAAATTGGGTCAGGCCCAAATCCTCAAGGATCAGTCTTAGGTTCATGAGTTTTCTTAGGGCCCGAATCGGTCCTAGGACCGGTCATGGGCCTAATTTTTTTTTTAAATTTTTTTGTAAAATTCTTTTAACCTTTAAATTTATTATGTATTTCTATATTATAGGGGGGTTTTGAATATTTGTCAGGGAGTTTATGTAATTGGGTGGGGGGTTTATAAAATTAACCAACCCGGGCCTAGGACCTCCTCCCTTGGGCTTGGTCCGGTCCCAGGACCGATCCTGGGATCGGGGCCCAGACTTTTTTCCCACCTCTAGTGACAATGCAAAGTCTGCCCAAACTTTACGCCTTAATGAGTTGATGCATTAAGAAAACACCTTTAATAGCAATGCAGTTAATTAACTGATCTTGGGACTAAGATTGCTAAAGAAAAGTTAGTTGAAGCAATGAAACTATTGGAAATGGATGATGAGACTATTAGTGTATCGGAAAATGCTGCTAAGAGAAAGGTCACAAATTCCAACCAGAGTGAACCATCAATCTTGAATCCACCTATTATGAGAACTAAGCGAATGACAAACTGTAGATTGAAAAATAATTTGGAAAACGGAAAGAGAAAAGCAACCAAAGGTAACCTATTTATTGTAAATAATATATATTATCATTTTATATATTGTTAATTTTATATAAGGCAATACAATCATCATCAAACTGTTAAAGCTTCATCTCACTCAATAGTGACCTCTAATCCATAATTTAGTCAGTTTGGATTTTCCTACATTGCACACTTTCTTAACAAGGTTTGTCCTTTTAATTATACATTTTATATTATTCATAAATTGATTGAAAGAAGAATTTTATAATTATTTATAATTATTATTATCTTTTGTTTAGGATCATTCTAAGTTTATCGCTACAACATGGTAACTTAAGCTTTACAAGCATGCTTCAAAACATGGATTCGTCGCTTCATTTGACTCCAGTTGTTCTTTAAACTACACATTATTTTTTATTTAAAAAGCTGTTTTAACTGATACGGTGTATCTATTGGAATTTTCGCCATCTTTGTTACCAAATTTTACATTTGAGTAATGGTCTCAGTAAAATCAGGATCATTTTTGTCAATTTTTTTTTAAGATGAAGTGCATCCCAGTCAGTTTATACATACCTCAATTAATCTCTCGAGATTTTGAAATTATCGACCAAATAAGAGTTCTAATGAACATCCTTATTAAGGATTGAGATGAATCAAACTCAAAACCTCTTAAATAATACACTCAAGAGTCTTGATTGACTATTTAACCACCCTTTTGTCAATTAGTATTTTATTAATTTTCAAAAGTACTGGATTCAAGAAATGAGGATGTATCCTATAATCAACATAATTAATAGGGTCTATTCAGTTACCCGTGGAAGATACATACTGGTAAGATTATTATAAGATTAAAAAAATTATTCGACTTATTATTTGCTTTATATATTTATTTCGATTTTTTTATCTGCTAGTAGCGTATTGGATGGGACATAATTTGCGTGAGCATGTGGTTTAAAAAGTTGGAATTCTTGAATGTATTTCAAACGTCCCAATTCGAAATGCGGAAAGCTGAACTTTTGAATTGGTGCATCACATCGTAAATAATAATTTAAAATATGGTCTTCCAAATCTTGTATATTTTTCACTCTAGTTGTACTAATTTTTCTTTTAATAGTTTATTAATGCATGATTTTAACACTAACAATTTTACATGTGTAAAGTACTAAGAATGTCTTAGAAGTTACACGTGGTTGATTATGAGGGTTGATTATAATACGGAAATAATATATGTTTGAAAAAACATAAATAAAAGATTGACAAAAGATATTTTTATAGTGGTTCGGATGCTTAAAATGAATCATAATCCATTGTTATTTTATTATTCTCTGACTTTTTTTTTTGTGATATCGCCTGTAAGACATACAAAAATAGAGAAATGCTTTGTTTACAGAGAAAAAATAATGGTTGAAGCTCTCGTATGCCCAACTCTTATATGCCCAGCCTCTTTATTTCATGAAGAAAGTTGCTAATTTATACACCTTTGAGTTGACGTAATGAGTGTTTTTACAAGTTGCATTGACACATGAAGAGCACTCATTCATCTTGATCCTTTATTTTGATAAAGGTGGGACAAGTGTTATATAATATCTCTTTGAGACAGTTTGGGTTTTGACAGCTAATACCACTTTCTCTTTGAGTGTTTATTGAGCTTTGATTGGTGGTGCTGATATTAGTGTGTATTTTTGGCATAATAGAACCCCCCCCCCCCCTCCCCCCTTTGAGTGTTTATTAGCTTTGATTGGTGGTGCTGATATCAGTGTGTATTTTTGGCATAATAGACCCCCCCCCCCCCCAAAGTTTTTGGAGTGCGTAATTGCACTTCAAAAACTCATGTCTTCGAGCTTGAATTATGCCTAGCGTGATCGGGTGTTGAGAGCTAGGACTGTGATTTGAGAGCTTGGAGAGATCCGAAGCTGATCACGATCTGATAACTGACACAAAATGTCTAGTAGATGAATTCCTAGAGAGAGCTAACGTTAGATGCCCAAATGCACGGTTCAGAGGTCCTAAATGAACATGTCAACTTAAAACAGCCATAACTTTTGATCCGAGAGGAGTTTTGGAGCCAAAAGATAACCATGGAAAGCTTGTTCCAAGCTCTACGTCGCTGCATTTGGGACACCTAGTTACGACCATTTTTAGGGCCAAAATCCACCATTTCGGCATGTTTTGGGGCTGTTTTGAGTTTTTGACAAGTTTTTTCTGACGCTAGTAGCTAGTCGCGATCTGAGAACTCGCGATCTGAGAACTGATCGCGATCTGAGAGTTGAGAACATGATCTGAGGCTGTTCACAATCTCAGAGTTGAGAGCTGATCGCGATTTGAGAGCTAGGAGTAGATTGCGATCTAATAGGGGCTCGATCCAAGACCATAAAGAGTTCGATCAGAAAGCGTAAAGCTTGATCTGAAAGCACAAGGAGTTCGATCAAAAAGCGTGAAGCTTGATATGAGAACACAAGGAGTTCGATTAGAAAATGCGGCTTGATCTGAAAACACAAGGAGTCACAAGAAGTTCGATCAGAAAGCGCAAAGCTTGATCTGAGAACACAAGAAGTTTGATCAGAAAGCACAGAGCTTGATCTGAGAACACAAAGAGTTCGATCAAAAGCGTAGAGCTTCATCTGAGATCACAATGAGTTCAATCAGAAAGCGTGGAGCTTGATCTGAGAACAAAATAAGTTCGATTTGAAAGCGCAGATCTTGATCTAAGAACACACGGAGTTTGATCAGAAAGCGCGAAGCATGATCTGAGAAACAAGGAGTTCGGTTAGAAAGCGTAGAGCTTGATATGAGAACACAAGGAATTCGATCAGAAAGCGCGGAGCTTGATCTGAGAACACAATGAGTTCGATCAGAAAGCGCGAAGCTTGATCAAAGAACACAAGGAGTTCGATCAGAAAGCACGAAGCTCGATCTGAGATCACAAGGAGTTCGATCAGGAAGCGCGGGGCTTGATCTGAGAACATAAGGAGGTCGATCAGAAAGCGCGAAGCTTGACCTGAGAACACAGGGAGTTTGATCAGAAAACGCGAACCTTGATTTGAGATCACAAGGAGTTCTATAAGAAAGCATGGGGCTTGATCTAAGAACATAAAGAGTTCAATCAAAAAGTGCGGAGCTTGATCTGAGAACACAATGAGTTCGATAAGAGGGCACGGAGCTTGATCTAACGACATAAGGAGTTTTACCAGAAATCGGAAAGCTTGATCTGACAACATAAGGAGTTTGATCAGAAAGTGTGGAGCTTGATTTGAGAACACAAGAAGTTCAATTAGAAAGCGCAGAGCTTGATCTGAGAACACAAGAAGTTCGATCAGAAAGCGTAGAGCTTGATCTGAGATCATAAAAAGTTCGATCAGAAAGCGCGGAGCTTAATCTGAGAGTACAAGGAGTTTGATCAGAAAGTGCAAAGTCTGTTCTGAGAACACAAGGAGTTCGATCAGAAAGCACAAAGCTTGATCTGAGAACACAAGGAGTTCAATTAGAAAGCGCAAAGCTTGACTTGAGAACATAGGGAGTTTGATCAGAAAACTCAGAGCTTGATCTGAGATCACAAGGATAACTATCAAAAAGCACGGGGCTTGGTTTGAGAACATAAGGAGTTCAATCAAAAAGCGCGAAGCTTGATTATGGAATATAAGGAGTTCGATCAGAAAGCGCAAAACTTGATCTGAGAACACGGGGAGTTTGATCAAAAAGTGTGGAGCTTGATCTAAGAACACAAGAAGTTCGATCAGAAAGCGTAGGGTTTGATCTGAGAACACAAGAAGTTCGATCAGAAAGCGTGAAGCTTGATCTGAGAACATAGGGAGTTCACCAAAAAGCACGGAGCTTGATCTGAGAGCACAACGAGTTCGATCAGAAAGTGCGAAGCTTGATCTGATAACACAAGCAGTTCGATCATAAAGCGTAGAGCTTGATTTGAGAACACAAGGAATTCGATTAGAGAGCGTGAAACTTGATTGGAGAACAAAAGGAGTTCGATCAGAAAGTGTGAAGCTTGATCTGAGAACACAGGGAGTTCGATCAAAAAGCGCAAAGCTTAATCTGAGAACACAAGGAGTTCGATTAAAAAACGTGAAGCTGGATCTCAGAACACAAGGAGTTCAATTAGAAAGCGTAGAGCTTGATCTAAGAACAGAAGGAGTTCGATCAGAAAGCGCGAAGCTTGAGTTAAGAGCATAAAGAGTTCAATCAGAAAGCGTTAAGCTTGATCTGAGAACACAGGGAGATCGATCAGAAAGCGTAGAGCTTGATTTGAGAACACATGGAGTTTGATCAGAATGCTTAGAGCTTGATCTGAGAACACAGGGTGTTTGATCAGAATGCTTAGAACTTGATCTGAGAACATAAGGAGTTCGATCAGAAAGCATAGAGCTTGATCTGAGAACACAAGGACTTCGATCAGAATGCGCAGAGCTTGATCTAAGAACACAGGGAGTTCGATCAGAAAGCGCAGAGCTTGATCTGAGAACACAAGGAGTTTGATCGGAAAGCACAGAGCTTGATCTTAGAAAATAAAGAATTCGATCAGAAAGTGTAGAGCTCGATCTTAGAACACAGGAAGTTCAATCAAAAAGCGCGGAGCTCGATCGGAGAACACAAGGAGTTGGATTAGATAGCGCAGGGCTTGATCTGAGACCATAAGGAGTTTAATCAGAAAGCGCAAAGCTTGATATGAGAAAACAAGCAGTTCGATCAGAATGCATGAAGCTTGATCTAAGAACACAAGAAGTTCGATCAGAAAGGGTAGAGCTTGATCTGAGAACACAAGAAGTTTGACAAGATAACGCAGAGCTTGATCTGACAACATAAAGAGTTCGATCAAAAAGCACGACGCTTGATCTAAGAACACAAGGAGTTCAGTCAGAAAGCACGGAGCTTGATCTGAGAACACAAAGAGTTCAATCAGAAAGCGCAAAGCTCAATTTGAGATCGCAAGGAGTTTGATCAAGAAGCGCGGGCCTCGATTTGAGAACATAACGAGTTCAATCAAAAAACGCACAACTTGATCTGAGAACACAAGGAGTTCGATAAAAAAGCACAGAGTTTGATCTGATTTGAGAACACAAGGAGTTTAATCAGAAAGTGCGAAACTTGACCTAAGAACACAGGGACTTTGATTAGAAAACGCAGAGCTTGATTTTAGATCACAAAGAGTTCTATTAGAAAGCACGGGGTTTGATCTGAGAACATAAGGCAATCAATCAAAAAGTGCGAAGCTTGATTTGAGAACACAAGGAGTTTGATCAGAAAGCACGGAGCTTGATATGAGAACATAAGGAGTTCAATCAAAAAGTGCGAAGCTTGATCTAAGAACACAAGGAGTTCGATCAGAAAGCATAGAGCTTGATCTGAGAACACAAGGAGTTCGATCAGAAAGCATAGAGTTTGATCTGAGAACATAAGGAGTTCGATCAGAAAGCGTAGAGCTTGATTTGAGAACACAAGGAATTTGATCAAAAAACACAAAGCTTGATTTGAGAACACAAGGAATTCGATCAGAAAGCGTAGAACTTGATCTGTGAACACAATGAGTTCGATGAGAAAGTGCAAAGCTTGATTTGAGAACACAGGGAGTTCGATCAAAAAGTGCGAAGCTTGATCTAAGAACACAAGGAGTTCGATCAGAAAGCGCAAAGCTCGATCTGAGATCACAAGGAGTTCGATCACAAAGTGTAGAGCTTGATCCGTCAACACAATGAGTTCGATGAGAAAGCGCGAAGCTTGATTTGAGAACACAGGGAGTTCGATCAAAAAGTGCGAAGCTTGATCTGAGAATACAAGCAGTTCCGCCAAAAAGCGCAAAGCTCGATCTAAGATCACAAGGAGTTCAATCAGGAAGCGCGGGGCTTGATTTGAGAACACAAGAAGTTCAATCAGAAAGCGTGGAGCTCGATCTGAGAACACAAGGAGTTCAATCAAAAAGCGTGATGCTTGATCTAAGAACACAAGGAGTTCGTTTAGGAAGCGCGGCGCTTGATCTGAGAACACAAGGAGCTCGATCAGAAAGCGTAGAGTTTGATATGAGAAAACAAGCAGTTCGATCAAAAAGTGCGAAGCTCTATCTAAGAACACAAGGAGTTCGATCAGAAAGTGCGGAGCTTGGTCTAAGAACAAAGAGAGTTCCATCAGAAAACATGGAGCTCGATCTGAGAACACAAGGAATTTGATCAGAAAGCGCGAAGCTTGACCTGAGAACACAGGGAATTTGATCAAAAAATGCGGAGTTTGATCTAAGATCACAAGGAGTTCTATCAGAAAGCATGGGGCTTGATCCGAGAACATAAGGAGTTCAATCAAAAAGCGCGAAGCTTGATCTTAGAACACAAGGAGTTTGATCAACAAGCACGGAGCTTGATCTGACAACACGAGGGGTTCGATCAGAAAATGCAAAGCTTGATTTGAAAGACAGGGAGTTTGATCAAAAAAGCATGGAGCTTGATCTGAGAACACAATAAGTTCGATCAGAAAGCGTATAGCTTGATCTTAGTACACACGAAATTCGATCAGAAAGCACGAAGCTTGATTTGAGAACATAAGGAGTTTGATCAGAACGTGCAAAGCTTGATCTGAGAGCATTGGTAGTTTGATCAGAAAGTGTGAAGCTTGATTTGAGAACACAAGGAGTTCTATCAGAAAGCGCAGAGCTTGATATGAGAATACAACGAATTCGATTAGAAAGCGCGAAGCTTGTTCTGAGAACACAGGGAGTTCGATCAGAAAGCGTGAAGCTTGATTTGACAACGCAAGGAGTTCGATCAAAAAGCGTAAAGCTTGATATGAAAACCCAAGGAGTTTGATCAAAAATCGTGAAGCTTGATCTGAGAACACAAGTAGTTCGATCAGAAAGTGCAGAGCTTGATCTTAGAACACAAGGAGTTCGATCAGAAAGTGCGAAGCTTGATTTGAGAGCATGAAGAGTTCGATAAGAAAGTGTGAAGCTCGATCTAAGAGCAAAAAAAGTTGTATCAGAAAGCATGAAGCTTGATTTGAGAACACAGAGAGTTTGATCAGAAAGCGTAGAGCTTACTCTGAGAACACAAAGAGTTCGATCAAAAAGCGCGAAGCTTGATCTGAGAACACAAGGAGTTCAATCAGAAAGCGCAAAGCTTGATCTGAGAACACAAGGACTTTGATCAGAAAGCACAAAGCTTGGTCTGAAAAACAAGGGAGTTCAATTAGAATGCGCGGAGCTTGATTTGAGAACATAGGGAGTTCCTTAGGAAGCTTGGAGCTTGATCTAAGAATACAATGAGTTCGATCAGAAAGCACAGAGCTTAAACTAAGAACTAAGGAGTTCGATTAGAAAGCGCGGAGCTTGATCTTATAACATAGGGAGTTTGATCAGAAAGCGCGGAGCTTGATCTAAGAACAGAAAGAGTTCAATCAGAAAGTGCGATGCTTGAACAGAGAACAAAAAGAGTTTGATCAGGAAATGCGGGGCTTGATCTAAGAACACAAAGAGTTTGATCAGAAAGTGCAGAGCTTGATATGAGAAAACAAGTTGTTCGATCAGAAAGCGCGAAGCTTGATCTATGAACACAAGGAGTTCGATTAGAAAGTGCAGAGTTTGATCTAAGAGCACAAGGAGTTCGATAAGAAAGGGCGGAGCTTGATTTGAGAGCACAAGGAGTTCGGTTAGAAAGCGCGAAGCTTGATATGAGAACACAAGGAGTTCGATCAGAAAGCGCGGGCTTGATCTGAGAACACAAGGAGTTCGATCAGAAAACGCAGAGCTTGATCGGATAACACAAGAGTTCGATCAGAAAGTGCGAAGCTTGATCTGAGAACATAGGGAGTTTGATCAGAAAGCGCGAAGCTTGATATGAGAAGACAGGGAGTTCGATCAGAAAGTGCAAAGCTCAATCTGATATCACAAGGAGTTCTATCAGAAATCATGAGGCTTGATCTGAGAACACAAGGAGTTCAATCAGAAAGTGCAGACCTTAATATGAAAACACAAAAAGTTTGATCAGAAAGCATGGAGCTTGATCTGAGAACACAAGGAGTTCGATCAGAAAGCGCAAAGCTTGATCTAAGAACACATGGAGTTCAATTAGAAAGTGTGAAGCTTGATCTGAGAACACAAGGAGTTCGATTAAAAAGCGTGAAGCTTAATTTGAGAAAACAAGGATTTCGATCTGAAAGCGCGAAGCTTGATCTGAGATAACAAGGAGTTCGGTTAGAAAGCACGGGGCTTTATCTGAGAACACAAAGATTTTAATCAGAATGCGTAGAGCTTGATCTGAGAACACAAGAAGTTTGATAAAAAAGCGTGAAGCTTGATCTGAGAACATAATGAGTTCGAGCAAGACATGCAAAGCTTGATCTGAGAACACGCAAAGCTTAATCTGAGAACACAAGGAGTTTGATTAGAAAGCACGAAGCTTAATTTGAGAGCACAAGGTGGTCGATCAAAAAGCGCAGGGCTATATGAGAGCATAAGGAGTTCGATCAGAAGGCGCGAAGCTTAATCCAAGAACATAGGAGTTCGATAAGAAAGCGTGGAGCTCAATCTAAGAACACAAGGAATTCGATCAAAAAGTATGAAGCTTGATCTGAAAATGCAAGGAGTTCGATCAGAATGTGTGAGGCTTTACCTGAGAACACGGTGAGTTTAATCAAAAGGCACAGAGCTGGATCTGAGATCACAAGGAGTTTGATCAGAAGGCATAGGGCCTGATTTGAGAACACAAAGAGTTTGATCAGAAAGCGCGGAGCTTGATATGAGAACACAAGGCGTTCGATTAGAAAGCATGGAGCTTGATCTTAGAACACAGGGAGTTTGATAAGAAAGCACTGAGCTCGATCTAAGAACACAATGATTTCGATTAGAAAGCAAGTAGCTTGATCTGAGAACATCGATCAGAAGCGCGGAGCTTGATCTGAGAACACAAGAAGTATGATCAGAAAGTGCAGAGCTTGATCTGAGAACACATAGAAGTTCGATCAGAAAACGCGAAGCTCGATCTAAGAACTGAGATTAGCGATCTGAGTGCGTTCTAGGTGCTTGGGAGCATGATTTTTAACGCGTGATCTTAGTGCTTGGAATCACGATCTTGCACTCGAGAGCGCAATTTGAGTGCTCGGAAGTACGATCTGGCCGTTCGGGAGCACAATCTGAACGAGTGATCTCAATGATCTCAAACATGTGATCTCAATGATCTCGAATACGTGATCTCAACGATCTTGAACGCGTGATTATTGTGGATTTTCGCAAGTATATGAAATCGTGCAAGTAATAAAGTGTATAAATGCGGATATCGAACCCAAAGGAATTACTATTATCAATTACCAATTAAACTATCACATTACTATTTGATCAATCACGGTTTTTATCAAGGAAAATCTAAACTAAATTAACAAATGAATTTAAAAGAAAACTGAAAAGAAAACAACTAAAATAAATCTTTGGGTTTAAAGCAAGATGATTAGACCTAGGGCATAGATTTCACACCAACTCTTATTCATATGTATTGATCACTTATACTAATTTTATTAAACTCTTCCTACAGGTCAAACTCCCTAAATTTCCAATAACTTTCTCTCGAACAATTATCAAATTAACCCCTAATTACTAACCGGAATTATCTCTAATCATATTTAAGCAATTGGAGATCATTACGCTCTATGGGGTTTACCAAAACCTCACAAGTTGCGGTAACCTATCTCTAGGCTTCGCTCAACCTATGGTTTTACTACCGTAGACCAACTAAGTATCATCTCTTAATCTCAACTTAGTTCATTAATTCGTTCAATTCTTGGGCCCTAATGAATCAAAAGCATTAAGCATAATAATAAAACTTATGAAGAAATCTTAATAAGAATCAACTGTTAGTGTATATTAGTGTATGCCCTAGAAACCATTCGTGTTGTCGGTTTCAGAGCATTTTGTCTTGTATCTATATATATCATAAATAATAGAAGAAAGAGTTCTTCAATTCATATATGTAAATTGCTTCCTTTATTCAGTCATGCATTTAAAATAAAGTATGTATATGAATTGTCCAGATGATTCATTTAATAGGTAAATGAATTATCGAAAAGGGTTCCCTACGGAAGCAATATAAATTTGGGCAACTATATTGTACAGTAGGCATACCGGATGCTTCCGAAAGATATCATGAGTTGATATAAGTACGGATGACGATGATAGTCATGTCACTAGGGCATTGGTATGGATTAACGGTTGGTGAACTGTTTTTCGAACGTGACCGAATAACGACAAATCACTTGGAAAAGCATGTAGTCAATGATTTATCGTTTGGTTATATCAGTGCACGATGTAGTCCTTTGACCTGAGACATTGTAGTCGGATCCGATATGGATGCGTATGGTTCATACGGTGTATAAGTACGAGACTAATCATGTTTCGTACAATAAAGCCTATTTGGTCATGCGTTGTTCATATGCGGAAACGAACGATGGTCAAGAGGGGATCCATTGACTCGGAAATATAGGATCGGGAGTACCGCTGACTCCATCCGGATTCGAGTTCCTAGACGAACATCGATAAATGTCAGAAAACTGAATCTCTGGCCAGAGTCTATTATTAGTCATACAAAAGTAAGTTTGTGATGACAAGTTTCGGACATATTGATCGACAATTCGGTAGAAGATCGAGTTTAGGATTTTGACGTTCCATGAATCCATACTCGATTAGGATATCTCAATGGAGGGACTTTACCTGCATGGTACGTATGATCTGAAATGGGTTCGATGAAGTATTTCTTCATCGTGGTTTAGGGACTATGGCACATTGCTAGATGTTTACCATAGTCGTTGGGCCTCCGGACAGGTTTCCGGATTCATCCAGAACCGGCTCACGGCTAATCCACGGTGGACCTACATGGTCACACCAATAGCCTTGAGAAGTTAGAGAAGGATGAGAGAGAGAAATGATTATCCGAAGAGGGCTAGCACCTTCCGAGGGTAATAACGGGATTTCTATAGTAATAGTTACATAGAAAACAATTTGTGACATTTTAAGGGTTAAAATGGTCAAGCAATAATTAATTATATTTAATTATTATATCTTAAAGTGTTAAGATTAATGAGATGAACAAAAATAACCTTTTAATAGTTAAAGGGTAAAAAGGGTAAATTTATGGGTTGTTAATGTAAACTAGTTTAGTTTACATGGGCCCTTGAATAATATTGATTATTCAAAGGGTAGCATATTAAATTCGTGGGGTCCCTTTATAAAATAAGATTTTATTGGGCTTGGAAGTGAAAAATAAATAATTGCAAAATAGCCCAAGTATATATAAGTGCAAAAGGTTGCATTTTTGTTCATTATTCACTTGTTCACTCAAACACAAACTAAAAGCTCTCTCTCCCTAGCCAAGGCCACTCTCTAATCCTCTCAAGGTGGTGTTAAAGTGTGGAGGTTTCATCCTTTTGAAGCTAATCTTCATCAATCCAAAGCAAAGGAGTAGGTATAATCTCATATCCAAGCTTTGCATGTAAACCGTTTTTTTAATCCATGCTTTCATGCTTTCATTCTCCATCTCCACCACTCTTCATGCATGTTGAATCTTTCATCAACATAAATAAATCAACACATAATTAAGAGATTGGGCTACATCTTAGCCCTAGAAAAATAAAGTTAGTTCACAGTAAACATGAAAGAAACATGAGTTTAAGAAAGAAATAAGAAGACTTCTCTATGTTGCCAATCAAAAGCTTCAGAAATTCTGTCACTTTGATCTTCTTTTGCATTAGCCTCCTCTAATTCTTTCCCCAAAGATTCCCCAAAATAATGCTAAAAAACTTCTATTTATATCCCACAAGGGTTAGGGTTTTATTTTTCTTAATTCTATTTAGTTTAAGACTCTTAACCCTATTTTCCTAATAAAAAACGGAAGAAAAATTCCTAAATGTTGTGACTATGCCTTGGTACTGTGCTGTGGCGTGGTCAATTCTAGACAAAGTTTGCTGCGGCATAGTGATAACTCTTCTTTTTTAGTCCAAATCCCGCATCATTCCTTAGTACTCTAGAGATGATGATTTTTTTAGCATGATAACAATGGAATCTGGAGAATTAGTAAACATATGAAATGTAGCCCTTTTAATTATCTTTCCAACAGTCAAAGAATTGTATTGATTCGAGGTCTATAACTCTAGCTATTGTCAAAAAACCAAAGTATGTTCAAGCTGGAGCGTAATCTAGAATCTTCTCTTTACTTCAAACCTCCATAACTTTTTCAATTCAACTCCGATTCTCGATTGATTTGTTTCTACTTGTCAATCATTTCGTTGTCGATATGACTCTTTATTTGAGCATAACATTTAGCACTAATAACCTGTCAAACACACCCGTGATCCCATAAAAGACAATTATGAAAATATCAAGCAACTTTACCAAATTAAGCATAATTTCTCACAAATAATCCCTATAAATCACTAAGTAAATGTGTATTTTCAAGCTTTTATCAGTGATCTCAAGAGCTTAGGAGCTCATTCTAATATGAGAGATCTGAGCGTGCGATTTGAACAATCTCACCACGTGATTTGAATCTGAATATCAGAGTGATATGGCCACATGATCTGAGAGCTCTGATGTGCGCGATCTGGGTGATCTGGCCACGCGATCTAAGAGCTTTGATGCGTGCAATCTAGGTGATCTAGCCGTGAGATCTAGATATCCAATATGAGAGCTCTGATGCGTGCGATCTGAGAGATATGGCCATGCGATTTGAGAGCTCTGATTCGCGCGATCTGGATGATCTAAGAGCTCTGATGTGTGCAGTTTGGGCGATTTGGCCGCGTGATCTAAATATGAAGATCAGAGTGATCTGGCCACGCAATCTGAGAGCTCTAATGCGTGCAATCTGGGTGATTTGGCCACGTGATCTGAGAGCTCTGATGTGTGCAATCTTGACGATCTGGTCACGTCATCTGAGAGCTCTGATGCGTGTGATCTGGGCGATTTGGCCACTCTAGCCATGTGATCTGAGAACTTTGATCCAAAACAAGCTTCAGCATTTTGATGATAACTTAAGCTGTAAACCTCAGATTTGGATGATTCTTAGACCATCAGAAAGTTAACTCAAAGGGCTACGATTCTTGTGTTCCCCGCTTTGCCAGATTCAGACTTTATCTAGAAAAATATTGAGAGCTTATGTGAACCATGCCCTTCCTCTAGCGCCAATCTGTTGATGCGTGATTCTGACACAAATGACCTCACATGTGTAAAGTGCTAAGAAGGTCTTAGAAGTTACTTGTGATTGATTATGAGAGTTGATTATGGTTCTAAGATGATATATGTTTGAAGAAACATAAATAAAAGATTGACAAGAGGGATTTTTATAGTGGTTCAAAAGCTTAAAGCGAATCATACATCCACTGTTATTTTATTATTCTCTGACTATTTTTCTGATATCACCTGTAAGGCGTACAAAAATAGAGAAATGCTTTGTTTACAAAAAAAAAAAAAAAAATAGTTGAAGCTCTCGTATGCCCAACTCTCATATGCCTAGCCTCTTTATTTCATGAAGAAAGGTTCACATTTATACCTTTGAGATCAATGTAATGAGTGTTTTTTGTAAGTTGTCTTGACACGTAGGGACCACTCCTTAATTCTTATCTTAAAATGGGATAGGATTGATAGGATTGATATAAAATATCTTTTTGAGGTGGTTTGGATTTTGACTAGACCTGGCAAAACTGGTAGGTGGTTCGGGTACGGGTCGGGTCTGGTCCATATGGGTATGGGTCTCACAAGTACGGGCCCAAAATGGGTCAATTTAAATGGGTCCAAAATATTGGACCCGTACCCTACCCTATATGGGTACAGGTGGACTTAGGGCTGTCAGACAAGTTGAGCAGCTCGACTCAACTTGTCTGAAGCTTGTTAAGGGCTCGACTCACCGTGAGTCGAGTTGAGTCGACTCAAACTCGGTGGGTGAGCGAGTCGAGTTCGAATAGAGGGAGGCTCGACTCGCAAGCCTGGTGTGGCTCGAACTCTTAGAGACTTTTGGATTAGTTTTATAAACCAAGTGGGGTAGATCTGTAACATTGCACTTTTAAAAAACTTCAAAAAATGACATTTACCCTTAGCTAAAAAATAGTAAAACACGACACTTCCTCCCCCAAATCGCAAACACTAACTAAACGACCCTAATCCTCTCCACCATGAATCAGCCAATTTCATCCCACCTTGTTGCCGTCACCGATCGAAAAACCAGTCAGAGAAACGACGACTCTATCTCGCAAACATTGAAGCAATTTCTTCACCCCCAAATCGACGCAAACCGTAAACCCCTAAATCCATTTCAACCCTCAAATCTTCGGTCCACTGTGAAAGTGATGCCCCTAATCATGTGTTCTTGTTGTTGTTGGTCAGAAATTGAAGGAAGAATTTGGTGAGTAAACCGCTTTTGTTAAAAATATTTCATGAGTTAGGAAGAATTTTGAATATGTATCTCAGTGAGCTGATCGAGCCAAGCTCGTGAACCGACTCGAGCTCGACCCCTTTTTCTTGACTCGACAGGCTTGAGCTCGAACTCAAGCTCAATCCTGTAGCAGACAAGCCAAGCTCGTTAAGCCGAAAACTCGGCTCAGGTCAGCTCAGCTTGTTTACACCCCTAGGTGGACCTGTGGGTGCCCATACTATTCACTTTACTTTTCAATTTGTACAATTAAACCCCTACAATTTCTACATTTTTCATTTTTTACAATCATACCCCATTCACCCAAACAACCTCTATCCAACCCACCAAACAACCTCTAATCTATTCACCAAACAACCCTTATCCTACCCACCAAACAACCCCCTCCTTTTCCCCAACACACTCCAAGAACACCATTCAATTTCAAGCTTTCAACACCATCACTCACCACTGCCATCAACCGCCATTTCAACCACCATCATCATTTCCCATCCCTCAAAGACTTCAAGTTAAATAGCAAGAAACCCAAATAAAGAATAATCTCAAAATCAAAACCAACATCAAATCACCAAAAAAGTAACCAAATACACAAACCCCAAACCAACACCACCACATCACAATCATCATCCACCAATCACCATCTTTGGCTTCAAGTCGTCGTTGTGGCCTCTCTTGAAGGTATGGTGGCGGCTTTTGAAGGTAGGGTTTGGGTGAGCGATGGGGTTGCTAAGGGGCAAGGGGAGTGGAAGGAAAAGTTGTGGGGGAAGGTGGGTTTCAACTTTGATTTTCTTGTATTTTTTGCTATGTCTGTATAGTTTTTGGGGATTTTTCATTGTAAGGGTTTATGAGTGAGTGTGAGAGACGAGAGTGAGTGAGTGTGATAGAGGAGACGAGTTAGGGATTTTGATTTAGAGAAGAGGGTTAAGAGTTTTTTTTTGTTTTTTAATAAACAGGTACCCGTGAGCACCCGTAGGTGTACCTATCTCACCCGTTGTTAAAACGGGTCGAGCCGAGTACAGGTCTAATGTAGTAGACCCATACCCTATATATTTTACCTAAGTGGGTCGACCCGCGGGTCTGAACCCATTTTGCTAGGTCCAGTTTTGACAGCTAATACCATTTTGTCTTTGAATGCTTGTTGAGCTTTGATTTGTGGTGTTGACATTAGTGTGTATTTTTTGCATAACATAGTTAATGTAAATTAGTTTTCTTTCTTTAGTTGTACTAATCAATATGGCCTTTTAATATCTTGTATTTTGAATTGAAATGAATTTGTGCAAGTTTAAGTTATTCCTTTTTCTTTTTACATTTATCAAATTTGATATCAAAGTTATGCCTAATTTTGGAAGCTGGAAAAATAGCGTAAGTTGAATGGAGTGGAATAAATTATGAAAGAGAGTCATATCTATTAATGCTTGTTGTGGGCTTTCCACGGTCCTGGTGAGAAAATAAAAACTGGTTAATTGGCTGCTAAAGGGGGCAGTTGAATTGATTCCTTAAAATTCCAGGATTGATGTCATGTTATCAGATTTGTATCTGAGTTTGGTTTGTGCAACAACAGAGGTAGTTGATGTCATGAAAGGTGGTTTATAATAAACAATCTTATTCCATATAACAAATTGGTTTTTGTTGATGCGTGATTTTTACACCAACTAAACACACGCGTGAAATGCTGAGCTGGCCTAGAAGACACACGTGAATATAAAAGATAATGAGAGGAAATGCAATGAGACAAGCATTTTAAAGTGGTTCGGATACTAAGGAAGCAAGTCCTACGTCCACTGTTATATTATTAATGATAGGGGTCAAGTCGCATGAGCTGACTGACTTACAAATGATGGTACAAGAAAGAGAAAGCTTTCGTATTACAGAGAGAATAGCTAATCAAGAGTAACAATGTGCGAATCCCTTGAATGAAAGAGGATCTCTCAATTTATAGTGGGATGGATTAAGGCAATCATCACTGAATCTATGAGTTGGTGGGATTATCCGTGCAAATCCTTCTTTATGTCACATTGCCCACCTTCTATAGTGATTTGTGCGATTTGGAGCAGGGATTGGACACGTGGGATCACCACAGTTCCTGGTTGGCCTGGCACACGCCCACTATTCTGACAGAAGTAGGCTGCGGGTGTACCCATGCTCTGACTTTTACAGGCCGATTGGACCTTACGTCAGCCCTATATTTTTCAGGCATAACAGAAGTCCCCTAGTTTTTAAGGTTTGAGGGTCGAACCTTGGAAACTACAAGTCATACCATGGCTAGATGCTTTTGTGAAATTCTGGTGATTCGACCTGTTTAGAAACAGGTCGGAGTAGCGCTATTTTGCGAACACGACATCGCAGGGTCATTGCTTGTTAAGGGCAAGCGACCTGACTTTGTCAAGCTTTATCTGTTGTACTTTTAGTACAGGTGCATTTAATGAAGCAGTCCACACTGGCAGACGTGTCCTGTGTGCGGTAAGTGCCAACCAGACGTATTAAATGCGTTGCGTACTGACACGGTTCCATTTTTTAGAACATTAAATGTGTGACATGCTGAAAAGACAAACCACATCAGAGCATTAAATGCAGATTGGAGCGCAATTAATGCTGTGACGGAAAGAGTGCCGTCGCTTGAGCTTTTCAACGGAAAAGATGAAGATTTGATTTTCTTCAATCTTGACATTCACTCTTTCTTACTAATTTGCAACACGCGGTCGTGATCAACGGTGAGAAATTTTACTGCACAAACATTGTTTCAAATGCTATAAAAACTCAGATCTCAGGCAATGTCTTTTTCGCAGAGAGAAAGAGATTTTCGCAAGCTTGGAGTCTTTGCTTTCCAAACCAGCGTTCTTTCGATATTCGAAGCAGAAGCCATCTTCGTACTCCGAGAGGTATGAATCTTTCTCTGCTTTTGCTTTCTTATTTTCTATGGTTAAATGGCATTAGTCTTCCCATGCCGGGTTCGAGCCATGAATGGCAGCTCGAATCATGCTGTTAGGGTTTTTCTTTAGGTTTTAGGAAGTTTTTTCTTCCATGTCATCGTACGGAGTAGCGTACGATGGCTAAATGACCCTCCTGCTTGTTGCTTTTTTAGACCAGCAAAATGGATCCCTCAACGACCAGGTCCGAGGAAGGAATCGGTTTGCCTTCGCAGGGTGCTCCGAGTATCACCCCTGAGGTTTGCTCGGTACCTACCGGGGAAGAGCTCGAGAGGCTGATAAAACAATATGGTATCGACGAGGAAGTTTTCCTCGACGTGGCCCACTCGTCGCGATACCCATCCCGTGGGTTAGCCGCGATCTCCGAAGAGATCATCAAGGGTGGCGAGTTGATCCTATTCCACCCTTTTGTCAGGTCGGTCTTGGACAACTTCGGGATAGCACCGATGCAGCTCACTCCGAACGCATATGTTATTGCTCTTGCCATGTACATCGTATGTCGCGAGAACGGGCTGGGCGAACTGATCGCGTTGGAGCTAGGCTGCTCGTATTACTTGAAGAAGAGCAAGGACAAGGATTTCTATTACTTGTCCAAGTGACCTTCTATTACCGAGGGGATACACAGCTACCCTAGCAATGCGGGGGCCTACAAAACAAAATTTTTCTTCTTTCGTTACGATGGCCATTGCCGCTTTTAGGAACCGAGAAGGCTCTTTTCCCTTGGTGAATCCATTAAATTTGAAATGCGCTTTTTTTTTTTCTAACGATCTGTTTCTTTTTTGGCAGTTAACAAGACGACCGACATAAAATTGCTCTCCAATCTGGATAGGATCATATCCTTCGGCTGCCTGCCCAAGGATAATCGTGATGCGAAGAAGCTCGTAACGATCGTGAATTTACGAAAGTACGGTTTTTCAACACAAGCGCTTCTTTAGAACCCCCGCTGAGTAAGTCTTGCTAACTGG
Source organism: Pistacia vera (assembly GCF_008641045.1). NCBI lineage: Eukaryota > Viridiplantae > Streptophyta > Magnoliopsida > Sapindales > Anacardiaceae > Pistacia > Pistacia vera. The sequence continues at coordinate 288,928 of NW_022196099.1, forward strand.
CTTTTTTCTAGTCGTAAACTAAATACTTTGACTAACGATGTTTACGCGTAGCGACCATGCCTCCAAAGGAGCCAGAGCCGCTACGACACAGGCAATTCAACTTCCTGCGGTCAAAGACCGCCAAAATGATCGATGCGGCTCCTGTCGATCCCCCGATTGAAGGTGCCACATCGGGTGCCCCGGTGCGGCCTGCTGGAACTTCAGAAGATGCACCACTCCGAACAAAGAAGGCTTCCCAGCCATCGGCTACTCACCTGAGGCTTAAGACAACGGCTCAGCAAGCAAAGAAGAAGAGAAGGTAAATCCAGATCGAAGAGTCGAAAACTGAATCCGAGGGCGATCAACCGAGGGGGTTGCAACCAGACGTCGGGAAGAGGTCGGGTAAGGAACTGATAGGCTACATGACCTCGGCTGATAATGCGAAGAAAGGAACTCCAATGTTGGACTCGCTGGGGAACCTGCCGGAGTACCTGCAGACAATAGTCTACACTCTGCTAGAGTGCAGACTCTTGGAAGCATTTGAGCAGTTTGCAGGATTCAGCGATGTGGACCTAATATCCACATCTGTCCAGCACTTAAGCAAGGTAAATGAACTGCCCTTGGAGAGGACTTCCCTTAGTTTCTTTTGATAAACTTGCCATTTTTCCTTATTCGCAGGCCCTGCTTACCATGTAACTGTCCCTGGAGAAGGTTCGGTTAGGAGCTGCGAATGGAGATGTCGCATTGAAGGAAGAGAATGCAAACCTCAAGCGAAGCTTGGAAGCTGCCGAAGAAGAAATGAACCTATCCTTTGAGTCGACGAACTGACACCTGAATGAAAGAGACGCGACTCTTCGCACGGTGGACTTCCAAAAAGCCGAGCTCGAGAAGCATGAGAGGAAATAAAAGAGCTTCAAAAGACCATAGCCAAACTCTCCAAGGAGGTCGGAGAGAAAGACTAGGAGCTCAAAGCAGCCACTACGCGGGCATGGCGAGCAGAACAAGAAAAGGACGCCTTAGAGAAGTAAAAGCAAACTCTTGAAGCCGAACTCCAAGCAAGTCAGGGGAAGGTTGCTTCCTTGACCGAAGAGATGCAGAGACAGGCAGCGGAGGTCAAGGAGAAGGCTGCCGAATGGGCGATCGAGTCTATCTATGTCTTGCGACTAAAGAATTCGACCCTTGATATGTCTAATCTCCCGGAGGATTGGCGAGACACTCTCTTGTCCATGGTGCGAGAGGATGATGCAGCGGCAGTTGTCTAAAAATCCAGTCAAATAGAGGGCTCGGGACATGCCTTGAGGAAATCTCCAACCGACCAGCACTAGGATGATGAGGTCGGTCTTCGAGGAGTCAGATTAGGGCCAATAGTCTTACCATTGCCTACTGTACTCTTAGCATTAATGAAATACGTTTTGCTTTTACAACTTCTGTTCACTTTATTATATATGAGTACATTCTGATTGCTTACAGTATTAGAACAAGTCTATGCAAACAAGGTTACACACTTATATGAACAAGATTATATGTGCTGTTACAAGTGAACAGAATAACACTTTACAAGGAAATAACTTACAAAGATCAAAAAATTAATTTACAAGGAAAACTGAGTTTGGAATTACTGATAGTAAGGTCGAAGATGCTCAGCATTCCAAGCTCGGGGTACTCTGGAACCATTCAGCCTTTTGAGATGATAAGTCCTTGGTCTTATCACTTTGTCGATGCGGTATGGACTTTCCCAGTTCTATCCCAACACTCCCGCACTTGGTTCCTTGGTACCGAGAAGAACTTTCCTCAATACAAGGTCGTCGACCTGGAAGTCTCTTTGTCTAACCTTAGAATCGAAAAACCTCTTCGCGCGTTGCTGATAGGCTACTATTCTTAGCGAAGCCTTGCTCTGATGTTCTTCAACAATGTCCAGACTTGCTCTCATAAACGCTTGGTTGTCGGCTTCATTGTACAAGTCCCTCCGCAGCGAACCAGTTCCTACCTCCACAGGGATCATCGCTTCTCAACCGTATGCTAGCGAAAAAGGGGTTTCTGAGGTAGAGGTTCTTGGAGTTGTCCTGTACGCCCATAGGACTTCAGGGAGGTCGTCAGCCTAATTCCCCTTGGCTAAGCCAAGTTTGGCTTTCAGGGTGTGCTTGATGGTTTTGTTGACAGCTTCAACTTGACCATTTGCTTGCGGTCTCGCGTGTGGATGCCCAACTTGTCGCAAAACTGCTTGAACTCCTCGTTGTCGAACTGTTTACCATTATCTGAGATGAGGGTATGAAGGATTTCGTATCGGCACACAATGTTCTTAAAAACGAAGTCTTTGAGTTTTTTGGTCGTGATCACGGCTAGCGGTTCGGCTTCCACCCATTTGGTGAAGTAATCAATCACGACCACGACATATTTGACTCCCCCTTTATCGACTAGCATGGGACCGATAAGATCGATTCCCCACATGGAAAATGGCCAGAGGCTAGTCATTGTTATCAGCTCGTGGGAAGGAGCTCGCGGTATGTTCGCGTACTGCTAGCACTTGTCACACCTCTTGACAAAGTTGTTGGCGTCTTCTTGGATTCGGGGCCAATAGTAACCTTGACGAACAACCTTGTTCGCAAGAGATCATGCAACGATGTGATTACCGCAGATCCCTTCATGTATTTCCCTCATGATATAATCTGCTTCGTCGCTGGTTACACATCGGAGGAGAATGGTGCTAAACCCTCGCCTGTACAGGTGGTCCTCGATGAGGGTATAACGAGCAGATCTTGTTCGCAGAACCCTTGCCTCGACCTTGTCGTCAGGCAAGGTCCTATCCTTGAGGTATTGGAAAATGGGAGTCATCCAGGAATCTGATTCTGTTACATTCACGGCCTACTCGATCGGGCTGATACTAGAGGTCTCAATGAATCGAACAGGAATGCTATCCGGTGCTTCTGAGTCCAACGATGAGGCTATCTTTGCCAAGGCGTCTACCACAGAGTTCCTATCTCTGGGAATTTGGGTGATCGTGAAGTGCTTGAATGGCTCGAGTGCGGCCTTAGCTTCTTTCAAATAGCAGATCATATTTTCTTCCTTGGCTTGGTACTTTCCTAAGATCTGGTTGACGACCAGCATGGAGTCGTTGTGAATGCTGATTGCAGTTGCACCCATTTCTCTGGCTAACCGCAATCCGACGAGCAGAGCTTCATACTCGGCCTCATTGTTGGTTGCCTTAAATCCGAACCGGAGGTATCGTGAACGCGAGCCCCTTCGGGGCTCAAAATGAGAAGACTTGCGCCAGCCCTCTTTCTGTTCGATGATCCATCGACGTAAAGGTGCCAGGTTGATAAGTTCTGAGCAGTTCCCTGGATGGCTTCGCTGGATTGTTGCTCTGACTCACTTGGAAGATAAGAGAATTATGAGACGAAGTCAGCAACAGCCTGCCCTTTAATAGTCGATCTTGGCTTGTACTTCAGATCAAACTGACTTAATTCTAGGGCCCATTTAAGCAATTTACCCAATGCCTCTAGCTTTTGGAGGACCTGTCTGAGCGGGTAATTAGTCATTACATGGATTGTATGGGCGTGAAAGTAAGGTCGCAGCTTTCGGGAGGCGATCAGCAGGGCATAGGCTAATCATTCCATTTCTGGATACCGCATCTCGACATCTAACAGACGCTTGCTCGAGTAATACACTGGCCATTGGACCTTTTCCTCTTCCTGAACTAAGGCTGCACTGACCGTGCATTGAGAGACGGACAAGTACAGGAGAAAGATCTCTTGCGGAAGAGGCTTGGACAAGAGATGTGGCTTCCCGAGGTATTCTTTTATACTTTGGAACGCATGTTCACACTCGGGAGTCCACTTGAACTTCTTATTGGCCTTCAGAACGTTGAAGAATGGCAAACAGCGATCTGTTAACCTCGATATGAAGCGACTTAGTGCCGCTATTCCCCCATTAAGGCTAATGACTTGCTTTTTGTTGGTAGGGCTTTCCATATCGAGGAGAGCTTGGATCTTTTCGGGGTTGATCTCTATTCCCCGTTGGTTAACCATTTATCCTAGGAACTTGCCTGAGGATACTTCGAACGAACACTTGAGGGGATTCAGTTTCATTTTGTACAATAAGAGGATATCAAACATCTCAGTGAGATGCGCTATGTGATTTACAGCGACATGGGATTTGACTAGTATGTCATCTACATAGACCTCCATTGACTTACCGATCTGGTCAGAGAACATCCGGTTAACCAATCGCTGGTAGGTCGCGCCAGCATTCTTGAGGCCGAAGGGCATAACTTTATAGCAATACAGTCTCTGATCTGTAATAAAAGATGTATGCTCTTCGTCTAGCGTGTACATCAGAATTTGATTATATGCCAAGTACACGTCCATAAAACTTAGCAGCTTGTGCCTCGAGGTGGCATCCACGAGTTGGTCTATTCTGGGAAGGGGGAAGCTGTCTTTTAGGCATGCTTTGTTGAGGTCGCTAAAGTCGACACAAATTCGCCACTTGCCATTGGGCTTCTTTACTAGAACTGGGTTGATAACCCAGGTCGGGTAGAGTGCTTCTCGGATGGACCCGTTTCGGAGGAGGTTATCCACCTCTAGCTTTAAGGCGGCATACTGCTCCGGGTCCATCGCTCTTCCTTTCTGGCGAACTGGCTTAGCTTTGTTGTCGATGTTCAATGCATGACAGATGATATACGGGCTGATCCCGACCATATCTGCGTGCGATCAAGCGAACACATCGATATTTTCTTTTAGGAAGCTGATCAGCTCGAAGGCGAGCTGGGGGTTGAGATTGCTGTCAATCCTTAACATTCGGCTCGGCTCTTTCTGGTTGACTGACACTTCGGGTAGATCCTCAACCGGCCTACTGGAAGGGCTTTCCTGAATTCAAGGATCTATATTGTCCTCGGTTGGACCTAGTTGTGACTCGATTCGGCTGATCGCCATAGCCTGTCGGGGAATGCCACGCGAGACACCTTTCCCTTTACACACCATCTGCACTGCTTTTATGCAGCAGTCGCGAGATACGCTCTGCGATCTGCTGACTTCCCCTATCCCCGTCAGGGTGGGGAACTTCATCTTGAGATGGTATATAGAAGTGACTGCCTTGAAGCTTCTTAGTAGAGGTCGACCCAGGATTCCATTGAAGGCAGAGGGGCAATCCACGACCAAGAATTCAGTAACTTTAGTCACTTCGTCATAGTCACCCAACGTGACTGGAAGTTGGATCGTTCCTTTGGGGATTAGGTGGTCCCCTGTAAAACCATATAAAGAGATCGAGGCAGGCTACAAGTTGGCCTCGTCCAAGTTCATTCTTTCGAAAGCACTCTGGAACAGGATGTTCACAACACTTCCGTTGTCCAATAGTGATGAGAATGCAAAATGTCATATTTACCCCCGTTAATGTTTAGTCTTTTATACGTATTTGTTGCCTAAATGTACTCATTATTATTCTATTTTGATTTAGGATGCAAATGGAGGCGTTAATTGCAAAACGGAACTAATTAAGTGAATTAGGACAGTTTCGATGTTGTTTCATAATCTGGGCATAACTCTCTCATACGAGCTCCGATTGAGATGATTCAAAATTCTGTGGAACGCTAAATATATCTACAACTTTCATGTTTTGAGTTTGGAGAGATACTCACTGCATCAAGGTTGTAATCGAGCTTGAAGTTGACACATCTGCATTGGACGTCCTGGAGCATTCTGCCTTGTCATGCAAATCAATTGGGCAGTTTATTATTAGAAGATTTGAGGACATGTGGCACGCAAATTTTTTGTTAAAACCATTTGCAACTTTATTAAAACCTGAGTGGACTCACTCTTATGCATGTCTTTCATTGGTTTATTTTTAAGAGTAAACTTTTTTCCACCCAAGGTTTGCCTTAACGAACTTTCCACTAAAAAAATTTCAAAATACTAGTTTTTCACCCAAAATTAATATTTTGTAACTACCTAAAGCCGATTCTGATGAAAAAAATTTTCTCTGTCACCACCATTTGAACTTGTGGTCTCCTCTCTACAAAACCTCTCTTATTCTGATATCTGATTTTTTGTTGATTGCTAGTCATCATAAAGCTATGGTTTCTTATTTGTAGTTGGTTTCTGACGACAAATATTCAATCGATCATCACCATGCAATCCATCGACCTTCACTCTATGAAAACTCTCTTACTCTAACTCCTGGTAACTCGTCGAACGCCAACTAAAAAAATAAAATGTATTTTGAGTATTAACGAAGGATAAACATTGGGTGGGAAAGTGATATTTTGAAACTTTCTGGGTAGGAAAGTGTCATTAAGACAAACCTTGGGTGGGAAAAAGTCCAAAGTCGTTTACTCTTTTTTTAAATATCAAACGAAGCAATAAGAGATTCTCTCGTAAGTGCTTAACCAATATTTTTTTCTTATTCATCATATTGAAAAGTTTAAAAGGCGTTAACTTAGGCTTTCGCCTTGCATGTATTGGTTTTTGGTAATGTGTTGTGTAGTGGAAGAAAAGCTTTAAACAAACGAGTAATTCTTCTACTCATCTAAAGTTTTCCATATTAACTTATTTTAATTGATTTGGCACCATCATATCATTTAACTTATTATATTATACTTCTTTAATTTATTTGGCACTATCGGATTATTAAACTTATTTAATTATACATGTGCTGATCGATTGGCAGATCGTTTAAAGATTAATTTTAATGTTATATATATTTTACTTTTACTTTTTTTTTTTTTTTTTTAATTAAAGGTTTTCAAAAATTAAACGAGACCCTAGAGAGAGATGTTGATGCGTGATTTTACACCAACGAGAAGTATGTAGATCTCTTGTCGAAGTCTATGCAAGGGTTTGTGAGAAGTCAAAACTTTTGATGTTGGATCAATATAAGACGTAAAAGAAAAGCATAAAGAACAATAACATAACGATTTTTATAATGGTTCGGATGCAATAAGCAACTCTTACTTCCACTATTGTATTTCTCTTTGTATTTACACTTGAATGTTTACAGAGATGAACTCTTTTTTCTCTATCTAAGTTTGTTTGTGTTAGTGTTTCACTCATCTCTATGTAGGAAGGCTTTTCTCCTTTTTGTTCTCCCTCATAGGGTGTTGAGAGTTGTTTGAATGGAAGATTTCTTATGCCAACTCCCCCAAATCCGAATATGGAGTCAAATTTCTCATTGTTGGACTGGTTATCTTACAAGTGAAGCAACTTTATGAGGGAGTGACACACAACGTGAATCTAAACACTGATTGCCAGCATAATCCAGGGACACATGACGTGAATCCATGCATAGTGTATTCACTACACAACAAGAGTAAATTCATTTTGGAGGGTATTTAGTTACAACTCTCGTTCTAGTAATCCTACACTCCACGGGCATTATAAATTTAAGAGTTCAAATTTACCTACCAAGGTTTTCTTAAATAAATTATAATTGTTCCGTTTCTGTTTCCGTTGATTGATAAACACATTTTTCACTTAATTTGTTATTTAAATAAACCATAATAGACAAGGGGTCAATTGTTATTTATGATTCTTGAGGGGTAAATTTTATTTGCGGAAACCTTAGGGGCTCTTAATTTAATCTATAATTGGTTCAATTTGATCCGTGCTATCAAGCTCAACCTCAGTTATTTCACACAAATAATATCTTCTTGTGTCATTTCAAAGTTTACCAGAAATAGACATCATTCTGTAAACACTAAACAGGCGTATCCATGTTGTAATGTACTTTTAATGATTTAGCAAATCCAATTAAATGGTATCCAATTAAGAAGACAAGCATTGTATAGCCATGTGCGGACCCAGCCTTCTGTGGTAGGTCCAGGCCTATCCTTAAATTAAAAAAAAAAAACTATGAAAAAGTCTTCTTTAGATTTTCTTTTTATCTTTGGGAATATGCCTGTCTTTATTAATTTGACATTTTTATTCTCCCCCTTTCCCCTAATTTAATTCATATAATATATCATAAAAATCACTATTAATTATGATTTTTAATTACATGACGTGGTCTTATTATCATTTTATTTGTACTTATATTTTTATCTTTCATCCTTCTACCTACTTAACAGATATCAATTCTCTCCACCAATATAAGATTTCATGTGGTAATTTACACCCTTTTTTAATAAAAATAAAAATTTATAATTTATATAATAATAAACTAATAATCTATTTAATAATTATTATTATCTTTCCTTGATTTTAATAAATTTTGAATGATTGTATTATTCTTTTTTCACAAAAAGATCCTCTAATTAATGACAATGACGTGACACAATTAAAAAAAATTATAATTCAATTTAAATTATTTATTGAACTTGACAATCTAAGTTAGTGAATTATTTACTATTCAATTATTTTTAAAGTGCATGTAAGTTAACTCATTTTTCCATTGAAGATGTTTTTCTAAATAAAAATTTTCATTTATTTCCTTATGAATTAGATGTTATTTTCAACATATTTGTTCAAAGTTTTGCTTCTTATAGATTTATTCAAGTATTTGTTATTGCATTCTTTCTTTTCAGCTTCTTAATATTGTATTATCTCATTTACTTCAAATTTGATGGTTTTTTAAAAGTTTTTACTAGTTGATTGACAAACAATAACAAAACCGCAGAGGACCCTTAGAAAAAATCTCGGGTCTGCTACCGTGCATAGCAGTCGGTACATTTCCTTTACACCTCTGTGTCGAAAAACAATTTGCATTATTAAAGGCGATGTTCAATCTTTTTCAAGTAATAACAATTTGCATTGGCCAAAACAGAGAAAAGAAAATATTCCTGTATATCTCCCAAAGTTCAGTCTCTGGTCAAAGCCACAATCTGATTGAGCACTAAAATCCCACTAGTTGATGGCTTACACTTATCATAATTTGTAGTTTTATGCTTTTATGAAGTTGCAGCACCGGCAATTTCAATCTTCATTTTTAGATCTCTCTTACGTGTGATCTTTGAATGTCCCTACCCAATCAAAAAAAGTGTTTCTGTGATGGTGAAGATGATAATACAGTCAGATTCAAAGAAGTAGTGCTTTCTCAAAAGGAAGGAACTACACCCAATACTTAATTCTGGAGATGGAAAAGAGGGGGCGTTTAATGTGAAGGGTCGGTTTTGTTTTTCCAATTTTAGCCATTAAGATATTCAAAAGGGTTTATTTTTTTTTAATTTAAATTTAATAATGATTGTTGTTATAGTCAAAATTATTCTTATTTTATATTCAGCTTTAAATAATCTATATTTTTCCTTTCTTTGTAGAGACCAATAATATTATCTAAGTTTTCACTTTCACAGTTTTAGTGCTTGATAATATGTCTTGAATTTAAAATATTATTACGTTTTTAGTTTTGAATTAAATAAGTTTACAGTTTCCTTTTTCTTAAGACTTGGAATTTCCCTATAACTACATTGTCAAGCTTTTAAAATTAAAATAATATTTAAATAATGTCACATGCATATTTGTCAAATAACTACCGTAAAACTTTTTTATAGTGATACTTTATATAGGAATAAACTCTATATAGTCATAAAAAATTCTAGTCCCAATTTAGGATAGTTATAAATAAGAATAAACTCTACATTGTAATAAGTTATAATTTTTCTAATTCTCGGCTTAAGGAAAGTTGCCTTTACATAGTAATAATTATCTGTATATTACAAAAAAAAAAAATATTATGTAAAATTAAAGGTTTAAAATTAAATAAAATATTTATTTAAAATTGTTTGAGACAATGATTTGTGTTTTAGAGTTGTTATCACATCTTTTAGCTTACGAGTACGTAATAGCTCGTCCCAATTTAGGATAGTTATAAATAAGAATAAACTCTACATTGTAATAAGTTATAATTTTTCTAATTCCCGACTTAAGGAAAGTTGTCTTTACATAGTAATAATTATTTGTATATTACAAAAAAATATATGTTATGTAAAATTAAAGGTTTAAAATTAAATAAAATATTTATTTAAAATTATTTGGGACAATGATTTGTGTTTTAGAGTTATTATCACATCTTTTAGCTTACGAGTACGTAATAGCTCGTTAGCATGGATACCTTCTTGTTGAAACTAAAATATTTTTAGTTTCTCAAGCATGTTTAGAGCTTCATGACACAAAACTTTTTGTATTTCCGTACTATTATCATTATGATTATTTCATTTCTCTTATTGTTTAATTGCAATAATGATTTCTCCTTTGGTTAAAATATATACAATTTATTGCTCATTTGGATAATCGAAGAAGACATTAATATCCATTCGATTAGTGTAATGAATTTATCATCACTAAATTCTATAGTGACTCTTTTATTCTCCTCATCCACTTCATTTGTAACTTATAATTCATTAACAATAGTAGTCCTAATTTTGCAGCGCTTAAAACTATTGACAATTGTCTGTAGCTTCACATCAATTGACCATGCATCAACTGTATTTGCAGTTCCATCAATGACACTTATTTTTGCTGGTTCTAAGAAACGATCTTTTATCTGCTTCAAAAATAGGTAATTGAAACGTTGTATTGAAATCCTAATATTACTAAAATATGAATTAAAATCTTGATACTGTATTACTAAAACATGAATTATAAAATAAGAAATCAAAACTATAATTTTTGTAACTACACCTCCATTAAGTTATAACCTCTTTATAGTAATAAAATTAGTTAGTCTCAACATTATGACTATAGAGAGGTTTTACTATATTTTATTAAAACTTTTTATTTGCAAAATCAAATCATAAAAATAAATATACATGTGGTACGGTGCATAATAATAAGTGTAACTAGTAGCATAATTTGATTTAGACACAATGTCAAAGTCAGGTTAAAACTGAACTAAAGATGCAGAGTTTCCAAATTATTCCAAGGATGAGAATAAACTTCTTCCTTTTTAAGGAGGCATATACTTGTAAATTGTAATCTCATATCACCTACAAGAAAACGAGTACACAATTAAGCACCATATCCTCCTCGATTCCCATCGATACATTTATTCAACACTTTTACCAACTCCACCCCGAATTGATATATTATTTTTCCCCTCACTTCTCTTCTTTTCCTGATATGCATAATTTGTTGTAGTGGGAACGATAGTCCCAGCCACTTTATGCAAAGTGCCTAAGATGACACAAAACTGTTCCATTCCAAACCCACTTCATCAAAACCTAATTACCTGACGTTCAAGGAAGGTTTTTCAATCATCAAATATCGCCAAGAGCATAATAATAGCTCATATGAGAGAAATATATGGCTTCTTCTCAAAATAATGTCAAAAAAAGCAATTGAAGTGGAATTACATGGTTTTTCAAGCACAAGAAAAAGAAAAAAGAAACTAATATAATATAATTAATTACGCAAAACACAGATGATCTATCATTCACATGCAAACGTGTAGGTGTAAAATAATGATAGAACAATACAAGCACCAATGATATATTTGTAACAAAATCAGTTGTCCCAACCAAAATGGTTGATTCGACAATGTACCCATGTGATCTCAACGGCACAGATTCCAGATTTTGCTTGCTTAAGAACCGCAGCAAGCTGATTTTTGGGAAGCTTGAGCAGCCCCACCTGCTTGATCTGGTTGGTTAATTTTGATTGTCTGAGGCTGCAAAATCCAATAAACGGATCATCAATACATGACAAGATACACTCATAAGAAGAAACACAACCAGTAGAAACCACAGTGAATTACAAATATCTAACAACAATGGTAGCCTTCTAAGTTAAATATTTTCTTTACGAAAAAAACAAAAAAGAAATTAGCATACCTCAGCCTTTGAGTCAGTATCTGCAAGCCTTTGCTTAATGTCCCTTGCTATTGAAAAGAAAACCTCCTCCACGTTCAAGTTGGTCTTTGCACTCTGTATAATAAAGACACCTTCTTCAGCAAACAATGAACTTTTACATGACCATTTCGGGAATCAGCAAGGAAAATTACATACAGTCTCAAAGAACTTGATGCCGTATTCGTCAGCAAGAGCTTGGCCCTTTGAGGTGGGGACAGCCTGGAAAATTGTTCCTTGTTAACTTCACAACAAAGATTACCACACACAAATGCACAAGAAGAGAGAGAGAGAGAACATACCCTTTTGCTTTCATCCATGTCAGCCTTGTTACCCACCAGAATCTTGTTCACATTGTCAGAAGCATGCTGTTCGATGTTACGGATCCAATTCCTGATGTCTAATCATGAGAAGAAATCAGTTTACAGAAACTGGCCCAGAAAAGAGAAGGAATGACACCATCTATAAATGAGAATCTCCAGACAACAAAAGAAAGACTTTCACACTGCAAGTGTTACATTTGCATCATCCTGAGTCCCATTACCATGTAAGAATTTTGATCAAAACTACAGCAGTCAGATCCAGACATCCAAACAATAAAGAAGAATGATCAAACCTAAGCACAGAAATCTAAACTTCTGATGGTAAAAAGAAGGATGCAATTACTGTTGAAAGATGATTCATCAGTGACATCATAAACCAGCAAAATTCCCATGGCTCCACGATAATAAGCTGCAGAAACACAAAAATTAAAATTATGCATGTAAGTTTGATCCTAAAAACAAGGATGGAAAAAAATCAACAGTGACATCTAGTTTATGATAGACGAGAGAGAAAGAAAAAGAGCTAAATTTCCAGGACATTTTTAGAAGAAAAATAAATCTATTAACTTGCAGAGGGTCAGCAGCTCATCAAAAGCTGCAGACTCAGATGGCTCTGATTAAAGAAACCTAAAATCCAATAAAAAATCCTAACCCCAATAACCATTAAGGGTTGCCGTACAGCAACAAGTTTAAACGTACATAAAAAATAAAATGAATGTATGTAGTAAAAAAAAATATATTCATTAAAATAGAACACATTAAGCCTTAAAAATCAACACCTAAAGACCAGTGAAAACATATATAAATAAATTGGTAATATGCCAAAAACACTAAAGCTGCAAAAGACATTCTATTATGTTTGTAATACAAGCCTTATCAGCAAGTTTATCCAAGTGTTAGTGAGAAATATTTTAATAAAAAAATAAACATATCCAATGACTCAGCCTCATCTATATATTTTCAACATCATCTTCGTTTACCATTTTATATCCTTCCAATGTAAAAGGCTCAAGTTAGTTGACATCATATCTAGATAACACAGTGAGTCTTTCTCTTCCAGTTCATGACACAGGTAACACCAAGGACAGTTTAAGCCCTCCGTCTAATATTCTTAGAGGAAATTCAAATTATGAACTTCTAGCAAGATATATCAAAATACAAAATGGAATATCTCTTAGAAAGGATATGTTGTTTCATTAGACATGGAAACAAGCAAATTCGTCATTTCATGCATGTACAGAGAAATAAACTCTCTTCATTCAATTCAACAGTTTAAAAATAGAATTCTCATCTAATATCATACAAACTTTTACAAGTACATTTGGAAAACACATTGTGTCAGGCAAATACAACATCAAATTCATTATCTAGTTTATGCCTAAGATGGACAAAAAATAAATTTCAACAAAACATATCCCATTTTATTTTCTACTTCTCTCAGCGACACTATTGACACACAACACTGACCTGTAGTAATTGTTCGAAACCGCTCTTGACCAGCAGTATCCCAAATTTGCAGTTTAATTCGCTTTCCATCAAGCTCTATTGTCCTTATCTTGAAGTCAATTCTGTCAAAGAAAATGCAACCAGGTGAGATCACTAGAAGCTTGCCCAATAAATTTAAAAAGAATCCACATTGATATGAGTTTATAAAACACCTACCCAATTGTTGTAATAAAACTAGTAGTAAAGGATCCATCAGAGAAACGCAAAAGGAGGCAACTCTTACCAACACCTGCCAAGTCCCATAACACAAAAAGGATAAACAATCAATTCCTTGTCCAAACTTCCAAAAAAAAAAAAAAAACGTAAAAGTTAAATGACACATTTAATGCTCACACTATCAATTTTAAATTACAAGCAATGCAGTTGAAAGCTGCAATAAAGAGTAAACCAGTACCAAACAGAGTTAAGTCCAAGAATATGACAAAACAAGAAGAAAAATAAAACAAAAGAAAGCGACTAATGCAACGAGATGATAATCAAAAAACAAATGCCAAAATCAATTGTAAACTCAGCTTTCGATAAATGTACTAGGTCAAACAAATGCCATTATCTCAAATTAAAGCTAAATTGAATTCTATCTACAATGCATTAATCGAGATCTAGTTTAATCGTACAACATTTTTCAACCTGTATAATAGGTTGACAAATCTAATACTAAGAAATCTCAGATTTGAAAATAGAACTTTAAGAACTAAAGTATCACTATTTTTTATTTAAAATTTCTAACAAATAATACAGCGAGATCACATTTCAAAACACGAAAATGAACGATGAAATAGTAGCAGAAATGTAAAATCATACCGCTATCGCCGATCAGGAGGAGCTTTATGAGGTAATCGTAATCAGCTCGGGCTCTTGCAGGTGGAGCAGCCATGGAAATTAAAAATCTCTCACAAGCTAAAATAAATAAATGGATAAATATATTAATGAATTATAACCCTAACGAAAATGCCTCTACGAAAATAAAGCATCAAAAAAGCTAGAATTTACATTTTTTTTACAAAAATAATAAAATAAAACAAATAAAAAGATGAATTGCAGATAAAGAAAAGAAATACCAGATCAGGAGAGAAGCGTAAATTATGATTAAAGGAGATGAGAGAAATGAGAAGGGAGGGAAGCGCCTCTGATACGTCAGCACTGGTCGGCCGTTGAAAAAAATTTAAATGGAAAGGGGCTAATTCCACAAATATCTTACAGGGGATTCACCTCCAACCGTTGGATGATTTATGTTTATGGATCTGCATTGATCGGACGACTGATGTTCAATTCGTCAATCCACTGACAGGGTGAAATGAAACGAGGGCGTCTTGATTTTTAAAGCTCCTTTTTAACACGACATCGTTTGGTTTATTCTCCGTGGTGATATCACCTTCTCCTTCTTGGTATAAATATGTCATGGGAATGGGATGGTACATTATTTCGTTGGGTTTGGGCATCTAACAGCGAGGACACAGCAAGCTATGAACGAGGCCACTTAAGATACCTTTACGATCATATTTCCAAGGAAACGTTTCTTTTCGTTAACCGACATACATTTGTGTTTTAAAACAGTTGTTGATAGTTTTAAATAATTAACCCATGATTTTTTAATTTGAAAATATAAACTTGAACTGAACCAAAAATAATAATATATAATTTTGTTGATGCGTGATTTTTACACCAACTAAATACATGTGTGAAATGCTGAGTTGGCCCAGAAGACATACGTGAATATAAAGGATAAAGAGAATAAATGCAATAAGACAAGCGTTTTAAAGTGGTTCGGATGCTAAGGAAGCAAGTCCTACGTCTACTATTATATTATTAATGATAGAGATCAGGTCGCATGAGTTGACTGACTTACACTTGATGATACAAGAAAGAGAACTTTTGTATTACAGAGAAAATAGCTAATCAAGACTCAAGAGTAAGATGTGCGAATCCCTTGAATGAGAAGGGAGCTCTCAATTTATAGTGGAATGGATTAAGGCAATCATCACTGAATCTGTGAGTTGGTGGGATTATCCATGCAAATCCTTCTTTATGTCACATTGCCCACCTTCTATAGTGATTCGCGCTATTTGGAGCAGGGATTGGACACGTGGGATCACCACAGCTCCTGGCTGGCCTGGCGCGCGCCCACTATTCTGACAGAAGGAGGCTGCAGGTGTACCCATGCTCTGACTTTTTATAGGCTGACTGGACCTTACGTCAGCCCTACATTTTTCAGACATAACAGAAGTCCCCTAGTTTTTAAGGTTTGAGGATCAAGCCTTGGAAACTATAAGTCATGCCATGGCTGGATGCTTTTGTGAAATTATGGTGATCCCGACCTGTTTAAAAACAGGTCGGAGTAGCGCTATTTTGCGAACACGACCTCGCAGGGTCATTGCTTGTTAAGGACAAGCGACCTGACTTTGCCAGGCTTTATCTGTTGTACTCTTAGCACGAGTGCATTTAATGAAGCAGTCCACACTGGCAGACGTGTCTTGTGCGCGGTAAGTGCCAACCAGGCGCATTAAATGCATTGCGTGCTGACACGGTTCCATTTTTTAGAACATTAAATGCGTTACATGCTGAAACGAAAAACCATATCAGAGCATTAAATGCAAATTGGAGCACAATTAATGCTAGGGGTGTTCGGTTCCGGGTACCCTACACTTTTGGAAGGAACCGGAACCGGAACCGGAACCGACGGTTCCTTAACTTTTGGAACCGGAACCGGAACCGACGGTTCCGGTTCTTTGAATTTTGGAACCGGAACCGGAACCGACGGTTCCGGTTCCGGTTCTGGGTACCCTGTAAAATTAATTATCCCCCCCAAAGTTTTTTAAATGACAAAAAAACTCTTAAAAACTTACAAATACCCCCCACTTGACACTTATTAACAAAATTAAAATTGTAAACTTCATATTTCAAACTCCAAAATTAAAATAATCTATTGAAAATCACAAATTCAAAATTAAAATATTACAATAATCCATTGAAAATCACAAATTCAAAATTATAAACTCCAAAACTAAAACGATGAAATAAGAACATATAAAATTAGAACATAACAATTAACAACATCCAAATATGAAAAACTAAAATATCTCATGCTCCATGCTCTGAATTGCTCGCTCAGTGCATTAATTTCTACAAAACAAGTACAAGAAAATTAATTAGTAAGTTCAAAATATTGAACAAAATAATTTGGGAATAAATTAACTAAATACGAATATAAAAGATTGATATTATTTTGTTACCTGAGTTATAACTTTCTGCATCATCAAGTAATCCTCAAAAGTGTTTGGGTATATGCATATCTCAACCAACTTGTGCACAAAATTTACCAAGTTCAACTTCAAAAGAATTTAAAATACATATAATGGTAATAAACATATTGTTTATGTGATATTATGCCATAATAAATAAAAATCTGATTTAATGTTTAGCACTCATTTTCTTCGACTTCATTGAATCTTTAAACCTATAGTCACCATCATTTTAAACTCAAGAATTGTAGACATGAATGCACCCCACCAATACCTTAATTGAACCAACCCACCTTAGAAAAACAAACACCTTAAAATTCTGACATTCTAATTGATCATTTGATAAAATTGATGATAAGGCTTCAATGTACATTCTCAATATCTTATCATACATCGACAAAAGAAAAATCACAAAAATTCCCCAATTTTAGACATTACAAACTTCAAGGCTAGTTCAAAACAACAAACCTAAAAACAATTAAGGAGGTAAACAAGTTGAGCAAATGCAAGAAGGAACATATTAAAAAAAAAAAAAAAAACACATAAAAACAAACATGAAATTCAACAACCTGTTAGTTGACAATAATCATACCAGATTCGGAGAAACATGAAATTCAACAACCTGTTAGTTGACAATACTCAATACATTTAGAAGAAAGGTCCTAAATATTCTAAATTCCTAGAAAAAAACAGATTCGGAGAAAGCATGAAGGAGAGAGTAAGTTTAAAATATATGTTAGTTGACAATTAAAATATATGTTAGTTGACAATACTCATACGGTCATACCAGATGCAAATTCGAAATGTTGTTAATACAATTACTAATTACTAGGGTCCAAAAGGTCATATAAAAACCACAAAATGAACTTGCTTCCCCTTTAAAATAAGATGTCCAAGATATTTATACGGCAATCAAATTGCACAGCCAGATCAAGGATGAGTATTACTTCACTGTCAATGCTTGAGATTTATAAAAATACATTCAAGAATTAAAAGCAATAAAAGCAAAATATTTTGATGGTATTCGGCAGGCATCTGATTAATGCAGAATTGCAGAATGTTAAATAAATAACATTAGAACTTCAGAAATGCAGAATGTCAGCAAGGCTTAAGAAGCCACTCAGTCCCGAAAGATGGTATTTTTGTGAATGATATCCTCCTAGGCCACATTTCTCAACACCAAAAGACTGAAACAGATGCAGAAATGCAGATTCAAAAATAAATAAAAAAGAAAGAAATGGAAATTACCTTAAGAAATTGGAGTGCTTTAGTGTCTTCTTCTAGATTCCAAGAATCACGATTTCAAAACCCAAGCAAATTAAAGGAAAAAATGCTGAAGTTTTTGCCTTAATCTGAACTGAGTGGACAGAGAGCAAGAGTAGACGAAAATTGTGAGAAGGGAAGAAAGAAAATGAACTATTTTGCAAGGAAAAAAAGCTGAAATTTTACCTTAATTTGAAGTGAATGGACAGAGAGTAGCAGGAGGCAGGAGCAGATGAAGAGCGTGAGAAGGGAAGAAAGAAGATGAGTTTTTTTTGCCCTAATCTAAAGTATTTATATGTGGCAGGTAAATTACAATAACCCCCCCATTCTTTAATAACATTTCATTTCAGTCCCGGTTCTCGGTTCCGGTTCCGGTTCCTAGTTCTCGGTTCCGGTTCCGGTTCCTGATTCTAGGAACCGGAACCGGAACCATACAGTACGGTTCCAGATTTTTGGAACCGGAACCTACCCGTTGACGATCGGTTCTGGGTAGGAACCGGAACCAAACACCGGGTACCCAACGGTTCCGGTTCCGAACGGTTCTTTTGAACACCCCTAATTAATGCTGTGAGGGAAAGAGTGCCGTCGCTTGAGCTTTTCAATGGAAAAGATGAAGATTTGATTTTCTTCAGTCGTGAGGTTCACCCTTTCTTACTGATTTGCGACACGTGGTCGTAATCAACAATGAGAAATTTTACCGCCCAAACGTCGTTTCAAGCGCTATAAAAACTCAAATCTCAGGCAATGTCACCACACTCGTCTTTTCCGTAGGGAGACACAGATTTTCGCAAGCTTGGAGTCTTTGCTTTTCAAACCAGCGTTCTTCCGATATTCGAAGCAGAAGCCATTTTCGTACTCCGAGAGGTATGAACCTTTCTCCGTTTTTGTTTTCTTATTTTCCATGGTTAAATGGCATCAGTCTTCTGATAACTCTTTGGAGACGAGACGCCCATGTCGGGTTCGAGCCATGAATGGCGGCTCGAATCATGCTGTTAGGGTTTTTCTTTAGGTTTTAGGGAGTTTTTTCTTCCACGTCATCGTACGGAGTAATGTACGATGGCCAAATGACCCTCCTGCTTGTCGCTTTTGCAAACCAGCAAAATAGATCCCTCAACGACCATATCCAAGGAAGGAACCGGTTAGCCCCCGCAGGGTGCTCTGAGTATCACCCCTGAGGTCTACTCGGTACTCACCGGGGAAGAGCTCAAGAGGGTGATAAAACAATATGGCATCGACGAGGATGTTTTTCTCGATGTGGCCCACTCGTCGCGATACCCATCTCATGGGTTAGCCGCGATCTCTGAAGAGATCATCAAGGGTGGCGGGTTGATCCCATTCCACCCTTTTGTCAGGTCAGTCTTTGACCACTTCGGGATAACGTCGATGCAGCCCATTCCGAACGCATATGTTATTGTTGTTGCCATGTACATCGCGTGTCGTGAGAATGGGCTAGGCGAACTGACAGCGTTGGAGCTGGGTTGCTCGTATTATTTGAAGAAGAGTGAGGACAAGGATTCCTATTACTTGTCCAGGCAACCTTCTATTACCGAGGGGATACACAGCTACCCTACAATGTGGGGGCCTACGAAACGAAGTTTTTCTTCTTTCATTACAACGGCCATTGCTGTTTTCAAGAACCGAGTAGGCTTTTTTTTTTTTTTTTTTTTTTGGTGAATTCGTTAAATTTGAAATGCGTTTTCTTTCTAACGTCCTGCTTCTTTTTTGGCAGTTAACAAGACGGCCGACACAAAGCTGCTCTCCGATCTGGATAGGATCATATCCTTCGGCCTCCTACCCGAGGATAGTCGCGACGCAAAGAAGCTCGTGATGACCGCGAATCTGCGGAAGTATGATTTTTTCAACGCGAGCGCTTCTTTAGAACCCCCACTGAGTAAGTCTCGCTAAGTAGCTTTTTTCTAGTCGTAAACTGAATACTTTGGCTAACAATGCTTGCGCGCAACGACCATGCCTCCGAAGGCGCCAGAGCTGCTACGACGAAGGCAATTCAACTTCCCGCGGTCAAAGAGCGCCAAGACGACCGATGCGGCTCCTGCCGATCCCCCGATTGAAGGTGCCACATCGGGTGCCCCGGTGTGACCCGCTGAACCTTCAAAAGACATACCACTCCGAACAGCGAAGGCTTCCCAGCCATCAACTACTCGCCCAAGGCTAAAGACAACAGCTCAGCGAGCAAAGAAGAAGAGAAGGCAAATCCAGGTCGAAGAGTCGGAGACTGGATCCGAGGGCGATCAACCTGGGGGGTCGTAGCCAAACGTCGGGAGGAGGTCGGGTAAGGAACCAACGGACGACACGACCTCGGCTGATAATGAGAAGAAAGGAACTCCAGTGCTGGACTCGCTGGGGAACCTGCTGGAGTACCTGCAGACGATGGTCTACACTCTGCTGGAGTGCGGACTCTTGGAAGCATTTGAGCAGTCCGCAGGATCCAACGATGTGGACCTAATGTCCACATCTGTTCAGCACTTAAGCAAGGTAAACGAACTGCCCTTAGAGAGGACTTCCCTTAGTTTCTTTTGATAAACTTGCTATTTTTTCTTGTTCGAAGGCCCTACTTACCATGCAATTGTCCTTGGAGAAGGTTCGGTTTGGAGCTGCGAAGGGAGAGGTCGCATTGAAGGAAGAGAACGCGAACCTCAAGCGAAGCTTAGAAGTCGTCGAAGAAGAAAGGAACCTATCCTCTGAGTCGGCGAACCGATACCTGAACGAAAGAGATGCGGCTCTTCGCACGGTGGACTTCCAAAAGGCTGAGCTCGAGAAGCATGGAGAGGAAATAAAAGATCTTCAAAGGACCATAGCCAGACTCTCCAGGGAGGTCGGAGAGAAGGACCAGGAACTCAAAGCGGCCACTGTGCGGGCATGGCGAGCAGAACAAGAGAGGGACGCCTTAGAGAAGCAAAAGCAAACTCTTGAAGCCGAACTCTAAGCAAGCCAGGGGAAGGTTGCTTCCCTAACCAAAGAGATGCAGAGGCAAGCAGCGGAGGTCGATGAGAAGGCTGTCGAATGGGCGATCGAGTCTATCTATGCCTTGCGACCAAAGAATCCGACCCTCAATATGTTTGATCTTCCAGAGGACTGGCGCGACACTCTCTTGTCCATGGCGCGAGAGGATGATGCAGCAACAGCCACCCAAAAATTCGATCAGATAGAGGGTTCGGGACATGCCTCGAAGAAACCTCCAACCGACCAGCTCTAGGATGATGAGGTCGGTCATCGAGGAGTCAGATTAGGACCACTAGTCTTATCATTGCTTGCTGTACTATTAGCATTAATGAAACATTTTGCATTTATAACTTCTGTTCACTTTATTATACATGAGTACATTTTAATTGCTCACAGTATTGGAACTAGTCTATGCGAATAAGGTTACACACTAATACGAACAAGATTATATGTACTGTTACAAGCGAACAGAATAACACTTTACAAGGAAACAACTTACAAAGATCAAAAAATTAATTTACAAGGAAAACTGAGTTCGGAATTACTAATAGTAAGGTCGAAGATGCTCAGCATTCCAAGCTCGGGGTACTTTGGAACCATTCAGCCTTTTGAGATGATAAGTCCCTGGTTTTATCACTTTGTCGATGCGGTATGGACCTTCCCAGTTCGGTCCCAACACTCCCGCACTTGGTTCCCTAGTACCGATAAGAACTTTCTTCAATACAAGGTCGCCGACCTGGAAGTCTCTTCATCTGACCTTAGAATCGAAAAACCTCTTCGCGCGTTGCTGATAGGCTGCTATTCTTAGCGAATCCTTGTTGCGATGTTCTTCAACAATGTCCAGACTTACTCTCATAAGCGCTTCGTTGTCGGTCTCATTGTACAAGTCCCTCCGAAGTGAACCAGTTCCTATCTCCACAGGGATCATCGCTTCGCAAACGTATGCTAGCGAAAAAGGGATTTCCGAGGTAGAGGTTCTCGAAGTTGTCCTGTACGCCCATAGGACTTCAGGGAGGTCGTCGGCCCAGTTCCCCTTGGCTGCGCCAAGTTTGGCTTTCAGGGTGTACTTGATGGTTTTGTTGACAGCTTCAACTTGACCATTTGCTTGCGGTCTTGCGACTGAGGCAAATTTTTTATGGATACCCAGCTCGTCGCAAAACTGCTTGAACTCCTCGTTGTCGAACTGTTTACCATTATCTGAGATGAGGGTATGAGGGATTCCGTATCGGCACACAATGTTCTTAAAAACGAAGTCTTTGAGCTTTCTGGTCGTGATCGCGGCTAGCGGTTCGGCTTCCACCCATTTGGTGAAGTAATCTACTGCGACTATGGCATATTCGACTCCCCTTTTACCTTTTGGCATGGGACTGATGAGATTGATTCCCCACATGGAGAATGGTCAGGGGCTAGTCATTGTTATCAGCTCATGGGAAGGAGCTCGCGGTATGTTCGCGAATCGCTGGCACTTGTCACACCTCTTGACAAAGTTGTAGGCGTCTTCTTAGATTCGAGGCCAATAGTACCCTTGACGAATAACCTTGTTCGCAAGAGATCGTGCGGCTGTGTGATTACCGCAGATCCCTTCATGTATTTCCCTCATGATGTAATCTGCTTCGTCGCTGGTTACACATCGAAGGAGAGAAGCGCTAAACCCTCGCCTGTACAGCTGGTCCCCGATGAGGGTATAACGAGCAGATCTTGTTCGCAGAACCCTTGCCTCGACTTTTTCGTCAGGCAAGGTTCCATCCTTGAGGTATTGGAAAATGGGAGTCATCCAGGAATCTGATTCTGTTACATTCATGGCTTGCTCGGTGGGGCTGATACTGGGGGTCTCAATGAATCGAACAGAAATGTTGTCCGGTGCTTCTGAGTCCAACGATGAGGCTATCTTTGCCAAGGCATCTGCCACAGAGTTGCTATATCTAGGAATTTAGGTGATCGCAAAGTGCTTGAACGGCTCGAGTGCGACCTTAGCTTATTTCAAATAGCGGATCATATTTTCTTCCTTGGCTTGGTACTCTCCTAAGATCTGGTTGACGACCAACATGGAGT
Source organism: Pistacia vera (assembly GCF_008641045.1). NCBI lineage: Eukaryota > Viridiplantae > Streptophyta > Magnoliopsida > Sapindales > Anacardiaceae > Pistacia > Pistacia vera. The sequence goes on from NW_022196099.1 coordinate 312,015, forward strand.
CGTTGTGAATGCTGATCGCGGTTGCACCCATTTCTCTGGCCAACCGCAATCCGACGAGCAAGGCTTCGTACTCAGCCTCATGGTTGGTTGCCTTAAATCTGAACCGAAGGATACCGTGAACGCGAGCCCCTTTGGGGCTCAAAAGGAGAAGACTTGCGCCAGCCCTCTTTTTGTTTGATGACCCATCGACGTAGAGGCGCTAGGTCAATAGGTTCTGAGCAGTTCCCTGGATGACTTCGCTGGGCTGTTGCTCTGACTCGCTTGGAAGATAGGAGAATTCTGAGATGAAGTCAGCAACAGCTTGCCCTTTGATAGTCGATCTTGGCTTGTACTTCAGATCGAACTGACTTAATTCTATGGCCCATTTAAGCAATTTACCCGATGCCTCTGGCTTCTGGAGGACCTGCCTGAGCGGGTAATTAGTCACCACATTAATTGTATGGGCGTGGAAGTAAGGTCGCAGCTTTCTGGAAGCGATCAGTAGGGCATAGGCCAATCGTTCCATTTTTGGATACCGTATCTCGGCATCCAACAGATGCTTGCTCACGTAATACACTGGCCATTGGACCTTTTCCTCTTCCTGAACTAAGGCTGCACTGACCGCGAACTGAGAGACGAACAAATACAGGAGCAGGATCTCCTGCGGAAGAGGCTTGGACAGGAGAGGTGGCTTCCCGAGGTATTCTTTTATACTTTGGAACGCCTGTTCGCACTTGGGGGTCCACTCGAACTTCCTATTGGCCTTTAGAACGTTGAAGAATGGCAAACAGCGATCTGTTAACCTTGATATGAAGCGACTTAGTGCTGCTATTCGCCCATTAAGGCTCATGACCTGTTTTTTGTTAGTCGGGCTTTCCATATCGAGGAGAGCTTAGATCTTTTCGGGGTTGATTTCTATTCCCCGTTGGTTAACCATGTATCCTAGGAACTTGCCTGAGGATACCCCGAACGAACACTTGACGGGATTCAGTTTCATTCTGTATAGTCGAAGGATATCAAACACCTCAGTGAGATGCGCTATATGATCTGCAGCGACATGGGATTTGACCAGCATGTCATCTACATAGACCTCTATTGACTTACCGATCTGGTCAGAGAACATCCGGTTAACCAATTGTTGGTAAGTCGCGCCAGTGTTCTTAAGGCCGAAGGACATAACTTTATAGCAGTACAGTCCCCGGTCTGTAATAAAAGATGTATCCTCTTCATCCAGTACGTACATCGAAATTTGATTATACCCCGAGTACGCATCCATAAAACTTAGCAGTTCGTGCCCCGAGGTGGCATCCACGAGCTGGTCTATTCTGGGAAGGGGGAATCTATCTTTTGGGCATGCTTTGTTGAGGTCACTGAAGTCGACACAAGTTCGCCACTTGCCGTTGGGCTTCTTTAGTAGAACCGGGTTGGTAACTCAGGTCGGGTAGAGTGCTTCTTGGATAGACCCATTTCGGAGGAGGTTATCCACCTCTAGCTTTAAGGCGGCATACCGCTCCGGGTCCATCGCTCTTCTTTTCTAGCGAACTGGCTTAGCTTCGCTGTCGATGTTCAATGCATGGCAGATGATATCCGGGCTGATCTCGACCATATCTTCGTGCGACCAGGCGAACACATCAATATTTTCTTTTAGGAAGCTTATCAGCTCTGAGGCGAGCTGGGGGTTGAGATTGCTCCCAATCCTTAATACTCGGCTTGGCTCCTTCTGGTAGACTGATACTTCGGACAAATCCTCAACCAACCCGCTGGAAGGGCTTTTCTGAATCTGAGGATCCATATTGTCCTCAGCTGGACCTGGTTGTGGCTCGATTTGGCTGATCGCCATAACCTATCAGGGAATGCCACGCGAGACATGTAACATCTACTGAAAACTGTACAATGCATGCATAATAACAATAGAAAAGTTGGGCCCAAAGTTTTCTTTTCATTACAATTCATGTGTCTTTTATACATAAAGAGTATTGTTTACAAAAAATGTATTTTAAAAGACAAAACAGGGGAAACAGTGTAGCTATTCCTCATTGCTTGCCGACGCCCCTCCGACCGCAACATCACCTAGAACCTGCATCCACAAAGGAAAATAACGGGGTGAGCACAAAATAATGCTTAGTAAGTAAAACTCTCTATCTGTCTGTCCCCGTATGAATAACTCTTAATTCTTTCCTTATGCTATCTCTGATTCTATTTCTGTTTCTAATAACATCATGGCCTCATCTTACCGGAGGTACGGCCGGATGGCGTTCACACAGCACCATCTCACTCTCTATGGCTATCGGGTGGAATTCACACAGTACCAACCCGTTCTTAGTGACTACCGAGTGAGGATCACAAAGCCCCCACTCGGTTCTTTCTAACTATCGGGTGGAGATCACCTAGCGCCTACCCGTTCCTCATGAATTTTGGGTAACGATCACCAAGCATTTACCCGTCTCTAGTCACTATCGGGTGATGGTCACAAAGCATCAACCCGTTTCTACTAAATGTCGGATGATGATCACAAAGCATCAACCTACTTATCTATCACTAACCGGGTAGCGGTCACAAAGCATCCACCCATTTCTACTACTCATCGGGTGACGATCACAAAGCATCGACCCATCACTCTAAGGGCTATTCGGATGATGATCACCAAGCATCAATCCGATTCCCATAACGGTCGGGTGATGATCACAAAGCATCATCCCAACTATACTACTCTTCTAATTCATTCTATTGTAGCATTTTTCAATGCTCTCTACCCTTAGAGTAATTTTACCCACTAAGCTCTCTACTCATAGGGTAATTGCATAAACCATTTCCTTACACTTTCTTAGGTCACTTTTCCATGTACAACTAGTGCCTATGGATGGTTCATCTTCACCAATGCACTTATGAGATGCCAACATGCAATGTTGCAAGAATTAAGGTTCATTTCTCACACTCAAACCTCTATTAGGCATTTCATCAAACAACTCATGTGCACTACAAAACTCTATCATAGCCATGATTCTAAAACTTTTCTTAACCATCCAAAATGGGGAAAAACCCCTTCACAAAGTCACAAAACCTGCCATAGAAAACACTTCCAAAAAGGGAAGACATAATACCCCTTAAATTCCATCTCAACTACCTTGCCAAACCAACAACCCATTTCTCAAATTTGCAAGGTATAAACAATCACAAAGCATAGAAATCTCTATTTAATCCTTCATACATGCTATATTACATGCACATCACATACATACATCATTTCTATCAAAACCCTAATCAAGAAAATTCATAAATCTCAACTTGGGTTGGGTTTTACTTACCTTGTTAAGGAGAGACTTCACAAACTCTTCCTTTCACTTGTTTAGCTTGACTTCTCCTCTAATCTTAACCAAAAGAATGAAAACCCTCAAACTTCAATATGGGTTAAAACTCCCAAATCACACAACTTAAGAAGAAATCCTTACCTTAGGAAGCCTTAGGTTGCTTTTCTACCCCAAATCCCTTCAAAAATCCCTTGGGAATCCTTGATCAAAAGAAAAGAGAAGTTGAGAGGAGAAGAATGAAGAGTCACGTTTGAGAAGAAGAAATGAGGGGTTTCTTTGATTCTAATTCCTTTTAATGAAATATTAACACACTCATTCCCATTTTGCCCTTGTTCTACTTTGGGAATTCCATCCATATCCTTTGATTCATTACAAACTCACCCCTATCTCAACCTATTCTCCATGAAATATCCTTACAATTAACTCCCCACTTTTCCTGCTAATTAGGGGTAGAAAGGTCAAATTGTCCTTAAGGAAGAAAATATCTAAAACTCAATCAACCTTTTATTCGGCCTGTCGCCGCGGCGAAGAAACCTCTGTCGCCGCGGCGAAACTGTCCAGGGAGATTCCCTTGATTTCCACACATCTTCGCCGCGGCGAAGCTTATTCTTCGCCCCGGCGAAGCACGGCAGACTGAACTTCTTCTGTTTTCAACCAATTTTCAAGGCAAACATTCAACACAACACTCAATCAAACAATAATAACAAAAACCAACTCGATTAAAGGCAAAAGAGGAAACAATAACAACGTACCTCAAGCGGGGCGTTACAAGACACCCTTCCCTTTACACGCCATCTGCACTGCTTTTATGTAGCAGTCGCGAGATGCGCTCTGCGATCCGCTGACTTCCCCTATCCCCGTCGGGGTGGGGAACTTCATCTTAAGATGATATATAGAAGTGACTGCCTTGAAACTTTTTAGTAGAGGTCGCCCCAGGATTCCATTCAAGGCAGATGGGCAATCCACGATCAGGAATTCAGTAACTTTAGTCACTTCGTCATAGTCACCCAGCGTGACTGGAAGTTGGATCGTTCCTTTGGGGATCAGGTGGTCCCTTGTAAAACCATATAAAGGTATCGAGGCGGAAATCAAGTCGGCCTCATCCAGGTTCATTCTTTCGAAAGCAGACTGGAACAGTACGTTCACAGCACTCCCGTTGTCCACTAGCATCCTGCAAACATTATGGCGCCCTATGAGGGGGTGTGATCACAAGAGCATCGTCGTGGGGATGATGCAGATGGGCTACATCCTTTTCTGAGAAAGCAATTGGCTTCTCCTTACGAACCTTTTGTGGTCGCTGTGACGTGTTCATCACACTGATTGGGTCGTGATGAGCCGCGCGAGCATATCTTTCCTGGGCACCCCGTGTGTTCCCCGCGAGGTGCGGCCCCCTGAAGATCAGGTTGACACTACAGTACCCTGAGCGATCACGACGCTTCTTTCTCTGCTCCCCCTGACTTTTCTCTTGCGCAGGAGCAGAATCGTCAATATACTCCTTGAAATGCCCCTTCTTGATGAGCTCTTCGATTGCCTGCTTGAGAGCTCGGCACTCATCGGTGTGATGCCCGTTATCCCGATGGAAGCGATAGTACTTTTTATTATTTCTGGCTGTCGCGGGAGTTTTCATGGGCTTAGGCTCTTCGAGCAGGCTTGCTTCTTTGGATTTGTCGAGAATAGCCGATATAGATGCATTCAGAGACGTATATTGGTCTCTGTCGCGATCGCGACGAGGGACAGGAGCATAGGACTTTTTGGGATCATAGCGAGGTTTCTTTCCTTTTCGATGATCATCAGCGGCCCTTCCACGATCAGCTCTTCTGCTTTCCCCCCAACCAGACGTACTGCCTGAAGCGCCGGGGTCACGACGGCGGAGTGCCGCCAATGAATTCTCAATCCGGAGGTACTTCTCCGCAAGGTTATAGAATCCGGTAAAGGAAACATCGTCCTCGGCCTGCAATTCTTTCCACAGGTCGGTTTATGGATGAACTCCCGCTATGATGAGAGTCCGAATAGACTCTTCGGGAGTGTGAGCCACCTTGTTGAGTTCCCTGTGGAAGCAGTCGATGTAGGATTGGAGGGATTCATCCTTTTCTTGCCTTATATTGCTGAGGTAGCTTAAAGGCATTGGAAACTTTTGGTTTGCTTGGAAATGCCTTAGGAACGTAGCGCTCATCTGAGGCCACGAACTGATTGATCCCGTTGGGAGCGACCTGAGCCACCGTTTGGCATGAGAGGTCAAAGTCACTACTAAACAACGACATTTTGCTAGATCCGAGACCTGGTGAAGCTCCATTAGGTCGTTGAATTCATATAGATGATCCTGCGGATCAGCATTTCCATCGAACGCCCGCATGTCGGGCATCCTGAATCCTGGTGGGAGTGGAGCAGCTAGCACTTCAGGAGAGAAAGGGGACGCGGACGTGACCTACCCTTGCTCATTTTGCTGAGCTTTTAGTTGGTCTAGAGCTCGCTGTAGCTCCTCAATTTGTGGCAATGGAACCACTTGGGGATTACTCTCACCCATGCGAGTTCGACCCTCACGATTACAATTGAGGTAAGTTCGGAGGTCGGGTTCCTCTTCTCCTCGGTCGGCGGTCCCGGCCACCCTCGACACTCCCTGGCTAAAAGCGTGTGATGGTGATAAACGGTGCAGGGTATTTTCATGACCTTCGCGGTGGTAAGAACCACCCCGTGAAGTGTGGGAACCTCCCGCACGATGATGATTTGGATTGTTTCGCTGGCGGTGGTAAGAATCACCCCGCCCAACGCTTTTACTGGGGTGTACTTGCGACGTGGCATGGGACAGCTCGAGTTGCGTCCTTTCACCGAGTCTTAACGAGACTGGTATTCTGCTTGGGACGCGGTCGGTGTTCGTTGGCCCTTTGGAGCCCATAGGTCCCTTTTTTGCCACTTGCTTACCCTTTCGTCTACGCGCTGCAATGCTCGCGGCATGAGCTATTTCCCTTTGTCGCGCTTTCGCGCGACCTGCAGGCGTTTTTGGCAGTTGTACCGCCCCAGTTGACTTGGATGGCACCCTCTGGTCCAAACGATCTAACCTTCGGTTGACCGTTTGGAGAGTACTGTCAAACCTCTCCAGGTAACTTCTAATGGCAGGGTCAAGTTGTGAACTTGATGGGATATCCCCTGCAGCCCCTTGCGGAACTGGGGGTATTTTGGAAAAGGTACCCCCTTAGACTTGGGGCGTTCCTTTAGCACCCTGGTTGGTTTGCTCAGGTTTAGGTTGGCGGGCCATTTGCTGTTGTAGGACCAGTGGGTTAGAGATTCTCCTGATGAAGGATGAACACTAAATCACCCCTCCTTCTAGTGCTAAACTGTTGATGCTTGATTTTTACACCAACTAAACGCACGTGTGAAATGCTGAGCTGACCCAGAAGATACACGTGAATATAAAGGATAAAGAGAATAGATGCAATAAGACAAGCGTTTTAAAGTGGTTCGGATACTAAGGAAGCAAGTCTTACGTCCACTGTTATATTATTAATGATAGAGGTCAGGTGACATGAGCTGACTAACTTACACTTGATGATACAAGAAAGAGAACTTTTGTATTACAGAGAAAATAGCTAATCAAAAGTAAGATGTGCGAATCCCTTGAATGAGAGGGGAGCTCTCAATTTATAGTGGAATGGATTAAGGCAATCATCACTGAATTTGTGAGTTGGTGGGATTATCCGTGCAAATCCTTCTTTATGTCACATTGCCCACCTTCTATAGTGATTCGCGCTATTTGGAGCAGGGATTGGACACGTGGGATCACCACAGCTCCAAGTTGGCCTGGCGCGCGCCCACTATTCTGACAGAAGGAAGCTGCGGGTGTACCCATGCTCTAACTTTTATAGGCTGACTGCCCTACATTTTTCAGGCATAACAAATTTTATTTTATATCTTTTGTAGTAATGGTATTGAATCACATAAAAATTTAAAAGAGTTGTGATTAAAGGAGAATTTTTTTGCTTAATTCAGATTATATCAATTATATTATATAAACATGTTAATATACATATTTTGTCAACTATATAAAATACTTTGTAATCATTTATCTAATTTTTTTTTTTTTTTTTAATTCTGAAGGTCTCAGGTCTCCCCATAACCGAAGGTATGAGACTAATCTCGATCAAGTCCCTAACCACAAAGTGCTTCCAATGGTGTTTGAACCCTTAACGTTACGGGTAAAGTTCGCCTCACTTGAAACTCAGTTACCAGCTGAGCCACACAAACTTTTTTCAGTTCTTTATTTATTGAATAATCTCTAACCTCTCTTAACATTTAGGGAAATTTAGTAAAATCCCAAAGGTATTATAAATCATTCATTACCTTCCCTTCCTCGCATTTCATAAACTTATCACCCTTCGTTATGTTGATTTTGACCTTTAGATTTCATGGTCAAGTGGAGATAAATGATCAATTCGTCAAATCTAAATGGAGGCTACTGATGATTTCTCATACCTTGAGGGGTGTTGCTGACATTTTCTGAAACTTTTTTTTTTTTTTTTAATCTCAAGGTTAAAGTTAATCTGAAAGTGTATGGCTTTATAACATTGTTTTAAAACTCGGAGAGTAAACCGTTTTGCTGTCAGGGTCACAGGTCAATTGGTTGGACCGGCCGGTTGGACCGATAACGTCAGCAATATTTTATTTTTTAAAAATCACATATTAACCCCTTAAATTTCAATATATTACAAAAATTCTCCTAAAAAAAGTTTAATTGGTCCCTAAAATTTTTATTTATTCCAAAAATGCCCCAATAAAATTACCAGTTAATCCCTAAACTTTTGATACATCTCCAAAATACCCCTATAAAATTACAAAGTAACCCTCATAATTTTAACATATTTCAAAAAACTCCCTGAGATGTGAGACCTAAACCGGATCGGAGAAGCTACTGGTTCCCGGTCCAATTGGTCCGACCGGCTGGTCTAGTCCGGTTTTTAAAATAGTGCTTTTATAGGTGAAACCAATAAACTAGAACTCATAGGTTTAGATAGGCTTTTGATGATATGAATGTGCACAACCTTGAAGAGAAAATTAAATGATGTCGACCCAAAAGTCAATTCGGCCTAAATGAAACAAATGAATTTGGATTAGGCCACAGTTTGCATAGTCTTTGTTTATCATTGCATTGAGAGATGATGGAAACTATGGAGTGCTAAAAGGATCCAAATGGATGTATCAAACGGATCAATTTAATCCAAAATAATTGAAGTTTAATTCAAATTAAATATCAAACCTAATCCACTTTAGATTTGTACTACTTGATATTAAAATTCAATTCCATCAGGCGAGGAACATTCTTGATGAAGACAATTCCCCAAGATGGCTGAAAAAGACGGACACGGCCAAAGTCAATTTTACATAGAAATAGTTTGCAATTGAATGCCAGGTGGCGTAACAAGACTTGATAAATTCCCATATTTGACGGACACACAACACATGACAACAAAATGTTCGTTATGAAGTTGAGAAATTTTGTGTGAATGATAGCCGTCCACTTGCACATATGTCTTTTTTTTTCCACACTTGGAATATTCAAAGAATCCATTTATTACTAGTCAAAATTGATGGATTCCAATACGCGTTAAAATTTTTTAACTTTAGACAATTCTAGTTAGAACTTAGAAATTCAACTTTTAATATTCGAACAATTTTTCTTTAAAAGTTCAACTTTTTTTTCATAACATTCGAATCTATCTTATTGTTTTTATTTTACTTTACTTTATATTCAATTCAATTTTCCAACATTCAGGCACATAAACTATTTTTAGATAACTGAGTGATTCGATATAGATTCTTGGGTTTATTACTCAAGAGGTACTGAATTCAAGTATCTTTATGATTATTAATAAAGATAGTTACGGAAACTCTTACCGGATCGATAATTCAAAAACTCCAAAGAATTAATTTAAGAACATATAAATTGGCCAGAAACGCTCGATTATAAAATAAAAAATAAAAAACATACATGCACATACAATTTATTATAAACATGTGAATTTATAATGCCATAGGTTTGGAATGGAAAGAAGAAGAGACCAAATTAAGATGGGAAGGTCGTCATCAATCCTTGCATGGAAAAGCCTTAACGTACACGTAACTTATTAGTTGGATCATGCTTTATATGTCACTTTTGATCCATTACGCAAGTTAGAATCATGTGATTATTCTTTTGATTCTATTTTATAAAGTTTGATCTTACTAAGGTTGATTTATGATTGGATGAAATTAAGAAACAACTATTTGAATGTTAAGCTAATAGTTTCAATTATTGTTGTTCAAAATTTTAATTAAAAAATTGTGTTACCATATCTCATTGTCTTAATAAAGTGTATATGCTTTATTGAACTATATATCCATCCAATTTGTTTATTTCTTATTTGTTCCTAATAGTTCATTTTAGTAAATATAAGATACGAATCACTTTCATTAAATAGCAATCATAATCTTGAACTACTTATGGATAGTTGAGTGGTTCGATATGAACTCTTGAGTGTATTTTTCAAGAGGTCTTAAGTTCGAGTCATTCCTTAGTTGCTAATAGGGGTAACCACTGGAGCTCTTATCGGGTCAATAATTCCAAGGTCCCAAGGAATTAGTTGCAGTACGCGTAAACTGGTTTGGACACCTCCGATCATTATATAAAAAAAAAAAAAAAAAAATCATAATCTTGTATTTAACATCAAATACTAATCATAATGGACTGTTACAACCACATTATTTAAGGGTCTCTTTTAATCTCAATTGTTAGAGATGAAATTAAATGAGCGAGGTGATCCGATAACGTTATGGGAATGGCAAGTAGCTAGCGCAGTTATCCCCACAAATAAGAAAAAAAAAAATAATGTGTGGCATTTGGTAGGATTGCTCCATTAGATAAAAACTTATAGGTGGTGCAACCGTGCAAAGGCGTAACTCTTACTCAAATGCATTAACATTTATTTATAAGTATCGATCGTAGCAGCATTGGAGTGGCAGCTACGTTATCTTCTTGTATGGTGTACAGGTGTAGTGTCTTGTTCTAGAAACAACTGCATATTTGACTCTCCATTAAGATTAAATATATAAAAAAACAGAAATAATAATAAAATCTTAAGTTGACGGGCTATACTGCAACTCCACAAGAATTTGCTTAAAAGCTTGAGAAACAATACAAATCTTAAGATATTTTGTTTGGGTCTTCTTTCCATGTCCAAAAATATTATTCCAACTTTAAATTGGATCTTCTTTCACTATCAAGCATATTAACAAATAAAAAGGAAAAAGAAAATTCGCTTTTGGGGCCAATGTCGCTTTATGATATTCTAGAATCAAATTAGTTGACGCAATGCCATCGATCCTTTCTGTCGGTGGTATTTGCAATTTTATTGTATATTGTTGCCGTTATCTTCCGTTGTCGTTGGGGCACAATCGTCAATATATTTTGATTGTTTTAAAGGCAATGTGTTTAATGGATTTTATATAATCACCTAACTATATAATTAATAAATATATAATAGTTTTTTTTTTTTTTTTTGTTTTCATTCTTCCCTTTTTATTAATGTTATCATTTTGTTTTAAATGATTTTATTAAACCACCACTAAGTCTGGTGATAAAATAGTAAAGGAAGATCTAAGTTTATAGGTCTTCAAGTTCTAGTCCCTCTAACCTCTAATAGAGATAGTTATTAGACTTATTATCTGATCGATAGTTTTAGGGTCTTGAAGATTAGTTGAAGTTAGACCTGGCAAAACGGGTATAGACCCGCGGGTCGACCCCATACCCAGGTAAAAAATATAGGGTATGGGTCTAATGTATTGAACCCGTTTTTCTGGACCCGTCCCGTCTCGGTCCGTATATTTAACGGGTTATACGGGTCAACCCGCGGGTGCCCGCGGTACCCGTTTAAAAAAAAAAAATGAAATCCCTAAATTTTAGATCTGTTCGACAGTTCAAGTCTCTAACTCTCATCCCATCGTCGCCATCTCTGATCTCCTCTCTCTCAAGTTTCACCGTCGCAAGTCGCAACTCACCATCTCCTTAGTCCCCTCTCTCACTGTCACCATCTCCTCGGTCGGTATTGGTACGAAACCTTCACAGTTCATTTCCTTCTTTCCAGTTCCTTAGGGTTTCAAAATTAGACTCAAAATGCTTCATCTCTACTGCAATCTCCATCGTCCATCTCCTCCTCGCTCCTTCCTCTCCAAAAAAAAAATTTTCCCTACTCCCTCCCCATCGAGTACGCAATCTTCCTCTCTTCATTTTAACTTTTTAAATCTTTCTAGTGTTTCATTTAACGATTTTTGTTTTTTATTATTTAACAGCCGAGAGAAGTTCAATTTAAAAGAGGTTTTGTAAAGATTACAAGATTTCGATAGCGTAAACAGCAAGAAGAGTGAAAGGAGTAGTGGAGAGTTTCGAGCGGTGAGAAATGGGTCCATGAAGGGTTCATTACAGAGTCACTAGTCACTACCCAATGGTATGTTTCGATTTCGTTTAGATAATGAAGACTTGATTCTTGGTTATATTTCGGGAAAGATTAGGCAGAATTTTGTTCGTGTATTACCTGGAGTCTGGAGATAGAGTCAAGTTGAAGTAACCATTATGATACAAGCAAGGGTCGAATAATTTATAGAATTCGCGACCGAGTTCCAACGGTTAAGTTGTTGATTAATCTTGATTGTATTTTTGTATTTAAAATTATGTTATGAAAATTCATAAATTGATATTTATGTGTGCGTGATGCAGGTTGCTGGGTAGATTATCATATTTCTGATATAAAGGTAACACTGGTACAGGTTATAACATGAAATGGTTTTCATTCAGTAAAGTTGATGGTTCTTTTCTTCATTATTTTTATTTATTTATATTTGGGTAGAGGAACTTAGTGACATTAGTATATATGAAGTTAATTTGTAATATGAATGAGGAAATGTAGTTTGCAACCTGGACGCAATGATTTCAAGTAATGGATTGTTAAATATGTTATTGACCATAAACTCCTTCACATGGTTATTCATAGCCAGAAGTCAAAATGAGAAATATTTGCAGCTCAATTTCAGATAAGGCATCTAAATTTCATTATAAGCTTGGTTGATTGTGTAATCTAAAGATTTTGTCCTGTTTTGTTGCAGGTGAATTTTTATGTTGTGGATGGCCGCTTATTATTGTAGTTTATTGAGAGGTGTTAATGTCACATGGTTGTGAGGTGTGATAGAAAGGATTATAGTAGTGTCTGTGATTTTATTTATACCTCTATATAGTTAATTTGATGAGGTATGTATACCTATTTTTATTATTATTGTGATGGTAATTTGTACTCATGACATGATTGAGAGTAAAGAGTTGAAGAATAAATCCTTATATTTGAATTAGCAAATTGAATCAGTAGGTCGTGGTGGCTCGGAAGATTGTGATGTTATTACTCCAACTGTGAATGGTAAGCTTAAAAGTAATTAAGGAGAGAAACAACCTTGATGTATGAGAGCTTAAGAATTTGTGGTTGCAAGCGAAGAAAGTGTGACACCTGTTCCTGTTTCTTCAATGTTTGTGTTCATGCGTGGTTTTTGCTTATGGGTTATGAATTTAATCCACTGCTAAATTCATAAACCCATGTTTATTTTGGTTCTTATTTGTTTATATTCTAAATTGAATTGAATTTAGAGTAGTTGATTTAGGGGGTGTAAATGTAAAAAATTAAAACTGTAGGAATTTTGGGGGTGTAACTGTCATAATTGAAAACTATTAGGGGTGAAACTGGAAAAACTAAAACCTAGAGAGAGAAAAAACGGGTACCCGCGGGTCCACCCGTACCCGCATAGGGCAGGGTACGGGTCCAATATTTTGGACCCGTATACTTCGACCCGTATTAGACCCGTACCCGTTTGGCCCGTACCCGCGAGACCCGACCCGTACCCAGCCCACCCACCCGTTTTGCCAGGTCTAGTTGAAGTGCATATAAACTGGTCCAAATATCTCTGGGTCATCAAAAAAGTTTCAGGATCCTAGAAACATATAAGTTGGTCTGAACACTCCCGATCAATAAACAAATTTTATGATCGTGAAAGATTATATAATTAAAGTGTGCATAAGTTAGTCCGGATACCCTCGAGAAAAAAACAAATTATGTTGAGGTTACACTTGTGGCTTATTTGCATTAGCAAATAAAAAAACATAGAATTGCATTGTGTAATCTATTGTCATTTTAACAATCGTTATTACACGTGTTATGACAAAAATCTATGACGATTAAAAGTAACTATAATTCAAAGGGTAATTGAATACCTCTTTTGAGGTCGCATAAATTTATAATGTCATTAAGATATTTATGAAGACGAATAACCACTCTGAATGTGTCAACTAACGGTCAAATATCCTGTGTCATGGCAGGAGAGTAATTTCATCGACCACATCACGTAAACTTCAAACTTTTTTGTAACTTGGTGACTAGTTAACCAATAGATTCGTTTCTAGAAAGATTAAAGACAATGAATTTACTATTTCAAACTTTAAAGAAAAAGACTAGAATATGACCAAGCTATAATCTGCTTTCGTACACTCAAATCTATATAATTTTTCAACATTAGTGATAACGATTTGATCAATAGTGACTCAAGTAAACGAAAATTAATATTAGTCGATTTATCTTTATGAATAGTTGTAATTAGTTGATCAATGAATAAGTTAAAGGACACATGTTAACACAATTAAAGAGTTAACAACTTTTTTTAACTTAAACAATGGTTTAATGACATTTTTTTACCTATAGATTTTTAAAATACTATTTTATTACCCAAATTTATATTGCAGCAGTGAACAAAGAGCAAACTCATTCCAAACTATTGAGACTTTTGAATAAGGGAGACCGATGAGTCTTTTGGTAGTGAAATGTTGAATTTTGATAATTGAGATTGATCAAAATTTAACTTGGGAGGGGCCGCTGTGCAAACCTTAATAGCTCGATTGTCGGTGATTGACAATGTCGGCAGGAGTAAAATTTGAAGGTTTTGGTGAGTGATAATCAGGGAAGAGAATAGTGATGGTATGAGATCGCAACAATACCGGAATCGGAAACATAATATAAATTTGAATGGTAAAGTGATATTTTAAAAGTTAGTGGGGGGAAAGTATCATTAAGCTATTATTTGAGTGGGAAATGGTCGTTTACTCCACAATTAAATATTTGAATATGTAATTTTCTAATATTAACATATTCAAAATTTTATTTATTTATCTTATCACAAATAAAGTGTATTGCTATTGATAGAAGGATTTTATTTTTTTATAATGTCTAACGACACATGTTAACAAATCCTCTAATCCTTAGAAGCAGTTGAAATTGGGCGTATAAAGGGGAGACAAATCGTAAAGATGGTATGTGTTGGGGATGAAATGTATTATTGTAGAGACAAGATAACCATGTTTTAGCCTAATTAATCTATATATTAAAAATTCCAAATCGGTGGTCAAAAGTCCAAATCCTGTTATTTTAATATTTGAGTGCTAAGATGTTGGAGGCAGGATTGACAATCGATGACAAATGGAAACTAAAAAAACATAGAAACTGAACAAATAACAAGAGGCTGGCCAAAATGAAAGAGTCCGATAATTGACTCGGTCACGTTCTTTCTAAACATAAAATGGCTCGACCATTATTCAAGTCAAATTATGTCCACATTAGACCTTTCTTTATGAACCAAATTACAACGTTAAAATGAAATTTTGAAAGACTGGTAGGTAGGTTAATGGAAGTCAACTCTTGTGTTGAAGCGTCGAACGAGGGTTGAGTAATGGATAGGCATATTCCTACGAGGCTCTTACACAGATCTCATGGTAAAGATAAGAAGAATTTTTTATGCGCTTTTGCTGGTTGAGAAATCAGAATGCTTCACCGCCACCTCTTTCTTCCACCGCTGGAGTCTTCAATCTTCATTCCCTGTGGACACCACACGCTCTCTAATCGTAGTCAACACTTGGTTGATTACCACCACATAACATCATATGATCATCATACAATCACATTAAATTACCCTGTTTTTTGACATACAAACAAAATAGGGAAAGATGAACGAATATTTAGTAGTTGATACCATTTTCTGATTTGGTGAGAAAAATTATAATATTTTTTTCATAATTATTTTCTACTCTTCTAAGTTTGTTGAAAACTTACATAAATTTATTACCATTTTTAAAAAAATTATAGTGTATATGGTAAAATATATCTTAAAAATGTCATCTTAGAAAATATATTATTTTATATGGTATTAACATATCATTTACCAATTCATCAATTTATTTACATATTAACATCATATAAAATTATAAATTAATTTTTTTAAATATATTTTAGGACAAGTAGTATGACCGTATTAATCTTAAAAAAGAAGGAATAAGTTTCCCCAACGTTTAGATTTGGCATATCACATGGTAATAAATGTGCTCCCGCAACCACGATAACATTTCCCTATTCTCCACACACACTTTAAAGACTTGTTAAGAAACTGCACGACCGTTAGGAGCTCAGTCTCTGTCCCAAGTAGGTCCCAAACCTCTATCAAGCCAACCAATCACACTTCGACGCGTTTCACCGATTGCAGCTGTATCCACGACATTTTCGTTTCACAGAATATGCGGCGTTCCATTCCCAAACCCTTTTTTTCCCACGGTTACGAAACGTAAGAATTTTCTTTATCCTCTTTTATTTTTTTATGTAATTTATTATTATTATTTTCTTCTGGTTGCCTTTAAAAGGCAAAGGAAACAAAGCGGGAACCAGTACCAGTTCTTTGCTTTCCTCTACTTCGGCGCCCTATTGGAGACTTTATCTTCGCTGTCACTTCTTTCGTCTCTTATTTTTTTTTTCTCTCTCTTTCGTAGCTCCATCTCTTTTTGAGATCTGTGCGTTTCTTTTGTTCTCTTCAAGCCGCTTGTTCGTTTAGAGATCAAAACTTCAGCTGCGAAAGGTATGTTTCAAAATCATTTTGTTTTTTCTAGTCACAAATCGTCATTTTCTAGGGTTTGTTTGTGCTTCCCGAGCTGATTATTTGATACTTGTTCTGTTTCTTCCTTCTGGATCTGATTATTTAATTCACATTGAAGAAAATTCACATTGAAGAAAGCAAGCTCACGCGTACTTTTTTTCTTTTTTGGTTACTTTGTATGTTAAGACGTGCTTAAACATTATTGTTTCGATTTATTAAAATATTTAATCGATTTTTCATTTGTACCGGAGGATCTCGCCTTAAGAGAAAAATACTTTGTGAGTATTTTTCGGTGGCAGGACCGTTCATTCGAAAATCAGAACTGTTTATTATCTATTTTTTACATTTTCACATTTAGCGTGGATTAAGCGTTGCCGTCTCCTAGATCTGAGTCTTGTCTTTCTAGATTTATGGTTTTCATTTGCGTGGATTAAGCATTTGGTTAGAAATCAATCAATCAATCTGTGTCAACATTTCTCCGAACCTGTTTGACTTTGACGTTCTAAGTTGAATAGTCTCAAAGTATTGTTTGGCTAGCGGTGAAGAAGTACTCATTTGCTTTTAAGCAGGAAAATGTTAGCCAAAATAGCCCAAAAAAATGTGTTACGAAACTCGGAATCTTATCTATTTTGTGAATTTTAAGAACACAGTTTTGAAACTTTAACGATTTCTCAATTTCATTTTTGGGTCTCTTTTGCTCCTTATGGAGTTGACAAAATGGACTTTTACAACATTAGATCTTGTGAAATGGTAAAATTTTATATGAATTTGCTCTTGCATCAATGAATACCTGTTATTGATGTTGCTTGTTTACCGTAGTTAAATACATATTAAATCCTCTAAAGGAAGACGTGTATTTGAGAACTTATTAAAAAATATCTTAAGTGGTCGTGGTGTCTTGGTTGGTATAAATATTTACGATATTATGTGATAAAGAAGCTTTAAAATAAATGCTTTTAGGTTTATGCCCTGTTTTCACTTGACTTAATTGTGTATTAATTAATGTTTCTTTAGTTTGACATGGCAGATATGGCCCCTCCAATTGAGACTCCAACCAAACCTCCCACCTCTCAGCCTGCGCCAAATCCTCCTCTGAATGAAAGGATTCTCTCTTCAATGACCAGGAGGTCTGTGGCTGCACACCCTTGGCATGATCTTGAGATAGGTATGTGATAATTATGTCAGTAACATGGTGGTAATGCTTGGTTTTTTTTCTTTTTATTTTATTAAATCAAAACAATAACTTATTATGTTATTCTTTTGTCATTTAATCTCAGGTCCTGGAGCTCCAAAAATTTTCAACTGTGTAAGGATACTGAACTTCACCTACCATTTGGCTAGTATTCCATGGAATGGCATTGGCATATTTGTTCATTTATATAATTCTGCTAGCAAACTTTTTACTGCTAGCTGTCATATATCTTACAGGAAGCCCACTGAACCTTAGGACTTAGGATTATAATGAGGCACTTCAATAGTGCCAACTTAACGTTCTTTTTTTTTATTATTATAACTATTATTATTATTATTGTTACATTTTAATGCTAGGAAAGCTTATGTAGCTATTAGGGACCTCTTTGTATATTTTTGAATGCTTTCTTTACAAGGTGCTATAGCACTTGCATTCATTAATGAAATATGAATACTTCTTTGTTCACCACTTATGAGTGATGTAGCATGGATGTGCATTCTGACGTAACTGGTGTCGTTTATGCAAATTTTCTCTCCCTCCCTCTCTATATCTTATGAATCTCACGCTATTAATTTTTTCTCATAAATATAATGAATAACCACTATGTTATTGTCCATGTAAGAGAACAAAGCAAAGCTGGTGTTTGTTTAATTTAATAAATTTAGGAAATGTAACTAATTCTTCATTTTTAATGCTTGGATATTTGGCGTTCTCACTTATATGTTGCACTGAAAATGTGATTGATGTATGCAGGTGGTTGAAATAAGCAAAGGGAGCAAGGTGAAATATGAACTTGACAAGAGAACTGGACTGATCAAGGTATCATTTGTGCTATGCCAATTTTCTTTATGGTTTTTATACATCAGAATTGATTGCTAATGAATGGTAATTGTTCAGGTTGATCGTGTGCTTTATTCCTCAGTTGTTTATCCCCACAACTATGGCTTTATTCCACGTACCCTTTGTGAAGACAATGATCCATTGGATGTGCTGATTATCATGCAGGTATGCCACATGATCCTTTCCGTTTCGTATATGCTCATGAATCACAAATGTAGGCTCAGAAATTTAAATGCCCAAAATTATTCAAAGCATTTGAATTTCAACTACAAACTGAAATTTGAAAAGAGTTATCCCCTTAAATTTCATTGGGCAATTGAGATAGTCCCTCAACTCCTTGTTACCCTTCGGTTTGAATGTTTTGAGGGCAAGTGGAACTTGGGATAACTGTTTGGATGGTAGTCCGCTAGACAAAAAATTGAATTTGATAATTTTTGCTGGTCCTTAAATGTGGTATGATGACCTGACATTTACCCATATTGTTAGTGTCTTGATATGGATTTCCTAACAACTTTTGAGACCATGTATTGAACTTTTGGAATTTTTACAGGAACCAGTTCTTCCAGGATGCTTTCTTCGTGCTAAAGCCATAGGTATGATGCCTATGATTGATCAGGTATGTATATCCCATGCAGATAAAAGTGATTCTTCATGTTTATATACATGTTCTGAAGAAACATTGATTTAATGAATGCAGGGTGAGAAAGATGATAAGATAATTGCTGTCTGTGCTGATGATCCCGAGTACCGGCATTACAATGATATTAAGGATCTTCCACCTCATCGATTGGCTGAGATCCGCCGCTTCTTTGAAGACTGTATCCTTCGTAAAATCTCTTTATTTCTTAGCAAGCATATATTTCACAGAATGTATACAAGCATAAATATTGAGTGTGAAATCCTATTTCTTTCTATGGTACCAGTGACATGAGATTCATTCTCTTCTTTCCCTTAATAAATTATTCAGACAAGAAAAATGAGAATAAGGAAGTTGCTGTTGATGACTTTCTGCCAGCCGCTACTGCTTTTGATGTAATCGAGCATTCCATGTAAGTAATGATCCTTTAGCCTGAGCCATAGACTTGGGGGACACATGCACACCCCAGTAGAAACTTTTTTTTAATCAATGACACTGCTCGCTAATTTCTTATTCATGCATAAATTGTTTCAATTTTGTAACTTATGTTTGAGAGAGGTATATTTGACATTCATCTGATAGTCAAATCTTCCTCCTATTTTTTCATATGCATATTACTCTAAAATTCTGAAGTACCCCTCTCCCTTTCTAAGTCCTTTCATTTTTGTCGTTGCTCTTACGTCATGTGGCTTTTGGAGAGCTTAAGCTGATGAAATGCCTTCTATTTTGTAGGAATCTTTATGCAGACTACATTGTGGAGAGCTTGAGGCGGTAGTCATTTAGCTTCTGAAGCGATAGGTGGTTGTGAGTCATAATACAGATATCGTGTTGTTATATACAAGTCATTAGCTCATGATACTGAATGATGATATATGATGGCGATAATTTTGAACAGTTCTGAACTGTAATGATAGTCTTTCATCTATTGTGTGCTAAAGAGATATATGTTTTTCATTATTTGTTTCGTCTTTTTTTTTTTTTTTGTTTTTTTTTATGAAGCAGATTATAAATATCCTAAGCAAGATGCACTGCTTGGTTGTTGATATTTGGAACCGGGCTTTTCACAGAGGCCCAGTTGATATAAAATATGTAGTCAATCTTGGATTTGTTTGTTATATTTATTCATTTATATGCCAAAGAAAACTAGTTACTTTTCGCTGGATGTTCACATGATATTATATAAGCAACTATTCTCTTAGGCCTCCTTTGATTGAGAGATTTTAAAATCCATGATTTAAATCCATGTATTTAATAAATTTCATTGTTTGGTTTAAATATAAAATCTATAGATTGTTGATTCAAAGTTTGGTTAGATGAATAAGTTCATAGATTTGATAAATAATTTTCAATTCTACCCTCAATATCCAATCAACAAAAATTCAACTTTCATTCATTCAAATAAATACAAGTTAAATTATATGTGTGATAGAGAAGTCTAATTATAATAAATGTTTTTTTGTGATTTAGTATAAAAAACAAGAGAAAAAAAATTCTAATATAATATATTAGCAATTATCTTTCATAACTTTAATAGTTGAATAATTTCATATTAAAACATATAACATAATCATATAGTTGAATAATTTCATATTAAAACATATAACATAATCATTTCTATATAGAAAATTAGTAACAATATAATGCACTAATTTATTGGCCATAACGATTCATTTTCTTTTAATTACTTTTAATTAGTGTAAAGGGTAATTAATGAGATATTAAGTTATCAATAATGCTACGGATACCAGTATTTTTACACTGAAATCTTGTACTGGTCTACGTATCCCATGATTCACACTAGCAAATCAGACACGTTTCACGTTATTAAATTTTTTTCCAATGAACGGCCGTTCATCAAATATGGACGGCCATTCACTTACATGGACTCCCGTCCATATTATATAGACAGAGGTCCATTTACTACAGACGGGCGTCCCTATTTAAAGAACGCTCATCCATTAGTAGAATGAAATAAAAAAATATAAACAAAATTAAGGGACGACCGTCCATAACTTGGGGACGGTCGTCCCAAAAAATGGATAGGCGTCCACATATAATGGACGCCCGTCTAATATTTTAATAATAAAATTTTATTAAACAAAATTAATGGACGTAGTCCATTAACAATACTTTTAAAAAATTAAAAAAAAATGGATGTCAGTCCACAAGGAATGGACGGTTGTCCCTCGTGTGCCATCAGTTTGATACAACAAAGAGAGTCACGATTCCTAAAGATTTTTGACAGCATCTAGGGAAGCAAGGTCATTTCTGACAGCATTTTTGAGAAAGAAATTGATAAAAGAAAAATTACAGATTTTTGACGGCATCTAAGGGATGAGGCGAGTGCTGAGGTGGTAGAGTTGAAGAAGAGTATGGGGGAGAAGGGAGTGAAATTGGAGGGATTAGAGAAAGAAATTGACGGGCTGAAGAGTGAGAAAGTTGATAGTGAGAAGAAAGTGAGGGAGTTGGAAAGAAAAGTTGGGACTTTGGAAGTGAGGGAATTGGAAGGGAAGAGTAAAAGCGTGAGAGTTGAAGAGGAAATGAGAGAAAAAATTGATGACAAAGAGAGGGAAATTAGTGGGTTTAAGAAGAAAGTTAATGTTTTGGAGTCTGAATTGGATAAGTGGATAGTTGAGAAGAAGTCAGTGGAGGGAAGTTTGAAGGAATCAGAGAGCAAATCCAAGGAAATGGAGGCCAAGATTACTGACTTGGAGAAAGAGATTGATGAGGCGAAGACATGATTAGTGGACTCAAGGAGAAGATAACTTCCAATTTTGACATGATTAGTGGACTCAAGGAGAAGATAACTTCCAATTTTGATTAAGGGATGACCGTCCAGAAATGGTGAACGGCTGTCCCTTTATTTTATTTAAAATTTTATTTTTTTTAAGTATAGACGTCAGTCCACACATTAGGGACGTCCATCCGTAGTAAATGGATCTGCATCCATGGTAAATGAACGGTCGTCCATAGTTGATGAACGGCCGTTCACTAGAAAAAAATTTAATAACGTAAAATGTGTTTGATTTACTTGTGTGAATCACGAGACACATAGGCCGGTATAATATTCCGGTGTAAAAATGTAGGTGTCCGTAGCATTATTGTTAATATTATTGTTTATTTATTTATGTTCGGAGTGGGCCTTGGAAATGGTTCAATGAAAGCTTCATGTCTTGATGGTGATCCATTGCCAAGTTATTGCCTTCATGACCTTTGGGTTTCTCACTGACTCACTGTAAAGAAACCATCATAGTGATAAATAAAAATTACATACCCATATATGTTGACAAAAGTACAGCTTAAGCATCAACCATCCACAATAAAATTGCATTATTAGGAAAAGTAATTGAAAGTTTTATAGGATAAAAAAGGACAGTAATAGAATTTTCCGTTCAATCTTTCTTTTATTCCATATAAAATAAGGGAATGAGTGAACTGATAATACACTTCATCCTCCCAAGTCCTAAACTCAACAATTCATTCGTTTTGAGACAAGGATCCTCCTCATACTATAAAGTAGTTGGTGCAGTTTAATCTTAAGGGAAGGAAGATAAAATAATACCTATAATATAACAAAGGAAACTGAAAAGGTTTTCCCAAAATTCAAGATACCGACTTGAGTAAAGATACAAGAATGATAACTGAAATCTTATCATGTGTTAAACTAAAGCTCTTCAACAAAAGCAGAAATCAAAACATAAAAACTTTAAAGTTTGACTGTGGAGGTTCAGCCATTTAACAACCTTTGGCATTACCCAAAATTTCCGAAAAAGAAGTTGAAAATGTTCTCCCTAGTAAAAGAAACCAAGAACTTTTCCACCAACATATTTTCTCCTAGCCTCTTCATGATCCATGATGCCCGCAGATGTCGTAAGAACAATGTATCCAAACTGCAAATTTGGAATCATTGGTTACACCAACAAAACATGATTTTCAGAAAAGGAAAAAATTAATTAGATCATATCGATTTCTTCATTAATGCAATTATTCCGTTAACATTTTTACTTAATTAACCAAGAATTTCACATGCTAACCTGTCTCGAGGGAAGTAATCTGGCAGTCCAGGACTCGATCTCTTTGACTCCAACATCGAAACGAGGGCTAATAACCCCACACTTGTTCAACCTGCCATTCAGTTCAACCACAATTTTTCCAGATCTGTGATCATCAACGAACTCAAATTCGCCAATATAACCTACAGTCCAAAGAAAATTTATACATATAGGTGAAGCTGACAAATTTTAACAGCATAAAACATGAATTTTAAAAACAAATGGGTGGAACACTAACCATGCTTCTGCATGACCAGAAGAAACTTGATAACAACCTTTGAAGAAGGTCTGATCATGACTTGTCTCTTTCCCCTCTTCTCAGCATTATACATGCTCTTAAGAGCATCATTCAGGACACTGACTCTCACCATTCTTACAAAGACAGGCTGCTACAAAATTACCCCGGAAATCAAATAATAAGAACAACAGCATAAACAGACTCAATTTTGCCGAGAATGGAAAAGATATTTATTGGTCACCATTAAATGGTATGTCATGCTTCTGGTAACCACTAAACATGACAGCATCAAGGACCAAAATAACTTTAACCAGAGAGACCTCATAGGATAATCACACAACTTCCAATTTTTATACCTACCACCATTTGATTGGTACCATTGAATCAACATGAATTACCGAAAGTGTGAATCCTAATTCCACTGCCATATATTTGTGATTGCTTTACAAATTAAATTCATTTAAGCAAGTACACTCTTGGTTTGATTAAGCCTAATTTGGCACGTCAGCCAACATCAGAAACAAGTTTCAAATAATCACTTTTGAGCGTGCAGCCGTGCACTGCTAGAAAATAAATTCCACTAGCCTTAGCAAAAACAATAACTTCTATGTTGCTAACTTGACACACAGGAAAATAAACACATAACTCTATCTGCAACTCAATAGACACTTTCTTGAACTAAATTACAATCAAATTACTTCTTTAATCTTAATGCCATAAAGAGATTGCGTATTTTATTCTTAGTATTATCCTAAAAGTTTTAATTTGTGAAAACACGCAAATACAGATAATTATGGTCGTATTCATATCATTGCAATTTTATAAACGCTCCTATTCAATTCGCCTACATTCACAGTGCATAATGTTTATACCAACAAGATATATATTTATTATCTTCTCACCTAAATTAAAATCTTCACACACATCCTCGTCTAAAAAGATAAATCGACATGGAAACTAGAACAAAAGCAACAACCATACAGAATACACCAATATAAACACATCTCATTACCATAAACAATGACAGAAGTAGCAGCTAAAAAATTAATATAAAAATACAAAAGCTTCATAGACGAAAGTAAATCTTCGTTTAAAGTTCTGTGGTTGAAGAATATGAGATCATACCTAAGAGTTGAAATGGGTTTTGGCCGCCCTGGTAACGATATGAGTGAAGAAGATACAAGTAATATTAGGGTTCGGCCTTGGATGTTCAACTTAGTAACAGTTGTCAGTTGGGCAGCGTTAAAACCAGAAGATGTAATTACTTTTATACCCTTTCTCTAAGAATAGATGGCGGGTTAGAAAAATAAATGTTTTTTCATTATTTTAATATCAAATAAAAATGATTTTTGATTCCAAGTATAAAACAAAACAGTGGTCGAGAAGTTAATCAATTAACTTTGAGAATGAATTTTTCTTTTCAAATTTATTAGAATGTCATTAATTAATAAATAAGAATGAATTATAGTTTTATGTTAACAATAACTTATAATGAATAATAATATTTTATATGTATATAGAAAATGTCTAATCAATGTTTTGAAAACCGGACCGGACCGACTGGTTGGATCAAGAACCGACAACCTCTCCGGTCTGATTCAGGTCATGGGGGTTTTTGTTATATTTTAAACTTGTAGGGATTAATTAAAATTTTCTAAGAATGTTTTGTAATATTTCAAATCTTTAAGGACTAATTGAACTTTTGGATATTATGAATATATTTAATTTTTTTAAGGGACTAACTTACAATTTTTAGGGATATTTTGGCAATATAGTAAAATTTAAAGGACTAATTATTTTTTTTTTTAAATTTTATTTGTTGTTGATGCATCGGTTCACCAACCTAACCATGAACCAAGCCCTTGACCAGGTCCAGGGTCGGTCCGATTTTCTAAACATTGTGTCTAATTCATCACAAATGTTTGTTAAGATAATATTATGTTACAAATTTCACATGTGTTGATGTGTATTACTTATTTTAATGCGTCATTTGAAATTATTATAGTTTAAGCCTACAAGAGTTTACTAAATTCATTTCAAAAGTAATTATGGCTCAAATTGATTATTAAATAATATATTTAATAAAAAGTTTTAAAAGTGGGTTTGAGTTGTTTTCAAGAAAAAAAATTGCCTATGGAAGTCTCAACTACAAAAATATTATAACAATTACTTAAAATTTTGCATTTTTAATACATAATTATTTGATTTATTTAATATTTTAACAAAAACATATTTTAAAATTTGAAATATATTAAAAAAAAAAAAAGACCATCGCAAACTTGATCAGCGCGATTACTCAGGTGCCGACTGCCGAGCTACGCTTTGGCCTAGCTGGCCAGCCCACCGAGGCAAAGAATGATTCCTTGTTTTGCAATATATATAATATATTTATGATAAATACTTATGATTTTACCTTAAGAAACTTATACATATATATTTTTGCAATTAAATTAGACGTGATTTATGTTCTAAATAATAGTATACAAATATTAAATTGGATTCTTACTTATTTATACTTTTAAGAGTTTGTTATTTTATTCTATAATCTTTTTAAGTTTTTTTTTTTTTTTTTTTTTAAACGACATCCTCCTACCAAAGTTTAGCTTAAAGACAATTTCACTTGGTGAATTCATGAACAGTCAAGAGGTAAAATTAATTATATATATATAAACCCCAAATTACTTCTCGCCCTCCCATTTTGTTCTTCCTCTTCTTCATCTCCCCCTCCTCTGGCGACGACGACCCTCACCGACCCTACCGCCAGATTCCCCTCAACCTCCTCTACAAACCCCACCCACCCCACCTGCCATTGTCCTCCAAAACGCCAACCACCACATCATTTTGTTGTTTCGTGCACTCCAAGCCCTTTTTCGGCCATTCTCGGTGTCGGAAATCCATCCCATCACCACCCAAAGTTCCATCGACCTCCCACCTCAAAAACCCTCAATACCTCGACCTCAACAACCCACCATTCGCCGTCCATTCCTAGTCTTAGGGTTTCGCAATTTTGGCGGAATTTGGTTTTTTTGAGATCATTTTTTTATTTTTTTTGTAAGGAGTTTTGTGTGTTTGTGGTTGATTGGAGTTTATTTGGGTTGGCTTGATTTCGGGTGTGAAGATTGAGCTATGTTTGTTTCCCTATTCAAACTATATGTCAATTAAAATACATATTTGTTTCAATATTCTCAAAATCCAATCATATTCTATTCAACTCAAAATATTTAGATTTTTTTAACCTCTTAGGTTTGCTAATTTAACTAAACACCTCAAACAATAAAAGTTTATAAATTCACAAAAAACATACCTACCAACCCACATATTGCCGCCTGCCAGCCACCATTACCGCAAGGTGGTCGGAATCTACCGGAATGGTGCATGACCGGCCAATCTGGCCTTTTTTGCCAGACCCACCATGGATCTGGTCGAAAAATGTCAGATCTATGGCCAAAGATATGGCCGTTGACGATGACCATATCTTAGCTATCGTTGATGGCCAAACGACAGCCAAGATATGGCCGTCGTCAACAGCCATATCTTTGGCAGTAGATTTGGCCGAAAAAGGTCAAATCGGCGTACTATCGGCCAGATCCAATCGGTCGTGCACCATTCCAGTGACTTCCGACATTTAATAGGTGGGTGGGAGTGTTTTTGTTAATTTTAAAACTTTTATTGTAGGGAGCTTTAGCTAAATTAACAAATATAGGGGGTTAAAATTAATGTAAATACGTTTAGAAA
This sequence comes from Pistacia vera, assembly GCF_008641045.1. Taxonomy (NCBI): domain Eukaryota; kingdom Viridiplantae; phylum Streptophyta; class Magnoliopsida; order Sapindales; family Anacardiaceae; genus Pistacia; species Pistacia vera. Next base: position 338,968 of record NW_022196099.1, read on the forward strand.
ATGTTTTCCAAAAATTTACTAAACACATGTTCGAATTCAAATCTTATTTTCGTAATAACAACCCAACTCAACTTTTTCAAAAATACTATTTTACATACTCTACCAAACACAACCTAAATTTTTGCATTTTTTTTTGGCACACCACCTGCTCGACCATTTTCCCCAATCATCTCCTCTCGAACAGGTGAGGAACCTTTTGAAAGGCTGGCGGCGACGACAGTGGATTGGGTTGAGAGAAGTAAAAGGGTTGGAAGTGTTAAATTGAATTGGAGGCTGCTTTTGAGTTCTTTTTAAATTGGAGATTGATTGTATGGTGGAATCAAATTGGTTATTGATTGATTGAGTTTCTTTCTGACTATTTTCCCTGCCACTAGCCACCATTTATTCCGGCTATTTTTGGCTACATAAAAAATTATTATCCTATCATTCTTTAAACGGATTTTACTAACATATCTTAACAATTGGTGGGTTATTGTCATTTTCAAACTTATTGGGTACGAAATTGTCTTTAGAGCAAACTTCGGCTGGGAAGATATCATTATCCTTATTTTTATATTTTATAAAATGTCGTAACTTACTGTGTTCTCTCTTTTTATTTTCTTTCCTTTTTATATGTCCCTCATAATCGGTAAAACACACTAGGGTTGTGTTTGGTAGAGTATTTAAAATAGTATTTTTGAAAAAGTTTAGTTGGGGTGTTATTACGAGAATATGATTTGAATTTGAAAATGTGTTTGGTAAATTTTTGGAAAACATTTTCTAAAAATATTTAGATTGTTTTTTAATCTCTTACATTTGTTAATTTGGCTAAACACCCCTACAATAAAACATTAAAAATTAACAAAAACAACCCTACTCACCCATTAAATGTCGATAGCCAGGTGTGGCCGGAAGTCGCCATAATAGTGCACGACTAGCTAGATCTGGTTGATCGTGCATCAATCTGACATTTTTTGGCCAGATCTATGGCCAAAGATTTGGCCGTTGACGACTAGAGTTAACCACATATGGTCGTCAACAACGCTAGAAAATGCCAGATCGACGCACGATCACCACATCCAGTCGATCGTGCGTCATTCCGATTGATTTCGGCCACCTTTTGGCGATGATGGCCGGCTGTCGGGAATATGTGGGTAAGTGGGGGTGTTTTTGTCAATTTATAAACTCTTATTGTTGCGGGTGTTTAGTTAAATTAACAAACCTAGAGGGTTAAAAAAATCTAAATATTTTGAGTTGATTACAATATGATTGGTTTTGAGAATATTAAAACAAATATGTATTTTGGGTATGATTGAATAAGATAGGATTGGGGGAAAATGAAACAAACAAAGCCTAAATAATCAAGATTAGATGTAGTTATAATGTCATCAACAAGGTAATTAATTATGCTAAGGAGATCAAACTTTAAATATTCAAAATGCATTGACTAAATTATACAATTTTTTGTAATGAGACTCTAGAATTTTCTTCTTAAAATTTGTATTTTAAAAAAAAAAATCTTCTATTAGATTTTAAAAATATATTGTAATAAAACATAATTTCGAACTTGTAATATATGAGGTAAAATGTTTAATGAGTAATTGTAAAGCATATTATATATAAATAACGAAAGTTTTATTGGTTGAACATAAAATATATTCAGGCCTCCCAAAATAAGAATCCTAACTTCGCCCCTGGCGTTATTGACACCATTTCCGCTTCTAAATTATTTTAATAATTGTTATAAAAACTTATTTAAAAATGATGATTTTAGTTTTTTAATGTGCAATATATAGAAACTTTGAAAAACACAATAATTTAAAATTTTAACTATCTCTAAGTGATCGAGTAATTTGATAAGGACTCTTGATATATTACTTAAAATGTCATGAGTTTGACTCTCTTCTTAGTTATTAATAGGGGTAACCACTATAATTTTTATCTGATCGATAATTTCAAGGTCTTAAAAGATTAGTTGAGGTACGTATACTCTGGTTAGATACTCCTGATCATAAAAAAAATATATATATATATATATAAATTTTGATTTAAAGAGAGGCATTGTAATTTTTTTCTCAAGCCTGTTTATGCTAATACAACCACCATAAATGATAGTGATGTGTACATACCTTGTACATAAAACACAGATTGAGTTAGTTACAAAACTTTAATCATCAATTTAAAAATTAAAGTAAAAAGATTAAAACAAACATTTTAGTCAATAAAAAAAATTCGTCACTTTTAACTCCACCCTTGTTCTATGCTTATCCAACAAAATATTCCAAAATACAAACTAAATCATTTAAACCTATTCCCCTATGCCTGCTCTTTATCCCAAACACAAAACGAAAACAAAGGCTACGGCTGGTTCAATATTTTGGGGGGGTTTTTAGAACAGTATTTTGAAAAAATTGAGTTGAGTTGAATTATTTTATAAAAATATAATAATTATTATTTTGAGAGTTTAAATCCAGTAGAATTAGATTTTGAAGATATTAAAATAAATATATTTTTGAATTTTTAGGATACATAATGGAATATGACAGAGTAATAATAGCGAATAAAGGGCAGAGAAAAAAACCTTTCAATCCAAAAATATCCCTAAACCATAAACCCTCTTTCTTTCCCCTCGACTCAACCTTCAACTTACAAAAGCCCTAATCCAAAAATACTCACCATGAGCTCCTTCACGAACAGCACCAGCAATTTTGATAATCTCCTGCTTCAGACCTTGATGGGTCGCCTTCAAATCAGGCCAACAAACGGCAACGTTTCCAGTCCTTTCTTCACTCAGGAGGCCCTCGAAGACCTTCTCTTTGACGCAGCCAATCTCTCAGATTCTTCATCCGATGATGACTCAAACAAAACACAACTCTCCAAAGAAGAATCGAAGCTCGAAAAAGAGATAATCAAGATCATCCTGTCTAGTAAGATTGAATTGCTTAAGCCCAACTCAGGCCAAGCTGTTACGATTGGGGAACACCACATCTGTGTCGGATATCACGAGGAAACGGGTTCGGATTATCGGGTCTGGGAGTGGCACGGGCATATAATGTTTTTTGACGAGGAAAATGGGTACTCGCCTGAGTACATATATGGGAATTATTTTGAGAGGTTGCAGGGGAAAGTGACACGTGCCAGTGGCGCTGTTGAAAAGGAGAAAGAAGATGAAGAAGAAGAAGAGGAGGAAGAAGAGGAAGAGCAAGTAGGGAATTTGGGGTTGAGAGAACTGATTGATAGTACGGATACGAATGCGGGTCGGATCCTTCATCGGAATGTGAATAAGAGTTCTCCAAGGTTCGTGTGAAATATATATATATATATATTAAATATTTGTTTATTCTTTCCATTCTAAAATCACTATTACAATTATCATATTTTAGGGGCTATTTCTGCTGTGTTTAATTTGATTTAATTTGGTATGGTAGAGATGGTTTTATAATTAAGATTTAGTTATCGGTTGAAAACGTTGCAGCGGTTAATACTTTATGGTTGCCTTTGGTTGAGTGGGGGTCTTTGCAGTCATGGCATGCTGAACCTTTAGAGTGTTGTTGTTGGTGATGGTACCGTGTATCTCTAGTCCATTTTTTAGCTTTTATAGATGTTTGTGAAATGTTTAACATACAAGCAGGAATAAGTTTTTTTTATTTAATTTGATAAATCAAGAGTGATGTGTTTCTGAGTAAAGATACTTAATATTATTCATTATGTTTTGTTGTTTCTTTGAGTTCTTACTTTAATTTATTATTTTTTTATATGAACTGAAACGTCGAAAAAAATTCCCCCTTTATTTCTGAGAACAAATATTTATTGATGTGTCCTCTCTCACATGGTTTTCAAAATCTTGTGTTAGCCTTCATTCTTCTCAACTCTCTACTTTTCCTCCTAAAATCTACACTTTCATACACTTTAAGGAAAACAAACTAGCAAACATGTATTATAAGATTTCAGACCTATCAGTTCTGGTCTTTCCTGGTTTTACGAAAATTTATGTATATTTAAGTTCTTGCAATATCCTCCAGTGAGAGAGACATTCACAGCCGGTTAAATAGGAACGCTGTGAAAAGATGAAGCAGTCTAGCTCCAATATAAGTTTAATAGTGTCAATTTTATTCTATTTTTTTGTTTTAAATATATCTGGAAAAAACAGTGCATACATGGGTTGATTTGTTGATATTCAAATGTATCTGCATCAGTTGGATTTGCTTGTTCTCACATCACATGTGGGCACTCAACCTTGAGCTGATGCAAAACATTTGTACATTATGCATAGGTTACACTTCATGTATGCACGGTTTTTTCCAGATTTAATTGATTTCCCTCTCAACTTTATCCTTTAAGGACCACGCATAAGCTGTAGATCATGCTTGTTACAGTTCTTTCATCTTTAAAGTGATAATGCACAATTATTTAGATACGTCTTTATGAGTTTTTCATTGAATATCTTTGTCAATAAAAACCATGCATACATTGTAGGACACATTAAGAAAATGTTATTACCCTATAATTTCCATATCTTAAAGACTTTTCTGCATATTATGTGGTTTACTTATTGAATTTAACATGAATGCAGTGGGCTTTTGGGGGGAGATTCTAGAATTATAATTTTATTTTTTCAGTTGCTAGTTATAACATGTTTTGTATGTCACTTTTCTGTCGCAACATATTGACAATCAGTTGATGTTCTGAAAGAGTATTTGGTTTTCCTTTATCTACTCTGAAATTTACAGGTTTTAGTTAAGAGGTTTGTCTTCTGTCTGCACAAGAGGTTTTCAGTGTTAAACTGGATGGCTCCGCTCAGTGCCTTCGTCCAATTACTAATTAAAAGATTGTGGCAGCAGTCATGAATTTCCCCACCATTGCCGGAGCAGTTCCAAGGTTTCATCTGGTGTCTTAAATAGTTTCTATATTTGAATTTCAGAAACATGTTGGACAGCGTAGAAGATATTGGTTTTTCATGATGAGACTAGTCTCCTGATTTAAGAGCTGAATAAATGTGTGAATCATTATCTTTATTTACTTTGTAAAGACGATTGCTAATAGCACATTTTCACTCTCACTCTCCGCATGACACAAGTTTGAATGTCTTTTATACGCTATGTCAATAGGAGAGTGAATGGATGATGAATTTTGACACAAGTGATTTTGTTTCAAAATAGTATTTCTTTTAGTTCTACTTTCTCTTATCCTTTAATTTGGATGAGCATTAATTGTGTCCTGAAACTGAAATTTGTAGATTTTAATCTTACAGGATTTTCGCTAACCATATATGATTGATTGGTGTTTTCAAGATAAAAATTTAACCCCCAGTTTGTTTCACCTTTTTAAATCATTTTTCTGTTATTTTATTTGGATTAATAAATTTGTTTATCTATTGGGATCATAATTTTGAAAATCATTTTGAATCAAATAATATATTTTCTGTTGAAAATGAAAAGTGAGTGAGATTTGTTTTCTATTCTCTTATTCTAACATTTTTTCAACTCTATTTAACTAAAAATAACTACATTTCACAATAAAATGTTTATAAATTAACAAAAACACCTTTACTTACCCAAGTCACTGTTGGTCGTCGTCGTTGACATTGGAATGGTGTATGTTCGGTCGAATTTGGCCGGTCGCACGCAAATCTTGCTGTTGGTGGATCTGGTTGGAAACGATTATATCTAGGGTTAGATTTATGGTGGATCTGGTCGAAAACGACGACTAGATTGCCATTGACGATGACCAATTTTGGCTGTAGTTGACGGCTTTATTTTTGGGTTCTTAAAGTTTTATTGTTTTGGGGGAGACACTTTAGCTAAATTAACAAATATAGAGAATTAAAAAATATTCTAAATATTTTATCCAACTCTGATATAATTTTTAAATATTATACCAAACACAGTATCAGAATCTTATTCTATTCTATTTAATTATATTCTATCATATTCAAATAGTATTTATTCTATTCTATTTAATTATATTCTATCATATTCAAATAGTATTTTCTTATGTGAAAAATGGCAGTTGAATTATAAATAAATAGGATTTAAGTTCCTCAAATTAAAATGGTAAAGATAACCTATAAAGAAATAATATGTTGGCGTGAACCGGTACACAGCTTCTTGTGTATACTTGAACTATTACTTAATAAGAAAATTACCAAACATGACCGCCTAAAACTATAAAAAATAAAATCTGAACCGCCCATAGTTCCCTCCATTATCCTACACGAAATCCAATGCTGGTATTAATATCCACGTCAGCGATCTGCGTGAAACACTAACAACCAATAAGAAGCAACTTCGCCTCTCTATATAAAGTTTCCTTTACATCCGTCTTTCTTCGCCGAGCTCCTTAATTCACTCTCAACAATCTCCTCCAAACCTCTCTAGATCCTTCTCCCTTTTTTATTATCTTAGCAATGGCACCCAAGGCTGAGAAGAAACCCGCCGAGAAAAAGCCGATCGCCGAGAAGGTCCCAGCCGCCGCCGAGAAGAGGCCCAAAGCTGAGAAGAAGATCGCCAAAGAGAGTGGTGAGAAAAAGAAGAAGAAGATCAAGAAGAGCACTGAGACCTACAAGATCTACATTTTCAAGGTCCTTAAACAGGTTCACCCCGATATCGGAATCTCTAGCAAGGCCATGGGCATCATGAACAGTTTTATCAACGATATTTTCGAGAAATTGGCTCAGGAAGCATCCCGTCTCGCGAGATACAACAAGAAACCGACCATTACGTCGCGGGAGATCCAGACCGCTGTGAGATTGGTGTTGCCTGGTGAGCTGGCCAAACATGCCGTCTCGGAGGGGACCAAGGCCGTGACGAAGTTTACCAGTTCTTAATCTTTGTTTAGTTTGATGGGTATTTGACATTTTCAGATAATTTTTTTTTTTTTTGGCTATTGATGCTTAATAGATGTAATGCTTTCTGTGGACAGATTAATGAAAATTTCGGTTTCCCAAAGCTCCCATAACGTGTGATGAGAATGTGAATCTTGATGATATGGTTTTTAAATTGATTGGATGTGTTTGGGTGGTATTAGTAGATGGGTGTGATTATTTGATTGAGAGAATGAGAGGGATTGCTGTTGGTGGAGATTGCACTTAAGATTTTTTTCTTTTTCTGTTCTTTTTTTGTTTATGGAGATTGGCGACTTTCCTAATAATGGTTGAATGACAAACTCCGGGTTCTGTGGACGAAGAGTTGCGATGTCAAGAGGAACTTGGGACTCAGGATGTGCGATTCTAGGGATATGGCTGTTTGGTCCGACCCTCTATTAGGTTATGAATATATGGTTGTTTGGCCTAAACCTTTAATAGATTGTGAAACACAGCCGCATTTAGTTAACTAATATTTCGAACAATTTATTTGAGTGCATACTGAAATATCACAAATAATGTTGTGGTTTTGGGTTGAGACTATATCATTCAGCAGTGTGGATCGTTGGTGGCTTTGAGGAAGATTTAACCTGAGTTGGGTTTAGGTTATGGTAAATTGATGCGAAACCATGGCTTGAGAAAGATTTAACCTGAGTTCAGTGTTGGCTATGGGAAATTGATATGAAACCATGGCCTGAGAAAATTCAATCTGAGTATAGATTTTAGCAAATTGATATGACCATAGTTTGAACCTGCGTTTTAGTTTATGGGAAATTGAGATGACCATGTGATATGAACGTGTTCTGAAGTAGATAGGCGGAAGAAAATTAAGGAAATTGAGGATTCAATTATCAGTTTCTGATACTAGAATAATGTAATGTAATATTTTGACATTTCCAACAGGAGAGTTGATTAATATTTGTTTACAATTCATTCAAGAGTAAACAACATTTTCCCACCCAAAGTTTGGCGAATCTACAAGTTCTCACCCATGGTTTCATAAATTTCATATTCCCATCCTTAAATTAATAGAAAACTTCAAAATAACCATTCACTTCTCAAATTCATGCGATTTCAGGCCTTCAGCCTTGTTCATGGCACAGTCGAGCTCTCTCGACACCACCATTACAATCCTGTCAACTCCCACATCAAAACCCCTAATCTCCCAACTTGATTGAACCCTCAATCGTTGGCCATCGCTCTTAGTTTCAATCGGTGTTTCATCCAAATTTCGGCAAATCTTGGCACCGGAAACCACCCCTGACACCACCAATAGCATCATTGGCTTTCCTCCACCAAAACCCCCAACAGCTCCGATCGCAATTGCCCGCTGATCATTGTTGCCTCTCCCTTAGGTTTTCGCGTGTTGTCGCGCCTTTCTAGCCAAATTCCGGCACCTCGCCGTGGTGCACTCAGGTGGAAAAATTAGGGTTTTTGGTGAGGAGGATAAGAGGATGCTGATGGTGGTGTTAGGGAGGTCCAATGGTGTCGGAATCCTAGTTAGTAAATACTAGTACGGCAAAAAAAGGGTACGAAAATTTTACGGGTATGATACGGCAAATGGTGAAAAATACGTTTGTAAAAATTCGGTTATAAAATTCGGATACGAAAAAAATACAATACGGGTTTATACGAGTTTAATACGACACATTGTCAATAATACGTTTTGAAAAATATGGCAATATCAATTCTAGTTTTAACACTTTTCATGGGCCACTTAATTAAAATCTATATAACATTTCAAATATACGGGTACAGCAAAAAAAGGGTACGAGAATTTTACGGGTATGATATGGAAAATGGTGAAAAATACGTTTATAAAAAGTCAGCAAAAATTCGGATACAGGAATAATTCGCGAATAATACGGCTGAGGCATATAATTCGCGAATAATACGACTGGGCTTATAAAATACGGCTGTTCGTGAATAATACGTGAATTATACGAATGGGTGTATAATTCGCGAATTTACTAACTAGGGCTAGAATTAGGCCGGATTTTTGGCTTAGCCGAGATCTCTTGTGGGAGTTATTTTAAGAGAAAACTAACGATGTTAATTTAAGGGTGGGAACTCAGATTCGCCAAACCTTGGGTGGGAAAATGTTATTTACTCTTCCTTCAATTAATAGGAAAATGGGTGCCTAGACAGTGAAAAGAGCAACAAAGTTCATGCTTCATTTTCACGGTAAGAAAACTACATGATGAAGTTCATTATGGTACCTTTTCTTAAGAATCTATTATCCTTATTTTTTGCTCTAGTACCACAAAATTATGATTCTCCATTATACATCCCTTCAATCTAGGGGTGCGTGGGTCTGGGTATGCGCCAAAATCCCACGGAACTGGATTCGGAACTAGTCAACCAGAATCAGAATCAACTGGTTCCGAATCCTAAATACCTAGAACCCGGACCTAAAAAACATGTTCCAATTCGGGGTAATTGGAAAAATTACGAATACACCCTTTTAGTTACAAAAATAAAAAATAAACTCTTTGAAAACATTACAAATACACCCTGCAATATGTTTACAGAAACTACAAATGTCATTGTTGTCTCAGGCCAAATCGACATGCTTTTGGCGTCATCAAACACCCCTGACATCACCATCATACTCCCCTCAGCCCCCCGACCAAAACCCTTTTCACCTCCCACCCGTTCACCTAGCCATTCGTCGGCCACCAGTCACTGCCCACTGTATGGCCTAAGCGATTCAAGCCTTTTTCGGTCGATTCTATCATCGAAAATCACCTCTGTCACAACCAATTGATTCATTGAAATCACCTCTCCTAAACCCCCAACAACCTCGACCCTGGTAGCCCATCGATCGCCACCCTCCTCCACCTAGTGTTTCGCTTGAATGATGAATTGGTTTTGGTTCAATGGATGGTTGTTTGTTGGGATTGGTTGTGGATTTGGGTTTTGGATTGTTTGTGTGACACTGTGACTTGTGTGTTTGATTTTTCCGATCGCCGACACTCCCCAACTCCCTCACCTTCTTCCTCTTGCTCAACAAAAGGCTGTAACCACCTACTGCCCAACAACCCAGATTTTTAGACTCAGTTCCCAGTTTTGGTTCCGATTTCTAAAGTGGTGGAACCAAAACCGAAACTATAACCAACACCCTGGATACCCACGGCCCACAGGTACCGATTCTACCCTAAAATCTTGCCCACCCCTATTTCAATCTGCTTCATTTTACTTAAGTAGAAGCAGATGCCATTACCAATTGACAGTCTATGAAGGACACTTTTAAATAATATTTGTAGGTTTATTGTTCTCCTATTGTTTCTCTCCATTTCTTTTCTCCTGTCGTTAGATATAAACAGTTGTAATTTGAACTTTTGCCAATTTTGATATAAACTTGTTATTAAATCCCTTTGCTAGTTATGGATCAAGAATCCTCTTCTACTTTCCAAATCATTTATTTCTCAAATTCAGCTATTTGAGGTAACATTTTACCACAGCTTATTCAATAATACCTAGTCAAATAATATTCTTTCAATTTTATCCAGCGCAAAACACTTCACATTCTAGTTAGTACTCATATAGTCATATTTTACAAACCAAACATAAATTTAAGTTTACCAAACAGGTGTTTTCAACCTATAAAATTGTACTTTCAGGTTATTTATCGATGACTTTAAATTAGCCTCAATTAACATATGTTTTAGTTAATGAATCTTTCAATTATTCATGCAATAAACAGTTAAACACAGGCAAAGTAATCAAATTCTCCACTTCAAAGAATAAAAAGAGCATATTTACAAAAAAAAAAAAAAACTTGAGTTGCAAAGTTTCACCACCAAATTCAAACCAAAACAAGAACAGTACAGCCAAATGAATAATATTACTCGTCCCAAAAATCTATACCAAGTAATGTGTAAATCACTAAATCTTATGTGGTATTGACATACAAACAAAGTGATGATTTGGTGAATGATATAGCAATGCCATATAAGATAACAAGTCATTTGGGATAAATTTTCTGTGACACCTGGGATATGTAACATTTCTCCAACTAAATTAGCAGCTCCAATTACAAATTCATACACATCTACTACATGCACATGAGTGAAATATGTACAACCACCACCAAGTAACACAACACTTACAAATGCATCAATAAATGAAATTTTGGAACCATTGTGTTTCATTCATTCCAAACAAAGTTCTACACATACAGCAAATAAAACAGTACAATGATCCTAATCGCTACCAACATGAACCTTTCCTACAAGTCAAATACATGTAAGGAAGTTACAATACACATAGAAAGACAATAAGAAAGACTTAAAACCTAAGCCTTCTTCGGGGACTTGGTAGCCCTGGATGGCGATTTTGTCTCCTTGGTTGTTACTTTCTCAGATTTCTTGGGCAGAAGAACCGGGTTGATGTTCGGCAAAACACCACCATGAGCAATAGTCACACCGGCAAGAAGCTTCCCGAGCTCCTCATCGTTCCTTACGGCCAAAAGAACATGCCTTGGTATGATCCTGTTCTTTTTGTTATCTCTTGCAGCATTACCAGCCAACTCAAGAACCTAAACAAACTCAAAACAATGATTCTTCTCAGATGCACGAGATCCAGTCAAAATTAACTCCTTTATTTCTATAGATCAATATTATTTCCACATTTTAGCTCTAGGTTACTCTAACAAACATGCTTCGTTTTAACTTAGCAAATCCAAAATTAATCAAATCTCATCAACCAAATAAACCCTAGAAATTAACAATAAAGGTGTCCAGAAACACAAATTTGTATATAATTTATAAATGACTTCGAAAGTATAACTGACCATGAATGAATAGAGAAAAAAAAAAAAAATAGATACTGAAATTAGTACCTCAGCAGCGAGGTACTCGAGTACAGCGGCAAGGTAGACCGGAGCGCCGGTTCCCACGCGCTGAGAATAGCGTCCCTTCTTCAGGTAGCGACCGATCCTGCCGACCGGAAACTGTAGACCGGCTTTTACTGACCGGGACACCGGCTTCTTCTTTGGACCACCTCCTTTCCTTCCTCCAGCTCCTTTCTTTACTTTTCCTCCCGAGTCCATCACTTAAAAGTTCAAAAAATATAAATATATTTTCTCGAGAAACAAACAGGGAATTTTATGCAGGATTTAGAGAGCGAGATGTAACTCATCTGAGGGGTAGATGGTAAAATTTATATGAAGCTGGTGAGAAACGGGAGACGGCCTTGGTTTTGGATGGAGTGGTTGTCACCATTGGATTAGACATTTAATCGAGGGTCTAGAACTGATGAGATGGCGATCCGTGTGATCTAAAAGGGACAAATGAGGTGAGGGGAGAAAACAGAGTGGGTTTGGTTATAGATAAGGATTAAGAGCGAGCCGGTCCACTGTTCTTTTTTGCAGTGAGTGGATTGGAGGGAATCAACTAGGTCACATGATGTGGTAGCATCCTAAGTTATAAAAAGAAAAATTTAATTACTAATGTTTATATAAAATTTTACATATTATCAAAAAGAATTGGAGGAGATGAGCTTAGTATTCTCTACCCAAAATCTACCTTATTCGCTTCAATATTATTTATATACTTTTAAATACACAAATGATTTATCGAGCTTATATATATAAAAATCATTGTTTAGGGTTATTATCCCTCCCTCCCCTGAGGTTTGCATTTTTTTTATGAAACCCCATAAGTTTAAAATAGCTTCCCTCATCTCCCCTAAGATTTAAAAAATCATTGTTAGGTTTAGTGTATTTTTCTTAAAGTAAAATTCCTCTAAACCGCCTACATATATCTATATTACAAAAAGTCCCATTGGATGTTTGAAATTGTTCTCAACCCCCTATCACTAAAACCAAGTTACTCTCAACTCAAAACCAATTAATACCTTATTTACCCCTAATCCCACTAAAATCAAAAAATTAATAAATAAAATTTTCTTTTTGCTTTCACCAAAAAATAAAAAAAATTCGTAAATACAATTATACTCTAGGGATTTTTCTAAAATATCTGTATATTCAGGGTGTTTACCTGTTTTTCCGGTAAAGAATTTTGTTAGCAAACAGTTGATACTTACTTGATAGGGCAGGTATTAGAGAATATTGAAATCAAAGGGGAGGTTAGAGAAACTATTTTAAACATGTGGGTAGAGCTGGGCATTTGGGACCGGGGCTAAAAGCCTAGCTCGAAAACCCGGTCCTAGGACCGGTCCTCGAGAGGACCGGACGTAGGAAGCTTGGTCCCAAAACGGGACCAGGCCTAAGGAGGAAGGCCCGGGCCCTCCTCCAAGGCCTGGGCCCAAAAAAATTTGAATTTTTTCAATATAGTCCCCTACCAAATTACATAAACCCCCATGTTAATTTGAAAATAAATATAAATTAAGAGGGCTAAAATGAAATTTTATAAAATTTATAAAATAAAAATCTTCTAGGTCTAAAAAATTTATAAATTTTACCCCTAAAAAAATACTAAAAACCCCCCATAAAATTTCATTTTGCCCCCAAAATATAAAAAAAATTGAGGGGGGAAAAAAATTATCCAAGCCCCATGGGACTGGTCCTAGGACCGGTCCTGGGCCCATAGGACTAGTCCCTACCAGGCCTAAGGCCTGGTCTGGGTCCTAATTTTTCTCATGGGCCTAGGACCGGTCCCATTTGGAACCAATCCCAAACGGGCCCAGGCCTGGGCCTGCTTGGGACCGGTCCTGAGGTTGGCCTGAGGGATTGTTTACTATACTTAATAGAATAAATAAAAATAAAATTACACTTTATTTAAAAAATAAATGTAAGCTATTATTATTATTACATAATTTATTCTCATCTATAATTTGGTAATTTATTTTAATATTTTATATTAATTTTATGTAACATCAATTTTTACTAACAAATTTTATATCGTGTTTATGTGTTATTTAATTCTTTCCACCAATGATTGAGGGTGAGCGGTTTAGGGTACTCTGCAATTTTCAGAGAAATCAGAACCGCACAGTGCAAGTTCCCAAAAAAAGAACCGAAACCGAAATCACACACTGTAGATTCTTAAATTTAAGGAACCGAAACCTAAACTGTAGGTTCCGTTTCCTTTTCCGGGTATCCTATAAAAAATCAATTACCCCTCTATTGGTTTAAAAAATGACAAAAATACCTTAAAAGTTTAGAAATTCACCCTTAACAAAATTTTGATTACTCATTCATTTGTATCCGATGTGACTCATAAATCCTCTAATTTCTAGGCAACACTTGAATTCAATCAATTTATCACAATTCACATAAAATTTCTCAATCAAAACCAAAACACAAACAATTAATTAAATTAATTAAATAATCATAATATAAATCTATAATTTAATATTATAATTAATTATATTTCTAATCATTTAATTAAGTATTGTACTAATGTTTATAATAGAATATTATAATTAATTAAGTAATCATACTATAAATCTATAATGTAATGCTATAATTAATTAAAATTTTAATCATTTAATTAAGTAATGTACTAATGTAGTAAATTACTAATGTTTATAATGTAATGTTATAAATTTATAATTAATTAAGTAATCGTTTAACTATATAATGTTATAATTAATTAAGTGATTATAATATAATATAATGTTATAATTAATTCAGTAATTATTTAATTATAATATAATGTTTTAATTAATTAAATTTCTAATCATTTAATTAAGTATTGTACTAATGTTTATAATATGATATTATAATTAATTAAGTAATTATTTGTTTGTAACATAATGTTATAATTAATTAAGTAATCATACTATAAATTTATAATGTTATAATTAATTAAGTAATCATATTATAAATTTATAATATAAAGCTATAATTAATTACATTTCTATTCATTTAATTAAGTATTGTGTTAATGTAGTAAATTACTAATGGTTATAATATAATGCCATAATTAATTAAGTAATCATTTAATTATGTAATGCTATAATTAATTATGTGATCATACTATAATATAATATTATAATGAATCAAGTAATCATACTATAAATTTTTAATATAATATTATAATTAATTAAATTTCTAATCATTTAATTAAGTATTGTACTAATGTTTAAAATAAAATATTATAATTAATTAAGTAATCATTTATTTATAACGTAATGTTATAATTAATTAAGTAATCATACTATAAATTTATAATATAATGTTATAATTAATTAAATTTTTAATCATTTAATTAAGTATTGTGTTAATGTAGTAAATTAATAATGTTTATAATATAATGTCCTAATTAATTAAGTAATCATTTAATTATGTGATCATACTATAATGTAATGTTATAATGAATCAAGTAATCATACTATAAATATTTAATGTAATATTATAATTAATTAAATTTATAATCATTTAATTAAATATTGTACTATTGTTTATAATGGAATGTTATAATTAATTAAGTAATCATTTAACTATAATATAATGTTATAATTGATTAAGTAATCATTTAACTAATAATATATTAATGTTTATCAATTTATTATATATAATTAATTAATTACTAATTTATTATAGATATACATACTTAGAACTTGATAATTGAAGTAAATAACTAAATATTATATTATTATTTAATAAATATACTATTTTATTCAAAAATAATTATTTTAATAATATTAAAACACTTTTAATCGGTCCTAATTCAAATTATACATTTAATTAATCAAAACTTTAATATTAATATATTAAAGTTTTTTATATGGAGTAGTTTATAATTCCTAGTTAGTAAAAACGCGTATTATACGCGAATTGTACGGACAGCAGTATAATTCACGTATAAAATACGCGTATACATATTTTATAAAATCTGTCATATAATTCACGTATAATAAGGTTTCACGTATAATAAGGTTTCCCGTATAATTTGCGATTTTTTGAAAAAAAAAAAAATCTCACACCCCCAAAACGACGTCGTTTTGGTGGGTTTTTACAAAACATTAAGACAAATCTCATTCAGTCGTTCTTCTTCAGTTCTTCTTCGGCAGTCAGCAGTTCTTCTTCCTCAGCTCAGGCTCAGTGCTGGTGGGAGAATTCGATTGAAGAACTTATTCAGATGAGGAAGGCTTCTCAGGCTCAGTGCTGGTGGGAGAATCTGATTGAAGACCTTAGTTTGCCACAGCTTGAGCAGTTAAAAGGGGCGCTAGAGGAGCCGAAGAAGAATGCGACAAAGCAAGCTGAGAAGATTATGATCCAGAATTCTGGTCCTCCACAATTTCTTGGAGCGAGTTCATCAAGTGGTGGAGGGATTAATCTTCCATTTGATCTTCAGTCTGCTGGCTTCAATCCGAATATGATGCCTCCTCATGGATATAATCATCCTGGATTCAGACGTATTTTACTGAAATCCTTGATGGTTTAGAATGTTGAAAAGGGTGTCTGCCAGAACACAGTTTGTTTAGTTTATTCATGCCTCAGGGTGTTTGAGTCTTTAATTTTATTTATCATAATGTGTCTGTCATTTGGTTTGAAACATGTTTGGTTTCTTTTAATATTTTATTTATTTGCATACTTTAAATACACAAATGATTTATCGAATATATATATAAAAATCATTGTTTAGGGTTATATCCCTCCTCCCCTGAGGTTTGCATTTTTTTTATGAACCCCATAAGTTTAAAATAGCTTCCCTCATCTCCCTAAGATTTAAAAATCATTGTTAGGTTTAGTGTATTTTTCTTAAAGTAAAATCCTCTAAACCGCCTACATATATCTATATTACAAAAAGTCCCATTGGATGTTTGAAATTGTTCTCAACCCCCTATCACTAAAACCAAGTTACTCTCACTCAAAACCAATTAATACCTTATTTACCCCTAATCCCACTAAAATCAAAAAATTAATAAATAAATTTTCTTTTTGCTTTCACCAAAAAATAAAAAAAATCTTGTAAATACAATTATACTCTAGGGATTTTTCTAAAATATCTGTATATTCAGGGTGTTTACCTGTTTTTCCGGTAAAGATTTTGTTAGCAAACAGTTGATACTTACTTGATAGGGCAGGTATTAGAGAATATTGAAATCAAAGGGGAGGTTAGAGAAACTATTTTAAACATGGGGTAGAGCTGGGCATTTGGGACCGGGGCTAAAAGCCTAGCTCGAAAACCCGGTCCTAGGACCGGTCCTCGAGAGGACCGGACGTAGGAAGTTGGTCCCAAAACGGGACCAGGCCTAAGGAGGAAGGCCCGGGCCCTCCTCCAAGGCCTGGGCCCAAAAAATTTGAATTTTTTCAATATAGTCCCCTACCAAATTACATAAACCCCCATGTTAATTTGAAAATAAATATAAATTAAGAGGGCTAAAATGAAATTTTATAAAATTATAAAATAAAAATCTTCTAGGTCTAAAAAATTATAAATTTTACCCCTAAAAAAATACTAAAAACCCCCCATAAAATTTCATTTTGCCCCCAAAATATAAAAAAAATTGAGGGGGAAAAAAATTATCCAAGCCCCATGGGACTGGTCCTAGGACCGGTCCTGGGCCCATAGGACTAGTCCCTACCAGGCCTAAGGCCTGGTCTGGGTCCTAATTTTTCTCATGGGCCTAGGACCGGTCCCATTGGAACCAATCCCAAACGGGCCCAGGCCTGGGCCTGCTTGGGGCCGGTCCTGAGGTTGGCTGAGGGATTGTTTACTATCTTAATAGAATAAATAAAATAAAATTACACTTTATTTAAAAAATAAATGTAAGCTATTATTATTATACATAATTTATTCTCATCTATAATTTGGTAATTTATTTTAATATTTTATATTAATTTTATGTAACATCAATTTTTACTAACAAATTTTATATCGTGTTTATGTGTTATTTAATTCTTCCACCATGATTGAGGGTGGACGGTTTAGGGTACTCTGCAATTTTCAGAGAAATCAGAACCGCACAGTGCAAGTTCCCAAAAAAAGACCGAAACCGAAATCACACACTGTATGTGTAAATCACTAAATCTTATGTGGTATTGACATATAAACAAAGTGATGATTTGGTGAATGATATAGCAATGCCATATAAGATAACAAGTCATTTGGGATAAATTTTCTGTGACACCTTCTGGGATATGTAACATTTCTCCAACTAAATTAGCAGCTCCAATTACAAATTCATACACATCTACTACATGCACATGAGTGAAATATGTACAACCACCACCAAGTAACACAACACTTACAAATGCATCAATAAATGAAATTTTGGAACCATTGTGTTTCATTCATTCCAAACAAAGTTCTACACATACAGCAAATAAAACAGTACAATGGTCCTAATCGCTACCAACATGAACGTTTCCTACAAGTCAAACACATGTAAGGAAGTTACAATACACATAGAAAGACAATAAGAAAGACTTAAAACCTAAGCCTTCTTCGGGGACTTGGTAGCCCTGGATGGCGATTTTGTCTCCTTGGTTGTTACTTTCTCAGATTTCTTGGGCAGAAGAACCGGGTTGATGTTCGGCAAAACACCACCATGAGCAATAGTCACACCGGCAAGAAGCTTCCCGAGCTCCTCATCGTTCCTTACGGCCAAAAGAACATGCCTTGGTATGATCCTGTTCTTTTTGTTATCTCTTGCAGCATTACCAGCCAACTCAAGAACCTAAACAAACTCAAAACAATGATTCTTCTCAGATGCACGAGATCCAGTCAAAATTAACTCCTTTATTTCTATAGATCAATATTATTTCCACATTTTAGCTCTAGGTTACTCTAACAAACATGCTTCGTTTTAACTTAGCAAATCCAAAATTAATCAAATCTCATCAACCAAATAAACCCTAGAAATTAACAATAAAGGTGTCCAGAAACACAAATTTGTATATAATTTATAAATGACTTCGAAAGTATAACTGACCATGAATGAATAGAGAAAAAAAAAAAAAATAGATACTGAAATTAGTACCTCAGCAGCGAGGTACTCGAGTACAGCGGCAAGGTAGACCGGAGCGCCGGTTCCCACGCGCTGAGAATAGCGTCCCTTCTTCAGGTAGCGACCGATCCTGCCGACCGGAAACTGTAGACCGGCTTTTACTGACCGGGACACCGGCTTCTTCTTTGGACCACCTCCTTTCCTTCCTCCAGCTCCTTTCTTTACTTTTCCTGCTGAGTCCATCACTTAAAATTTCAAAAAATATAAATATATTTTCTCGAGAAACAAAAGGGGAATTTTATGCAGGATTTAGAGAGCGAGATGTAACTCAGGTGAGGGGTATATGGTAAAATTTATATGAAGCTGGTGAGAAACGGGTGACGGCCTTGGTTTTGGATGGAGTGGTTGTCACCGTTGGATTAGACATTTAATCGAGGGTTTAGAAGTGATGAGATGGCGATCCGTGTGATCTAAAAGGGACAAATGAGGTGAGGGGAGAAAACAGAGTGGGTTTGGTTATAGATAAGAATTAAGAGCGAGTTGGTCCACTGTTCTTTTTTTGCAGGGAATCAACCAGGTCACATGATATGGTAGCATCCTACGTTATAAAAAGAAAAAATTAATTACTAATGTTTATATAAAATTTTACATATTATCAAAAAGAATTGTAATGGAGGAGATGAGCTTAGTATTCTCCACCCAAAATCTACCTTATTCGCTTATTGCTTCAATAGTATTTATAAATAATACTACATATACATCATTTACATACAACATTTATTATACAATATTATGTGACAAGATATGATTGGGTGAAAGTTTAATTTTAATTTTAACTTTAAATTAGTCATTCATATCTTGTTACATAATGTTGTATGAAAATGATGTATGTTTAGTATTACTCATTATTTATATACCTTTTAAATACACTAATAATTTATCGAGTATATATATATATATATATATATATATAAGTTCATCTCCTCCCCTGAAGTTTGCATTTTTCTCGGTGACATCCCATAAGTTTAAAATATCTTCCCTCATCTCCCTTAAGATTTAAAAAAATTCTGTCAAACCTCCCCTCTCCACCGTTAATTAGTACCAGAATTTGTTAGGTTTAAGTGAAGAAAAATTCCTCTAAACCACCTACGTATGTCTATGTTACAAAAAACCCCATTGGATGTTTGAAATTGTTCTCAACCCCCTATCACTTAGGAGTGTTCGGTTCCGGGTATCCTGCACTTTTTGAAGGAACCAGAACCGGAATCGGAACCTACAGTTCCTTAAAATTTAGAACCAGAATCGGAACCGACGGTTCTGGTTCCTAGGTACACAAAACCAAAACCTGTAACAACTGTTCCGGTTCTGGTTCTGGGTACCTTATAAAATTACATGACCCCTCAAAAGTTTTTAAAATGGCAAAAAAACCCTTAAAAACTTACAAATATCCCCCCACTTGGCACTTGTTAACAAAAATAAAATTACAAATTATAAATTCAAAATTACTAACTCCATTATTTTGTAAAGGTAGATTCTCAAAAGGCAAACCAATTTACTTTAAATGTTATGAAATATAAATATAAATGTATTTACATTACTTTTTCTACAAAAGTTTTTATTAACCCCCCTAATCTTTAATTTTATTTTATATTAGTCTCANTTAACAGCTCACTTACCAATTAAATCAGTAAAAAATGGATGCTCTTTTTTTAGTTGTTATTGACTTATTATTGTTTATGTACTTTGTGAGTTTTTGTTATAAACTATAATTTGAATCTTTGTTGTATTATTTGTGTATTTTATTTGTTTGGAGCTCTTATTCGATTTTGAATTTTGATCTTGTTATGACTTATGTATTTAATTTGATACTATAGTTGAATCTTGGCTAAATATTGTGTTTGAGTCTGGAGACTATAATTTGAATATCAATTATATATTGTGTATCTGTATTATTGGTTAATTGAATACTTTGCTTTTAATCAGGTAGTCCATAAAAGTGTTAAAACAAAGATTGATATTGCCGTATTTTTCAAAACGTATTATTGACAATACACCGTATTAAACCCGTATATACCCGTACCATATTTTTTCCATATCTGAATTTTATGGCCGAATTTTTATAAACGCATTTTTCACCATTTGCCGTATTATACCCGTATAATTCCCGTACTATTTTTTTGCCGTACCCGTATTTACTAACTAGGGTTTATATGTAATAAGTATAATTGTATATTTATTTAATTAGGTTATTGTAAAAATTTAATTTTTTCCATTGTAAATTTTTTATATGTACAATTACATAGACTCCCCTTTTTTCACAAATATTTCATTTCAGTATAGGTTTCAAAACAGGGTACCCACTGTAGGTTCTAAGCTAGGTACCCGTTGCATGTTCTTTTTTTCAGGTTCAGGTTCCGGTTCCTCTGGAACCGCACAGTGTCGATTCCAAAAAAATGAAACCGAAACCTACTTGCATAGTGTCGATTCCGAGTAAGTTCTGGTTTTACCCGTTTCGATTCTACCCGCTACTTGTGCTCACCCCTTATGGTTCCATCAATTATATCAATATTTGATAAAATAGATATAGATTCTATTTAATTAATTTGACAATTGATATAAATCAAATTTGTTGTATTTCTGATTTTTTTTTTTATAGAAAAATATTAATTATTTTAGGAAATAATTAAAGTAATTGAATTTATTCAGTGTAATAACGTAAAATTGTAGTCTTATATCATAGTTAATTAGACTCTAATCTTAATTTATACTTTCGAGGTAATGGAGAGCAATTTTAATTTGCCAATTCCAATTTCAGTTCTAATACGAATTCCTCGTATAAGACAAAAATAATCTATTTTCTTTGGAATCAAACTTGGGTTGTCCTATCATGTCATAACCATGACCAAAATTACGTCTTACTTGTAGAATCTACAAATTAGAAATAAAAAAAAAGGGTCGAGGAACCATAATCTAAATTTATTTTAGAAATAAATAAAATAATAATTTTATAAAAGCAATTTAATTAACGATAATCATGTTCTATAAACAAAAAACAAGCACTCAAGCATTTCATATTGTCCAATTT
Organism: Pistacia vera; assembly: GCF_008641045.1. Lineage (NCBI taxonomy): Eukaryota > Viridiplantae > Streptophyta > Magnoliopsida > Sapindales > Anacardiaceae > Pistacia > Pistacia vera. The sequence goes on from NW_022196099.1 coordinate 360,759, forward strand.
TATAATAACATTATTGTTCTGAATAAAAAATTGTGTAATAATTTTTGTAAATATCTTATCATCTAAGAAAAAATTTACTCATTCTTATAGCAAAATTAATAGTTTATAAACCAATCATTGGATGACCAAGTGATTCAATAGAGACTCTTATTTAAGAAGTTTTAAATTCGAATCCCTCTTCAGTTTCGAATAGAAGTATTCATTGGAGTTCTTACCCCGCTGATAGTTTCAAGGTTCTGGGAGATTAGTTGAGATGTGCGTAAACTGACCCAAACATCTCAATCATAAAAAAATAAAACTTAAATGAGAGTTTATATTTCTCTTGGAGAGTGGATCTAAAGCGCACCTCTTATAGAACATGAGTAAGAGTAGTTCTATTTATCTCCCACAATTAAACTGAAAAAAAAAATTCCTATTTATTAATATTCCTATTTAAAAATAAATTTTATTCTTATAAAACTCACAAATTCCATAAATGTCTGTCATTCATTTTATTTTTTTGAAACCTAAACATATTTTCACTTATGCTATTGCTCCCAATTATTATTTTTAATCTTAAAACAAAATGTTAGTTACTAAAATTAATTGAAAAGAAACAAAAAAAAGTATCTTCATCAATAAATTAAATAAATTATAAAAATCAAGTCAACCTACAATGGAAGCAGTAATTGTAATATACAAATTCAATTAAAAAATTGAGATTAAAATTTTTACAATATTGTTCAAAACCTAATGTATCTCCTCACAAATTTATTTCTCTATTAAAGACTCTCTTTTAGTTTAAATAATTGTTTCAAAATTATCGAAGTATATCTTTAATTAATAATATAAGAAATTAAGGTTTATATAAAAATAAGTGAGGCGCGAAAAACGTTTATGAAAGAAATTAAATATAAACTTAATAATTTAATAAAAGGATAAAGGGAAACTTTGAGTAAACCCCGATGTGCTTCAAGAATTCAAGTAACTTCCTGCTAGTTCAAGAAATAGGATCCTAACCCCTATTCCGTCCAGGTCTGCTAGTAAGCATCCATTGTTCAAATCAAATGACCATTTTAACCCTCTTCAACCCAAACCCTCAAGCCTTAACACTCTAAAAAATGACACTTTGACCCCAAAGATTGATTTCTTATTGCACAACCATTGCAGTCGCCAACAGAGGTGAGTCACACGACCTCAAAGCAGTCGTTAGATGCCTTTTGGGACTCTAGGAAGCAGCTAGAGACAACCATAAGTCTCACGACGGTCGGGAAAGGCTTGGAGGCCTTAGGCCAATGCCTTTAAATATAAAAATAAAATAACAACTTCCAGTTAAGTTTAATAGAAATTTTAACAGGAAAGGGGCTAGGGTCCAATTTTCAAAGCCAGTGGGTGCTTTCATAATTCCTTAAACGTATGGAGTTTTACAAAAAATCCAAAGAGTAAATTTGTAATTATAAAAAATATTAAAAATTAAGACTTTTTAAATTCATAATGAGGACCAATGAAACCACTCTATGAGTGTTAATCAAGATGTAAAGGATGAGGCCCAGGAGGTGTCCTAGTACCCGTAGCCCAGACTCGATAACAAATTTGATCCAAGTCAAGTATAAATTTGTGTTTCTTACTAACTATTACAGATTGACATTACTATCATATCACTTGAGACTCATACACGAGATGTATGGTATATCCAACATTAGACGATTTAATAATCAAGAAACTTTATCAGTAATATCCACCATTTCAAACTGCGGTGCCAACATGGTGGCAATTGAAGGATAGACTACAAAATTTACCAAAATCCTATCAAACATGAAATTTAGCTTCAAATCTTGAGGCCTAATTGTAATCAAGCCACAACCTGAAGATATACCATTATATTACCTATATTCTGCAGGAATTGTAAGTTAACTCTAGCAAAAGACCAGCTGGCCCAATTTTGGTAGAAGCCACATTCAACTTTTTCCATGGACTCAAGCTTTCTCACAGGAATTGCGCTTGCATAATCATTAAACTTATCTTGACTAGATTTAATTTAGAAAGAAATGCACTATAATAAGTCTATAACAGAATTACAAAAAGCAGGAAAGTAGTCATAAAAACAATGAAAGAAAGAAAGAAAACAAGTCAATAAAAGGTGAGAAAAAGTAGTCAAGTAATTGACAAGCAGGTCAATTTCATAGAAATTTTCTTCCTATAACCCAAAGATTCAAGATGTTCTTAAATAAATCTAACAACAAGAATGATTACTTTAGTGAAAATGGAGCAAGCACAAAGCACAATAAGTCATGGCTAGAGCCTTCTGTGTTGGTTCAATTCTCACCTAACACTGGCCGTCAGGCCCGCCACTTGGACCTGAATGGCCTCAAGATGGCCCATAAAAACCGTGTGAATTGACAATCAATAGACTCACTAAAGTCATGTATCATTTATCATACGCAAACAAATTTCAATCTGGAGTCGGTTAGCAAGACCATACACACACGAAAATGTCATGTGCCTGATTATTATTAAATGAATGTGGTGAGTTGTCAAATTCAGAACACGAAATGTGCATCACACTTGTGTTTTCTTCAGTTGTACCCAATATAAATTATAATGTATTAATTGGGTAAAATAGCCATTAATTTCTCAGTAAATTATAAATTAAAAAAGAACCAAACAAGTAAGAAATACCTGCAAAAGCTCAAAGAGAGAGAAAATTATTCATATCTATCCATACGTTATTTTCAACTTTACAGAAAAGAAACCGACAATCGGTGATTGAGACCAAAGGGTTGAATCACAAAAACGAGTTGTTAATATTGTTGGTCCGCACCGCAAGATTTACTCTATTTTGAAAACCTTATTTGAGATCTAAGGACTGGTCGAGGTGAGCGTAAACACACTTAAACATCCCCGTAAAAACAAAAAACAAAAAACAAAAAAAAAAACTTTATAGGAAAGAAAAAAGAAAAAGTAAAAACACGCCATACATCATATTCAATTATAATTGACAATTGAATTAAGCTAAGTTCATCATTAACCATATTAAATAACTAACTTTACTCATCTAATCTCTGATTAAAATCTTTGATTTATAGAAACATGATCAGTTTCAATTCCAGCTAAAGTAAACTTCTGGATAACTAGTATTGAAGTTTGGAAGCAAAGAAATTGATTCTTTCACTTACCATTCTCTTATCTTCCAAAATTTTCTAGAAAGGAGAAAAAATTTGAAACAAAATTTTTCACAGGAAAGTAAATTAATTACTATCAAACCAAACTGCCAGCATCAGGCAAACCTTGTTGAAGATCATCGCGATCTCTGCCGGAAGAGGCGGTGCCACCATTAGGACGCTTAACGGGAACCGAAGCACGACAAATTGGACAATTTGAGTGAGATTTCAGCCACATGTCAATACAAGACGCATGAAACGAGTGTTTGCACGCGCTCAGCTGTTTAATCTCTTCTCCATCGGTAAAAACCGACAAACAAACTGGACATTCAGTGCCAATATCTTTAACGTGAGTCTCTTTTTGGTACTTAACGCCGGTGACAATATCCGTTTCACTTGCTTTAACGACGTTATCATCGGCTGTAGTAGCACTACGAGTACTATTAGATCTGTGGACGTAAGTACCACGCCGTCTAAACGGCCAGGGAGGACACTTTAAAGAAAAAAAGAAAGCGTAGATCAAGGCGGGAATTGTGATGACTGCTAAGAGAGCGAGAATGAATTCCAGTGGGGATAAATCTACAGAGCGAGGTGAGGCGGGGAACGGCGGAGGCTGAGGGAATTCGGTGATAAATGTACTGGAAGGCGCGGAAGCCATGAGATGACCGATGAGAGAAATGAAGAAGGAAATGGTAATAGTTGTGGTATTTGTGGCGGTGGAGTGGGTTTTGGGAAATTTAACAGCTGCAATTATTGAAGGCAAAAACGGAGAAGTAACAGACAATGTTCACGTACCATCATGATGATGGCGTTACTGGATGGATTCCAAAAGATTTCAAAGAAAAATAAATAAAACTAAAATAATCAACGGTCTTTATTACGAGTGTGGCGCCCACCTATTTCTTAAACAAACTGACTTCATTTGGTAGGAAAAGTTTTATTCAGATTTGTAAATACATATTTGTTTAACAAATTATATTATCTACATTATTTAAGCATCAATTATTACTCTGGTTTAAATTTAAAAAATTATATTGAAATATATAAATAATTCAAATTAAAGTAAATTTATCATAAAAAATAAATTAAATAAGTCAAAAAGAGGGGGTTAAATACTACAGTAATGGACGGTTAATTGAACTCCAAGTCCACTGAAACTGGACCCAGTTGTTTTGAGCTATTGTGGCCCAAAAGGTCCACAAATCAAATAACTTGAGACTTGAGAGAGGCACCAAGAACTTTCCTTCTTTTATCAAATCCTAAAGATAATGATGAATAACTAGACTTTCTAGAGCTTTTAGTAGGTATGACTTAGCTTTTATGTGGTATATTTTTTTCAAAATTTAACAAATATTATAATTATTTTTAAAAATTTTATAAGAAATTTCAAGGAAGAATTCTGTTGAATTTTAATAGAATAAGATGCAATTTTAACGAATCTACGTCATTGAGTTTTTATTTGTATTTTATGTCAAAGATAAGGAACTATTTTTGAAATTTGTTCTTCTAATTATAATTATAATAATGATTCCGTGGTCGGTAAAGTTGTCAGGTCAACAAAATCAGGATTTCTTAAATAAAAATAAATTAACTTTGTATAAAAAAACAAAAGTATAATTTTAAATTTTTTGAGAAATACTTGTATAGCAAAATCTGATTGTCTGATTTTAAATTAAAATTAAATTTTTATCCAATCATCTTTTACCACATAATATTGTATAAAAAATGTTATATGAGAATATCATATATATATAGTATTATTCTATTTTTTTTTGTAATATACATCCATTTTGAATAAAATAAAATATATATTGTATTTACTTTGGATACATGATGCGAGGAGATTGACGACTGTAGCACCCCAGACTATCTCCTCTGAATAGAATGTGTGAAGTGAAATTTATTATTTATAATGCTCCATCCTTTACAATAGATCTACCACGGTTTTATGGTGTGTGATTAAAGAGGAGTTTGTAAGAAATTTTTAGATGGTTGAGTGGTTTAATAAAGACTTTTATGATTGTATTACTTAAGAGGTTTTGAGTTTAAGTCTATCCTCAATTGCTAATAAGGATAGCTATTAGAGCTTTTACCTGATCGATAGTTTTAGGGTCTCAAACATTAGTTTAGAAGCGCGTAAACTAGCTTAAACAGCCCAGGTCATAAATAAAAAAAAAAAAAAAAAAAATTAGAGAACAAAATATGGTTGTGGTAATTTAGCCAAACCGTAGCTGATAGTCCTCTTAATTTTAATTTACATATACAAAAACAATCACCTACTTCTAGACACGATATTTAGTTTCACATTTCATCTTACGCGTTCTTGCTGGAGTCACTTCTAAGCTAATATAAATTTATTTTTTTTAATATTCAAAAAAGTGGCAAACATCAAAGTGAAGCCATCTTCCATCATTGAAAAAACAAATCACACTCCAAAATCTGGTACCCTGAAGACTTGATCTGGCGGCCGGACAGAGTCGGAGTCTGGCACGGACACCACCACATGCTGCGGCCGCGGCACCGTGTCGGCTCGACAAAGCGGGCAGTTGGAGTGTGAGCTAAGCCACATATCAATGCAGACCACATGAAACAAATGCAAACACTCAGGCAATACTCTGATTTGCTCACCATCCTTGAACTCACATAAACACACACAACATGTTTCTTCATTGCACTCTTTGCTATATTTAAGCACAGGCATTAGTCGAATTGTTGATGAGCTGCTCGTGCTAGCAGGCCTTTCTTGCTGACGGTTTTGCTCAACTTGATGCGTATTTTGTTGATTCTGTGCTCGTCGGTAGTAGCAGCAACCAAAACTTATGCATTGGTAAGTTGCAACCATCATCGCTCCCGCAATTATACCCATCAAGCCGATTAGAATCGGGCTAAATTCGAATTTTCTGTGATGGTCTCCATCCATTGTAAGTTCATCAGCTGAGAAAGACGATGGTGAGGAGGACAAATTAAATGACGTTGATTGCTACTTATGCAGTTATGCTAGGTGACTTTGTGGCTCTTCCTGTGTCTTTTTGTACTTTAATTTATATGTATGTATCCATGTTAACAAAAGAATGGCTTCATTATTTCGGATATCTAGACGTGGATGACACGGACATGCTGGAGCTCTGATGAAAAAAGAGACCATTCTACGGTTGAAATTTCTGGTGCAAAATCCGTACATATTCTATTTTTATTTGTTTAATTAACAATTTGCCTTTGATGATCAAACTTACCCCACATAGGCTCGCACGTACACTTAAAATACTTCTATAGGAAGATTCAAAGTTGGAATATTGTTAGGGGAGGTTATACACAAAACAAGAGTCAAAAGGAGCATAGAAAGATATTTAAATACCCGGATGATTTTTCCTTTGTTTTTACAGGAAATTTTAAGAAAATTCATAGCGCTTAGACGTTAAAAAAATCAGATATCATAGTTAATTGTCATTGCTGGATAGCGAAAATATAAGGAATTGGGGTGTGTTACAGTGAGTGATTACAATTTGGTTGGCTAGTTGGGTTTTGTGCCAGCAACATTATTTTTGCACATGGGCATACATATATATAGGCCAAGACACATATCACTTATTGGAGATTCCTTTTCAATGTACAGGTACATCACATGAATTATCAAATTAAACACTTCTACTTTCTCATTTTTTATTCTTATATCTGGTAATTTTATAAAGAATAAATGAATTATAACCTAAATGGGACGAACCTGGGACAGCATGTCTCTATGCAAGAGAGGTACAAAGCCAAACAAAAGAGTAAAAAGAGCCATAAAAGGCACCCTGGAAGAAGATTATTTCGATAGAATGTATCTGTAAATTAGAGAAGAGAAATTATAAACCTCTCTCCAGAATTTTCTAAATTTCTCTTGATCCGAACACTAAATCCATAAATCTAAGCTAAAAAATCAATTTAACTCCATATTACTGAAAATGAATAAGAACCAACCTGTATAATTTATTTCGGAAATCTTTTTGGAAAAGTTAGAAAAATAATTTGATTTGTTTGGTACTAGGATTGTATCTATCATTAGAAAAATAATCTGATTGTTTGTTATTAGGATTGTATCTATTATTAGAAAAACATTTCTTCAAACAAATGTTTCAAAATGTTTTTTCAGTTTTAAACATTTTTTCATCTATTTCACTCAGAGGTCATAATCTGTAACGAACTTATTTCAACCACTGAAATCATCAATGAAAGTATCTTTAACAATAGTGAAACTATTTTTAAACAAGCTTATCTAGAATGGGAAATAGTTAGGGATGACAAAAAAACTCAACAAAGTTAGCTATCCGAAAAAACTTGTTCCCGCAAAATAGAGAACATTTAAAAAAGTTCAGATTAAGGATAAGGATGGGTAAAATCTATACTCCTAGAATCGGTGACAGGGGCGGAAATGGGGTGGGGAAAGGTGAAAAAACAATGTTATGCTTACAACTGAATTGAACTAATGTGAATTCTTGCAACCTAATTCATATGTCTCCTTATTTCAACCAATTTTAACTCAACCTAAGCTAGACTTCACTTGCAATACCTTAACACAATTCGGCTAACACTCTACAAGCACAAACAACCATTATAACACCTTAGAACAACACCTTATATCAAGCCTCAATCAACACAAACTCATTCCATTTTGAAATGCACAACATAAACTTGCAACACAACAAAATAAACCAACCCGAAAAGTGAGATGAATGGTAACCAAGTGAGATTAACTTACAAGATAGATGACCAATGGATCAATCAAGCCTAAAGGAACTCCACCAGCTTGAAGGATCAATCCACCACCAAGTTTGGCCGAACTTGGGTAAAGGAACTCAAGAGAAAACAATTATCCAAGGCAAAATACTATTCATGCAATATTCAATGTCTAACTTCATATTATGATAAAGTAGCCTTTAAATAGGCTTTACAAAACAAGGGAATTACCCTAGCAAATATTACATGAATATTACAACAAAATATTATACAAAATATTAAGGGATAATTCCCCACCATACAATATCAAAAGTGCAAGCCATACCCATTTAATGCTATGGACAACCTTTCCCTAAATTAAAGATCTATGTCCATAATCACATTTTTCTTGATTTTCCTTCAACATTTGAACCAAATAGCATCCACAACTTGGGCTTGGGCCAATGAAGCTTCTTCCCACTTGATCTCCATGGGTTGGGCTACAAAAAAGGGCTTGTGCCATGTCTTGGACCCTTAACACCTCTTGGACAAGTTTGTGAGCTTCCTTGAGTGCTTGGGCCGAATGTTGTCCATCTTGGGGTCCTTGAATCTTCAATGAACTCTCTTGCATTCTTAAAGAACATGATGGGCTTGGATTCTCATCATCCTTCCCAGGTTGAGAAGGATTTGTCCTTAAATCCAAAAGTTCCCTATCTTCCAAGTATGGAGACAAATCCCCAATGTTAAAAGTAGCCGAGACATTATCAAATTCAGAGGGTAAATCGACTTTATATGCATTATCCCCAACTCTTCTAAGGACTTCAAAGGGACCATCAGCTCTAGGTGTTAATTTTCTTTTCCTCTTGGAAGGAAACCTCTCTTTTCTCAAATAAACCCATACAAGGTCACCTGGTTGGAAAATGGTGGGTTTTCTATGTTTGTTGGCTCTCTTCCTATAGGCCTCATTGGACTTGGCTATTTGGGCCCTAATTGATTCATGTAGTTTTTTCATGGACTTGGCCTTCTCCTTAGCATCAATATTCAATTGGATATCAAGGGGTAGGGCTCTAAGTTCTATGGGAGTGATGGGATTAAGGCCATAAAGAACTTCAAATGGGGAATGGTTAGTGGTAGCACTAGGGGACCGATTATAGGCAAATTCAGCATGGGCTAACTTCTTGTCCCAATCTCTAAAACTCTTGCTCACCAAGATCCTAAGTATGGTTCCTAGGGTTCTATTGGTGACTTCAGTTTGACCATCAATTTGGGGGTGATGGGAAGTGCTAAACAAAAGTTTGGTACCCAATTTACTCCATAAAGATCTCCAAAAATGGCTAAGAAATTTGGTATCCCTATCTGACACTATACTCTTTGGCACACCATGCAACCTCACAATTTCTTTGAAGAATAATTCAGCCACATGTGATGCATCATTGGTTTTGTTACATGCAATAAATGTGCCATCTTAGAGAATCTATCAACAACAACCATTATGAAATCTTTACCTCTTTGGGTTCTTGGCAATGCCACAATGAAGTTCATGCTCAAGTCTTCCCATGGTTGGTTAGGAATGAGCAATGGAGTATACATCTCCGACTTGAAATGGCTTTTAGCTCTATGACAAACCCCGCATCTTGCCACTATGGATTGGACATCCCCAATCATCTTAGGTCAAAAGAAATGATCCTTAAGAATCTCCAAGGTCTTGGTTACCCCAAAATGACCCGCAAGCCCCCCTCCATGCACCTCTCTCACAAGCAATTCTCTAAAACTCCCTTGAGGTACACATAACTTGTTTCCTTTGAACAAAAATCCCTCTTGAACCACATAATCTTCAAAACTGCCCCTTGAACACTTAGCCATGATTTCGGCCATTTGTTCATCTTTTTTGTAATGCTCCTTCATCATGCTAAACCCAAGTACTCTTGCATCCAAAATGGAAAAGATGGAGTACCTTCTTGATAATGCATCTGCCACTACATTAGTGCTCTCTTGTTTCTACTTGGACACAAATAAAAAGGATTGAAGGAATTCAACCCATTCAGCATGCCTTGAATTCAATTTATGCTGCCCATTAATAAACTTGAGAGCTTGGTGATCCGAATGTAGCACAAATTGTTTAGGCCTCAAATAATGACTCCAATGATCTAAGACTCTAATAATTGCATAGAACTCCTTATCATAGGTGCTATATCTCCTCCTAGAACCATTGATTTTTTCACTAAAATATGCTAATGGCCTTTGTGAAAAACAGAGAACTGATTGTAATTTTATTATCTCTATATTGATAAATTATACATCAATATATAGGAAAATAAAGAACCAATCTAGGAAACAAATAATCTAATCTAGGAAATGAATAATCTAACTTTCTATTTTACAAATTTGCTCTTAATATATATTGATTACAATCCTAATATCCTATTATAGATTTATACACTTAATCATGCAATATCTGTAAGATTTTGCATGATTATCTACAACACTCCCCCTCAAGATGGAGCATAGATGTTAATCATACCCAGCTTGTTACAAATATAATTAATCCGAACCCTATTAAAAGCTTTAGTGAAAACATCTCCTAGTTGCTCTCTAGTCTTCACATATCCTGTAGAGGTTAAACCTTATTGTATTTTCTCACGAATGAAATGACAGTCAATTTCAATGTGCTTATTTTGTTCATGAAATACAGGATTAGAAGCAATATGAAGAGCGGCTTGGTTATCACACCACAATTTCGCTGGCAAAGAGGCCATAAGACCAACTTCAGTCAAAAACTGATATATCCATATTACTTCACACACAGACTGGGTTATAGCCCTATATTCCGATTCTGCACTAGACCGGGACACAACAGTTTGCTTCTTACTTTTCCATGAGACCAAATTTCCACCAACAAAAACATAGTAACCCGTAGTGGATCTCCTATCTATCTTGGAACTTGTTCAATCTGCATCAGAGAAGCACTTAATATTATTATGTCCATGATTTTCGTACAAAATACCATGTCACGGAGCTCCTTTCAGATAACATAGAATCTGCTCTAACGCTGCCCAATGGTCAACTGTAAAAGAAGACATGAATTGACTTACTACACTGACAGAGTATGAAATATCAGGACGAGTGACTGTTAGATAGTTCAACTTTCCAACCAGTCTTCTATACCTCTTAGGATCTTCAAACAATTCACCATCTTTGGTAAGTTGCGAATTAGGAAACATTGGCGTACTGCATGGCTTACCTCCCAATTTTCTTGTCTTAGTTAATATGTCAAGTACATATTTCCTTTGAGAGAGGAAGATGCCTTTCTTGCTCCTTGTTACCTCAACCCCCAAGAAATACTTCAACACTCCTAAATCTTTTGTATGAAACTGGGTGTGAAGAAAAGACTTAAATAATGAAATCCCTACAGTGTCACTCGCAGTGATGATAATGTCGTCAACATATACGACAAGAAGAATAATGCCAACTGCCGATTATTTGTAAAAGACTGAGTAATCAAACTTGCTCTTTGTCATTCTGAACTTTTCAACTACCTGACTAAACTTTCCAAACCAAGCACGTGGACTCTGTTTCAAACCATACAACAATTTGCGAAGATGACAAACTTTCCCATACTCCCCTTGAGCAACAAACCCAGGTGGTTGCTCCATATAAACTTCTTCCTAAAGGTCACCATGTAAAAAGACATTTTTGATGTCCAACTGATGTAATGGCTAAGAATGAGTAGCCGACATAGAGATAAATAAGCGAACAAAAGTCAATTTAGACATAGGGGAAAAAGTGTCAGAATAATCCACTCCATAAGTTTGAGCATAACCTTTAGCTACAAGATGAGCTTTAAGCCTAGATTTACTTTAACAAAAAACACCCATTTGCATCCAATAGGTCTCTTTCTAGTAGGTAAGTCAACCAAGGTCCAAGTACCATTAACATCTAAAACATTCATCTCTTCTATCATAGCATCACGCCAGCCAGGATGAGATAAGGTTTCATGAACAATTGCAGGAAGGGAGACAGAGTCTGGTGATGCCACAAAAGAACAAGAAGAAGATGATAGGTGATCATAAGAAACAAATGAAGAGATAGGATAAGTACACTAATGTTTACCTTTCCGAAGAGCAATTAGAAGATCAAGATCACTCAAGGCTGGATCCAACGACGAAGAGTCTTAGGCAGGACATGAATTCTAAGGGTCTTCCTGACGAGGAACACAGGTATTGGGATCACTGGAGACTGGATCTGACGACGAAGGGAGTGGTACAAGAGGTTCCTGTCGACGAGAATAGACAATGCGAATTGGAGGTAGTGGATAGAGAGGAGGTGGTACTGGAAGAGGAATAATTGGTGGGGAAGCCTTAGGTGTAGGAGTAGCCGGTAGGGATGTGGTAGTGTAGATAAGTAAGTCATCGTCCTCCCTCTGACTTGTATAGGTAGACAAAGTAGGAAAAAAATGGGTGTTTTCTAAGAAAGTAACATCAGGTGACACCAGATATCTATTAAGACTAGGACAATAGCATCAATATCCCTTCTGAAGGCGAGAGTAACCTAGAAAAACACATTTAAGAGATTTAAGATCTAGCTTGGTTACTTGGGGTTGAACATCACGAACAAAGACAAGTACTACCAAATATCTTTGGTGCAATAGGAAACAAAGGCTTAGGCGAGAAGAGGACATTATAAGGAGTGAAACTATTCAGAATAGATGAAGACATACGGTTAATTATAAAACAGGCCGTGAAAACTGCATCGGCCCAAAACTGTTTAGGAACTTGCATTTGAAATAATAGGGCTCGAGCGGTTTCAAGAAGGTGCCTATTTTTCCTCTCGGCTACTCCATTTTGGGACGGTGTGTCAACACAAGAGGATTGATGAAGAATGCCATGCTAACTCATATAAGACTAAAAAGAACTCAAAAAATATTCTTTGGCATTATCGCTTCTTAATGTCTGGACAGAAGTATTAAATTAAGTTTTAACTTCAGCAAAAAAGGCTCAAAAATGAGAAAACAACTCAGAATGATTTTTCATTAAATAAAGCCAAGTTACACGAGAGTTGTCATCAACAAAGGTAACAAAATATTTAAATCCAGGTTTAGACAAAATAGAACAAGGACCCCAAACATCTGAATCAACTAATTCAAAAGGGACACTAGCTCGTTTATTGACTCTTGGACTTGAAGGAAGACGGTGGTGTTTGGCAAATTGACATGACTCACAATCTAACGAAGATAAATTATTAAACTGAGGACATAGTTTCTTTAACAATGGTAAAGAAGGACGTCCTAACCGACAATGCGCCTAAAAAAGGGTCGAAATATTGGAACATGTAATGGTTCTAGGCACCTGTGTGTCAAGGATGTAGAGCCCTCTAGATTCATGTCCTTTACCAATAATCTGCCTTGTCGTAAGATCCTAACAGGCAATGATCAGGGAAAAATGAGATGCAACATTTAAGAGCACGAGTGAGTTTACTCACATAAATTAAATTAAAAGCAAACTGTGGTAGACTCAATATAGAGGATAGAAAAATTAACGGAATATGGTTAACAGATCCAGACCCAAGAACACAAGAAGTTGACCCATCAGCTAAAGTAGCATTAGACAAGGAATTATGTGACTCATATGTTGAAAAAAGACTAGGATTACCTGTCAAATGATTTGTGGCACCAGAATCAATGACCCATTTGGAGGATGAGGAAATAAGACATGTATTTGGTTTACCTGACTCGGCGAGAGCAGTGATGTAAGTAGATGAGAACTTCAATGATTCTTGATACTGAGAAAACTTGGCAAACTCATCAGCTAAAATCATAATCGTCTTCTCAAAAGTATCAGTAGCGGCAACATGAGCTGACTGAGTTTTATGGGCCTTATTTTGTAACTTTCTACATGTGCGCTTTGTATGACCGGGTTCATGACAGTAATAGCACACAATCTCTCCTGACTCTTGACTCCGATTATCACGATTATTCGAACCCTCTCCTCTATTATTGCTCATGTTATATGAACGCCCGGTGTCATTATTCTGACTTACAAGAGCACTACTTGACTGAACAGATGAAGTGCTTTCTGTACGAAAAACCCTAGTAAATACATCTTGGAGGGAGGTGATCTCAGAACTGGCGAGAACCTGAGATTTAGCAGATTCAAACTCAAAAGGGAGTCCAGCTAGGAAACTCACAACCGCCATTTTTTCTCTCGTTAAGCTTGTTGAACTTTCACATTAGAACTCACCGGTAAAAAGACGTTAAGTTCTTCATATATCCTTTTAAAGTCCATAAAATAGGCCGTAAGAGACCTATCTTGCTTTTCAGCTCGATAAAAGGCTTTGCATACATAAAAAATATGAGAAACATTCTCTTTCCCATAGTACAAAAAATCTAGATAGTCCATCAACTATTTCACATATTCACAATGATTAATTGAACCAAGTACCTCACTGTTGATGGAGTTCTGTATCTACAAGAATAACCGGGCATCCTCTCTCAACCATGTTTGCTTTGAATCGTCTTCAGATGGATCTTTTGTGAGATGATCATCTTTACCAATGCTTCGCAAGTAGAGACAAATTGTCTTACTCCAATCAAAATAGTTATCAAACCCATTAAGCTTATGTTCCGTAATTTTTGCCATTACAGGAACCATATCAATTATAGGCTTATTAGCCATGGTAAGTAGACAAAAAATTGATCTCAACACAAATATCCAACACAACTTACAGACGAAAATCAACAAACTGACTGGAGATGGTAATGGGGCCGACATTTTCGGGTACCTGGCCCGACCGGCTTGGGCTTGGGCTTGATTTTAAGGCTCGACCTCGGGTACAAGCCGGGCATGGGTATATCTTCACGCCTGGCCCAACCCAAAAATTTTAGTATTAATTTTACTAATTTACCCTTATACTATATATTTAATTACAAATATATATATATCTATTTTTCCCAAACCCTAACATCAATTCGCATCCCATTCCCTAAACTAAACTACACAACCCATACCCATTCCAATATTTCTCCCATCGTAACATCTCCAATCTTGATCTCTAGATTGTCTTACCATCGCCGATCTCACCGTCACTGGAGTATCTCGCCGTTGTCGATCTTGTCGTCACCAGAGATCTTGTCGTCACTCTTCCATCTCTATCTCTAGCTTCTGCTCTCTTCTTTTCCCCCCTTTTTTCTCCTTTCTCTTAGATTTTTCGTTGGTGTGTTGTGATGTCGATTGTTGGGCATTAAAGAGAAGCAATATAGTTTTATGCCATATTTTCACATTGTCACATCTGTTGGAATTATGATTGTCAATAAAGCTTTGATGGCCACATATGGTTTCAGTTTTGGTACACTCCTATTAATTATATGACTCGCAAACTTTTTTAATTTTTGCTCTTAAATTGTTATTTTTTTTGGCGGACCAATAGCCTTTTAGAGAATTGTAGACGTAAAAATCTACCTGTACGGAAAGAGGGTTTGATCCCGTGAGGTTGAGGCCACTAGCAATCTGCTGTACTTGCACAAGTAAAGAAACACACATGAAGCGACGGAAAACACCGGGGTGGTGTTTGCCGTAGGCACTCCGACGCTCAGGTCAGCAAGGCTGAAAGGCTGATTTAGTGAAGGCAAGGGAGTAGAGAGGTTACCAGAAGTCTAGTCGGGGACTGTGACTACGGTTGTGTGTTAGTAAACGGTCCCGTATATGCAGCGGAAAAAAAAAAAAAAAAATATAACAGGATCGTTTACATGATCCAAGATCAAGGGTATAATTTTACAATTTTATCATAATAAGAATCTGCAGAAATATTAAACATGAGTTAAAAGAAACAAACGCACGTTGGAGGCTCCTCCAAATTTGTCGACGAATGTTTTACTGCCGATCCAAGTGTAGGATCGAACCTGCGTAATCCACACGAAGACAATCTCAAAAGAACCAAAGAGGGATTTGCCAGATCCTCTTTGACTTCAAGATTAAGAAGAAAAACAAATCAATTGAAATTGATTTTAGGCAATCTTGTTTCTGCCGTGGGAGTGTATTGAGATGGGCTGTGTGTGTGTTTTCTTTTAAAAGATAAATCAAAGATTTATTGAATAATCACACATTTTTCTTTTTATAGTAAAAACAATTTGCCCTAATCCCATACGGAATAGGCTTGGGCTCCAACCCAAACGCCCCATGTTGCCAAACACTCCCAATTTAATATTTTTATTTTTTTCCATCATTATCTCAATTAAAATCAATTAATAAATATTTAAATATATATTAACATTTAACAATAATGATAATATATTTAAATATGTGCGAACACACATTTAAACGTAATTTCACTTATTTAATTTTTCTAACAAATTAAATAAAGGCTACGACCTCAGCAAATTTAATTGTACTGTGAAATTACCAAAATACCCTTTCGCCTTAAAAGACGAAAACGCCCTTCTTTCTTCTTGCATCTTAAATTGTCTTCTATGTGTGTGACCCTTAGGCTCCTCATCATATCGGCAGTGTATAGTATTGCGATTAACACCAATTAATCGTCTCACTAATACACAGACCAAGATTGGCCCCTAGCAAGGCATCATGGCCACCCGATAGATTCGGATTCAGCAAAGTAGCTACCTGTCAACGATATGGTTACCGTGCAATTCGATCCTTTCATCATACGTTATCTCGACGAGACGAAGGCATAGAAATAGTGTCAACCTTCGGTTACTCTCGATATTATTTATTCAGTTTCTGGACCAATGACCCGTATTATAAACTGGATAGAGCAACAACTCAATCCCACTGTGGCCACAGTTTTAGTGTCATTGCCATATACTGAATTGCGCCGTGAGATAACTTTCTCCCGTACCCGGGAGTGATAAATCCTCTGTCAATCCACCATAGTCTTGATACACTCCTTGATGCAGCCAATCACCACCGTATTGACAGCTCTGAAAAGAACTGCGTTAGGCTAGTGTCAAACTACACCAATCGGTGCACAAGGCGCTCCGGTGATCTCAAGTCTAAGGATCACATGCACCACCATTCGTTAGAGGATTTGTTCCATAGACACTGGGGTTACCATCCATATGCAATCCTCTGGTGGGTCAGTCCAGTGAACTTGCTGCGGTGTATTCGCCTACAACAAACACCCATGTGTTGCACCAGGTTGTCACCAAACAACCTTGACAAGTGAGATCAGTCACTGCCTTTCGACAGGGTCGTTCAACACTATGATAGCCTTACCGTATTATCTGTGCCCTTACTTCAGAATAATACTGGGGCTACGGACGTTTCTAGAATGGCCACCATATGTGCTCATAGGGTTCTCACTATCAAGATTTGAAACACTTGATACCCTCGTCACGGTTCTACCATTCTAAGGACATATATCAATACATATTGCAATAATAATGATTTACGCGATATAGAATAAAATGCCTTTTATTGATTTAATGAACATTATTACAAAGAGTCAATTCTACAATAATTGATTGGCTTTAGGGCATCTACTCTAACATTGTGATGTGAAGTTCTCAAGCTAGAACTCCAAGTTCTGTAGGTGTAGTGTAGTCTGCCTTGTGAGAGGGCTGACCTTTGTTGAACTAGTGACTGTCTGGTCTCCCAATCCTACTAGGATTGGACGTTCTCATAGTAATCTGTTCCTTCTTGAGACATATCCTCTGGTCCCATTATCCCGGCGTGAAAAAGAGTCTAGGTATGACTCTGACACGGACCTTGGAGGAGTTGGGGTTGTAGCGGGCTACTTTTACCTGTGTTCGAATAGGAATGTGATCTGTAGGTGACCAAGGGCTCTGAATTCGTTCATGGATCCAGGAAGTGGACTAGAACTAGGAAGCTTGTGTCCGGATGGTTTGGGTCGACTGTACCTAGTATCAAATGAGCCTGATCTTGGTGAGTTAGACTGGGCTACATCGGGATTGGGCCTGGAATTTTCCCCATCGTCAGTCTCGTTTCCACATTTGGGCCAAGGATGAATTTTGGTCCTAACAGTTTTCCCCCCACTCTCTGAGTTAAGGAGTGCTTAACTTAGAGAGTAGGCGTCGCCTGAGAGGCATTAGGTTAGCCTTCATGGTCGACCGATTAGCCGCTTGGCCAAGGATGCAGTTGGGTTGGTTATTCGGCATAATTGTTTGGCCGGATGGGGGCAACTCGTGGTTGTGCTCAGTGCCCCTGTCCGAGTTGGGAGGAATGATTAGTCCGGTAGGATTCAGTTGGTCAGTGTTCGGGGCCAAATGGGCGAACAGTCTAGCGCACACACAATGGCTCGGGGTGTCTGACCAGATATAGAAATGGAGATTGACCTGCTGATGGTCCGTTCGCTCGGTCCGGCCGAATGGATGATAGAATGAGTCATGAAGGTGCGTTCGACCGGTGCCGCCAGCCGAGTGGGTTACACTAGTCCCTAATTGGTTATGGCGCTTTGGGGATTTGTCGAGTCTGAGCGAACCGTTCGACATAGTCGCTCATCCGATAGGGGTGACCGAGTAGCGAAGCTTATGCCTAGCCTGCGTTTGGTATGATCTTGGATAACCATGAGCTAGGTGATTAAGTGCGGTGACGTCAATCCTAGTCGGTCGGGCGACTCGAACAAATGGTTACGCCTCGGGGATGGAGTATAGCTGGCATGATCCTAACACGTGTATGGCTGGGATGCCCTATGAACTTGGGCAGGAAAATCTAAGACATTCATGACTTTCGATGCCCAATTGTATCGTGACACGTGTCACCTGACATCTTTTACTGATAAAAGTCTGGTTCGCAACTGTTCGTTTCATCTGGCCGTTTTTTCTTCCCTTTGCGTTTTTCTTTTTCTTTGAAACTTGGCCGTTTATTCTTCCCTTTGCGTTTTTCCTTTTCTCTGAAACTTGGGTGTTTGTCACTACTTCGACGGAGATTTTGAGATTGGGCCATTTTCACGGTAAAAAATTTGTCTTCTTCACTTTTTCTGTTTCCTTTGTGTTTGTGTGTTGTTTTCTAAAGAGGTTGGGTTGCATTTTTTGGAAGATTTGGTTTATCTTGCTTTTTCTGCTTCGTTTGCATTGAGTTTATAGGAGATTTGGTTTGATTTTGTGAAGTTTGAGGGGTTTCATGTACTGGAGTTTCGATTTTTTGGAAAAAGTGTGGATTCCGGGATTTCTGGTGGATTTCCGATGAACTGCCCCTTTTTTGGTGTTTTTCAGGTTTTTTGGCTGGGACAGAGAAGACGTCAGATTAGGCAGCATATTGGCTCGGTCGGTCTGCCTGACCGAATCGAGTCGCAGGCTGGAACAGGGTTGTAAGGTGTTTAAGTGGGTTAGGTTGGTCGTCCAGTCCGTACGACCAAGTAGCGAGGGATCGTCTTGTGTGAAGGGGTCGGTCGGTGCTTCGGGGTGAGTGGACTCATCGAAAAGGGGTGTAGGGCTCATTCATAGGTTGGTCGCTCGGGGTGAGCGGGTTCAGTCTGTTGGGTCTAGGGCTTGGTTGGTCGGTCGGTCGGTCGGTTGGGAGGATCGACCGATGTTCAAGCTTGGGTGAAGGTTGACCAAGTTGTGTCAACAGGGGTAAGTCGCCATGCATTAGGGGGCATGCAACAGTTTGGAGGTGTTCTTGTATCATCGTTCGGTTGGTAGTGCAGGGCAAGTGGTGTTGTTTTTGGAGTCTTAGACCTGGTCGGTCGATAGCAAAGGTCGATCAGGATTAGGGTTGAGGGTTTATAAGTTGTTGATAGGAGTGGGTCGACCAGTTTTGAAGGACGAACAATAGCTGGGTGTTGTAGTTTACTCGGTCGGTGGTTCAGGGCGAGTGGTCGCTAGACACTTGGGATTTTGGGAGTTCAGATAGACATCATCAAGTCGGTTGGTTGGGTAGGGCGATCAGATAGAAATGTCAGGCTCGGAGTCAAGTAGCTCGAGCGAGGTTGTGGCGGATGTTGGGAACGAGTATGAATGTGGTGATGATTCCCGTAGGCTCCGTTCTGACAGGTTTATCGAGCGGTGTTATTGTAGCTGCCCTAGGGGCGAGTGCTGCTGGTCCGAGTCGTTCGGGCAGGCATGGGGGAAGTGGGGAAGACTCCGAAGATGCTGGTAGTTCACCCTCGTCTAGTAGTAACTCTGAGGAGGAGTCGAGCCAACAAGGTAGTGGGATCTTGGCCAAGGATTATCCGCCTGTGCTTAAGGATAGCGACATGTGGCGAATTTGGACTATATATCACATTTCGGGTTCGGTTGAGATTCGGGCGCCATGGTCATACGAGCGAGTTGATTGGGAGGCGAAAGGCTGGGTGAGTGTATATGAGAAGTGGTTTCATGACGGGCTTAGATTGCCTATTCCTCGCCTTATCTGGGAGGTGTTAAACCACTTCATGATTGCCCCATCGCAGATCATGCCGAAAGGTTGGAGGTTGCTTATGGCGCTGGAGGACCTCTGTGTGTGGAACCAAGTGATGTTTGGTTTGCACGAGCTGTTGTACTCGTATTTTCTGAAGGAGAACGACAAAGAAAAGGGTTGGTATTTGATCAACCTTAGGCATGATCGGTCTCATCTAGTGACCGACCTCCAGTCTAGTGACAAGAACTAGAAAGATCGGTACTTCTTTGTGCGGGGTCAGGCTATCTTTGGGGAGAAAGGCCAGGGTGATATTCCGAGCAGTTGGCAAGCCACTGGTGAGAACCTTTGTCTTTCTTTGTACTTTGATTACTAAATCTTATTGTGTTTTCTACTTGCAGAGCTTGAGTACAATCGGGCTGAGCAGAGTGGAGACGGTTTGGACGTGCAGACCCAGAAGATGCTAGCCATTTCGAAGGCGCAGAGGGATTGGCGAGTAGTATTGGCAGAGGCCAACCTCAGGACCAGCCATCTCTGGGCCGGAGTAGAGGCGATTTAGCAAGGTATTCCTTTCCCTTCGTTGAAACAGACTTGGGATGTGTTTCTGACCTGGTACTGCAATTATACCATTTATGGGGAGTCCAGGCTGAACCCACTAACCGTTGGAGAGTTTACGCTTGTAGAGACACTGATGAAGAAGCTGACCGTCCCCAGTACGAGTGAGTCTATCGCTCGGCGTCGGGAGAAGAGGAAGAAGGAATCTTCAGCCAGAGAGGATAAGAGAGCGAAGGATGTAGTGGCGACACCATCGAGCCGTCAACCCATCGCTGGAGTTGGATCATCCCAGACAACGATCTTAGATGAAGAGACTGAGACTATTACCTTCTGTATTTCGGCTTTCGTGTCAACCTACTCTGACGCGGCTTCTATGAGCAAGTTAGCTGACTCCTTCCTGTTCCCGGCGGACGAGACCCATTTGAACTAGATAGGGGTGGTCGCGGCCACTGACTTGGGGGTATCCCACGCTTTTTAGGTAGGGTAGTAGTTTTATTTTATCTTGTTCATCACGGTTTGTACTGATGACAATGTTTTGTTGTGCAGACATTAACGAGCAGTCTGCATCTGAGGAAGTCCGTAGTGGCGTAGGAGAAGAGGATACAGGATGTGTCCAAGGCGAACTCTAGTTTGCGCCAGAGGGAGGCGGCAGCCTAGAAGGTCGAGCAGGAGAGCCAACAGCATTTGAAGGCGGCCGAGGGTGAGTTGGAGAGGCTGAAGAGAGAGTTAGTCGAGAAGACTACAGAGATTGAGTCTTTTAAGGAGCAGTGTCTCACCATTGCTGATGATGCTATTATTAAGGCCTGGGGGGAGCTCATGCTTGAGTATAAAGCAGGGAACATTTCCCACTGGAATCCGGACGAGGACATCCAACTCATGCAGGAGATGCTGGAGGAGGGGCCTAAGCATACGGAGGAGCAGATTGATGAGCAGATGCTCGATTTTGCTAGTCGGCCAGGACCATCGGTTACTGGGGATGTGAGCGACCAGGCTGCAGGGACGGGTACTGGTCCTGGCAATGGGGTGACCGAGTCAGAGATGGGAGAGACGACTCGCATCGATGATACTTAGTTTTATTTCTGCTTTGCTCATGTATTTTGGGGCCTGCGATGCCCTTTCTTGGTGTGTGTGCCTTTATTGTATTTTTGAACTCAGCCACTTAAGCCTGCTTATATGTTAAAACTTGCTATTTTGTTTTTGATGTTTTCCTGATGGGTGAATTGAGTTGTTGATTGCTTTTTTGTTCGTAGATGCACTAGAGGTTGAACTCTTATGCTTGTGTTGTGATTTTGGTACGGCCCAATGGCTGAGTCATGTGGACTCTATGCTAAGCTGGATCAATGACTTATCGATTTTGAGGTGTAAGAACCCTTCACTAGGTCTGGCTGTCTGGAAGGGTAGCTTCATGAACCAGGCGAAGCTAGTCGAAGGTGCAATTCCGTGGATCGGGCAGACCGATCCGAAGGTGTAATTCTGTGGATCGGGCAGGCCGATCCGAAGGTGTAATTCTGTGGATCGAGCAGGGTCGATCCGAATGTGTAATTCCATGGATTGAGCAAGGTCAATCCGAAGGTCTAATTCTGTGGATTGAGCAGGGTCAATCCGAATGTGTAAATCCGTGGATCAAGCAGGGTCGATCCGAATGTGTAATTCCGTGGATTGAGCAAGGTTAATCCGCAGGTCTAATTCCGTGGATTGAACAGGGTCGATCTGAAGGTGTAAATCCGTGGATCGAGCAGGGTCGATCCGAAGGTATAATTCCATGGATTGAGCAGGGTCAATCCGAAGGTGTGAAAATAATTTGACCGAGCAAGGTCAATCTGAAGATGTGAGATTCTGAATAATACTTCATTAAATTCGGGCCATGAGGCCAATTGTCTATGAGGAGGTGGATAGGCCCACTCATCCCCTTAAAAATAAAAACAAAAACAAAAAAGAAACAAACAGTTAAACGAATGAGTTCACCTAGAAATAGTAGCGCTTGAGATGGACTGCGTTCCAACTGTTGCTGATGTCTTTGCCTTCTAGAGTTTGGAGTCGGTAGGCGCCCTTCCCCGCTTCTTTGATTATCTTGTAGCGACCCTCCCAAGTTTGCTAGAATTGATCTCTCTAGTGTTTTGAAAGACCTTGCGGAGGACCCAGTCGCCTATTTTGAAAGTTCTGATTCTGACGCTGCGGTTATAGTGTCGGGCGGCCTGCTGCTGGTAGATAGCGTTGCAGATACTTGCCTGCTCGCGGAGCTCATCAACGATGTCCAAGTTCTGGCAAAGGTTCTGGCTGTTGATTTCCTCGTCCACCCATTAGAGCCTGGTGGACGGAATTGATACTTTGGCCGGGATGACCGCGTCAGAGCCGTATGTGAGGGAGAAAGAGGTTTCGCCTGTTGACGAGCGAGCTGTAGTTCGGTAGGACCAAAGGATTCCAGGTAGCTCATTTGCCCATGCACCCTTCGCTTTTTGCAGTCACTTTTTCAGGGTCTATATGATGGTTTTGTTTGACGACTCGGCCTGGCTGTTGGACTGGGGGTTGCGGGGGGGTGGAGAAGCTAAGCTTGATCCCCCACATGTCGCAAAAATCTCTGAAGCCTGAACTGATAAACTGGGATCCATTATCGGTGATGATTTCCTTCGGTATCCCGAACCTGCAGATGACGTGTTTCTAGATAAAAGCTTTTACTTCTCTGTCCTTGACTTGTGCGAATGCTTCGGCTTCGATCCACTTAGTGAAGTAATCTGTCACAGCCAACATGAAGACTCGTTACCCCGGGTGCGGTCGGTAGTTTCCCCACTATATCCATTCCCCACTTCATGAAAGGCCAAGGTGTGAGGATGGAGTGGAGTCGCTCGGGTGGGAGGTGTGAGACATGAGCGAATCTTTGACAACTGTCGCACTTCTTAACATAAGCAGCCGAATGAATGGGTATGGTCGGCCAGTAATATCCAGTGGTGATCACCTGGTGTGCAAGGTTGCGTCCCCCAGCATGGTTTCCACATTCGCCTTTATGGAGTTCGGCGAGAACCCGTTCGGCCTCCTCTGGACTTGTGCACTTGAGGTAGGGACCAGAGAATGATTTTCGGAGGAGTTGGCCCTCATAGATGGTGAATCTGGCAGCTCTTGCTCTCAGTCAGCGTGCTTCGCTCTTGTCAGTCGGGAGTTCGTTGTGCTCTAAGTACTTCACTATTGGGGTAATCCAACAGTCGGCTAGCTCAATATCCATTGTTTCCTTGGGTGACTTGTTTGGTGTTTGCTCCTTCTAGTTGGCTGGCCATTGCAGGAATAACAGAGGGATAGATGACTGGGAAGAATACTAAAGTGCTGAACCGAGGTTGGCAAGGGCGTTAGCGTGAGGGTTCTCCGCTCTTAGGACCTGGGTGATGGAGAACTCTTCAAATTGGGCTTGTAGTTCTTTGACCAGGATCAAGTATGTTGTCATCTTTGAGTCATGTGCCTGGTAAGTACCTTGCAGCTGGTTGACTACGAGTTGGGAGTCAGACTTTACTTCCAGTCTCTTCGCTCCGATTTCTTTGGCTAGGGAGAGTCCAGCGATGAGAGCCTCATACTCAGTTTCGTTGTTTGTGCACTTGAACCCATACCGTATTGCCCGCTGGATAACATCTCCCTCTAGTGTAGTCAGTACTAGCCCAAGTTCGCTTCCATTCGCATTACTTGATCCAACCACTGAAAGAGTCCACTTGGAGGGTGACCCACTGTCCATGCATAATATTTCTTCCTCTACTTGCATGGTGGTACTCGGGGTGAAATCAGTAATGAAGTCTGCCAATGCTTGGGACTTGACAGCAGTGCGAGGCTGGTATGATATGTCGAACTCACTAAGCTCCACTGTCCATTGTGTGAGTTGGCCTGATAGCTCTGGTTTGTGCAGTATCTTCTTGAGTGGGAAGGAGGTCAGTACGACTATGGAGTGGTACTGAAAGTACGGCCTGAGCTTCTGGATGCATGGATTAGTGTGAGGGTCAGTTTCTCTAACTGACTGTACCGTGTTTCTGCTTCGAGGAGTGACTTGCTTACATAGTAGACCGGTAGCTGCTTCGCATCCTCTTCCCGAACCAACACTGCTGAGATTGCTGTCTCTAAGACCGCCAAATAGGTGTAAAGCTTTTCCCCATCTACAGGCTTGGAAAAGAGCGGAGGGAAGGTCAGGTACCTTTTCAACTGTTGCAAGGCTTCTTCGTAGGAGGGGGTCCACTCAAACTTGTTGGACTTTTTGAGTGCATGGAAGAAAATATGGCACTTATTGGCGGATCTAGAGATAAAACGGCTCAAGACGGCTACTCGTCCTGTAAGGCGTTGGACGTCTTTTATGCAAGCTAGAGGTGGTATACTAAGGATCGCTCTGATCTGGTCGGGGTTGGCTTCTATCCCTCGCTGAGTTACCATATAGCCCAAGAATTTACCTGACGAGACGCCGAATTAGCATTTGGTTGGATTCAACTTCATGTTATACTTCCTTAGGACGACGAACGCCTGGCTGAGGTGGTCAAGGTGCTGTTCGGCTATCAGTGACTTGACAAGCATGTCGTCGATGTAAACCTCTATAGTGTCTCCAAGGTGTTTGGTCAACATCCTGTTAACTACTCGCTGATAGGTAGCCCCGGCGTTCTTCAGACCGAATGACATTACTTTGTAACAGTAGGTTCCCCTCTTCGTGATGAAGGCTGTTTTCTCTTGGTCGTTCGGGTGCATCAAGATTTGGTTGTAACTTGAGAAGCTCGTGGCCTGCGGTCGCATCAACCATCATGTCGATATGCGGGAGCGGGAAGGAATCCTTAGGGCACGCTTTGTTTAAGTCTGTGAAGTCGATGCAAACTCTCCACTTCCCATTCTTTTTCTTTACAACCACGATGTTTGCTAGCCATTCGGGATAGTGGACCTCTCTGATCATACTGTTGCTCAATAGCTTTTTAACCTCTTCATTGACGATCCGGTTGCTCTTTGGGGTGAATTTCCTTCTCTTCTGCTTCACTGGTTGGTGATCCGGATCTACTTTGAGGTGGTGGACCATTGCCTCTGGACTGAATGACATTACTTTGTAACAGTAGGTTCCCCTCTTCGTGATGAAGGCTGTCTTCTCTTGGTCGTCCGGGTGCATCAAGATTTGGTTGTAACTTGAGAAGCTCGTGGCCTGCGGTCGCATTAACCATCATGTCGATATGCGGGAGCAGGAAAGAATCCTTAGGGCACGCTTTGTTTAAGTCTATGAAGTCGATGCAGACTCTCCACTTCCCATTCTTTTTCTTTACAGCCACGACGTTTGCTAGCCATTCGGGGTAGTGGACCTCTCTGATCATACCGTTGCTCAATAGCTTTTCAACCTCTTCATTGACGATCCGGTTGTACTTTGGGGTGAATTTCCTTCTCCTCTGCTTCACTGGTTGGTGATCCAAATCTACTTTGAGGTGGTGGACCATTGCCTTTGGACTGATTCCTATCATGTCGGCGTGGGACCAGGTGAAACAGTCTTGATTCTATCTGAGGAATTCTATCAGCTTCTGTCTTATTTCGGGCCCTAGGCGGGAACCTATATGTGTCTTTCTCTCAGGATCATCCGGGTGTATCTGCACTTCATCCAACTCTTTCATAGATTGTTGATCTAGCTCGGTCGGAAGGGTTGGATGGGACTGTAATTGCTATGAAGCGTTACCCTTGCCCTTGAAGGCATTCTTGTAACAATCTCTAGAAGCTTTCGGGTCACCCTTGATTTCTCGTACTCCCCATTTGGTAGGAAACCTGATTGTTTGGTGGAAAGTGGATGGGACCGCTCGCATGTCGTGGATTTAGGGTCGGC
The DNA here is from genome assembly GCF_008641045.1 of Pistacia vera. Classification (NCBI taxonomy): domain Eukaryota; kingdom Viridiplantae; phylum Streptophyta; class Magnoliopsida; order Sapindales; family Anacardiaceae; genus Pistacia; species Pistacia vera. The sequence continues at coordinate 387,260 of NW_022196099.1, forward strand.
CCAAGATGACATTGTAGGGTGAAGGGGCGTCGATCACTAGGAAGACAGTGTTTGTTTACTCCACTGGCATAGATAGGAAAGACGATCTCTCTGATGGTGTACTTCTGCTCAGAACTAAAACCAACCAGTATGGTCGGCCTTCTGTTGATGTTTTCTTATTCCAGACCCATAGCCTTCATTGCTGTAAGGAACAGAATGTTCGCTGATAACCCCCAGTCTATGAATACCCTCTTGACAAGGATGTTGGTGATCTGGAGAGAGACGACTAGAGCTTCATGATGAGGGGCGGCCAGGGTGACCGGCTCATCGTCTTCAAACTAAATTACCTTATGGGAGCGTGATCGAGAAACCGGGTGGTTGGACTGGATCTCATGGTGGCTGCTGGCCCTGGCGTATCGTTTGGCTGATGAGTAACTGACCCCGCTGATTTCTGATCCCCTAGAGATGAGTGAGTAGAATCCTTTTGGTCTGGGCTCTCGCAGGGGTGGAGATGTTTCTTTAGTGCTTTTCTGGCTGATGGTGTGCTTCCCTTTGTCTGTTAGCAAATCTCAGAGGTGTCCCCTTTTCAATAATGCGGCGACCTCCAAACGTAGGGCAATACAGTTTGAGGTGTCATGTCCATGGTTGCCGTGGAACTCGCACCACTTGGTCGTGTCTCTCCTTGCTTCGGCATTGAGCTTGCCTGGCCACTTAACACTAGATCCCATTCCTTTCATAATCGCCACCACTTGAGCTGGTTCGACGTTGAGATTGTATTCTGGTATTTTGTATCTGCTCGGTCTGACCTTTCTGTTGTCAGCTCTAGATGGCTGGCAGTCATATTGTGGTCGACTGTCATATTGTGGCTGGCGGTCATATGGTTTTCTTACTCTGTTCTGGTTACGAGGAGGGGGCTGGTGATGGGGATTAATTGACTTAAATTCTGGCCTTCTATCATTCCGCCTTGAGTCATACCTGGCGTGTACTGTCCGATTTATCTCATCTTCTTCCCACCTTATCTGAATCACTGCTCTGGCCAAGATGTCCTCCATCGTGATGCAGCCAAGCTTCGTCAGCTCTTTGTATAACTCTCCATCCGGGAGGAAACCCTTCTTGAAGGCATCTACGGCTGTCTCTGGGTTACAAGAAGGGATGGAAATCTTTTCCTTGTTGAATTTGCTAACATACTCTCTTAGTGGCTCCCCCCTTCTTTGGTATACTCTGTATAGGTCAACCGATAGTTTCTCAAGTTTTTTGTTGCTAGCGAACTGCTCCACGAAAGTGTCAGTGAGCTGTGCGAATGAGTCGATGGAACCGTTTGGGAGATTTGTGTACCACTGAAGTGCTGGACCAGACAAGCTTGAACCGAAACTCTTACACATGCAGGCTTCCCTCAGCGCTTGAGGTATCAAAACAGTGAACATTCGCTGCTTGTATGAGGCTATGTGCTCATCTAGGTCGGTTGTGCCGTCATAGAGCTTCATGTCAGGGATGGTAAATTTGTGGGGCAAGTCGGCTAGGGCGATTGCATCTACAAAAGGCGAATCGGCGTAGCAGTGGGGCCTGCTCTTCTTGGTGGGGATCGGCCTCCCTGGTATGCGCCTTATCACTGCATCTACATCGGCCAGCCTCTTGGCCAGAATCTGTTCCATGGGAGAGGGTGTTACCACTAGGTCATCCCGTTTGACTCGGTCGGTCATTACATTCGACAAATTTTGTTGAGTCATTCCACATGGTGTTGCCTGGTGGGTCATTCCTTCATGTATCGCCTGGTAGTTTGGATCACCGTTCATTCCTTCCGGTTGGATGACTCCCATTGTAACTGATCGAGTGTTTCGCCCTACATGGATAGGGGGGTCGTTTGGTACTCACTTGGTCTGTCGGGATGGATGGACTCGAGCGAGATGGTTTGATGTGGGTGGTCGTTCGACCTGCGAGGGTGAGCCGAGCCGAGCCAAGCCGAATGGGTTTGGTGTAGGGATGGTTGACTAGAGGTGAGGTAGGATGGCTAGGATGGGTGGTTCTTGTTGGAGTGGGCTTTCTATCGCTTGGACACCTTGATCTTGTGATGGTTCGGCCGAGCGGGGTTCCGCTGGCAAATATTTTTCTCCATGGGTCAAGACCGAATCATCGACCACCGACGAACATAGTTGACGTGACCTTTTATCTGAGGCCACGGGTCTAGGTTCTGGGGTTTGGAGAGGTTGCATAGATGGAACCGAGGCGCGAAATCGATTGGGTGGTACTTGAGAAGGCAGAAGCTCAAAGTCATAAAACTGACTTACCTTCTCTTTCAGAGACTGGTTTTCGGCCTTGATGGAGGCATTTTTGATCTGGATTGCAGTGTTCTCAGCTTCCAGTGTAGCCACCTTATCTGAGTTCTGCTGCATGAGGGCAGTCAGAGCTTCCAGTTTGGCCTCGAGGCCGAGGTTAGCGTTGTCAGAATTGTCAGCCATGGAAAGTTCCTTTACGTAGCAGGGTTTGTTGAACCGAATGATTGCTAGAGGCCCCACGGTGGGCGCCAAACTGTAGACGTAAAAATCTACTTGTACGGAAAGAGGGTCTGATCCCGTGAGGTTGAGGCCACTAGCAATCTATTGTACCTGCACAAGTAAAGAAACACACGTGAAGCGACGGAAAACATCAGGGTGCTGTTTGCCGTAGGCACTCCGACGCTCAAGTTAGCAAGGCTGAAAGGCTGATTTAGTGAGGGCTAAGGAGTAGAGAGGTTACCAGAAGTCTAGTCGGGGACTGTGACTTAGGCTGTGATGTGAAGTTCTCAAGCTAGAACTCCGGGGTCTGTAAGTGTAGTGTAATCTGCCTTGTGAGAGGGCTGGCCTCTGTTTAAATAGTGATTGTATGGTCTCCCAATCCCATTGGGATTGGGTGTTCTCATAGTAATCCGTTCCCTCTTGGGACATATCCTCTGGTCCCATTATCCCGGCGTGAAAAGGAGTGTAGGTATGACTCTAACACGGACCTTGGAGGAGTTGGGGTTGTAGCGAGCTACTTTTACCTGTGTTCGAATAGGAATGTGATATGTAGGTGACCATGGGCTCTGAATTCATTCATGGATCCAGGAAGTGGACTAGAACTAGGAAGCTTGTGTCCAGATGGTTTGGGCCGACTGTACCTAGTATCAAATGGGCTTGATCCTGGTGAGTTAGACTGGGTCGCATCGGGATTGGGCCTAGAATTTTCCCCATCGTCAATCCCGTTTCCACATTTGGGCCAAGGACAAATTTTGGCCCTAACAAGAACCCCCTCGCATTTCATGTCAATTTATATCCTTCATTTTGCTGAATTGAAATTTTTTCTGCTCTTGCATTACTTATTGATGATTTGAATTTTTTCTTTTTATGTATTTCTATGATCTGATTTATATTAAGTCATTTTTTAATTTGTCTTCTTTATTGCCATGTCGAAAAGGAAAATACATGGAACTCTATACCCATTTTAACACTTCTTTGCCTGAACTTTGGTTCTAGTTTAGCAAGTTAAGAATTGGATATGTTTTGTTAATTTGATTGTTGTTCTTCAGGTCTTTAGTCTTGCTAGCTAGACCTTGATAGCTATAATTTTAGTCAAAATAAATAAAAAAAAACTAAACAATAATGCTCATTTTACAAATTAAAAGTAACATTGGCCATGACAGTGCTTGCTGACACTACATGAGGCTTTACTAAAGCGTATGGGTTAAAGGATGCACTAATGGAGAATTCCATGGGAAGACTCCTAATCGTTTTTACATTTATTTGTGAAATCAGTAAAGAGAATCAAATGATATCCATGAGGAAAAGTTTGTGATAAAGCTGAAAGATATGCATATTATTTTTTTAATTTAAAAGCACATGAAAATTATTTGTACTGTTCAAAATTATTTGGGGTTATAAATCGTAGATGATTTAATGACTTACATCTGCTTATTTGTTATTCTAGTTTTATAGTATTTTGACTTTGAACATATTTGTTGTTTTGTGCTAAATTGTAATCTATGTGTGGTTGAGGCTTATTAACTGTGTAATATACTTTTCTCACTGGAGATGGTTGTAATGACATAGTAGGGCTAAATGGATAATAGTGTTTTAGTCAGGTGGTGTAAATTTAAGTCTTTTAGGCTTGTGCATATACACTTGAGTTTCTTGGCCTAAAAATATTGAGACAATCATCCAAGTTGGAAGTCTTATGTTTCTTATGTTTAGAATTCTTTTATGAGCTTTCCTCATAAATTAAGTGTTATAGTTGTTTCTTGAGTTTCTTGGCCTAGATTTATGAGCTTTAGGCTTATAGTTTCATTGATGAACAATTGACAACTTTCAAATTTTTTTGTAAGTTCTGTTTGTTTTCTTAATCTACATATTAAATTTGTTCTATAGTCATTGTGAGAAATAAATCAAATTTATATCTAATAATTTAAATTCTACACCATGTGTTGGGATATGCTTATCATTTTGAAATATTACATCTATGACAGTCTTGATAATACATTTTGAAACCATCATGTGTATAGCATAGTCTAGCCACAAAGTTATTCTCGTGATTAGATTTTTCCCACTACAATAGTAAAGTTAGTCACCACCATTACTAAATTCAAAGTCTGCATGCAAATATCAATCGCCATGAATACAATAGTACAGAAGATTTAGCAGTCAAATCTATATTTTTAACTCAAAAATTCCTCAGCTTCATTTTCATGTGCACCAAAGTTCGAATTGAGGTATCCAGGGGGCTTTGCATTTCTGACTTTTTGCCAAGGAACCAAGAGTTATACCGTTCAACCCACCACATAGAGTTGTGTAGAAATAAATATCTAAAACCAGAAAATTGAAAGAAGGAAAAACTAGAAAATTAAGGGCTAAGAACATACAACAGTGGACTTTTTTCAAATGTCTCTTGCTACAGCTGGCGTCTAGGTAATTGGACTTGGTTGCAGAACATAGAAATTATCATATTGTACAATGAACATTATTTTTCTTTAACTAAAGCTTCCTTTTTCCTTCTTCCTTGCAAGTTACAGTTACAGTTGATCCGTAGAATTAGTAATATACATCTATGTTTGATTTTTGATGATTAGTATGAATTGTTTATTGATATTCATACTTTTTGTTTATTCTTTTAGGTTTCAACATGTCAATTCAAACTTCTTTACTTGGTAAACGAGCTTAAAGGAGGAGATGAATCTACCTTCTGACTCATCGAAAAAATCATCGACTCCGGATCTGATTGCAAGTAATCAAATTCAATCTCCAATTGCTGATACTGAGGAAGAAACACATGAAGAAGATGGCCCCCTTAATGATGTTGACAGTTGCAGCAATACTGTAAGGACAAAATCAGTTGTATGGCAACATTTCAAGAAAGTTAAAGTTGATGGCAAGGATAAAGCAGAGGGTAACTATTGTTGTAAACAACTTGCTGGTGGTTCCAAAATGGGACAAGGCATTTGCATTCACATTATAAAATCCGTCCAAGGCAAAAGTATGGAGATGTATCACAAAAGATTATGTCGATGACCCCGGGAGAGGATTCAAGTTCAAAGTCACAAATGACCTTAACTTCGCATCAACTTGATTAAGAGTCGGTGAGGAAGGACCTTGCAATGATGATTGTTCTACATGAATATCCTTTGAGCATGGTTGATCATTATGGGTTTAGAAGATTTTGTAACAACATGCAACCGTTGTTTAAGGTTGTGAGTGGAAACACTATTAAGAATGACATATTCAAGATTTATGATGTAGAAAAAGAGAAGACAATGAGATTGTTAAACAAAAACCGAAGTAGGATTGCTATCACTTCGGATTTGTGGATTGCCAGCAATCAAAACAAAGGATATATGACAATCACAGCACACTTTATTGACAACAACTGGGTCTTACAAAGTTGACTCATAAGGTTTTATCTTTTAAGGTTTTATCATTCTTATTTTTTAATACAATTTTTGTAGCTATATTAATATTATTTTTTATGTATAATTAATGTTGCAGATTTGTATATGTGCCTTGCCCACATACTAGAGATATGCTTGCTACGGCATTGATGGACTGCTTTTATGAGTGGAGTATTGATAGAAAGTTGTCGTCATTGACGCTTGATAACTGCTCCACCAATGATGCAGTTGTTGAAGATATCTTGAACGAACTTCCAAGTGCCTCATTTATGCTACGTGGTTCACTGTTTCATATGCGTTGTTGTGCGCATGTTCTGAATCTAATTGTTCAAGATGGATTATCGGTGATTGGACAAGCAATTGCAAGAATCTGTGAGAGTGTTGCTTATTGGCCAGCATCTCTTAAAAGAGAGCAAAAATTTGTTGAAGCATTACGTCAAGAAGGCATTGAAAGTACAAATAAGTTGGCTCTTGACTATAAAACTCGCTGGAACTCAACTTATTTAATGCTTGAAATTGCTTTCATTTACAAAGATATGTTTTTTCGTTTAAAGTTTTGTGAGCCACAATATAGATGTTTGCCAATTGAGGAGGAATAGGAGTTGGCAGAACAAGTTTGTTTAAAGTTGAAAATATTTTATGTTGCCACAAACTTGTTCTCTGGAACAAAATATCCGACATCTAATATTTATTTCCCAAAAGTTTGTGAAATTAGAATTGCATTGTCTAGTTGGCTCAGATGTGGGAATGATTTGATAAGGAATATGGCAGCAAAAATGCTTGACAAATTTAGCAAGTATTGGGATGTGATTCACGGTGTCTTGGGGGTAGCGAGTCTTTTAGATCCTAGATACAAAATGAAATCGTTAGATTATCTTTTTCCTCGGATCTATGGAGTTGATGGTAAATATGATATTCTGAGAATTCAAGGATCTTCATCAGATTTATTTAATCAGTACTAATCTAGGCAAGGAAGTAGTCAACCTCCTCCCAATGCAGCACCTTCTTTTCAAACTAATATTCCTTGTAGTGAGGACGATGGGTCCGTTAGTAACTTTGAGATGTATATTGCACAAGAATCAAATGTTGTCGAAGGAAAGTCAGAACTGGATTTTTATTTAGAGAAGAAAATTTTGCCTGGGAGTCCTAACTTTGACATATTGGTTTGGTGGAAGGCAAATGGGCCAAAATATCCAATCCTCTCTTTTATTGCTCGAGACATCCTTGCTATTCCTATCTCCACGGTCGCTTCTAAGTCTATATTTAGCACTGGTGGGAAGGTAGTAAGCCCATATCGCAACAAACTTCATTTAGATACATTAGAAGCATTAATGTGTGCTCAAAATTGGTTATGGGTGGATATAAAAGGCGATTATATCAAAATTTTGTTTCTTTAACATATTTGTCTTATTGTCTTTAATGTATATTTTTTATTTCTTTAACCTATTTGTCTTGTTGTCTTTAATATATATTTTGCATTCTTATTAGGTCAACAATCATGCTCGATATTTTTTGATGACACTAATGAGAAAGAAGAGGAATTATGATGACAAAGAATAGGTATGCAATTGGTTAGATATTTAGTCTTTCATGTTTTGCATGCTTCTTATGTATTTTATAATTGCAGAGAGGTGGACTTACCTGACTAGAGCATGCAAAGCTTAAGGAGACAACAACTTAGAAATTTGTGATAGAGTTTATTGTTTTGTATTTGTTCAGATTTTACTGTCTCAATTTGCTTGTTGCTCTTATGGTTATGTTATACTCTAAAAATGGATGAATGCACTTTGTCGAATGTTATTTATATATTTGGTAAGTATTCAAAAATAAATTAATATTTAAAAACTGTTTCTAAAATTAAAAATATAAAAAAAATTTGAAATTTATTAATATTTAAAAATTGACATTATAAAAAAAGGCGGGCTTGGGCCGGGCCTGGGCCGGGCCTGAGGTTATAAAAAGCCCGTCGGGCCGGGCTTGGGCTTTGCCTATCATACCCGTGGCGGGCTCGGGCTAGGCTTGGGCCTGTGTCATGAGGTCGGGCTTGGGCTTAGGCCAAGGGGTACCCGGTCTAGGCCTGGCTCGGCTCAGCCCATTGCCATCACTAAAACTGACCTCAACACAACTAGCCAACAAAACTCTTCAAAGAACGAAATCTGATACCAACAGAAATCAATAAAACTGATCTGACCTAGCTGAGATACTGAGGAACTGATCACACAGACTTGCCGAAAATATCAAGACGAAGCTAGGAAGGGTGATTGGAGCACTGTCCTCTATCACAAGTGCCCCCACGCGCTGCTCCTCTGGTGACCGGACTTCAGGGAATGGTCGATCGGCAGGAGGGGCTTCTTCCTAGGCAGGCGGTGAGAAAAAAAAGACCACTCTCCAAGGTGACTCACAAATAATGCTCACTTAGGCAGAGAAAAAGAAAACGAAATTGAGAAACAACCTAGAATTGCTCTGATACCATGTGAAAAACAGAGAACTGATTGTAATTTCACTATCTCTGTATTGATATATTATACATCAATATATAGGAAAATAAAGAACTAATCTAGGAAACAAATAATCTAATCTAGGAAATGAATAATCTAACTTCCTATTTTACAGATTTGTTCTTAATATATGTTGATTACAATTCTAATATCCTATTATAGATTTATACACTTAATCATGCAATATCTGTAAGATTTTGCATGATTATCTACAACAACCTTTTATCTTGAGTAAGGACTGCCCCAATTCCAACTCCACTAGCATCACACTCCACCTCAAACACCTTAGAGAAATCAGGAAGGGCTAGGATGGGTGTTTCACAAAGCTTCCTTTTAATCACCTTAAAAGCATCTTTTGCTTCCCTTGTCCACTCAAAATTCCTTTTCTTTAAACATTCGGTGATGGGTGACATAAGAGTACTAAAGTTGGGTACAAATCTCCTATAAAATGAGGCTAAACCATGAAAACTCCTTACTTCACTAATGGTTTTAGGTTCGAGCCAACTCCTAATTGCATTTTCCTTTGATTGATCAACCATGATTCCCTCTCCCGAAACTACATAGCCTAAGAAAATTACCCTCTCCATGAAAAACTCACACTTCTCCATCTTAGCATACAATTTTTGTTTTTTCAACACTTTAAACACTTGCCTAAGATGGTTTTTATGTTCATCCTCACTATGGCTATACACCAATATATCATCAAAATAAACAACAAAAAATCTGCCCAAAAAATGTTTAAGTATCTCATTCATCAATCTCATGAAGGTGTTTAGTGCATTAGAAATGCCGAAAGGCATAACCATCAACTCAAAAAGTCCTCATTTGGTCTTGAAGGTTGTCTTCCACTCATCCCCTTCTCTCATTCAGATTTGATGGTACCCACTCTGCAAATCGATCTTAGAGAAGATGCAAGAACTATGCAACTTATCAAGCATGTCATCAAGCCTAGGTATGGGGTACCTATACTTGATTGTAATGCTGTTGATGGCCCTACTATCCACACACATCCGAAAACTTTTATCATTTTTCGGCACCAATAAGGTTGGAATCGAACAAGGACTCATGCTCTCCCTCACATACCCTTGACTAATTAGCTCATCCACTTGCCTCTGCAACTCCTTGGACTCCTCCGGATTGCATCTATAGGCTGGTTTGTTTGGTAAGAGTGCTCCAGGTAGCAAACCAATGTGATGTTCTATTCCCTTCAAAGGTGGCAGCCCGGGTGGTAACTCATTGGGAAGTACATCCTCAAACTCTTGTAGTAATGGTTGGACCAGGGGATGGGGTGCATTCTCATCACTTTCTTTCCTCTCGGCAATAAGCAAAGCTAGGATGAGTTTGTGTTTGGTGATGACTGAGGTTTTGGTTTTGGGTAGTGTAGGTGTGGGAAGTGTTTGTTGGGGTGGTAAAGGGTTTAAGATGATGGTTTTCTCATTGAACCTAACGATGTAAGTGTTCTTCCTTCCATCATGGACAACCTCCCTATCATATTGCTAAGGCCTCCCTAGCAACAAATTACAAGCATCCATTGGTATTACATCACACAACACTTCATCCACATATCTCTTGCCTATGGAAAATGGAACTACAACTTGCTTGGTAACACTAATAGTGCTTCCATTACTCAACCATTGTAATTTGTATGGGTGGCTACGGTTTTGGGTGGGAAGCTTCAATTTCTCAACAAGGGTGGTGGAGGCTACATTAGTAGAACTTCCACTATCAACAATAAATGAACATACCTTTTCTTCGATGGTGCAATAGGTTTAGAACAAGTTTCCCCTTTGTACTTTGGTAGAGTCAACTTGTGCATGCAAAACCCTCTTCAAAATTAATGCATCACCAACATCAACTTCTTCAACAGTCTCCTCACCACTCTCGGATTCTTCCTCACCACTCTCTTCTTCTTGGATGGCTTCTTTAATCTCTTGGATCTTTTTTATTGACATTATTCTCTTGTTGGGACAATTGGCTTAGAAGTGTCCATAGCCATTACATTTAAAACATTTCTTATCCTTCAAATCCCCTCGGGTGCCTCCTTGAGTCACAAACCGTGGCTTCTCCTTGGGTGCTTCATTCACTCTATCCTTGCCCTTATCTTTGTTAGAGTTGACATAGGGTTTGGAATAGGATGAGGATCCTTTGTAGGAGTTGCTGCCCTTGAAATATTGTTTTAGGGCTGGAAGTTTCAAACTTTGGAGTTACTTCTCAACCTTGTTGGCTAACTTGCACACATCTCCCAAGGAATGGTAAGGTTGCAATTCCACCTTGTGAGCTATTTCTCTTTGTAAACCTCTCAAGAACCTAGTGATGGTTTGCTCCTTTTCCTTTGGAATATCACTTCTCATCATAAAGCCCTCAAACTCCCTTATATACTCCTCCACTTTCCTATCCCCTTGCTTAAGATTATACAAACTCAAGTAGAGATCTTGCTTGTAGTTATCGGGCAAGAATCTTTTTTTTCAACATCCTCTTCAATTTATCCTATGACCTTACTCTTGTCTTCCCCCATCTCTCTCTTCTTTCTAGTGTTTTCCCACCATAAGGAAGCATATCCCTTGAACTACAAAATAGCTACTTACATTTCTTCTCATCCGAATACCCTTTGAACTCAAATACTCTCTCAATATCACTCAACCAGTCAAGGAAAGTATTAGGGTTTAGACTACCTTCAAAATCGGGCAAATCTATTTTGATACCTCTATCATCATCAATTCTTCTCCTCCTAGGTGCCTTGGATTCACTAGAGGAAGCACTACTACCTCTTAAGTTCTCCATGTATAGTGGTGTCCTAATGATGGTTCTTTGACAGTAGTGTGATCGACCTTCTTGTTGGGGCGGTTGTGGGGTTTCTTCAAAGGTGGATTTTGACTGGGATAGATAAGCTATGTCCTTAGACATGTGAACCATCAATTCAATCATGCTGGACATGTTGTTCTTTACATCATCAAGTTCCACTTGGATTTTTAGATTGGCACACTCCCATCGTGGTGGGAGTGAAGTTAGGGAGGAAGTGGTCTTGTTTGCCATGAAAATTGGGTGAGTTTTAGCTACTATGAACAGGAACTTTGGGTGAACAGTGTCACTTTGGAATAGTAGAATAATGTTATTTGAGGTGTGAAGGGTGAGAGGATGAAATTTGCGTAATTTGGTTTTGGGAGAATAGTAACCTATGAATAGTAATCTATGAATAGTAATATGTAATTAGGTTAAGGAATGGTGTTTATGTAGATGGTTAGTGTTTAGGGTTTTTGGTTGAAATGAGATTGGTTTTAGTTGAATTTGGATGGAATTGGTTAGGTTTGGATGAGGTGTCAAGTTGGTGGTTAGGGTTGGTACTTGGAATGGTGTTCAATGAAAGAGAAAAACTTTGCACAAGAAATGACAATTGGATGGCTTGGCCGAACTACACACACTCAACACTTCCTTACAATTTTTTTCATCAATCACAACTCTAATCATCACAAATTCAATCCACAACTATAGCTCTGATACCAAATTGATATGAATTCTTGCAACCTAATTCATATGTCTCCTTATTTCAACAAATTTTAACTCAACCTAAGCTAGACTTCACTTGCAACACCTTAACACAATTCGGCTAACACTCTACAAGCACACACAACCATTATAACACCTTAGAACAACACCTTATATCAAGCCGCAATCAACACAAACTCATTCCATTTTGAAATGCACGACGCAAACTTGGAACACAACAAAATAAACCAACCCAAAAAGTGAGATGAATGGTAACCAAATGAGATTAACTTACAAGATAGATGACCAATGGATCAATCAAGCCTAAAGGAACTCCACCAGCTTGAAGGACCAATGCACCACCAAGTTTGGCCGAACTTAGGTAAAGGAAATCAAGAGAAAACAATTATCCAAGGCAAAATTCATGCAATATTCAATGTCTAACTTCATATAATGATAATGTGGCCTTTATATACTCTTTACAAAACAAGGGAATTACCCTAGAAAATATTACATGAATATTACACAAAATATTAAGGGATAATTCCCCACCATACAATATCAAAAGTGCAAGCCATTCCCATTTAATGCTATGGACAACATTTCCCTAAATTAAAGATCTATTTCCCTAATCACAATTTTCTTGATTTTCCTTCAACATTTGAACCAAATAGCATCCACAACTTAGGCTTGGGCCAATGAAGCTTCTTCCCACTTGATCTCCACGGCTCGGGCTACAAAAAAGGCCTTGTGCCATGTCTTAGACCCTTAACACCTCTTCGACAAGTTTGTGAGCTTCCTTGAGTGCTTGGGCCGAATGTTGTCCATCTTGGGGTCCTTGAATCTTCAATGAACTCTCTTGCATGCTTAAAGAACATGATGGGCTTGGATTCTCTTCAACAACTGAGTCATATAAACAAACAAAAAACAAAAGACATGATAGTTATTTTACATAAATTTTATGTAATTTTTGTCTGTTTGTATGACTCAGTTGTAAGCAAAACATTATTGAAGGTGAAAACCTGCATAACCTTGTCATCCCTGACTCAGATAAAAATTCAATATATTAAAGATATATATAATTAATATTTCATTTAAAAATTAAATACAAAAGAAAAGAAATTCAAGGAATTCTGGCAACAAGAATGAGATGGGTATTGTATTCTATCGTAAGGATACCTGGCCCCAAAAATTTCGGGTTGGGGTCAGGCCAGAGTCCCCAGCCTTGTGCCCAAAAATGGCCAAAGCTGGGTACAGTTACCCCAATAAGATCATGGCCCAGGCTAAAATTTTAATTTAAAAAGGCACTTTGTTAAGATGTATTTTCTCCTAATTGAAGCATTATTCTAAGGCAAAGTACACCATATTTATATGCACTTAGCAAAGCCATGATCTATCAATCTTTATCGTTCGGGGCACTTAGCCAAAAAAAAAAAGCAATTTGAAAAAGAGACAATAAAATAACAATGGGCAATGAAGTCAGAGGATCGTAGTGATGAAAAAAGTAACGTACCTTCAAAAATGCGCAATTAGATATTGCTTAAAACTAGAAAAAGAAAGTAAAGCAACGATGATGGGGCTATTTAATAGCTTATAAAACTTGTAATAATGAGAGTTAAGATGATGGGTGGTTGCGGTTCAAGATTTGATTCCTACCAACCCAGATAATGTTGCCCAAAATGAGGCACTTAAATTAAGAACAAACTGATCACTTTTTGGTTAGTGATACGAGTAGGATCCCAAATGCCACCAATCTCTATATAACTTGTTTCAATTATTGATCTTTAAATCAAAATAAGAATGCTGTTCTTACTTTCCATATTATATTTTTATTCGGTGTATAAATTTTCTTTTACATGTCTTGTCTTGTCTTTGATTGTGTCGTAATGCGGCGGCTCCAAATTTACTAACGTCAGATGGCTTATTTGATTAGAACTGAAAGTGTTTTTGTAATTAAAACGTGTCTAAATAGTCAAAAATTCAGTAGAGATGGTAATGGCGCGATTTAGGGGCAGGGAGGCCTCTCCCGTTCTCCTCTCCACTTAAGATTTTGATCCGCGTATTCCACTCTATTTCCCAAATTAAGTCAGACGGATTGCAAATTTGAAAAGCGTTTCCCCGATAGCTTCACCGCACTCTATTATTATCTTTTTTAACTTTTTGATAACTAGATTGTTTAAACTAATTTATAAGTATCTTAATTAATCATTAAAATTCATTAAACATCTTATAAATTTAATGTTTTAAATAAGTCATAAATATAATAAATAACTGTAATCTCAAGATAATTTGAACAAAAAAAAATCATAGCCAAAAGGCCCAAGACCAACCCCAAAAAAGTTGCTAAATGTCTTTTTCATTCACCTTGTAATTTGTAAGTCAACAGTGGGGAGAGCAATAACGCTACGTTAAGAAATCGATTGAGGGTCGGTGGAGACAGTTGGATTTGGGAATTTCAAAATTGAATACTGCACCACTAAATATTCACATCACACGTGGAAGCAGCAAGTTGTTTCCTTATAATAATAAAAATTGGAGCCATGTGGGCAGTTTCACGCCCCTCCATTTTCATCGTGCATATCTGGAACAATTAAACAGATAAAAAATTATTGCGGTTATCTTAGAGGTGTAGGTGATAACTGAGGTATATCACATAGGTGATTATCAAGGATTAAAAAAGGAACCTTAAATCTGTACTTCTCTTATAATAAAACCAAATAAATTTCCCAAATAAGACCTCCATCTTTAGTTTTCTTATATTAATTTCCATTTTTTAGTGTAAATGGGAAGATAAAATTTTATATCCCCAGATTCCACTTGTTCCAGTTTCAGCCCTCCAATCAATGATTCTGTAAACATAAAACTATGATTTATTAAAGTGTTATCTGGCATATTTAATTCAATCCCATCCGTTGATTTTTTCTTTTTTTTTTTAATTGGATCTGTTTTGATTGTACTGTTTGCAGTTAATGCTCATTTGGGATTAAATTAATTAATTGACTTCTTTTGGCTGACTGTGACAAGTGATAACCAGATATTTGTTCTGTGGTACTGTATAATTTCCCAGCTACAAGTACACGGTATAGTTGCTTAATGATAACTTAGTACGTAAGGTTTGGTTTAAAGACTTTAGTCATGTAGACTTTTTTGTGACGATTTAGTCCTTGTCTTGTCAGTAACGTTTTGTTCCCTGCCATTAGCAAATGACAGGGATCAAAATGTTACTAAAAAATTCTGTAATACTAAAAAGTAGTTTGGCGAAATTTTAGAGACACAATTGTAATTTTCTGATGTTGTTTGCAGAAATAAATAAATAATTAAAAAAAAAAATTAGAAAGGGGGCATGTGTTAAGCACACTATGAACTAGGTCGTCAGTTGTCATCAACAGCGTTACCTTTTAAATTTTTTAATATGGCATTTATCAGCAAACGCGTCATGGAAAATATTATTACTTACATAAGCAAAGACAAAAATAATTGAATTAAAGTATTCATAACCCCTCCACTTTTAGCCTTAAAAGTGTAAACACCATTAATATCCCTCCATAATTACAGTATTTTATATATTCTTTTTACTAATCAATATCGACCGGTCGTACTCCGATTTTTATCCAGTATATATCACATTAAGGAAGAATCTCAAATAACTTTGCCTGTATCAAAATCATTCGTTATTTCTTCCTTCCATCCACCTACAATACTAAATCAATCATATATCATAGGAGGAGATATAAACATATGATAATTTATGATATAACATTATTGTCAAATAAATGTAGTTGATTTATTCTACAATATTTTATAATTATAATACAATGCATTTTCATAATTGTGAAATTATATTAAATTTGAACTAAAATATCAAATTGTTCAAAATATTATTTCAAAAGTTATTATTAGTACTTTTTTTTTATCACCGGAGTGTCTTGACCAACTTACGCGCACCTCAACTAATCCCTCGGAGCCCTGAAACTATCGACCGAGTAAGAGACTCAATGACCACCCCTATTAGTGCTTTGAGGGGACTCGAATTCAGAGACTCATGAAACCTCTTTTGTTTTTTTACCATCAAACCACCTAGTGGTGGTTTATTATAAATACTTGCTACAAAATACAAGAGTAATGTTATGCTTACAACCAAATCATACAATCAGACAAAAAACAAATGACAAAATAGTTATTTTACATAAATTTTGTGTAATTTTTGTCTGGTTGTATGAATCAATTGTAGGCAAAATATTATTGGAAGTACAAACCTACCATATAACAAAATTCATTGATATTTCCAAAATTACTGTATTCAAGTGTATTGGTTCATATAGTAATTTGTAAAATATTCTCGTATAGTCATATTTACTAATCTTAATTTTCAAACTATTAAGGTTTTGTTTAAAGAACATTAACTATAAAATCACACGATTTAACATAATTGTCCTTAATGAAAATAATAAAGACAAAAATACCCAAAATACTATTAAGTCTAGCACCATCTAACATGCTTTAATTAAACTATTAAACCATACAGTTAGATGTTATACTTGATAGTCTAGCATTATATACTATGAATATATCATTTGTTGTTTCATGAAGGATATAATTGGTAAGTCATTAGATTTATGAATAGATTTGTCATTTAAATAAAAACTGTACATTTTGCAAAAATGTGACTATTGTGTTGGCTATATATGTAATTAATTATATTTTATTAGTATGGTTATATATTAATTTTATGTTTAAGTGATAAAGTTAATCATATCTACCTTTGGCAGATAAAGAGCATCCATTCTAATTTTTTAAATAATAATTAACCAAAGTTTCTTACTTATGGGTTTAATTAAAACACGAATAAAAGTTCAAAAATCAAAGCAATCCCACTTTGCAGGAAGTTAGTTAAGGCAGTGTTTGGTGAGGTCCATTCCTATTGATAGCCACACCCACCACCACACATAAGTGGATCGGTGGATTTCACTTTCTTCTTTCCAATCATCATTTTCTATTTACACTCCATAATATCTTCTTAAACTTATACTAAATTGAACTATTAAGAACCTAAAAAAAAAAAAAAATTGATTAAATGTTTATTCTTAGAAATTGTTGGAAAAATAAATAAAAAAGACACATAGAAGATTTAATATAATTGAAAATTTTAATTTTCTTTGAGGTATAATAATATTCTATATAAGAATAAGCTCTCTTGTCTATTTATTATTTTCTTTGTGGATGTAGAATTTTCTATATGCATTCGAACCACTATAAAACATCTCTTCTCTATCTATTATTTATGTTTTCTGGACACATATATAATCTCAGCACCATATTCAAATCTCATGAATCCATCACGTGTAATTTCTAAGACTTTCTTAACACTTTGCACGTGCGAGTCGTTGGTGTCAAAATCAAGCATCAATAGTTTGGTGGCCCATGCAGGTTTCAAACCTGCGTCCAAGCTTTCAGATGGCGTGGTTAGATCGCAGATTGCACGCATCAGAGTTCTAAGATCGCGTGGCCAGATCGCATGTATCAGAGCTCTCATATGGCGTGGTCAGATCGTAGATCGCATGCATCAGAGTTCTCAGATCGCGTGGTCAGATCGAATCGTACGCATCAGAGTTCTCAGATGGCATGGTCGGATCACTGATTGGATGCATCAGAGTTCTCGGATCGCGTGGTCAGATCGCATGCATCAGAGCTCTCAGATGGTGTGGTCAGATTGTAGATCGCACGCATCAGAGTTCTTGGATAGCGTGGCCAGATCGTAGATCGCACGTATCAGAGCTCTCAGATGGCATGGTCAGATCACAGATCGCATGCATCTAAGTTCTTGGATTGCGTGGTCAGATCACACACATCAAAGCTCTTAGATGGTGTGGTCAGATTTTAGATCGCATGTATTAGAGCTCTCGAATCGCGTGGTCAGATCGTAAATCGCACGCATCAGAGTTCATAGATTGCGTGGTCATATCGCAGATCGTACGCATAAGAGCTTTCAGATGGCGTGGTCAGATTGCTAATCTTCAGCTCTCGGATCGCATGGTCAGATCGCAAATCGTATGCATCAAAGCTCTTAGATGGCATGGTCAGATCGCAAATTGCACGTATAAGAGCTCTCAGATGGCATGGTCAGATCGTAGATCACACGCTCAAATCGCTAATCTTCAACTCTCGGATCGCGTGGTTAGATCGCACGCATCAGAGCTCTCCAATCGCGTGGTCAGATCGCAGATCGCACTCTCAGATCGCTTTGATCTTTAGCTTCAGATCGCAGATTGCATGCATCAGAGCTCTCCAATCGCGTGGTCAGATCGTAGATCACCCAGATCGTGTGACCAAATCGAAAATCGCACTCTTAGATAATCCAGATCGCGCATTCAAGAGCATAGAGATCACATGTTTAGATCACTTAGATCGCGCTTCCGAGCAACCAGATTGTGCTTCTGAGTGCGGTGTTCTCAGATCAAGCTTCGTATTTTTTGATCGAACTTCTTGTGATCTCAGATCGAGCTCCTTATGCTCTTTGATCGAGCTCCTTATGCTCTTTGATCGAGCTCCTCATGATCTTAGATCGAGCTCTTTATGCTTTTTGATCGAGCTCCTTACGCTCTCTGATTAAGCTCATAAGCTCACTCGTTTGCTTAAGATCACGTGCATCAGATCGTTTAGATCTCACACCTCAGACTCTTAGGTCGAGCTCCTATCAGATCGCGATCAGCTCCTAGCTCTCAAATTGCGATCAGCTCTTAGCTCTGAGATTGCGAACAGCCTCAGGTCGTGTTCTCAGCTCTCAAATTGCGATCAGTTCTCAGTTATCAGATCGTGACTGCCAGCGTCAGAAAAAACGCATAGAAAACTCAAAACAGCCCATAAACATGTCGAAACAGTGGATTTTGGCTTGAAAAATGGCCTAACCCAGTTGCCACGACATAGAGCTCGGAACAAGGTTTCCGTGGATATCTTACGGGCTCCAAAACTCCTCTCATATCAAAAGTTATGACTGTTTTAAGTTGGCTTATCCGTTTAAGGCCTCTAGGCAGTACGTTTGGGCTTTTGACGTTAGCTCCCTCCATAAATTCATCTACTGGACATTTCATGTCAGTTATTAGATCGTGCTCAACTTTGGACCGCTCCAAGCTCTCAGATCGCAATCCTAGCTCTCAGCACTCGATTGCGCCTGGCATAGTTCTAGCTCTTTAGTTCGAGACTGCAGCCTATAGTGCGACAATCATTCAGATATAAGACATGAGTTTTTGAAGTGCAATTATGCACTCTAAAAATCGGAGGAAAAGGGGGGGGGGGGGGGGGGGGGGTTCTGTTGTGCCTAAAAAGTCACGCTAATGGCAACTCAACAAGTGCCTAAAAGACAAAGTGTACTAGCTATCAAGCCCATACTATCTCATAGATATCTTATACCAACCCTATCTCATTTTAAGATAAGAACGAATGATAGCTCTCAATGTGACAAGGCAATTTGCAAAAACACTTATTACATTGATCTCAAATGTGTATAAATTGACACCTCTCTTCACGAAAAGAGGAGGCTGGGCAGATGAGAGCTAGACAAACATTTGAGCTTCATTATTTCTCTTTGTAAGCAAAGTACTTCTTCATCTTTGTATGCCTTACGGGCAATATCATAGAAATAGTCAGAGAATAATAAAATAACAGTGAATATAAGATTTGCTTTAAGCAGCCGAACCGCCATAAAAACCTCTGTTGTCTATCCATTATTTATGTTTTCTGTAAACATATATAATCTTAGCACCATATTCAAATCTCATGAATGCATCACGTGTAATTTATAAGACTATCTTAGCACTTTGCACGTGCGAGTCGTTGGTGTCAAAATCAAGCATCAACATAAACCTTTAAGGATTTTTGTACTAATTATTCACACGATTAGTCGAGATAAATGCAAAATGACCCGAATACCTTGTTAAAAAAAATATATATATTATTTTTATATCATAACTCATAACATGCTTTAATAAAAAATTATGAAAAAGTTGGCGTCGCCTTAACACAATTCGGCTAACACTCTACAAGCACACACAACCATTATAACACCTTAGAACATATCAAGCCTCAATCAACACAAACTCATTCCATTTTGGAATGCACAACACAAACTTGGAACGCAACAAAATAGACCAACCCAAAAAGTGAGATGAATGGTAATCAAGTGAGATTAACTTACAAGATAGATGACCAATGGATCAATCAAGTCTAAAGGAACTCCACCAGCTTGAAGGATCAATCCACCGCCAAGTTTGGCCGAACTTAGGTAAAGGAACTCAAGAGAAAAAGATTCTCCAAGGAAAAATACTATTCATGTAATATTCAATGTCTAACTTCATATTATGATAAAGTGACATTTAAATAAGCTTTACAAAACAAGGGAATTACCCTAGCAAATATAACATGAATATTACAACAAAATATTAAGAGATAATTCCCCACCATAGACTATCAAAAGTGCAAGTCATACCCATTTAATGCTATGGACAACCTTTCTCTAAATTAATTATCTATGTCCATAATCACAATTTTCTTGATTTTCCTTCAACATTTGAACCAAATAGCACCCACAACTTGAGCTTGGGCCAATGAAGCTTCTTCCTACTTGATCTCCATGGCTCGGGCTACAAAAAAGGCCTTGTGCCACGTCTTGGACCCTTAACACCTCTCGACAAATTTGTGAGCTTCCTTGAGTGCTTGGGTCAAATGTTGTCCATCTCGGGGTCCTTGAATCTTCAATGAATTCTCTTGCATCTTTAAAGAGCATGATGGGCTTGGATTCTCTTCAACAACTGAGTCATATAAACAAAAAAAAAAAAAAAGACAGGATAGTTATTTTACATAAATTTTGTATAATTTTTGTCTGTTTGTATGACTCAGTTGTAAACAAAACATTATTGAAGGTAAAAACCTGCATAACCTTGCCATCCCTAACTCAGATAAAAATTCAATATATTAAAGATATATATAATTAATATTTCATTTAAAAATTAAACACAAAAGAAAAGAAATTCAAGGAATTCTGGCAACAAGAATGAGATGGGTATTGTATTTTCTCCTAATGGAAGCATTATTATAAGGCAAAGTACCCCATATTTATATGCACTTAGCAAAGCCATGATCTATCAATCTTTATCGTTCGGGGCACTTAGGCAAAAAACAAGCAATTTGAAAAAAGACAATAAAATAATAATTGGCAATGAAGTCAGAGGATCATAGTGATGAAAACAGTAACGTACCTTCAAAAATGCGCAATTAGATATTGCTTAAAACTAGAAAAAGAAAGTAAAGCAACGATGATGGGGCTATTTAATAGCTTATAAAACTTGTAATAATGAGAGTTAAGATGATGGGTGGTTGCGGTTCAAGATTTGATTCCTACCAACCCAGATAATGTTGCCCAAAATGAGGCACTTAAATTAAGAAGAAATTGATCACTTTTTGGATAGTGATACCGATACGAGTAGGATCCCAAATGCCACCAATCTCTATATAACTTGTTTCAATTATTGATCTTTAAATTAAATTAAGAATGCTGTTCTTACTTTCCATATTATATTTTTATTCGGTGTATAAATTTTCTTTTACATGTCTTGTCTTGTCTTTGATTGTTTACTCCCCCATGTGTCTTAATGCGGCGGCTCCAAATTTACTAACGTCAGATGGCTTATTTGAGAGAAAATTTAGCTGGCCGGTCATCCCAAGTTTGAATTTAAGAAAATGGCCATGAAACTATTTATAAATTTTTTTTAATTTAGAGAAGATAACGTGGCATAGTTAGGATTAATTAAACACGTAAAATGGGTTAAAATGAAAAGATTAAAAAATATGTGGGCCGAATAGAAATAATGAAAGTTTTTAAAAATTGAAATTTCGCAAAACAAGCCCCACAAACTATTCACCTCGCTTAATCGAAATTCATCAGTTCAAAAAGTGATTTGTTGAACGAAAGGGAAACGCAATTTTTCCAATCGAACACCTGAAAATTTGCACCCTAAATCAATTTCTTGAACCCTAAAACGAAAACAAGCGCGATTTTCGGCGATATAGTCGCGATTTTCAATCGATTTGTTGAACCCTAAAATCGATTTCCTTAACCGTAAACGAAATCTGTGCCATTTCCGGCGATACAGTCCACATTTCCGATCAAAACTACAAACTTTGACACCAAATTCAATCCAAAACCATGAGTGACACTGACAATGAGGAGGGAAGCCCAACGCCACTTCGAATCCTAGATTCCGGTGGCGCAGACAGTTCAATGGCTACTCCGGTGGATCATCTGACCAGTGAAGGTGGTCCACACGCAGAGGAGACGCCGGCGGCACAAGAACAGAGGGAAGAACCAGCAAACGGGTCTGAAGACAAGGAGTCAGGCGAGAATTCAGGCCAGGAGGAGGATTCCGGCGAGAATTCAGGACAGGAGGAGTCGTCGGAGGATCCAGGCGACGAGGAGGAGGCCGGCGAAGATAGGGTACGTAGTTTGGGAATATTACTTGTACTTTCGCTTAAGCGATCATTTGTATCGCTTAAGTGATTATTCTGTTTTACTTGTGATCGCAGTCATGATCGCTTAAGCGATAAAATGATCGCTTAAGCGATCTGAGATCTGGGTAGATGATTCTGCCCTGACCGAAGATCGCTTAAGCGATCATGAGTGTTTACTCTTGGTCGCTTAAGCGATCTTAGGTCTGGCAGAATCAGATATAATAAGCGATTTGTTGTATCGCTTAAGAGATTCTCAGTTAACTCTTGGTCGCTTAAGCGATCTTGCATGAGGTAGAGTAAAGATCTCTTAAGCGATCCGAGATCGCTTAAGCGACTACAGTGGTTTTGGTTTATTTTTGTTGCTGACATTTTTTTAATCGATTGTGCAGATTGTGCGGACCGTAAACTGTAGAGTACGAGTTGGAGCCTATAAGTGAGAAGGGACAATTCTTCCCTGCAAGGGTGACGGTGAGGTCGAGCTGGGAGGTTTTTGACCAAATAAGGGCCATTTTAGGTAGAATTAGGCATGTGAAAGAGATTTTGGTGACACTTGTTTTGGTCAGTTTTTAGAATCGGAACAAAGGGGAAAAAGTCATTTTGGGGGCAGGGAGTGCATTACATGTTGATGCACTCAGTAAAATGCAACAAAAAATATGAAATGTGGTTCGTGGTGGAGGGAAAGCCACTACGGTTTGGTATGATGGAGTATGCGTTGGTGACGGTCTTAGGATGCGGGAAAGTGCCAACTAAGGCGGAGGCAGACGCAATAAAGACGAGTGCGGGAGCCGTAAACTTTTGTAAAAGGTTTTGAAAGGGGCAAAGTCTATTACAGGAAAAGTTTTAGAGAAGAGGCTATATACAGTTCGGTTTAGTGATGCAGAGAAGATAAAAGTGTGCTTGGTATTGTTTTACATTCTATTTATTGGCTGGTGACTCAACAAAAGCTGTTGAGAAAGATTGGTTGTTGTTGTAAGCGACTTGGAGTTCTTTAATCTTATCCGTGGGGGGGGATATCATTTGAGCGAACCATCAAGAGCCTGAAAAAAACCAGACATGGCGTTAAAGCATGCCGAATGGGGTGGGAAGGCTAAACCAAGCAGTATAATTTGTTGGCTTCCCATGGGCAATGCAGGTAAATATTAATAGCTCTCTGTATATTTTTATAATATGTGTGTTGAATAATGACAGGACTGTTTTTTTACAATGTAGGCTTGGATGTACGAGGCCATCCTTGTCTTCGCTAAGGTGAGGGGGAGGACCAACAATTTGAATGTGCAACAGCAATTTCCTAGGATGTTACGATGGCATGTCGAGAGCTGTAACCATTGGGATTATGGCCAATTAGAGATTGAGATTCAAGCAGCTGGGGTAAGATTGAAGGATTAAGCTTTTGAATATGCAGTTGCTTTTTATTTTGCTTCAATCTGATTGATTTTTAATTCTTATTGCAGGGAGTCGTCCGCCCTCTGACCGCTATTGGGGATGAAGCGGAAGAGGACTATGTCACATCTTTCAAAGCAATGGAGGATGAAAGGGATGAACAGATAAACCGCCTGATGCGGGACCTAAAAGGGGTCACGCATGTGATGGCAGTTGCAGGGCCATGCTTGACAATGTCGTTGATGCTGAGGATAATGAAGCTCGGGGGGCGAGGATGAGGAGGAGAAGAGGGAGGAAGCGGTTCATATGCCTCAGCAAAACGGTACAACAAGTACCGCCTTGCCGAGACATCGGCGTGGGAGAATGAGGTTGTTGACCTCATAAACGGCCTGTTTGAGAGGTTTAAACAGCCGTTTTTGCAAGGTTTGACAAGATGGAAGAAACAATGAAAATGGTGGAGGAGAAAGTGGATAAGCTGGGAGAGAAAGTAGGTACAATGGAGGGCGAAGTTGGTACAATGGAGGAGGAACTGGTGGAGAATAAAGGCGGTTGAAGTGCAAAATGGCTTGAAAAGAGAGAGCCGAAAGAGCAAGTTTGTGAAATCGCCTTAATAGTAGTGACACAGGTAAGAAGAAGAAAATGAAGAAACAAATGGAGGAACAACCACAAATGGAGGAGGTGTGAGGAGGTTGGTGGTGGAAGTGGGGCGGGGGAGGTGATAATGAGAAGGGGGAGGTGGGGGGCGAAGGAAGCAGGGATGTAAAAATGGAGGAAGGGGAGGAAGTGGGGAAGGGAAATTGGACTCAAATGTCGATTTGTATAGGCCAATAGAGGAAAAGAAAAAAACTCTTTTATGCCTATTACAATGGATCAGGAAGTGATGGCCATATAAAGGGTAAGACAGGGGATATCCCGGGAATTGTTTCAGAAGTTGTTGAAGATGGGGACGTGGCTTGAGGACTCGGTGAGTATTTTCACTTAATTTTCCTTATTTTTGCCTGTGTTTCTATACTTATATTGTTGTTTTTATTTGATGCAGCACATCGATGAGATATTGGCACTGATGAGGTACGACAGACTAGTGATGGTGATCTGTTGTATCCCGACTGTCTATCACCGATGTGGGTTGGGCAAACGCTTGTTTCGGCATATCGCACTTTAATTAAAAAATATCGTTGCTAGTGGTGTAGGAAAAGGACGAAGCGAAAACGATTGGCTGCACAACAGTCGGACTGCATCCCTGATGATTTCCGTGTTGATGACAAGATTATGCAGTACGTAAGGGGGGATCGGCCCAATATGGCCATGGTTGGGCCTTTGTTAAAGAGTGTACTGCATCATCCTCGTCAAACAGATGCACTGGATAGCAGTCGTTGTGCATCTAGATGAGGGGTTTCTGAAGATCCTGACTGCAACCCAACCATTTGTCGAGACAAGCAGTTGGAGGTCGAGTTGGACCCACTGTCCAGGTTGTCCCGCGGCTGTTGCATGATAACAGGATGTTTGGGCACTTCGGTGATCAGGTACTAACAGGAAAGTGGCCAATTCAGCGCTTACCTGCCCAATAAATGAGTCAAGGTAAATTTTGTTTAAAAACTACTACATTATACAATTTTCATAAGTGTATTATAATGCTAATGTCTTCTCTATTGTAGCGCTGAATGTGGGGCATATGCCCTGAAATTTATTCAGTTTGACATGACTAACAGCACGATGGACAGCTTGAATGAAACAATGAGAGAATGTCGGGAGCGCTGGGTTGTCGACTGCTTCCATGGGCAGATGGATCCATTTTGAATGACCAAAACCCTATCAAAGGGTATGAATGTTGGACGTGAATTTTGTAGTTTAGTGATGTTGAGTTCATACTTGGGTTTTTTGAGTGATTGTATTTTTTAAACCATATAACTTCAGCTGCTGACACTGAGTTTTTTGACTTGTAGTTTATGAAAGATGGAATGGTCAATTCCACAGAAAGTCAACGGAGCACCATATACGCCCTTGTAGATACATCTGAATTTGTTGGATGCTAGTGCAGAGCCAGAAAGCATCGGGAAGAATGAGTGTGTGGGATCTTTTCAAGCATGGACTGCCCTGATACCATTCACTGTGGACTCTAAACTCTTTGGCATCAAAAACTAAATTAAGGGCAGTGTACACAGAATCGTAAATAATTTACTATGTATGGTGTGATCATTGTAAAGAATTGGATCTGATATTTGGGATTATTTGTTTGTCCAATAAGATAATTCATCAGCAGTTTCAATTACTATGTATGGTGTGTCCATATAAAATATTTTGTTGCCACATATCTCTCTTAAACAACCAAGACTTTCAATGATCGCTTAAGCGATCTTAAATTGCTTAAGCGACCAAGGTGTGGGCAGAAGTCATTTTAGGAAGAATCGCTTAAGCGATATAAATGGGTCGCTTAAGCGATCATAGTCTGACTTCTGCCTCGGAAAAGATCGCTTAAGCGATCATAAATCGCTTAAGCGACCATGTGTTTAGGAAGAATCGTTTAAGGATAAAGGTGGGTCGCTAAGCGACCATAGTCTGGGCAGATGTCATTCTGCCTCGGAAAAGATTGCTTAAGCGACCATGTGTCTTTAGGAAGAATCGCTTAAGCGATAATGATGGGTCGCTTAAGCGACCATAGTTGGGCAGATGTCATTCTTCCTCGGAAAAGATCGTTAAGCGATCCTAAATCGCTTAAGCGACCATAGTCTGGGCAGATGTCATTCTGCCTCGGAAAAGATCGCTTAAGCGATCCTAAATCGCTTAAGCGACATGTGTCTTTTAGGGAGAATCGCTTAAGCGATACAAGTGGGTCGCTTAAGCGACCATAGTCTGGGCAGATGTCATTCTGCCTCGGAAAAGATTGCTTAAGCGATCACAAAACGCTAAGCGACCATAAATCGCTTAAGCGACCATGTGTGTTTTAGGAGGAATCGCTTAAGCGATATAAGTGGGTAGCTTAAGCGATATAAGTGGGTCGCTTAAGCGACCAGTGTCTTTTAGGAAGAATCGCTTAAGCGATCATAAATCGCTTAAGCGACTATGAGTCTTTTAGGAAGAATCGCTTAAGCGATCATAAATCGCTTAAGCGACTATGTCTCTTTTAGGGGGAATTGCTTAAGCGATACAATTCATACTGACTTGTAAAAGAACTATATGTTTACCTAAGGGTTTACGATTCGTTCAGGGCACCTGTTCGTTATTACATTTATATTAAACAATATAGTTCTTTTACACGTTGTATGAAACCTATAGGGTTTACAATTCGTTCAGAGCACCTGTTCCGTATTACATTTATATTAACATAGTTCTTTACACGTCAGTATGAAACCATAGGGTTTACGATTCGTTCAGAGCACTGTTCCGTTATTACATTCTATAAACATATAGTTCTTTTACACGTCAGTATGAAACCTATAGGGTTTACAATTCGTTCAGAGCACCTGTTCCGTATTACATTTATATTAAACATAAGTTCTTTACACGTTAATGCAACCTATAGGGTTACGATTCATTCAGAGCACCTATTTACGGCTATGCTGAACATGTGGGGTTTACGATTCGTTCAGTAGATTTTTATTTGTTTGCTTAATTATTTAGGAAATATTAGTTTTAATTAATTTTTGACCCATTAATGAATTAATTTATTAATACCGAAAAGTTTAAAAATTAACAAAAAACACCCCACCCACCCAACTTCCAGATTCTGGCTACCGCCGACAGCAACAAACGATCGAAAATGGCCGGTAATGCGCAGTTGTGACTTTTCTGGCTAGATCCACCGTGGATGTGGCCGGAAAAGGCCACATCTTGCGTCATGGAATTCAATGAAATGACTGACTTTGACGGTCAACGACGGCCAAATGTTGGCCATCGTTGACCGACAATGACGGCCATATATTTGGTTGTTGAAGACGACAAGATCTGGACTCTCCGTTCTTCTACGGCAAGTTTTGGCGGATCGTCTGGCCTTTTCCGGCCACATCAGGTCGATCTGGCCGGAAAAGGCCATATAGAGGCCTATCGGCCAGATCCAACCACTGTGCATCGTAACGCCCTTTTCCCGTAAGATTCTGTCCGGTGGCCAGAATCTGACACCGTGGGTAAGTGGGGTTGTATCTGTTAAATTTTAAAACCATTGCACAAGAATTGCTTAAGCGATACAATGGATTGCTTAAGCGATCATTTGATTGGCAGAAGCAAATCTGCCCAGGTGCATGATCGTTAAGCGATCCGTGATATCGCTTAAGCGAATTTGTCTTTTTCCCATGGTCGATTAAAGATAATACGGATCGCTTAAGCGATCCGCGATATCGCTTAAGCGAAGTTGTCTTTTTCCCATGGTTGATTAAGCGATAACACGAATCGCTTAAGCGATCATGCACCTGGGCAGAATCAATCAGTCCAGGTGCACGATCGCTTATGGCATCTGTGTATCGCTTAAGCGATCTGTTACGAAAAAACTTTGTCGGTAAGCGATACACTTAATCGCTTAAGCAATCGTGGGCAATTTATACTTTTGCACCTTCTCCTGAATTTGACAAACTAAAATTACGAACACGTATTAATTCCATACTTTTTCCTCAATTTGACAAACTAATTCCAAACTAAAATCACCAACAAATATTTAGACCATGTAATAAGAATACACAATAAAAGGATAATTTATTAAAGGTAGCAATAAAATTTAAAACATCAAAATTGAAAACAATAAACTCATCAACGGTTGCCCTTCGCACTCCCTCAATTTCACTTTCTTCGAACCTAATTACTTCTGGCAACTGCTTCTCTTGTGGCCAGGTTGCTTGCAAATTGAGCACTTATCATTCCGGAGAACCTCAAAGGCTGATGGAATACGCTTAACCTTTTTCTCCCCTTTGGTGTCTTTGATGGGGCTGGAGGATAATGTCAGCCACCTGGCGGCACTACCCACTGCTCTTCTGGAGGCACCGGATATATTGTTTCTGAATATGGCAGCATGTAGTGATCTGTCATATAGAGAGGGGAGCAAAGTTCCATGTAAATTCTTGAACCAAAATCCGGCTTCCGTTGGTGTTTTAGTGCTGCCAGTGCTGAGGACAAGGTAAACGTTGTGTCAAACACTTACAGCTGCAAGTTTTTCTAACAAGGTTAACTAGAGCATCGGACCATAGCCGCGCACAGTGAACTCTTGAGCATTAAGAGGATAGGCAAACAGTGCATTTGACAGTTCCAACGTTCTCGAATAGTTTTTCAGCTGACGGAACAAGGGTTGTAGTAAAAATATCTGACTCCGTACGACGCTCATGGAACCACCGTGACAGTGTCCTTTGGATTGCTCAAAAAGTGCAACTATTGGAAACTCTCTTTCTATTAACAACTTTGAATTTATGAACTCAGCTAGTTCGTGGTATGATATCAAACCTTCTTTCAGGAAAGTAAGCTCTACTCCATCTCTCGAAACCAACATCATGCTCAAGATACTTAGCAACTCTAACATCCTTGATTCGGTTGCTGGAAGTGCTCCTCGAACTCATCAACCCGATAAGCTGCGCCATGTAGTATGTTGAAGGAGGCCCATACTTAACTTTTGTTTTATGTTCTCACCAAGGTGCCTCATACAGAATCCGTGATGTGCTTGACGGTAAATAGTGGCAATCCCCTTCTTATAGAGTTGTGCCTATCGGATATTATGCACAACTCGTCACTGTCAGGCACTATCGTACGTAACTGCAAAAAAAACCAAGTCCACGACTCGTCATTCTCAGTGTCAACCACACACCATGCAACAGGATATGTGTGATTCTCGCTGCTGTGCAGTGGCCAACAAACTGTACCTCCATACTTTCTCGTCAGAAAGCAACCATCAACAGCCAACACTTTCTCATGTTACAAACCCCTTATAGCAGAACCATAAGCAACAAAAAAATATTTAAACATCATATTCATGTCCCACTTCAAAGCGTCTTGCTACCTTGGTTTGTCAATCAAGCATATAACGGTACGCTTCTAATACTGCGTACCCTGCTCCGGCGTGCCCCTCACAAAATCTTGTGCATGTGTTCCCTTTCCAACATTTCAGTAAACAACAGCACATCCCAACTCTGTGCGCACAAGTCTCTGAATGTCTTTAGGAGATGGACCTTTCCTTCGACAAACCGACTTTGACAAATTGTCCATAACATTAGCGGAAGCTTGTCGATGCTCACCTGAAATATGTCCCAAACCACATGTGTGCTCACGGGTATATGTGCTGAGAATAAACTTTTCGACCTCCGCCAACCTTCTACAATAAACCCGCCACTTGCACTTTCGGTTACGAATGCAACCGTCACAGCCAATGAATGACTTTTTGGTGATGAACTCAAAATTACCTTTCACAGCAACAAGTTTAGCTTCCTCAACTTCCTCTTTGTTGTTCAAATAATACCCTATGCGCAACTCCGATCCATCGTAAAGACCTGAGCTGATTCACTACTAGCTCCAATTGCCCCTCTGAACCTACAAAACGACCATAGTGTTCTCTCTCCCACAATGTACGCTTCTGCATAATCTGTATTTAAAGGAATCTCTACATCTGTGGGAACATCCACGGGGTCCTCCCTCTCAACATTTTCATTCTGCCCCCCATCACCAACTCTTCTATAGTGTCCTCCTCACCACCCAATTCACCGTCTACTCTTGATTTTCAGCTAACAAAACATGGCCTCGTAGTTCAAATTAAAACCAGGCAAATCTCCGCCTACATCCTCGTTTCCCTTCCTTGGAACCAACTTCCAACGGTTTTTCTACATAAGAAACCCTTAAAATCGGCCTCGAACCACTATCGGCCATATCAATCATATATAACTTCACCCTTTCATCCGACTTTATATAGCAGGAGGTACCTTATAATTTTCAGGAGCTCTGCTTAAAATATACTTCACAAGTATATCACTACACGCAGCAACTCAAATTACCTCTTCTAATTATTTCATCAACCAACTCATCAAAACTAACCTCTGTGCTCACAGTAATTGGTATAACTTCTTTGCTCTTCCCAATCCACTTCCACCTACTTTCTCCTCCACCCATCACAAAATATTCAACACCCAAAACAACTTGTCCCATGTATAAATAGCCAACTACCTGTAATGCAAGAAAAACAATATCTTAAATGCTGTACTAAGGGTTCAAATATTTTAAAAAGAATCTGCACATTCGCATATTTGGTCTGATGTATCGCTTAAGGGATCATGGTTATTTATACTTGATCGCTTAAGCGATACACTGATCGCTTAAGCGATCCAGTATAAACAACCATGATCGCTTAAGCGATCTATGCCATTTACTGAGCTTAAGCGATCTGCTCCCATCAACACAGCTTAACAGATCGCTTAAGCGATCATATGCCACATACCTGATGCTTAAGCGATCTATTGCTGCATTACCGACCACCAGATCGCTTAAGCGATACACCAGATCGCTTAAGCGATCCATCGTACCCAGAACATATTTCAGTCATCTTATCTACAATCGATCAATCATACCCAGAATAAATACCCAGAACAAATTTTCAACAAATTTCACTCCTTTCAACTTGCATTACATCAAACACAACCCAACAACCTAAACAACAAATCAAAATCATAACCCAAACCCATCCATTATAAATCTTGTATCTAAATATAAAATGTAAAAAGGATATACACCTACTTACACGAAATGTAGGAGGAAGAGGAGGGGGATCTTTGCCGGAGAAGATGTAATGGTGGGAGGAAGAAGAAGTGTTATGGCGGAGGAAGAAGAAGATATAGAGGAATGAGGAAGAAGAGATGTATAGGAAGGAGGAAAAGAAGAAGAAGAAAGATGCAGCGAAAGAAGAAGATGTAGACGAAGCTAAGAAGAGAAGAAGATGCAGAGGTAGAGATGCGTTAATGGCGGGAGGAAGAAGAAGGTGTTTGGGTTTGTTTGCAACAATTTCGGGTTTGTGGGAATATAGTATAATTTTGAAAAGATTACATAATACTTCTTTAATCATAATTAAGCACTAATCAAGCTTAATTACCCTTAATCAATAATATGACTATTTACTTAAAACTTTAAAACTTGATAGCTTTTTAATTAAATTCAAACTTCAGAGGTTGTTTTAATAAACTCCCTCCTTATTTGATTAGAACTGACAATGTTTTTTTAATTAAAACGTGTCTAAATAGTCAAAAATTCAATAGAGATGGTAATGGCGCGATTTAGGGGCAGGGAGCACTTCCCGTTCTCCTCTCCGCTTAAGATTTTGATCCCCGTACTCCACTCCATTTCCAAATTAAGTCGGACAGATTGTAAATTTGAAAAGCGTTTTCCCTAATAGTTTTACCGCACTCTATTATTATCTTTTTTTATTTTATTGATAATCAAAGTGTTCGAACTAATTTATAAATATCTTAACTAATTATTAATATTTATTAAATATTTTATAAATTTAATATTTTAAATAAATCATAGATATAATAAATAACCCGTAACCTCAAGATAATTTCAACCAAAAAAAAAAATCAATTGAGGATAGCCAAAAGGCCCAGGACCAACCCCTTTAAACTGCTAAATGTCTTTTTCATTCACCTTATAATAAGTCAACAGTGGGGAAAGCAATAACGCTACGTTAATAAATCGATTGAGGGTCGGTGGAGACAGTTGGATTTGGGAATTTCAAAATTGAATACTGCACCACTAAATACTCACATCACACGTGGAAGCAGCAAGTTGTTTCCTTATAATATAAATAATAATAAAAATTAGAGCCATGTGGCAGTTTCTCGCCCCTCCATTTTCATCGTGCATATCTGGAACAATTAAACAGATAAAAAATTAGGATTAAATGTGCGTACTAACGAATTTTATTAATTAATGTATTAATTTTTGTTAAAATTATACATAATATTTATATTATGCATATGATATTTATATTATATTTTAAGTTAATGCACTAATTAGTAAAATCCGTTAGTATCCATAACATTATCTAAAAAATTATTACGATTATCTTAAAGGTGTAGGTGATAACTGAGGTATATCACATATGTGATTATCAAGGATTAAAAAAGGAACCTTAAATCTGTACTTCTCTTATAATAAAACCAAAATAAATTTCCCAAATAAGACCTCCATCTTTAGTTTTCTTATATTAATTTCCCTTTTTTAGTGTAAGTGGGAAGATAAAATTTTATATCCCTAGATTCCCCTTGTTCCAGTTTCAGCCCTCCAACCAATGATTCTGTAAACACAGTAAATGTTTTGTTTTTTAAGTTACATAAAACTATGATTTATTAAAGTGTTATCTGGCATATTTTAATTCAATCCCATCCGTTTATTTTTTCTTTTTTTAATTGGATCTGTTTTGATTGTATTGTTTGCAGTTAATTCTCATTTGGGATAAAATTAATTAATTGACTTTCTTTAGCTGACTGTGATAAGTGATACTGATAACCAGATATTTGTTCTGTCGTACTGTATAATTTCCCAGCTACAAGTACACGGTATAGTTGTTTAATGATAACTTAGTCCGTAAGGTTTGGTTTTAAAACTTTAGTCATGTTGAATTTTTTTGTGACGATTTAGTCCTTGTCTTGTCAATTCTG
This sequence comes from Pistacia vera, assembly GCF_008641045.1. Taxonomy (NCBI): domain Eukaryota; kingdom Viridiplantae; phylum Streptophyta; class Magnoliopsida; order Sapindales; family Anacardiaceae; genus Pistacia; species Pistacia vera. The sequence continues at coordinate 420,601 of NW_022196099.1, forward strand.
TAATACTAAAAAGTAGTTAGGCGAAATTTTAGAGACACGACTGTAATTTTCTGTTGTTGTTGCAGAAATAAATAAATAATAATAAAAATTAGAAAGGGGGCATGTGTTAAGCACACTATGAACTGGGTCGTCAGTTATCATCAACAGCGTTACCTTTTAAATTTTTTAATATGGCATTTATCAGCAAACGCGTCATGGTTACTTACATAAGCAAAGACAAAAATAATTGAATTAAATTATTCATAACCTCTCCACTTTTAGCCTTAAAAGTGTAAACACCATTAATATCCCTCCATAATTAACAGTATTTTATATATTCTTTTTACTAATCAATATCTACCGGTTGTACTCAAATTTTTATCCAGTATATATCATATGAATAATAATATTACATATACATCATTTTCATACAATATTTTTCATACAACATTATGTGGCAAAATATAATTGGCTAATTTAAAATTAAAATTAAACTTTTACCCAATCATATCTTGCCACATAATATTGTATGAGAAATATTATATGAGAATGATGTATGTGTAGTATTATTCATCTCACATTAAGGATTAATCTCAAATACCTTTGGGTGTATCAATATCATTCGTTATTTCTTCCTTCCATCCACCTACAATACTAAATCAATCATATATCACAGGAGGAGATATAAACATAATATAATTTATGATATAACCTTATTGTCAAATAAATGTAGTTGATTTATTCTACAATATTTTATAATTATAATACAATGCATTTTCATAATTGTGAAATCATATTAAATTTGCACTAAAATATGAAATTATTCAAAAAAATTATTTCAAAAGTTATCATTAGTACTTTTTTTTATCACCGGAGTGTTCTAAGCAACTTACGCGTACTTTAACTAATTTTTCAGAGTCCTGAAACTATCGACCGGGTAAGAGACTCAATAACCATCCCAATTAGTGCTTGGAGGTGACTCGAATTCAGGAACTCATGGAACCCCTTTTGTTTTTTCACCATCAAGCCACCTAGTGGTGGTTTGTTATTAATACTTGCTATAAAATATAAGAGCAATGTTATGCTTACAACCGAGTTATACAATCAGACAAAAAACAAATGAAAAAATAATTATTTTACATAAATTTTGTGTAATTTTTGTCTGGTTGTATGACTCATTTGTTGGCAAAATATTATTGGAAGTACAAACCTACCATATAACAAAATTCATTGATATTTCCAAAATTATCGTATTCAAGTGTATTGGTTCATATAGTAATTTGCATAACATTCTTGTATAGTCATATTTACTAATCTTAATTTTCAAAATATTAAGGTTTTGTTTAAAGAACATTAACTATAAAATCACACGATTTAACATAATTGTCCTTAATGAAAATTATAAAGACAAAAATACCCAAAATACTATTAAGTCTAGCACCATCTAACATGCTTTAATTAGACTATTAAACAATACAATTAGATGTTACACTTGATAGTCTAACATTATATACTATGAATATATCATTTGTTGTTTCATGAAGGATATAATTGGTAAGTCATTAGATTTACGACTAGATTTGTCATTTAAGTAAAAATTGTACATTTTGAAAAAAATGTGATTATTGTGTTGGCTATATATGTAATTAATTATATTTTATTATTATAGTTATATATTAATTTTATGTTTAAGTGATAAAGTTAATCATATCTACCTTTGGTAGATAAAGAGCATCCATTATCCAATTTTTTAAATAATAATTAACCAAAGTTTCTTACTTAAGGGTTTAATTAAAACACGAATAAAAGTTCAACAATCAAAGCAATCCCACTTTGCAGGAAGTCAGTTTAGGCAGTGCTTGGTGAGGTCCATTCCTATAACGGCGGAATTAATTGATAGCCACACCCACCACAACACATAAGTGGATCGGTGGATTTCACTTTCTTCTTTAGGCACCGAACCTCCTCCAATCATCATTTTCTGTTTACACTCCATAATATCTTCTTAAACTTATACTAAATTGAACTATTAAGAAACAAAAAAAATTGATTAAATGTTTACTCTTAGAAATTGTTGGAAAAATAAATAAAAAAGGCATATAGAAGATTTAATATAATTGAAAATTTTAATTTTATTTGTTGTAGAACCTCTCTATAATAATACTCTATAGAAGAATAATCTTTATGTAGTCATAAAAAATTATGGTCTTAATTTGGGCTAGTTATAAATAAGGATAAATTTAATATTGTAATAAGTTATAATTTTTCTAGGTCCTGTCTTAAGGAATTTGCCTCTACATAATAATAATTATATATATATATATATATATATTACAAAAAAAATATGTTATGTTATATTAAAGGTTTAAGATGAAATAAATTATTTATTAACTTTGGGATATTAATATCTATTTGATTAGTGTAATAAAGTTATCGAATCTGATCATAAACAATAATTTTAGTCCCAATATTATAATTATAAAAAAGTTTTAATATATATATATATAATGTTTAAATTAGAAAGTCTACAATATGTCATAGCATGAATAGTTTTTCCTTTTCCAGTTAAGACAAGTTTGAACTAATACCTTTTAGATAAAAATAGATTTTTTTTTTCTTTCATTGAATATGCCATTTTGGTTCATAGGTTATGTTTTTTAGGTCTTGGTAATATAATGTTGTCTAGTTATCGATGTAGGGAACCGACTTATATAAAGCACTTATCCAGCCATTTTGATCTTATCCATATAATTTATTTAATAATCACTCATTTGACTACGAGTTATATAATATAAAATAAAATTCAAACTTAACTATACTTATAGTTAAACCAACTTAAAAAAATGTTATTAACAACAAATATTAATTTGGAATGACATTTTAAAATTTGTAGAAAATTAATACCATGAATCCATAATAAAATAATAAAAGTTCTTTCTCGAAATAATAAAAATTCTCCTATGATCAGTTTTGGATGTTAAAATAAACAATATAAGAACAATCTATAATATTTATATATTTATGATGAAGTAAATTTTAACAATTTACTAACAGTTTATTAATGATTTTATTATTTTATAAATTATTATGCTTACAAAGTCACGTTGATGTCAGTTCAATAAATACCTAAAAGATAAAATGTATTAATTGTCAAGCTCATACCATCCCAGGGATATTTTATGCCAACCCTATTTCATTTTAAGATAAGGACGAATGATAACTCTTCATGTGTTAAGATAACTTGCAAAAACACTAATTACATTGACCTCAAAGGTGTATAAATTGACACCTCTTTTTACGAAAAGAGGATGTTGGGCAGATGAGAACTAGACAGATATTTGAGCTTCATTATTTCTCTCTGTAAGCAAAGTGTTTCTTCATCTTTGTATGTCTTACGGGCAATATCATATAAATAGTCAGAGAATAATAAAATAACAGTGGATATAGGATTTGCTTTAAGCATCCGAACCACTATAAAAACTTCTCTTGTCTATTTATTATTTATGTTTTCTGCAAACATATATAATCTCGACACTATATTCAAATCTCATGAATCTATCACGTATAATTTCTAAGACTCTTTTAATATTTTACATATACGAATTATTAGTGTCAAAATTAACCATTAATATAAACCTTTAAAGATTTTTATACTAATTATTTATATGATTAATCGAGATACATGTAAACTTAGTCGAATACCTTGTTTAAAAAAAGAGATATTGTTATTATATCATAACTCATAACATGCTTTAATAAAAAATTATGAAACAAGTTGGCGTCGCCTCTGTTGAGTATTGACCTCAAAAGCAGAACTTACGAAAATGACTCACAAAAGGTGCACCGTCACCGTCAAGTAACGGCAGAGTCGGTCTTATCTGGTGTAGGTTTTTTCTTCCAAAATTTCCCTATAATGAGACGGTGCCTTACGTCTTTGGTCCTTTCTCCCATTCACTCACTATTTTCTTTCTTCAATTTTCTCTGTTTCTTTTGACGGAACAGAAACATTATGGTTATTGATGATATAGTGGAGATGAGCATTATGATCGTCCATGGAGGTTCCTCTTCGTCTCGATTCCTCGATGCGTATCCCAAAAGGTACTCTTTGAAGATTCTTTCACATCTCTGAAGTTCTTCGATTTTGTTCATAATTTTACTTTCCTTTTTTATTTTTCAGCTGCGTTGGTAAAAATTGAAAAAACAAACAAAAAAAATTCCAAGTTTTTGATGGACTTGATGTTTTTGATTCAGTGTTTTCCACCTGTGTTTGGAGGATTTCGAGAGATTTTGGGTTTGGGTTTAGATATAGTTTTTCTATAGCGTCTTGTTTAAATCTCTTTCTCTCTCTCATTTGGTAGAGATTGAAGAGATTTTTTTTTAATTTTTTATTCTTTTTTGTTGGGTATTTGTTTGTATAAGTTGTTTCCTTTTATATATTTATTATTAGTTTTTTTTTTTCCCCTTTCCTTTTAAAGATCTTATCTTTATTTTTTTTTTTTTTTCTTCTAGTTGTAAGATATATTATTTATTGTATTTTGATTTTGTGTTGTGGGTGTGTGGGGAATGTTATTTGATTGAGGAATAATCTAGGGTTTTGATGGAAGGGAGTTATTGTGGAGATTGATAGATAAATGATTATGATCAAGGTGTTTACAAGGTTGTTTTCTTGAATTTTTTCTTGGAAAATTATGGAAATATCATTCAAACTACCAGCAACAACGATACCCACGGAGGAAACAAGCTGAAGTATGGGAGATTCTCTTCTTACAGCCTTGTCAATGGAGAATCATCACCCATCTACCCTCTTATCAATGGATTCCAGCGCCTCCTCTCACGACGATTTGGATTTGGAGATGAATCGCCAAATCATTCTTCCCCGTCCACCAGATATCAATTTACCACTGTCAGCTGAGCGTAGCCCGCCTCCACAGCCGTGGAATTCAGAGACGTGTGATATTTTAGATGTGGGTCTCAGTTCTCAAGTTTATGAGCCTGAAACTTACCTTAATATCCCCAAGGTTGGACGAAAATGTGCCAAGCGAGTTGATAGTATTTGGGGTGCTTGGTTTTTCTTCAGTTTCTATTTTAAGCCTGCGTTGAATGAGAAATCAAAGGCCAAGATTACGAGGGACAGCAATGGTGTTTCGGGGTTTGATAAATCTGATCTCAAGCTTGATGTTTTTATGGTTCAACATGACATGGAGAACATGTACATGTGGGTTTTTAAGGAGAGACCTGAGAATGCATTGGGCAAGATGCAACTGAGGAGTTACATGAATGGACATTCTCGCCAAGGTGAGCGCCCGTTTCCGTTTAGTGTGGATAAGGGATTTGTTCGATCGCACAGGATGCAACGGAAGCATTATAGGGGACTGTCAAACCCTCAGTGTGTGCATGGAATTGAGGTTGTTTCATCACCCAATCTTATGGGTCTCGATGAGGAGGAGCGAAAGAGGTGGATGGAACTCACAGGAAGGGATCTGAATTTTACGATTCCACCTGAAGCTAGTGATTTTGGCTCGTGGAGAAATCTCCCGAACACAGATTTTGAGCTTGAGAGGCCTCCTCCCATAAAGAGTGCCTCAAACTCCCACTCAAAGAAGCTGCTAAATGGTTCTGGGCTCAATTTGTCAACTCAGCCATCCAGCCATAGCAATGGTGATGGGATGGACCTATCACCCGTCAGCAGCAAAAGGAGGAAGGACTTTTTCCCGCATGGGAATGATGATGATTGTTATTTGGCCGTTAATCCACCTGCTGATCGTGTTTCTGAGATGGAAATTCACCCTAATGAGCCACAGTGGTTGAATGACTTCAGTGGGGTGTTGAAAAATGTTTATGGCCCTGTTACTGCTGCCAAAACAATTTACGAAGATGAAAAAGGTTATTTAATTATTATCAGCTTGCCATTTGTGGATCTTCAGAGGGTGAAGGTTTCCTGGAGGAATACTTTGACTCGTGGGATTATAAAGGTGTCTTGTGTGAGCACATCACGTATGCCATTTATCAAAAGACATGATAGGACTTTCAAGCTTACAGATCCTGCATCTGAGCATTGCCCTCCCGGTGAGTTCATCAGAGAGATCCCACTTTCAACTCGAATCCCTGAAGATGCAAACATTGAAGCCTACTACGATGGACCGGGATCTCTGCTTGAGATTATGGTTCCAAAGCTCCGGGTAGGCCCAGAAGAACACGAGGTTCGTGTTTGCTTACGTCCTCACCTTGGAGGAAATGATCTTATGTTGACCTGAAAATATAGGGTTGAGAATTGTAAGGGTGGTTGCAATAGTTGGTGCTTCATTGATTTACTGACTTTTGTAACATACAGTGTAATCTATGAAACAAAAATGTGCGTCTTTACTTTAATCTCTTATTCAATTTTTTGTTCACTAATCGCTATGGTTCTTATTCCAGTGTTTTTGTTTAGCCCGTTGACTGTAATTACAATTGATTTTTGAAGTTGTATCAGTTATAGTCATCTATTTGTTTCTTGCATTCCTGGAAAACATTTATGGATGGTAGGCAGCGGCAGGCTCACGCAAAATCTTATCCTTGCCTGGATGGGTTTGAACTTTGCTTTGATTTTATGGTGTATAATTCATTTTCTTTAATCCATTATCAATTATCATCTTCATTCACAGTGGGGTGGGACAACGTTTACTTGGACTTTACTGTAGATTTGAAGAAAGAATATTCCCGAGGCAACTAGTAGCTCTTTTTACATTCAGTTTATGTCCAAATCACTCATCTATATCATTATAACCCAATTACATTCTGACACCTCAGAAAATTCAAAATTATTTCAACAAATCTGCAAGATATTACCTTTGGGAACAAGTCAAAGTTGTGAGTGGGAGTGCAGGTAGCTGAGTCGAGTAGTGTGTCAAAGTCAAGACTGGCGGTGGCGTCGAATTGTTTTTATGGAGGCACGTGGAGAGAAATGAGAATTTATATGTTGTTGAATAAGTTGCTTTTATAATAAGAGATGTATAAATATAAGTGTTACTAATTATCTTTTTTATTATTTTATTATTTTTATTATTATAAGATTGCGTGCCGGCATTGTGATAAGCAGAAATAGTTGAAAGAAAAGGTTGGGCGCTGGAGTAATACGGGGTTTGAATCCTCCAGCGCATTAAAGTCATGAAGCACGCCATCTATATCCAGCACTTTTCCTTTCATATCCTTATTTTCATTGCCTTTGGGTTTTGGGTTTTGGTGTTTCATTGGGGACCTATTTTGACAAATATAAGCTTTTGATTTGGACTGGGTATAAATAATAATGAGAAATTTATTCTCGAGATTTTATGATTTGCGCATTCTATTCTACAAATTTAAAACTGTATTGGTCTAGCATTTTCAAAATTAGTTTTGAAGATAGATGAATCTTTCTCTAAAATCTAGGATGGATGTATTATATTTGTTTTAGCCTTAAATACCCATTATTGTTTGGATCGAAAAAAGGACTCGATAGAGTACCTTTCTACTTCAACTCAATTGGGTTGATCTGGGTTATAAATTCAATGGGTTTGGATTTGGAGTAACCCCAATACCCATCTATCCATTAGTTTATATAAATTTTCAAAAATAATTAGTTAAAACATATAAATTAATTTAATATAAGTTATCTGAATAAAACTTTTTATTGATTTTTTTTTTTTTATTCTGTTACTGTTAACAAATGCACAAGCAAAAAAAAAATTAATAAAAAAGGATAACCCATTTCTCAAAGAAAACCCACCCAACCCAATTAAAAAATATTAGAGCCCTCAAAGTCTCAATATCATCAACTGAGAGGAGGTTGGAAAAATTTTTTACGTTAGAATTGAGCGAGAGTTAACGCACCCATCACATTAGTGTCATCCCTTCGTTGATAACCTGCAACCGAGATGCCCCCAGCTGGAATTGCAAAACAAGCAGCTGGGTTTCAGCGCCGTATGTCTTTGCAGTTTGCGGAATAACGCTAACCTTACTCGTTGAGAAATGAGTAGAGGAAGACAGGAAGTAAGTTAAGACTAACATTACTCTTTTTTCTGTTTAGCCTATTCTTTCGAGGAACATTCACATACCACTGTTAAGAATTAAAATCATTCTCGAGCAATCTACAGAAGGATAAAAACCTGGGAAACTTGTAAAGAGTTTTAATATTTCAAATTTCAAAAAGGCAGGGAGCTGCAATAAAATCTTGAGAATCCGGAAGAACGGACAACATTTTGCTGGGTTTAGAACAATCAAAACCCCACTAAAACATGAAATATAAGTTCAAACACCTAAATTGCTAAATCCAACAAACAAAAACGAATTGAAAAAACTTAGTCCACTTCCTCAATCTTGGGTCCAGCACTGCTACCACCAGCAGGAACATCCTCATCCATGCCACCACCCATGTCACCGCCAGCACCCTGGTACATCTTGGCAATGATGGGGTTGCAGATGCTCTCCAATTCCTTCATCTTATCTTCAAACTCGTCGGCCTCAGCAAGCTGGTTAGCGTCCAACCATTGGATGGCTTGATCAATTGCATCTTCAATCTTCTTCTTATCAGCTGGCTGAAGCTTGGCACCAATCTTCTCATCTTTCACTGTGTTTCTCATGTTGTAGGAATAGTTTTCCAATGCATTCTTGGCTTCTACCTTCTTCTTGTGCTCCTCATCCTCTGACTTGTACTTCTCTGCCTCCTGAACCATCTTTTCAATCTCCTCCTTTGAGAGTCTTCCCTTGTCATTGGTAATGGTAATCTTGTTCTTTTGACCAGTGGTTTTATCCTCAGCGGATACATTCAAGATACCATTAGCATCAATGTCAAAGCACACTGTAATCTGGGGAACACCCCTTGGAGCAGGTGGGATACCAGACAGCTCAAATTTACCCAGCAAGTTGTTATCCCTGGTCCTTGTTCTCTCACCTTCATAGACTTGGATCAACACACCAGGTTGGTTATCCGAGTAAGTAGAGAAGACCTGTTCCTTCTTGGTGGGGATGGTTGTGTTCCTAGGAATCAAAACAGTCATGACACCACCAGCAGTTTCCAAACCAAGGGAGAGAGGAGTGACATCCAAGAGCAACAGATCCTGCACCTTCTCATTACCCTCACCACTCAATATAGCAGCTTGTACTGCAGCACCATAGGCAACAGCCTCATCAGGATTAATGCTCTTACAGAGCTCCTTTCCATTAAAGAAGTCTTGCAAAAGCTGTTGAACCTTTGGAATTCTGGTAGAACCACCAACAAGGACAACATCATGGACCGTGCTCTTGTCCATCTTGGCATCCCTCAAACACTTCTCAACTGGCTCCATACACTTTCTGAACAGATCCATGTTAAGTTCCTCAAATCTAGCACGGGTGATGGTGGAGTAGAAATCAATACCTTCATAAAGAGAGTCAATTTCAATGGTGGTCTGGGCAGTGGATGAAAGAGTCCTCTTAGCTCTCTCACATGAAGTTCTCAACCTCCTAAGAGCTCTGGGGTTGCCACTAATGTCTTTCTTGTTCTTTCTCTTGAACTCTTGAACAAAGTGATTCACCATTCTGTTGTCAAAATCTTCACCACCAAGATGAGTATCACCAGCTGTGGCCTTCACCTCAAAGATACCCTCTTCAATGGTCAGAAGAGAGACATCAAAAGTACCACCACCAAGATCAAAGATTAGGACATTCTTCTCGCCGACACTTGTTGCCTTCTTGTCAAGACCATAGGCAATGGCTGCTGCTGTGGGCTCGTTGATGATACGCATGACATTGAGACCAGCAATGACACCAGCATCCTTGGTGGCTTGACGCTGAGAATCATTAAAGTAAGCAGGGACAGTGACCACAGCATTATTGATAGTAGAACCAAGATATGCCTCAGCAATCTCACGCATCTTAATCAAGACCATGGAAGAGATTTCTTCTGCAGCAAATTGTTTCTCTTCACCCTTATAATTGACCATAATCATAGGCTTGTCACCAGGACCAGCAAAAACCTTGAATGGCCACAACNAGGAACATCCTCATCCATGCCACCACCCATGTCACCGCCAGCACCCTGGTACATCTTGGCAATGATGGGGTTGCAGATGCTCTCCAATTCCTTCATCTTGTCTTCAAACTCGTCAGCCTCAGCAAGCTGGTTAGCGTCCAACCATTGGATGGCTTGATCAATTGCATCTTCAATCTTCTTATTATCAGCTGGCTGAAGCTTGGCACCAATCTTCTCATCTTTCACTGTGTTTCTCATGTTGTAGGAATAGTTTTCCAATGCATTCTTGGCTTCTACCTTCTTCTTGTGCTCCTCATCCTCTGACTTGTACTTCTCTGCCTCCTGAACCATCTTTTCAATCTCCTCCTTTGAGAGTCTTCCCTTGTCATTGGTAATGGTAATCTTGTTCTTTTGACCAGTGGTTTTATCCTCAGCGGATACATTCAAGATACCATTAGCATCAATGTCAAAGCACACTGTAATCTGGGGAACACCCCTTGGAGCAGGTGGGATACCAGACAGCTCAAATTTACCCAGCAAGTTGTTATCCCTGGTCCTTGTTCTCTCACCTTCATAGACTTGGATCAACACACCAGGTTGGTTATCCGAGTAAGTAGAGAAGACCTGTTCCTTCTTGGTGGGGATGGTTGTGTTCCTAGGAATCAAAACAGTCATGACACCACCAGCAGTTTCCAAACCAAGGGAGAGAGGAGTGACATCCAAGAGCAACAGATCCTGCACCTTCTCATTACCCTCACCACTCAATATAGCAGCTTGTACTGCAGCACCATAGGCAACAGCCTCATCAGGATTAATGCTCTTACAGAGCTCCTTTCCATTAAAGAAGTCTTGCAAAAGCTGTTGAACCTTTGGAATTCTGGTAGAACCACCAACAAGGACAACATCATGGACCGTGCTCTTGTCCATCTTGGCATCCCTCAAACACTTCTCAACTGGCTCCATACACTTTCTGAACAGATCCATGTTAAGTTCCTCAAATCTAGCACGGGTGATGGTGGAGTAGAAATCAATACCTTCATAAAGAGAGTCAATTTCAATGGTGGTCTGGGCAGTGGATGAAAGAGTCCTCTTAGCTCTCTCACATGAAGTTCTCAACCTCCTAAGAGCTCTGGGGTTGCCACTAATGTCTTTCTTGTTCTTTCTCTTGAACTCTTGAACAAAGTGATTCACCATTCTGTTGTCAAAATCTTCACCACCAAGATGAGTATCACCAGCTGTGGCCTTCACCTCAAAGATACCCTCTTCAATGGTCAGAAGAGAGACATCAAAAGTACCACCACCAAGATCAAAGATTAGGACATTCTTCTCGCCGACACTTGTTGCCTTCTTGTCAAGACCATAGGCAATGGCTGCTGCTGTGGGCTCGTTGATGATACGCATGACATTGAGACCAGCAATGACACCAGCATCCTTGGTGGCTTGACGCTGAGAATCATTAAAGTAAGCAGGGACAGTGACCACAGCATTATTGATAGTAGAACCAAGATATGCCTCAGCAATCTCACGCATCTTAATCAAGACCATGGAAGAGATTTCTTCTGCAGCAAATTGTTTCTCTTCACCCTTATAATTGACCATAATCATAGGCTTGTCACCAGGACCAGCAAAAACCTTGAATGGCCACAACTTCATATCACTCTGAACAGACGCATCACTGAATCTACGACCAATCAACCTCTTTGCATCTGAAAAACAATCAGATGTTAATTCAACCATGCAAGAAAAAGAATCACCAATAAAATTTTTTCTTATATAATCAACCCAAACAATTCCAGCTCAGTGATAAAGTGAATCAAGCATAACTCATTAACAAACTGAGAATAAACAGATATATAGTTAAACAACTTGAAGCCTTGGTCACAGGTTCAAGTTACCAAATTTAGACTCGATAAATATTCACAACTTAATTGCATAATATTAACTTTAAGCATACGTGCAACTCAACAAAGTACCAAACCTTCACATTATCTATGTATAGGGCAAAACCAACGCAACCGCACCTATAATACTGTCATTTAATTTGCACCAAGCATAACTCATTAACAAACTGAGAATAAACATATATATAGTTACACAACTTGAAGCCTTAGTCACAGGTTCAAGTTACCAAATTTAGCCTCGATAAATATTCACAACTTAATTGCATAATACTAACTTTAAGCATACGTGCAACTCAACAAAGTACAAAACCTTCACATTATCTATGTATATGGCAAAACCAACGCAATCGCATCTATAATACTGTCATTTAATTTGCACCCAATAGATTGAATACAAATCTAGTTCGTTGTTTCTCAAGCTGGTACAACTCTCAAATATACTATTCCTTGGCTTGAAGGATTCAAAATATCAGATCTAGACGTAACTCGTAACTTTGATATGATATTGTACTCTACAACTCTAAATCTTGGTATCTAAAGTCAAGCAATATCTATAAATCACCGTTTCAGATCTAAACTACATAACATTGGATCTAAACTTAGCAAAAGAAAACAATGCAAGAAAGCCAAAAGGAAACAACGCCAAGAAGAGTTGATTACTTACCAAAGACAGTATTCACTGGGTTCATCGCAACTTGATTCTTAGCTGCATCACCGATCAAACGTTCGGTATCGGTGAACCCAACATAAGACGGCGTTGTTCTGTTTCCTTGATCATTAGCGATGATTTCAACACGGTCGTGTTGCCACACGCCGACGCACGAGTAAGTCGTCCCCAAGTCAATACCGATCGCTGGACCTTCTCCTTTACCAGCCATGTCTACGGCGATTAGATTTGTCGACGAAGAAGATTTGAAAAAAGTAAAAAAATCTAAAAACCTAAGTAACGAGAAACGACAGATAGAAACTAGGGTTTCAAAGTGGCGGAGAAATAGGGTAAGAGTTCGCTTATATAGAGTTCAGGTTAGGGTTTCGAGAATGTTCTAACCCTGGAGACTTGGAAACCGTCAGATCTTTCGAATGATATTGACGGCTCCAGATTGTTTACTTCCCTGAGGCGTTTATTTGTTTTCTGACAGTTGTTTTGGTCCAATTAATTTTTGCCATGTCAGATTAAAAAGTTGCTGGGACCAACCTTTTTGACTTAAGAATCATCGACGCCGTTAATTTTAAATTAATAGAATCTGGACCGTCTAGAAGATTAATCAATAAGGGAGGAGCGTGAGGTGCACATTGAAAGTATATTTGATTGAATACGTTCGGAAAGGAGGAGGACGTAACGCGTGTTCTGAATGGTTAGTGCCAGCCAAAGAAGATTCTAAAAGCGAAAGAGTTTCGGACTTTCGCTTCCTTTGGACCCCAGCTGACTGTAACATGTTGCACGCAGTAGAAGACACGGGACTAAACAACATATTCCCACCCAAGATTGAGCGAAATCCTAAGATAATACCTTGGTTTCATTTATTCCAAATACCTACCCTTAAATTAAAACAATCTCCTTTATTTTAACAGTGAAAGGGCAAATTGGTCTTTTCACCTTTTTGGTTTTTTTCCCTCTTTCCTTCCTATTTCTTCCCCAGTACGCCTCCTCCTCCCATTTTCTTGCTATTGGGTTTGGAATTGAGTGATTTGGCCGACTGTGTTGGTTTTGGGATGGGGTGGGTTTGGTCGACTGTGAGATTTGGAATGGGATAGTTTGGAATGTGTTGTGGTGGTGGTTTGGCTGGCTATGGTGGTGTCGTGGTGGTTTGGAATGGGGTGGAGGGCAGTTTGGTAATAGCATCGGTCAGAACCCAACAGTTATAACTACGTTAATTTAAGGGTGGGTATTTGGAATAAATAAAACTAGAAGTATTAACTTAGATTTTAGCTTTTTTTGGGGGGGGGGGTGGGGGGTTGTTGGGTTGTTGGGGGAGAATGGAAGAATATGTTGTTTACTCAAGACACGGACGATTCACGTGCCACAAAACATGCTTTGCCTTTGCGTGATAATTGGTGAATGAAAATTCCAATTTATGTACTTATTCTTTTACAATGATGTAACCTTGAAAATAACCTAAAGTTGGTCACAATTTTCAACAGTTAAGTATAATTCATTTTTTTTTTTATAATTGTGATAATAATTCAGAAAAAAAAATTAAGGAGCTATAAAATAATATTTTAAAATTAGAGTAAGGTATTATGTTAGAAAAAAAAAAAATTAGACTTTCTTTTTAAAGTAGATATTATATTCTATTATTTGTCTTCAAAAAAATAAAATAAATAAATAAATAAATTCACCAGATGGTAAAAAAGCAAAGGGAGTTCTTCTGAGTTCTGATCCCCCTCTCCCCTCCCCCACTCTCACTAATAGGAATAACCATTGGGGCTTTCATCTGGTTGGCGGTTCTAGGGTTACGGAAGAATAGTTAAGATACGTACAAATTAGCTCGAACACCCTCGGTGATAAAAAAAAAAACCAAAGTTTTTTTGTAACGACACTCATCAAATATGTACTATAAATCTTCTTACGAGTATCATATTGATGGCCGTTGAGTTTAGTTAATAGACATTAGACAATGAGAATGATTTTGATGGTGATGTATCAAGAAAATATAATTGAACTCATTTGGTCTTTTTGATCAGTGATCACACTTTTAAAGGCAATATTCAGTTATCATAATGAGATCATAACAGATCTTACATCAAAAAGCTTTGCTTTAATAAGTTCTACTTTATTAGGTCATATTCGAAGAAGTCGTACTAAATAGATCTTAAATCCAATTACTCTTTGCTAATGGACCTCTTATTTGGGTTCCATTTGAGTGATCCTATAATCTTACCCGATTCGGCCTACTTTACAAAAGGCCCTGTGAATCTTTCTGAATCTGCTCTCCTATAATGGGTTATGGTTGTATTAGAATTAGACTCTGCACTGCTCCTAGTTAGAAATTCAAGATTACTGCTTTGATGTGTTTGGATTGTCTTAGAGATAGGAAAAAGGCAGCCATTTTGCTAATTCTGTCCCCCGAGTTCTCATCTTAAACTCCATGGTTATTAACAGATCACGATTAAATGGCTTCTACAAATTCCAATACCTCAAGCTTCAATGTCCTGTGTAGCTCTTTATATAATGAACTGTTGCTACTGGAAGCATCAGTATCCTCCTATCAGTTTATGTTTTCTTGAAATTAAGGAAAAAAGAAAACATCGATGATCAAATTGACCTTAAATAAGCCGCTGGAAAAGACGATAGATTGAGTTTGTTTTTCCCATAGATTACAGTATTTAAGTCTAGAAGAAGAGCGATCGGACTAGTAATATTTTTTTTTTTTTTTATATATATATAAAGTATTGAAGGAACCCAAAAGCCCGATTGGATACCAGCTTTGTGTAAATTATTTGCAGCATCTTCTCATAACGTGTGCCACTCACTGCAAGACTGGATAGAAATGATTGTTCAATGTATGCAACCCTAGGGATTAGTATGGTGGTCAAGAAGTTTACTCCCTTCATTGATTATTTGGGTTCAAATCACCTTGAAACCATTTACCATATTTGTGACTTTCTGAGAATTAATTGTGGTGCACGTAAGTTGGTCCGGACACCTTAGACCTCGGTTATCAAAAAAAAAAAAAAAAAAAAATACAGATATGGCATCAAATCTCAATAACATGAGTGCTTGATGTTTATAACTCTTCATAAGATTGGATTTTTGGAGCTAAAATAAAATAATGACAAATATCTAACCTACCACTAATTTGCACACACTTGTGATCCAAATCTAACCAATTTGCAAAAACAAACAACACAAAAATATGCCCTAAACTCAAGCTCAAATTCGGTCAAACACAAATGGAGGCAATGTCACACTTACTTGCAATTTTAGGTTAAGACAAGAATGAACACTTCAAGCATAAAGGAATTCTCCACCAACTTGAATCGATTCACCACTAAATCTCCTTGCCAAGACTTGGATAAAGAAATCTCAATAAGAACACAAAGTTCTCTCAATGATTAAACCAAGTTTTTGATATTTCATGAACTAACTTTACAAGGAGAAATAGTTGCCTTTATATAGGCAATTACAAGGTTAAAAGAGTAATTAACAAATACAATACAAGAAAATAAAAATTAATAAATATTACACAAAAATCACAGGCTTGCATTCAAAATTAAGGCCATACACATTTAATGCAAAAAGGGACATGATTCCCTAATCTAGGGTTCATGTCTTTAACCACCCTATTAGTTGAAAAAACTCACTTTATTAGCCCAAAACTTGATCAATGATCCTAATCAAGTCTACTAATAAGGGTGTAAGAGATTGGGCCTTGAAGATCTTGCAAATGGATCCAATAAGGGTTCAAGTGGACTTTCCCCTTTGGAATGAGAATTGGGCCGAATGGGTTCACTTCAACACTTGGGCTTCTCTCTTAGTGGACTTGAGCTTCCTTTGTTGGGCTTGGACTTGGAAGGGTTTGGGCCGAAGTGCTTGGGCTCTCTCTCTCCCCTTGGAACTTGCTTGGGCCGAATCTCCTTCAATGCTTTCCACATTCCACAATCCAAGTGTTTTAGGACTTGGAATGAAACTCTTTGATTTAACTGAATTAGCAAGTGTTTTAGGACTTATAATTCCTTGTCCACTCATGTTTACAAGTGTTTTAGGACTTGTAAACGTATCAACTTGCCAGAATTTGTTCTGAGTTCTTTGCCATGGCTACGCGTCACAAGGTATGTCCACAGATGATAGATTTTAGCCTGTGAAAATCTATGCACTTTTTGAGCACAACTTCACCCTGAATATGAATCTTATCTTGCCCTTTTCATTATTATTGATTTTGTCATCGGTGCTATGGCCATTATGTCCAAGTTTTTTTTATGCATTTTAGGTGCAAAATCAGAATCGGAATCATTTGGAAGAACAGGTTTTAGGAACATGCTAAGCTAGTGGAATTCAATCTAAAGTTGAGCTCTTCTTGCTTGTTCGAAAAAAGACTAACTTTAGTTTATGAAATTGGGTCCCAATCATATTAATTTCCAGGAACTTTAGAATTAGATCCAGGACTCTCACTACTCGTCACGATCAGATTTTTTTGAAATGGGACTAATTAAGAGGGTTAATCTTTGTATTACCTCTAACAATGAATTAATTTTGGGGGTTAGTGAAGAATTCGTTTCTCTGTATTCCTCTAAAGCTAAAACATATCTCTAAAGCTAAAGCTATGATGATTTACATATATTCTACCCAAAATGGATTTTAAGTTAGCTATCTCCATTGGAATAGCGCCAGAAAGGTTGTTGGTGTAGAGGTTTAAAAGTTTTAAGTTGCTCAAATTTCCAATAACAGAAATCAAAATTATAAGATATTGTTGATACTGTGATTTTCACTAACGAGAAATACATAAGATCTGTGATGGAATCTACATAAGAGTTTATATAAAACTTGTGATATCGATGCTAGATTGATGGAAGAATAGGAAATTAAACAATAGCATAAGGAAAAGAATTTTAAAGTGGTTTGGATGTTAAGTGAAAATCCTATGTACATTGTTCTTATATTGTTTTTTGTGTTTTTTATTGCGCATAAGTATGACTTACAAAATATGAATAAAAAATCATATCCCTAATTTGAGTGAAAAATATGCTTATATACGATTATATTGACAAACTCATAAATAAAGTTAACTTGAAAAAAAAGATACGTGATGTGAATCCATGCTTCAGAAATTTCCCGCACAACAAATATATTGATGTATATGGATTATGGAAAAGTGAGAAACAAAATTATGAAAGACTTGAGAAATGAAAAGAAGTTCACACTTTTCCATTTATAGCACATCAACTAAATATTACTTCTTCGTTGTATTTAAAAAGAAAAGGGCCAAAAGGAAATCCATTTTCTTGCTTTCTGACTTTTGGACTTCTTCAATAAAAAAAGAGCATAATCTCTCGTGTGCTGGACAGCCAGAGCCTAGAGTGCACTCATCATTAATTTTTAATTTTTTATTAATTTTTAATTTTTTATTAATTTTTAATTTTTTGGATTAGAAAGTAATTATAAGAGAAGGAAAGAATTTACAAGAGACCATATAAAAAAAGGCCAACATACCATAGAACAAGCTCTATGTTAGGTTTAAAAGAATCAAATAATTATTAAGGGGGTGTTTATCTAAGCTTATAAACTCTAAAATTAAGCTGACTTGTTTGTTTATAACTTTTTTTGAGCTTATAAGCCAAAAAAAAAAAAAATAAGTTTGGGGGGGACATACTTTTTTTTTTTTTTTTGCTTATAAGCTAGTTTGACAAAGTATATTATCACATTATCCTTGTTTAATTTTAAAATTCTATAGTACACCCTTGTTTAATATAGTACCCTTTTTAGTTATTTTATAATAAAATGTACTTATAAGCCATATTTTACCAAACACGTCAACTACTTATCAATCACTTATAAGTACTTTAACCAAACACGTAATTGCTTAAAATTTCAAATACTTGTTAGGGCAAAAAATCTTCCTTGGCCCAAATAGGGAAATGGGCCTAACAATGTGGAGGAGACCAGGCCCAATCTTGATGTGATCCAATCCGGATTAAACCCATTGATACGAGATATAGCCGGCCCAAACCATATGGGCTCGAGCTTCCCAATCCAAGTTCACTTTCTGGACCTATGAGCGAGTTCAGAGCCCACGGCACCCACAGATCACCTTCCTATTCGGGATCAATCTCCTATTTGAGGTTAGTTTCCTGTTCGGATCACTTTCCTACTCGAACACAGGTAAGACAGCTCACCACCGCCCTAATTCCTCTAGGGTACGCATTAGACTCACACTAGGACTCTTACTCCCACCAGGATTGGGAGACCAAACAGTCACCACATAAGCAGAGGCCAACCCTCTCACAAGGGACATTACATTACGCATTCACACCTGAAGCTCTTACTTGAGAGCTTCACATCACTGCCGTAGTTACAGTCCCCGACTAGACTTCTGTAACCTTTCTACTCCCTAGCCCTTACTATACTAGTCTCTTTCAGCCTTGCTGACTTGAGCGTCGGAGTACCTACGGCCAACACCACCCCGGTGTTTCCCGTTTGCTTCACGCATTTGTTTTTCTACGTGTGCAGGTGTAACGGATCGCTAGTGGCCTCAACCTCATGGGATCAGACCCCCCTTCTGTACAGATAGATTTTTATGTCTACAGTTTGGCACCCACCGTGGGGCTTCTAGCAATCATTCAGCTCGATGAACCTTGCTACGTAGAGGAATTTTCCATGGCTGACCCTTCGGACAGCGCTAACTCCGGCCTCGAGGCTAGACTGAAGGCTCTGACCGCTCTCATGCAACAAAATTCAGACAAGATGGCCATACTGGAAGCCAAGAACAATGCACTTCGGAGCGAAAACGCATCCATCAGGGTCGAAAACCAGTCTCTTAAAGAGAAAGTGAGTCAGTTCTATGATCCGGAGCTTCTACCTTGCTAGGTACCTCCCAATCGATTCCGCGCCCCAGTTCCATCCATGCAACCTCTCCAAACCCTAGAGCACAGACCCTCGGCCTCCGGTAAAAGGCCACGTCTATTAAGTTCATCAGTGGTCGACGACTCGATCCTGACTCATGGAGGAAAGGATCTGCCAACAGAACCCCATTCATCTAATCCACCCCAGTCTCGAGATCAAGATGCCCAAGAGACAGAGAGCCCACACCTGCAAGACTAACTCATTCTTACCATCTAGCCTTACCTCCAATTAACCATCCCCGCACATACACCATTCGGCTCGGCTCACCCTCACGGGTTGAACGGCCAACCCAATCAAACTATAGCACTTGAGCCCACCCATCCTGACGGACCGAACGAATATTAAACAACCCCTCTGACCATTAATGTTGGGTGAAACACTAGATCAGTTATCATAAGAGTCATCCGACCAGAGGGAATGAACGGAGATCCGGGCTACCAGGGTGTGCACGAAGGAATAGTCCACTAGACTACACCACGCAGGATGACCCAACAGAATATGCCAAGGACGAATGCAATGGTTGACCCAGTCAAACGGGATGACCTAGTGGCATCCCCCTCTCTTATGGAACAAGTACTAGCCAAGAGGCTGACTGATATAGAGGCAGTGATGAGGCGCATCCTAGGAATACCGATCCCGACCAAGAAGAGCAGGCCTCACTGTTACGCGGATTCACCCTTTGTGGACGAGATCGCCCTAGCCGACATGCCCTAGAAGTTTACTATTCCCAGCATGAAACCCTACGATGGCACAACCGACCCAGATGATCACATAGCCTTGTACAAGCAATGGATGTTCACTGTCTCAATACCCCGAGCGCTGAGGGAAGCCTGCATGTGCAAGAGTTTTGGTTTAAGCTTATTCGGTCCAGCACTCCAGTGGTACACAAATCTCCCGAATGGTTCCATCGACTCATTCACTCAACTCACCGACACCTTTGTGGAGCAGTTTGCTAGCAACAAGAAACTCGAGAAGCTATCGACCGATCTATACAGAGTATACCAGAGGAGGGGAGAGCCACTGAGAGAGTATGTCAGCAGATTCAACAAAGAGAAGATTTCCATCCCTTCCTGTAACCTTGAGACAGCCGTAGGCGCCTTAAAAAATGGTCTCCTCCCGGATGGTGAACTATACAAAGAACTGACGAAGCTAGGTTGCACCACGATGGAAGACGCCTTGGCCAGAGCAACGATTCAAATAAGGTGGGAGGAAGATGAGATGAATCAGGCAATTCACGCCAGGTATGATTGAATGCAGAACGACAGGAGGCCAGAGCTCAGATCGATTGTAGGCCCTATAAGGTCACTAAAGAAGCAGGGAAGGGTGCCTACCTGCTTCAAACTCCCAAAGGCAAAGACATCAACAATAGTTGGAACGCAATCCATCCCACATGCTCCTACTTTTAGGTGAAATCAATCTAAATATTTGTTGTCTTTTCATTTTTTATTTAAAAAGGATGAGTGGGCCCATCCACTACCTTCATAGACAGTCAATCTCACGACCTGAACTCAATGAAGCATTATTCAGCAACTGACACCTTCAAATCAACCCTGCCCGATTCATGAGCTTTCACACTTCGAATCGGCCTTACTCGATCCACGAATTTGCATCTTCGGATCGACCTTGCTCGATCCATGTAATTACACCTTTGGATCGGCCTTACTAGATCCATGGATTTGCATTTTCAAATCGACCCTACTCGATCCACGTAATTACACTTTCGGATCTACCCTGCTCGATCCACAGATTTACATCTTTAGATCGACCCTGCTCGATCAAATGTTTATTACACTTTCGGATCGACCTTGCTCGATCCATGGATTTGCATCTTCAGATCGACCCTGCTCAATCCACGTAATTACACCATTGGATCGACCCTTTTCGATCCACGAATTTGCATCTTCAAATCGACCCTGCTCGATCCATGGATTTGTATCTTTAGATCTCTACTCCACCCGACCGACCGACCGACCGACTCAACTCCACCATCCTTACTCCCCAGGAACCAAGTATTGGATCTTCACTCTACCTGACTGACCGACTCAACTACACCATCCTCACTCCCCAGAAACCAAGTATTGGATCTCCACTCTACCCGACCGACCGACCGACTCAACTCCACCATCCTCACTCCCCAAGAACCAAGTATTGGATGTCCACTCTACCCGACCGACCGACTCAACTCCACCATCCTCACTCCCCAAGAACCAAGTATTGGATGTCCACTCTACCCGACCGACCAACTCAACTCCACCATCCTCACTCCCCAGGAACCAAGTATTGGATCACCACTCTTCTTATACCACCGATCGACCCGGTCTTTTCAAACTTTGACTATCACCACTCACCCCACCCCATGCCACCGATCAACACACAAACTTAACATGTCTAAAGATTCAATCACCCTTCCTACCTGACCGAGCCAGCACATTGCAACATGCCGGCTCCTGCAACGAAGCCAACACTCCCATGCTTCACATCCAGGAGATTCTCCCAATCAGGACGACTGGCTAGGAGCAGTCTAGCACATGTTCACCCTCGAGGCGATCAAGCCAAGGGGCTTCGCCTATTCGGTCTTCCATAGCAGACAAGTAGGCACCCATGGGTCAAGTTTACGCAATTTATTTGGCCTTTTGGCATCCAGCAAAGAGCGCCGTGGAATCACAAGTGCAAGTCATATGGTCCAACAAGCCAACCGAGTTAATTTCATCCCACTCGATCACCCGAGTACCCCAACAGAACGTACCTTTAATTTAACATCGTCTCCAACTCATTCGATCCAGCATACCGAGCGGATACCCCTGCCATGGGATGCTTACTCATTTCCCCAGCCAACAGGACACACCGAACGAGCACATGAGCTTCAGAAGTCTCGTTGTCTCAGTCCCTTCGGCCCTTCACACCGATCGAGCACACCCTCTTGGGATGATGGCATACTCCGGATCGGTAATGGATACCGAATAACCCTCGACTACCAATCACCTATATTAAACTGTTCAGTTACAGCGACAATCGGTGGTCCAGGAAGGGAGATCAAGCGCGCCTCAACCGCTTCCTACTCTCTGACTTAAGAAATTCTTAACTCAGAGAGTGGGGGGCAAACTGTTAGGGCCAAAAATCGTCCTTGGCCCAAATAAGAAAACGGTTCTGACAATAAGGAGGAGACCAGGCCCAATCTCGATGTGATCCAATCCGGATTAAACCCATTGATACGAGATACAATCGGCCCAAAACATCTGGGCGTGAGCTTCCCAATCCCAGTTCACTTCCTAGACCTATGAGCGAGTTCAGAGCCCACGACACCCACAGATCACCTTCCTATTCAGGATCAATCTCCTATTCGAGGTTACTTTCCTGTTCTGATCACTTTCCTACTCGAACACTGGTAAGACAGCTCACCACCGCCCTAATTCCTTTAGAGTTCACATCAGAGTCACACTAGGACTCCTACTCCCACCAGGATTGGGAGACCAGACAGTCACTATATAAGCAGAGGACAGCCCTCTCACAAGGGAGATTACATTACACATTCACACCCGAAGCTCTTACTTGAGAGCTTCACATAATTGCCGTAGTCATAGTCCCCAACTAAACTTTCGGTAACCTCTTTACTCTCTAACCCTTACTATACTAGCCTTTTTCAGCCTTGCTGACTTGAGCATCGGAGTGCCTATGGTCAACACCACCCCGGTGTTTCCCGTTCGCTTCACGCATTTGTTTTTCTACGTGAGTAGGTGCAACGGATCGCTGGTGGCCTCAACCTCACGGGATCAGACCCCCATTCCATACAGGTAGATCTTTACGTCTACAATACTTATAAGCTAAAATTAGCTTATAAGCAGTTGTTGCTTATAAGCTAATTTTCATAAGCTCAGATAAACACACCCTAAGCATACTAACAAAATACTAAACTAGGCATCTAAAGCATTTAAATTTGTTTATGGACTATGTTTTAACTCAATTGATGAAAATATTGATAATTTATTCCCCGAATGGCCTTTAATTCTGTGTTAAATGCTTTACTTAGATTATTGTGTTATTGATTAGCATACTATCCTTAACACCATGGGTTTAACCATTGACACGCATTAAGAAGCTTCAAAAAGCACTTGAAACAGTGATTTGGACGAGTTGCTTTCATGACTCAGATCAATAAGTACCATTTTGAAGGACTTTTTACCTATTAATTTATCAAAGATGAACTAGCTAAATAAACCTGAAAAAAAAAAGTGTTCGAATTCTAGGATTTACCGACTAAGTCTAATTGAACCAATTAACTCTAATTGAACAAATATAGCTATCAATGCAAAGAATCAATCAATAAAAACTAGGAACAAATAAAGAGAATCAGCAAAAACACAAGACACAACAATTATAGTGGTTCGGCTTTGCAGCCTACATCGACTTTCCAAGGCTCACAGTAGAGTATTCTCATTAATAATCAAAATGTACAGAATCATGAACAAATTAGAGAAGAAAACTTTACAAAAGGGAAAGAACACACCCAATTGGAAAACCCTAGGTTTTCTCCAATATGAGACCTGCCTTTCTTCTTCATCAATCGATGTTAAATACACATGCACCATTCCTTGATTAGCCTCCACCTATCTTCGATTTCTCCATAACCGTAAGATGAATAGCATTCTAGAAGATTCTTTTGGGATCATGAACTATCGAGGTAAAGAGAGAGAAAAGAGAAAACTGAGCATGAGAAGTGTGATAGTCGAAACACAATATGCATATGGGTTTATCCAAAATAACTTCGCACTACTTGTTTGACTCCTAACACCAAAGCTGACTTCCACCTTGGCAAATAAGAAGTCACGTCATCACAAAAAGGTTGAATCAATCTATCAATGGAGCTTAACTGCGCCTAAGTCTTGTCATTTGAGAAAGCCTTCACTAAAGCACTCCATAGATTGATCAATATGTGGTTTGAAAATGCTTCAGTTATAAGTAATTCCGTTTATAACATCTCTGTACTGTAAATAATGTGATACCTCTCTTGTATTTAAGATTTTTTCACACATCAACGGAGTTAATTTCAACATAGGGAATCCTCACTAGGGTTTTGCATGAGGCGTGTAGCTTAAGCTTCCGTTTTTCATAGTAAGTTGATTCCTCTCCCATTAACTCAAATTGAGGTCCAGGAATAAAGTTTGTTAGGTCTGATATTGAGCTAAAACAACCATCTTCATGAGTGCCATTTGAGATTTTGGTGCTTTTCTAATGTGAGGAGCACTTGTCTTCATCTCTTCAAGTATCCATCTTTTAGAACAACACCTCCACCAAGAGGCCTAAATACGATTTTGTTGTGGCTTCTATAAGCATTACATAATGCACCAAGTGACTAAAAATATATATATAGATATATAGTAGAGCAAATGACATATTCTCACCCAAGATTTAGCGAAATCCCCAGTTGATACCTCTAGTTGCATTTATTCCAAATTCCCACCCTTAAAGTAACGTCGTTTCCTTTATTTTAACAAATTCTCAACTTTTCACTGTAACGTGGCTCACGTTAGCACACTGAAGTACGTCGAAGCTTTCTTTGATAGAAGATTGACTCATGCTAGCAAAAAATGTCTCATGTTAGCTAGCAACGCCCAAGTAGACGGTTTTTGGCTTTTTCTGACTAATTCCGAAGTCCAAAGTCACTTCCGAGACCACCATTGGACTCCCCACAACTTCCTCTACAAAACTCATACCTTCACTTACCGACCTCACTCACCGTTTCCAACCACCTTCAACAATCGCTAATGGTGTTAGTTTAAGAGCGTGAATCTAGAATAAATGCAACCACAAGTATCAACTTAGGATTTCACTAAACCTCATGTGAGAATATGTCGTTTACTCTGTATAGCATTATAAAATGTCATTTGCTTTCATGAGTAAGACAACAGGATCATAAACATCGTGTTAATTGGCTCAGATAGGGAAAGGAAACTAGCTGAATGTCAATGTAATGGATACAAGTTGCATCGCTATATGACTCGAGTTGAGCATATATGAAGAAAATATTAATCTTATAATGCACAACTGCAATCAACTAATAAATCTGGCCAACACTACAACATTATGCATTTTTAGCCATAGCGTTCATTGTAGCTAAAAGTATGAATTTGTGTAGCTAAATGGTTTGGCTACAAATAAAATGTATTGTAGCTTATCATAGCTAGAAGTAGCGCAGCTAAAAGTTAACTATGTAACTTTTTGCTTACATAGCTAACAGTTTATATTTTTTGCTATAGATCATGTTAATATGTAACTAAAACTTAAATGTTTTTGCCATAACAATAATAAGTTTGTAGCAAAAACTTTGCCTTTATAGCCATAGCAAATAGATTGTATAGCTATGTTTGCATTTTAACTACACAAATATAAATTTATAACTAAAACTTGAAAATTTCCGCTACAAAAATAATATTCGTGGCAAATTTATTGACATTTTAGCTACGTGACCACTAAATTCGTAACTAAATAAAAAGATTATTTACCACATATATAGTGAATTGGTAGCTTAATATTAATTTATTTGCTACGAAGATATAGAAATCATATCTATATATGAAAAGATATTGTTATGGACATAATGTGTTAATAACTAAGTATTGAAAATTCGAAATTACTTGCCATGAATATTTTTAATTTGTACCTAAATATTATAATTATTTGCAATGGAACAAATAATTTATAATTTATTGCTTCAATTAAAATTAATTGTAACAAATATTGCTATAATTAATTTTTTTAATAATAATTACAAATTTATAGCAATATTTTTATATCAAATAGATAATACTACGTTTTAAGAAAAATTCTAATATAAAAAATAAAACATTAATAAAGTCATTTTCAACCAAATAATTGTCTACTCATAAAATCCTTCATCCTAGTAATTTAAAATGTTATCAACTAATTTTTTTTACAAAATATGAATGCTTCAATGTCATAGCAATCTTTCCAGCCCATTTAAGAATTTCCACCCACCTACAATATCAAATATGAAAAAAAAAAAAAATTTAATCATATAGACTAATGTAATCATTGCATATCACTTTATTATTAATGTAAAAGAAAAATGTATTTATGCAATTTTCAAAATAACTTGCAATTTCATCAAAAGGGAATTGGTTATTTGTTGAAGATTGTTGACCTTAAGTTCTAAGCATCATCATGAACTTCTCTTCCCATTGTCTATTCATCTTCTCCATTTGCCTTTTTATTTCTAATTTCTCATTTGCTTCCCTCTTTGCCTCTTCCATCCTTTCAATTGCTTCCTTCCTAGTTGTTTATACTTGTTTCATGCCAGCAAAACCAGCAAAGATACATATCATCATGAACTAGCCCAATGTTCCTTCATTGTACCAGCAAAACCAGACCTTTCACTTTGGTTTTCAAGATACATATGTTTCCTCCAATTATTGTCGAACACAGAAATGGAGAAAACTGTGAAGTTGTCGCTGGTCTAGATGACACGCATTTCAAACTCCCTTCGTCGTATCCAAAAGTTATACCTTCTTCTATCTTTTTCAATTTGCACAGTAGCATTTCTATCGCTTCTGCAATGTTCCCAAACCTCTGCCAAAACAAACAAACAAATAAATAAAATATTGAATCTTAACATGATTTTTTTTTCTTCAGAAGTAGTTGCATAAGAGGTTAATCAAGAATAGTGAGATTTATCAGAGCCTCATTGATACTGCTTGATTCGGCTGCAAGTCACAAGAAGTAAACTCATGCTTCTTAGTTCCATAATACCCCATAAAGCTTCGTGTTTATTTGCAAACTTAATCTTTCCACTATTCCAACTAAATTTTCAATACTCATTAAATAGGCATACTGCTCCTTCACAGTTAGGAAAAAGAAACTAATGCCTTGCCTTTACAATTTCCTAAAATCCAAACCTACAGTGAGATACTACATTACTTCAAGCCTAGTTTAGTTTCTTCATATAAAGCATGGATCCTTTGAAGTGTAGTGAAGACATCAAAATATTACTCACATATGCTTTAAGAAACCATCCAGTAGTTCTTCATCTACTTTCATTCTAATCTCATATTGAATGATAAATACTTGCTTATGGATTCAAATCATCTTGGTTAGATGTAAAAGGTTACAAAACACATCAGTTAACTTTTTTCTGTCTCACTGAGATCCTCTTTGGAGTAGATAAAAAGTGGTCAGTGTTATGAAGATCTCTTAACCTCCTCCTAAATCTGAATTATACTTTTCCGACAAATTACAGATAATAATTGATGTAAATGGAAGATTAAGGAAGGAAAAAATCTTATCAAACATGACACACATATGCCTCAATTCAAAAGCACTCAAATTTACCCAACCTCCACTAGTATTCTTATCCTTCCAGCAGCAACTACTCAAATCAGAAAACGAAAGAAAAGTGCTAGTAAAATGTAAAGAAATTAGGGGAAGAGAATGATAGTTTACATTGTAAAGTTCAATAAGAACATTGTCAAGAGACTCCTGAGAATCATAAGGGCAGAGATGTCGAAAACATTTGATCACTTCAATTGCCCCATCCGATCAATTCAACTATTTCATCACAACTGCCATGTCTTTTAGAACACTATCAACTCGGTCCCCAGCATTTATAGCAGCCCAGAACATTGAAACTTCCCTGCTTGGATCTTTGCCTACCAGCTACATTTAAAGAATTGCAAATAAGAAAGAGAATAAAAGAACAACATAAACACAAGAAGTCTTTTGCTGAAGAACTCTAGAGCAATTGATCTTACAAAATTATATAGCGGATACTCTTGAACATTTAGTCTATCGGTAATGATTTCACCTAAAATTTCTACCAAAAAACACATAGCTCCTTTTATTTGGAAAATATTCAGCTCAATAAATCATGCAACATATTTCATCCACTATAAAAACCTGTTCTCTATACAAGAAAAATTGCAGAAGCCATAAAACTTCATCATTCATTTATTTTTACTTTCTCTCAATTTTCCCTTAAATCAAAGAAAGAGTTAATTAATATGGGCAACCCTCCTATACAAAACCTACTTCTACATGAAATTCAAAGATTTTTCTATAATCAATAGGATACAGTGTTCTTGAAAAACAGTAATCACACAAAATTCCGTATTCTTTTAATATAACTCAAGAACCAAATTGTTCATCACAAAATTACTCAAATCACTGAGAGCAAGAATTATAACCAAAAAATCAGAAACTACTCGAAAACACAATAATCATAGAAATATAAAATAAGTCTCTCTAATTTGTTCTAGCACTAAGAAATTCAATACTCCTTCAGTCAATATATCATTCAACCAGTTCTACAGCCCCTTACTTTTCTATCAAAACCATATATTTCCACAGCCAAAAAAAAAAAAAAGTACATTATTAATTTTGACTTGTTAAAAGTGATCAAAATCCCACAATCTGCTGGTTCAATTATCGAAGGAATTTCATTCTCTTGAGTTCTTTCTAACACTAAAAAGATAAATAAACACCCAAAAAAATGTATTAAAGATTCAAACTAATAACTTCTAAATCATAACCATCAAAACTCTTCTCTTAGAGGCATTTCATCAAACATATAACAAGTACTCTGCAAACTTCACAAAATTAATGCAATTTAATCACCCAGCTTCCAATTTCCAAATATCTAGCAAAGTCAACATAAACCCACGAAGAATTCGTAACTAAGAAACAACTAAAGAGAGAGGGGAAAAAAAAGAAATTTTTAGATTTAGAAAGAAATGCATACCTATACAATCGACGAAATTGGGTTCTTTTCTGAGTTTCTTGTCTTTAAATAGAGATGGGTGAGAATTCGAATGTGAATCTAAGGTGCGGAAGCAGCTACTTGTGTAGGGTTTAACGAAAAGATGGATGTGAGGTTTATGACGACAAAGAGAAATTTAATTAGATTTTAAGTGGTGCATTTGTAATTTGAATTACAAATTTTGGTGTCAAGAAGCTCGATGAAATAAAACCTAATTTATGGTAATTTGGATCAAAGGATTAAAACCTACTTGAAAAGAAATAGAAAAACTGACCTTTGACGACTGAATCTTGTCTGGGAATTCTTCCGAAGGTTTTAGTCTTGCTCCTTGTTTTTACACCCTCATGGTAAATTAAAAGCTTTGCGGAAAAACCTTATAAAAAACCGCTAAAATTAAGGAGAGATAAAAAAGTTATTGTCAATTTTATATTTTGGGGGAAAGTTGAGAAGAAAATCTACTTCTAAGTAATCTATTATTAGGACTTCCCTTAGAGTAAATTTTTTCTCGTTTAATAGTACAACCACATTCTCAACCACATTTGTGATCATACTTTAATCTCCATCTGCAACCGTATTTAAAATTGGTTTTTCCAATGATTTCCAAAGTTCCTTCAAAAAACATTGCCTCCTTGCAATATATTTGGTTGCTCTTGTATCTACAAGAATATCCAGAGTATATTCCTCATATTCTAGAAAACATAGTTT
Organism: Pistacia vera; assembly: GCF_008641045.1. Classification (NCBI taxonomy): domain Eukaryota; kingdom Viridiplantae; phylum Streptophyta; class Magnoliopsida; order Sapindales; family Anacardiaceae; genus Pistacia; species Pistacia vera. Next base: position 450,480 of record NW_022196099.1, read on the forward strand.
AACATGAATGCAAGTGTCAATAGTTCCCCGAACTATTGTATAACAATTAGACCTGGCAAAACGGATGGGTGGGCTGGGTACGGGTCAGGTCATCACGAGTACGGGTCCAATACGGGTCCAAAATATTGGACCCGTACCCTACCCTATGCAGATACGGGTGGACCCATGGGTACCCGTTTTTTCTCTCTCTAGGTTTTAGTTTTTACAGTGTCACCCCTAATAGTTTTCAATTATGACAGTTACACCCCCAAAATTCCTTCAGTTTTAATTTTTTACATTTACACCCTCTAAATCGACTACTCGAAATTCAATTCAATTTAGGATATAAACAAATAGGAACCAAAATAAACAAATAACACATAAACAAACAATAACATATAATACAAAACTACAATTACCAACCAAAATAAACAAATATATAATCACTAATACACAATTACACATAAACAAACAAAATAAGTCAATAAACTATAAATACCAACTAAAATAAACAAATACATAATCCAATATTCAACAAAAAACATTCTTAGGGCAGCAAATATTCATCCCACAGTGGGGGTGGTAGAGTCTCTTGATTCCATAATCCCGAGATTAGTTAATGGCACATCAAGATCATCATCCGAATCATCATTCACTTCATTATCTACAAAACAATGATCAACTACAAATATTAATAAGTGTAAATAATAAAATATATGAAATATTATGTTAACATGTTACCTGTAAACTTATATCCATATAACCAAGTTCGAGTGCATATCAAAGATTCTGTATTTTTTGGTCGAAGTGAGCTTCGATATTTGTTGAGCACTTTACTGCCAATACTAAAAGCAGACTCTGAGGCAATGGATGTTATTGGTATTGCCATGATATCACGAGCCATCATGGCAAGTACTAGATAACGGTCACGATTGTTCTTCCAATGATCGAGGATATCCAAATTCTGATATTTAACGCTATCAAACCTCATCTCTTCCAAATAAAGATCTAATTCGGATTTCTTAGTGGAAATGAAAACACTCTCATAGTTGTCAAAATCCTGTATCATTTAAACAGTTAAGTGTCAAAAGTTAAAATTAAACAATAGACAATACTTTATTTATCATAAGAATATAAAAACTAAAAAGTATAGTGACTTATAGAAGAATGATCTACACGCCTACTAAAAGAAGAATCACTCGTAGGAGAAACAACTGAAGGTGAGGCAGGAACTTCTTTAGAACATTGAGCCTCGTAAGCTTGAAAAAGCTTTTGCAAGTTATTCTTAACAACCTCCAACTTCCGTGTGGTAGTAGTTAAATCATAAACTTTGTTCAAAAGCATAATCCACAAACTGAAACTTGAGACGTGGGTCAAGAATAGTTGCAATCGTCAACCAAAACTATAAGAATCCCAATATTTTGTAAATTTTTGGATCATTTGTTCCGCCATGCTCCTAACAACTTCATCCTCACTCATCCTCTCTTCAATTAAACGCAATTGAATTTTCCACACACATTTCAGGTACAAGTTTGCTGTAAGATATTTAGAACCCCAGAATAAAGTTGTAATATCATAAAATGGTTCCAAAAACTTGCATATCCTCACCCCCTATCCCATTCTTCATCTAATGAACAAAATTTATAACTGAGATCTATTGTTGATAAAGCCACAAACACAGGACAATATATTAACGCCGTTTCAAGCATTAAAAATGTCAAATTCCATCTAATGGAAACATCCAATCTCAACCCCATTGAGCTTTTCACTCCCATTTGTACAACAAGTTCTCCAAACTTGATTCTTCTAGCCTCAGTTGCTTTAATATATTTCACACTATCTCGAATCTTATTTGAAGCGACACTAGTAGCTTTTAACCTTCTTGAACAATAAGATTCAAGATATGTGCAGAACATCGCACATGGAAAAATTCACCTCTACATAACAAAGCATTCTGCACACAAAGCTGGTTCCTCAAGATATCCTCCATCCTATCATTACTACTTGCATTATCCATAGTAATTGAGAAAACCTTCTTTTCAATTCCCCACTCTTGCAAGAAATTCATAATATTATCTCCAAAACAACCCCTGAGTGTGGAGGAAGAATATGGCAAAAGTTCAGTATTTTACTTCGTAACTCCCAATCTTCATCTATATAATGAGTTGTCAAAGAAATATATCCCTCAGTGATACCAGAAGTCCAAACATCAGAAGTTAAGCATATTCTACTAGTAAGCCTCCTTAATTCAAGCTTAGTTTTTTTCTTTATCCTTTCGTATATTTTTAAGCAATCCGCCTTAGTGGTGTTCCTAGAATAATGCATAAGCTCCTTACACACATACGAAAAGACTCTCCTAGTTCCTTGATTCTCCACATATGAATATGGATAATTATGTTGAATAATTGATAAGGTCATATATTCACGATAAGTCTCTTGACTAATCTTTCTACTTTGCAATCTATGATTAGGATCAATCAATAATTGACCTACATCATGGTTGGCACGTTTTGGACAATTTCTCATATGATGCTTCAAATTTTTAGTCCCATGTGTGGCACTACCATATGCATAAGATTTATTGCATGCCTTACACCTAGCCCTCTCATTCTTATACTAATCAACATATGTCTCAAAATAATTCCAAACTTCTGATGTTTTACGTTTATTTCTAAAACTAGTTGTAGGAATACTAGAATTAGAAGGAGGTGGCATTACCCTAGAAGCATCGTCACTTGCTCTCACGTTAACCATATCCATATCTATAGTTTCAGAATCCGCCATGTCAATGCTTGAGACTACAAATATATATATATATATATATATAAATATATTAGGTCTCTCACACACACTCAAAGGATAATATAACAAAATAAAGAAACAAACATAAAGGACACTATAACCAGAATAAAATTATGAAACCCTTTCGGGGGCGTTTGGTTCGGGGAATGTTAGATTACTAGGAATATTGGATTACTAGAAAGGTAGATTACTTTGAAGACTACTGGGAATCTTTAGGAAAATGTGTTTGGTTAGTTGGTGGGTATGTTATATTAATATGTTTGGTTATGGGGAATAAATTGGTGGGTATGTTATTTAAATTACTAAATTGTCCCCCTTTTTAAATAGTAATATAATATTATTTTTATCGTTAATTTTTGAATAATTTTTTTAACCCCCAATATTTCAGATTTAGCTAAAACACCCCCGCTTATATAAAACTTTAATTTATGACAAAATCACCCCCACCTCTTGTCGCCACCGCAAACCACCGCTGAAAGTCTCTGAAAGTCCCCGTGAGTAGCTCACTGTGACCATGAGGCTCCGAGATGGCCGTTTCTGGCCATATCAGGCGAGATCTGGCCGTTAACATATTGTCGGCCAGATCTATTCAGGCCAGATCTATTCAGGCCAGATCTGGACTGATATGGCCATTTTCGGCCATCAAGATGGCCGAAAACTGCCATATCGAAGCCTTCTAGAGTCTCCCACCGAATCTCGTTCTTTTTTAGGGACTCCGGCGACTTTCCGGCTGCGGTCTGTAGTGGTTGGCCTGTTATTGGCTGTGGTGGCTAGGTGGCAGTGGTGGTGGTGGTGGTGGCTGGGTGACAGTGGTGATCTGTAAATTGTTTTAAATATAAGGTCATTATTGTCCAAAATTTTAATTAAACAAGGGTAAAATTGAAATAGGATATTAATATAAATTTCTTTTAAAATAGGGGCATTATTGTCCAAAATTTTTATTAATAAGAGATAAAATTATAACAAAAAAAGATAACTCTAGTAATCTTAAAATCTAAGAAAATAGATGTAATCAGATTACCTCCAATATTACCAATGGTAACCACTATTGGTATTTGAAGATTACCGGTGTCTTATATTACTTGACAACCAAACATGGTAATCAAGTAATATAAGATTACTTACCCGAATAATGTCAAATACCCCCTAACCAAATGCCCCCTTCAAGTTATGTGTGAAAAACAATGAATAAATAGTGAGATAAGTTATTTAGTTCAATGGTAGGTGACTTCACAACCACCATCAGTCACATTTCCTCTTCAATAATAAATAAATTAAAGTGAATAAGACATGGGGTTGACCTTAAATGATGAATTATTTTATGGTAGAGAGCAGTGATAATAATTCGAGCATGTGAGGTATGTTGTGTAAAATGAGAACCCTTTTTCATGTAAAGAAAGGATTGCATTAAAAATCAGCAGATCCATTTCAGTTAATTAGGACTGGTATAAAACTGGAAAATCCTTCAAGTTTTATCATAGATTATACATTAATATTTTCATTACTTGTATAAAGGATTTCAGTTAATTAGGACTGGTATAATCTGGTTTATTACATAGTCAAATAAGTAATCTATTAATCTGGTTTCTTGTTTGGGTTAAGATTAAACCAAGTCAATGGTTCATCTTTACCTCGCTCATATAGATCAATTACGCAAGAATCAATGCAATGATAATTAAATGGACCCACATATTCACATGAACAACATCTTAACCGTCAATCTTGAATATTTTAATGGAGGGAAGAGAGGAGAAGTGGTTGAAGTTGTTTACGAGGTTATTACTCTTTGTTTAGCATTAGGTGTGGCATAAGCCAACCACAAACACTTTACTACAAATATTTGTTATCTAGGCCGACCTACTAATAATTGTATTTAACGAAATTTCTATGTACTAAATCATATATTATTGGATAAATATGAGAAAATACAAAAATATTTCAATACATTAATAGATTCTAGAAAGAGAATCTTAAATTAAGTTTTCATATACTTTCAAATGAATCAAATACCACCACCAACAACTCCCTTAACATTTACTTGTTCCACCTTGATATACAAGGCTTAAGGTTAAGGGGGCATTCTAAATTTCCGTGTATTTGGTTGTTTTCATTTTAAGTAGTCAAACTTCTACAAGTCATACAAAGCAAGCACGAGGTAAAGCATCAAAGAAAAATTCAGCCATTAAAATGAATAGAACACAAATGAAGCCCTCTTTTCAAAGTCATATTTGAGTTACACTGAGCGAACTTTGTAAAGTGATGTTATTCTATGACAATGTGCGTCTGTCATTTCCATGCCCACTTATTTCCAATGCGATCCCTTAACTAGACATCAGCTTCCACAAACAAAACATAACAATCTTAATAATGCAGTCTCATTGGTTCATTGCTTATAACAACTAATTCTTCTAGCACTTCACCCTAGTAATACTACCTATACCTTATCAAAAATGCATTGGTTTCAAAATATGTATTAGTTTTATCTTTGATTTCTTTGCATAGACCTTGAAGACAGAAATTTCTTAAACTTTCCAAAATTAAGTTCAAGGGGAACGACGTAAAGCGGTAAAGGAAGTTTTACATAGCATCCTGAATTGCAACATATAATGACGAGTTTTCTTGAAAACACCACTCTTTGAAATGAATAATACAAATAAGTTCATTTAACTTGTGTCGGGAAATCAAATAATGACTAGGTAAAAGTCAACCCAAATATTTCCTAGTTACAGTAACATTTTACCAAGCATTCAGTCTTATACGCATATTAGACAATTAGTTCATTACAGCTACAGAGCTACTACCTGTGAAAATAACTTCATTTCAAAACCATATTTACAGGGATAGCCATTAGCCTATTACTCTAAAAACAGTGCCTGCAATTCACTAAGCACAATCCTTAACATTTACACCAATTACAGACAGTGGGACAGACAATATCAATACATGCAGTTACTTTTCAACCATTCTATTAAAATACCCGCCAATTACAAAGCTCTGAGTCTGAGTTTTTAATATATTCTTACTTTGCAGGTTTTTCTTTTGGCTGATTACAATTCGTGACGGAGATTTCACACCCTAAATATACAAATCTTGTGAAAGATATTCTACCCAACAACAGTACACCATGATCACAGAGGTCAATTAAGCATCAAACAAGCTGTAGCTTTTCTGGAACAAAGATGGATATAATGAAAACAAATCTTGAAACCAACTCACCGATCTGCGATTGCAATGGTGGGGAAAAGAGCCGCGAGTCTTGTGACGGAGAGAGACAGGAGATGACGAGCCGACGAGGATGATTGAGGGCGATCGGCGATGGTGGGATTGGGAATTGGATCACGGTTCATGGATGAGAGATTGAGAGTTGAGAGAATGAATGAGTCAGGTGAGGTTTACTGATGACTGATGAGTGAATAGAGTGATGAGAGATTGAGAGAATGAATGAGTTAGGTGAGGTCTACTGATGAGAGATTCAGAGGCGAGAGAGAAAGTTATTTACTTATTTTGACATTTTGTTTTAGAGTTAGGGACTTAGGGTTAGGGATTTCATATTTGCAAAAAATGGGTACCCGCGGGTTTACCTATATAACCTGTTAATAATACGAGTCGGACCAGGTACGGGTTGAAAAAAATGGGTCCAACATATTAAACCCATACCTTATGTTTTTTACCCGGGTATAGGCCGACCCGCGGGTCTGGGCCCGTTTTGCCAGGTCTAATAACAATTCATTTCATAACTAAGGGAAGTCCTAATAGTAGATTACTTAGAAGTAGATTTATTCTCGGAAATAGCTTTCTGCGAGGACAAGCGGAAGTTAGATCGTTTACTCAAGATAACGACCACATTATCGTTGGAGGTCATAAAATCCCTATTCTTGCTAAGCTTGAAGTTTCAAAAGTTAGGAACGGTTTTAGACCAGTGAAACTAAGGCAAGAAGTTGATCACATTGTTTTCCAAATTTTGGAAAAGGAAAAATGGTGGTTGAAAACTTTTGAAGTAGAAGAAGTGGATGAGACTTGTAATGTTTTCTTTCAGAGATTGTATCCTAGTTATCATACAAATCGGATCGCACGGGGTATATCGCAGGAGGTTGGTCCCTCTGGAGCATGCCATGAGGGCACGGATAAATTCACACATAAGGAGATAATCTTGAAGGTCGAAAATAAAAGCCAAAAGAATTCTTTAAGGATTGGGGAACTTGTAAAATCCTTTAAAGAGGAACTTTCTCCATGCTTTAATGATCAACCGTTAAAGTAATGGGAAAGGAACGGTATATATGCTTCGCTTAAATTAAGGAAGGATGATGATACGATAACTACCAAGTCATATCCTTATACTCCTGATGTAGAGAAAGAATTTAGCAAGCAAATATCGAAATTGCTGGAAAAGCAATTAATACGCATTAGTAAAAGCCCACACTCCTTGCCAGCATTCATGGTTATGTATAGAGCTAAGCGGGAAAAAGGAAAAGCGCGGATGGTTATCGATTATAGGCAATTAAATGATAAAACTATTGACGATGCCTATAAGATACCAAACAAATTAGCTTGTTTGAATAAGGCTAGATTTTGGAAAAAAAAATCTTCTCAAAATTGATCTAAAGTCAGGTTTCTGGCATATTAGAATGGAGGAGTCAAGCATTCCTTTGACGACTTTCACCTGTCCGAAAGGATTGTTTGAATGGATGGTTTTGCTTTCTGGGCTTAAGCAAGCACCATCAATATTCCAAAGGAAGATGGATAAGGTTTTTGGAGACTTATCTAACTTTTGTATAGTCTATATTGATGATGTTCTGGTTTTTAGTAAAACCAAAGAAGAGCATGTAAATCATCTTAGACTAGTAATCAAAAGGTTCCTTGATAATGGAATGATTCTATCTGAAAGAAAGGTAGAATGGTTTAAGAACAAGGTGTTCTTAGGCATTGAGATAAGTGAAGGAGGTATTCAACTTCAAGAACATATCTCGAAGAAATTGTTGGAATTTCTAGATGTGATTAAAGATAAGCACATGTTACAGCAATTTCTTGGATTAGCCAATTACATGTGCGAGTGTGTTCCTAATCTCGCTAATGTAATCAATGGCTTGACGCTTAAGCTTAGTGATAAAGTGACATGGGATTGGACACTTGAAGATACTAACTGTGTTAAGCGGACCAAAGTCTTGACAAAGCAATTAAAACTTTTAAAACTCTCAGAAGATGAGGATACGCTTATTATAGAAGGTGATGCGTGTCACTTGTACTGGGGAGGTATGCTTAAGGCTAAGGATACTGATAATATTGAACAAATTGTTCGATATGCGTCAGGAAAATTCTCTCCTGCTGAGATAAACTATCATGTTCATGAAAAGGAAGTTTTAGTAGCGAAAGAATGCATTGACCGATTTTGATTGTTTGTGATCAGTTAGGAATTTACTTTAAGGATAGATTCTAAATATTTAAAAACTTTTATGAAACTGTCTTTAAAGGATGACAAAGCTAGACTAATCAGATGGTTTGCAAATTTTATAATCAAATTTGAATATATTCTAGTAAATCTAACTTTGTTGCTGACTTTTTGTCCAAACATTTCTCTGAAGAACTACAGGATAATGGCGGATAAGAAGGAAACTGGAAATCACTTCTCATGCTCAAGTGTAGACAACGAGGACACTTGAGAAGGAATTGTCCCTTGAAGATAATTTCGGCTCCAAGGGTTACTGCTAAAAAGGAGAAAACTGCGGATAAGCAGGTAATCTCTACTCCTAAGCAGGTCACTGCAGCAAAACAGGTTAAAGAAGGAAAGAGTCAAGATTATGACTCTGATACTTCGGAAAGAAGAAACCTAAAACTTCAATGTTTGAAAGGTACTTCTACGAAGGAAATTACTTCTGAAAAAGAGGATACTCCTAAGAAGGAAAAACAAAAAACTCAGAAGAAAGCAATAGTTTGATGGTCTTGTAAACAGGAAGGACATGAACGAGCTTATTGTCCACTGCCAAAGACAAAAACTTCTAAGGATTCATCATCAGGCGCTACAAGCGTGGTGACTCCATACACTCCACAAAAAAAGCGGTTAATTGACGCGGATATCTATGAGAACTTTAGCTTTCCAGAAGGCTTAAGATTAACTTTAGTTTGTCAAACACTCTGGAAGGATTTGGAAACCCAAATTAGAATCGCATTGGCGACAGGACATGGGGAAGTGCAACTGCAGAGGTGTTTAGAGAAGCTAGCAAGAAGGTTAGCTTGGTTGGAAGCTGATAAACTGTTTTATGAGGACGAGGAGTTTGGAGGAACTGCTCTGCTTTATGAAGCAAGAATTCAAAAACTCGAGGTAATGAGAAAATGTCATTTGTTTGACATGGTAAATCTCGAACTCGAAAATTTGAATAATCTAATAGTAAAATTGGGAAAAACTGACTTGGCGGATTTGGTCCAAGGATTAGCAGTTTATCCTAATGGCGCTATGGAATTGTATATTCCATGGAAAATCTTTAGAAAGGGTTATTGCAAAAACCTTTTGGATAGAGGATGGATCGATACAATGGAAATTGAAGTACAAGAAGCGATGGTAGACCCAAATATGCCGAACGCAGTTAAGCAAATGTTCTGTGTCTTGAATCAAAAGGTCGACACTTTCACTTGCATGATTACTTCCTCATTGCAAGAGAGCTATAATGTTCAACCTGTACAGATATGGGAATTTCTTGTAGGAGAACCATGGTACCGAATTATGCTTGATAATGAGGTAAAAATGGGTTTATGGTTTCTGGCAGATTAGAATGGAGGAGTCAAGCATTCCTTTGACGGCTTTCACCAGTCCGAAAGGATTGTTTGAATAGATGGTTTTGCCTTTTGGGCTTAAGCAAGCACCATCAATATTCCAGAGGAAGATGGATAAGGTTTTTGGAGACTTATCTAACTTTTGTGTAGTCTATATTGATGATGTTCTGGTTTTTAGTAAAACCAAAGAAGAACGTGTAAATCATCTTAGACTTGTAATCAAAAGGCTCCTTGATAATGGAATGATTCTATCTGAAAGAAAGGTAGAATGGTTTAAGAACAAAGTGAAGTTCTTAGGCGTTGAGATAGGGTGAGATATTTAACTTCAAGAACATATCTAGAAGAAATTATTGGAATTTCCAGATGTGATGGAAGATAAGCATATGTTACAACAATTTCCTGGATTAGCCAATTACATGCGTGAGTATGTTCCTAATCTTGATAATGTAATCAATGGCTTGACGCTTAAGCTTAGTGATAAAGTGCCTTGGGATTGGAATAGCAACAATAGAGTTAAGCTAATTAAATAATAATAAGGTCCATCATAACTAAGCTTAAACAAATTATCTTATTATTTAGTCTTATAATTAGTTATGTATATAAATTATTTATTAAATTATTCACATTTAAAAGATAAATTACATAAATTATGATGAAGAAAATTAAATTCTGCATATTTAAGATAAATAATTTGAATTAGAAATGATGAATAAGATAAATAATTTTTACACAGTTGGGTTGTTACAGAAGCTAATCATAATTTAATGTGATTCACTAAGTTCAACTTTTATAAAAAGATTTATATTCTTATTATAAAGAATACGAAAAGATATTATGAATTAAATCACGAGTGGTTTAAATCAATTACAATTGATACCTTGAGAATGATTTATTAAACAATTTATTAGATCACAAGGAGACAAGAGCCACTTAAATCCTAAGCTCCCTAATAAATATATTTTCAAGGCTGAGATTTTTCATATGAGAAATTGTGGAAAGTTTCACAAGAAAATTTAGCTATTAGAGTACTACACTGTACACTGGACATGCACTTGTACAGACTACAGAATGCTTACGTTTAGACAGACAAAGCATATACAGTCATCAACCATAATTCATTTAGTGGATGGAAAAGCCTTTCATATTTTAATTTGATTGGAACCGACTCATAATTTAACTTGACAAAAAGTTTTAAATTCTGCTCAAATTGATGAGAGTTACTCTGGGCCAATCGGGGTTTTTCATATGTGTATATCTTCAAGACCCTTTTTGGTTATCCGAAATTCCAATTTAGTGAAAGAAAATTTAATGTTGGTGGTTAACAATATTGAATACCACACGTAACAGATAAAAAATCAGACTGATAACTGATTGATTTAATGTGGTGCCAAATTAAATGACATATACCAAGTGGAGTATCATTGAAGGGCTATGGTTTTTGCACTTCAATTGCCCTACACCCTCAGGCAGAGGGAGCTCAATCCACCATAGCTCCTGCTAAACATCCCATGACTTTGAGGTTCATATTGCTTGATTCTTAGCAGAACAGACCCCACAGATCAATTAAAACTTGTCCAAGTCCTTCTTCTTCTTCATAAATGATGATCAATCAACAATACCATCTCACAAAGATACCGTTCTTCATAAATGAACAACATGATGTCTATTTGTCATGTATTATATATATTGCATTATATCAGTCAAAAAACTGTTATTCCTAGCAGCTGAATAGTGAATATTCCAGAGATTTTAAAATGAACACTTTTGAGTTTAAGATCTGTTCCTGTGGGCATATAAGTGAAATCATAATTCTGTAAGTTGTAAATGCAAGAATAGAAGAATACATTTTATTAACAAGCTTTAATTTTCTTCTTCTTCTGTTTTGGACAATTGGCAAGTGCACCAGTTGTCGAGAAAGCATTTCGGAACTGATGCTATTCTCCGCCAACTAACACAAAATATGGTAGAAAAGTATAAAGATCACAGCGGTGACAGATACTATCTGTAATAATTCACTTACTGAAATCAAGATATATAGGAATATTTTTACAAGATATTAAGTCCAATATTGCATCAGAACGTGACGCTAGCAAGCTTCTCTTTGAGTATTGGTGGAATATTGGTGTAAAAATGGAGCTAAACTATTCGGCATCAAATTGCCATAAAACATTGGCTTATTTTAGCAAAGGTTGTAAATAACGTTATTTAACTATTAACTATCTAACTAATGTTTAAGTAAAGTATCTTCTTTATTCGCCATGGAAGATCACTAAAAACTTCTTTAATCAATTCTCTAGTTTTTTCATAGCACATCCTGAAACTTCATATTATAAAAGGGTTTGACAAAATCTGAAAGGGCTTCGGTCCCACAAATTATAAAAACTCTTATAATCGACAAAGCCATCACTAACTTGGACGATTCTCCATCTATATAAACTCCGTTGTTAAACTTGGATCTTTCAGTCTTCAATAATCTTCAACAGGGTTGTCCTTTAGGAGAGCCACGTACCTCTTCTCTCCTTCATAACCTGTTTCCTTCAATATCCAGACTCCAGTCATGCTTATAGTAAAATAAATCAAAATTTTCAACACAATACCACTTTTGCCTTTTATTACATACTAATGGCAACAACGTACCACGCTGAATCGGTATGGGGGGTGCGCTTGGGCTCGGCGCTAAGGACAATTCTAGCGTGCACCATCGTAGGCTGCTCGACGCTTTATGGCCCCGAACCTCTCAGGCGCGTATCGTCATTTCCAGCTTTTTCTTATGTGACAACAATATTGATTGTGTCGGATGCTACACTTGGTGACACTCTCAAAGGATGCTGGAATGCGTTGCTCGCCACCGTGCAAGTTATGATTCTTTCAATATTGTGCTTGCAGCTGATTGGACCTGGGAGGTTCAACAATGGCCTGGCGGCAGCAGTGGCGGCGGTTACTGCCTTCATGGTTGCGTTGCCGGAGTCCACTCATTTGATGGCGAAGCGGATTGCATTCGGGCAGATTGTGATTGTTTGTGTAGGTACAGTTATTCATGGGGCAGAAACTGGAGTTGTGATGCACCCTATTCATGTGGCATCGAGTACTGCTCTTGGAGCCTTTGCATCTGTTTTGGCGATGATGGTTCCTTATCCCAACCTAGCTTACTATGAGGTAAATCACCATGAATGATAGCTTTAATTCTTGAATTATTTAAATTTCTTTCAGATTCTTTTGGTTGAATTTCGTGCATAATATTGTTTGATTCTTAGTATGAGTAACCGACAATACTACATCACCAGACTAGCTATAGAATCTTTTAATGACTAAATAAGCCAAGAAAATTGGAAATGAAACTTGTTGCTACATTGAATTTGATGCTATATAGGTCTTTCGAGGCTGTTTTTTCATAATTTTTAATAAACTTGGATATGTTTGATGAGATTAGCATAATTATCGAGGCTCCATAATAGTTTTTGAAAAGTATTGGCTCTGTTTGATTCACTCTTCCAAATAGTATTTTACGTTTTCTCAATAAAGTTAAACAGTAAAATTGGCTTATTCTCAAAATATTATTCTATATTATTGAATCTCTTTTAAACCCCCCTAAATTTTTTAATTTAACTAAACACCCCCAAATTATTTTTGTTTAGAAATTGCAAAAACACCCCAGCAACCTACATTTACCAGATTCTGGCCACCACTGCTGGAAGCTGGCCGGAATTTAGTCTAATGGCGCACTACCAGCTAAATCTGGTGCGCCGATCTAGTCTTTTTCCGGCTAGATCTATGGCCAAAGATCTGACCGTCTGGCCATCAACGACCAGATCTTTGGCTATAGCCAATCACAAACGATGGTCGTATCTTTGGCTGTCGTTGACGACCAAATGCGGCTAGATCTAGCCGTCAATGGCTAGAAAAGGCCATATCGGCGCACAACAGGCAAAATCCACCAGGTCATGTGCCGATACGGCGACTTTGACCACTCTCTGGTAGTGGTGGCCGGCTATCTATATTTAATGGGTAGGTTGAGGGTGTTTTTGTTAACTTTTAATATTTTATTATAGGGGTGTTTAGTAAGTAAACAAACATAGAGGGTATTTTTGTTAATTTCCAAATCCTACATCGTAATACCCATCCAATTTAACTTTTTTCAAAATATTATTCTAAAAAGTATCAAAATAATGAACCAAACGGACCCTCTATTTTGCATGTTATATATATCTTACCTTTTTTTATAAAGTAAACGACTTTTTCCCACCCAAGGTTTGCCATAATGACACTTTCTCACAAAAAAAATTTTAAAATACTATTTTTCCATTTAAAGTTTATATTCCGTTAAAGACTCAAAATGCATATCACTTTCTTAGCCGTTCGGAGTCAAGGCAAGAAAGGTTTTGTAAAGTGGAGATTGGTGGATCGAATAGTAGTGAACGATTGAACATTCGTTGTCGGAATCAATTGAAAAAAAAAATGATATTTTGAAATTTTTTGGATGAGAAAGGTCATTAAGGCAAATCTTGAGTGGAAAAAAGTCGTTACTCTCTTTTTTTTTTTTTTTTTTTTTTTTTAATAAGAGAAAGTTTGTCGTACACGAGCGTAATATATACCATAAGTTGATGTAGATCGATTAGAAGTCATTATATTGCTAACCCTTATCAACGTGCTACCATATCACATTTCACACTGATGAGCATGAAAAGTAATGCATTCAAATTAACATTTGGTATATATACCAAACAGGCATCTTTTAATAGGTCACCTCTAAAATTGACTCTAGGAAAAATCTTTTCTCTTTATTGAACTATGCCAATCAAAAAACCTTTATCCAAATAGGTAAAATCTGAATAAAGTAATGTTACATGTACAAACAATTATTACAAAAATTTATGTACAAACTAATATGGTAGAAAATGAATAGAAAAGTGAGAACAAAAAATCAAACTCATCATATTAACTCTTTCATTCATTTTCTGTCACATCAATTAATAATGTGACAAGTAATATGACAAAAGTACTAGATTAGGTATTGATATGGACTAAGAATAAGAGGAGATAACATGTTTTTGAATAAATACCATGTTGAGTATATATATTTGGATCAATTGCATTTGTGCAAGTAAAATGCTACTATTCTTGAGCTTTAGGATTGTTGGAGGACACGAAGAATAAATCTGAATCGTAAACCCAGTATCTAATATTAATTCTTAAAAATGCCTTTAGCATCCACTTTCTGGCCCACTCCCAATATGCTTCCAATTTTTTCAATAGGATGTATTAAACCTGTAATTCTGATTCATTAAATGTTTTTATGAATGTCAATTTAAGTAACTTAAAAGTGTTATTGTGCAGATTAAGAAAACATGCAGATTATATGCTGAAAATGCCTCAGAGAGGTTGAATCTCTTGGTCAAGGCGTTCTGTGCAAACGATAACACAGCGGCATTCGACTTCATTTTAGAAGCCAAATCTCTCTTCATTGCAGGGGCCAAACTGCTTTTGAGTATCAAACAAAAACAGGTTAGTGGAAATGAACTCTCAATTTAAAGGCATTTCCTCTTCAAATTTACATGGTAAAATTAGCTAAAAGAATTATTTTCCTTGATTTTCACAGGATGCCATGTTGTGGGAGAGACCTCAATTCAGGTTCTTCAAACCCGACTGCTTAAGCCCAAGTGAAAAATTGCAAGAACTGGAAATATCAATTAGAGGAATGGAACTGTCCCTTAATTCTTGCCGTTCCTTGCCTGTTGGCATGATTGATGAAGAGCTAAGAGATGTTTTAGAAACTTCGAAAGCACGAGTTGGCCTTAAACTAGAACAAGCTAAATGTTATGCGTCCTTTGATGCAACAACAGTTCCAGAGATCAAGAATGAATGCACAGACAAATCCCTGTCGACACTCGCAACCATTTCCTCAACCGAAGATGCTCCAGCTTCCTTCTTCTTTTACTGTATGGAACTTCTTCAAGCTGGTTTTCCCATTTCTAGAAATTCTGAGTGCGTTGTCAAGGAAAAAAAGAAAACTAAAATGGAAGAATTGAGTAGTTCGCAGAGTCAAGGAAAAAGTATGAATTTACTCGAAAGGGGTCTGCTCATATTACCAAGTAGTGAAAGCTTCATTTTTGCTCTTAAGTGCTCGATTTCTCTTGGTCTTGCTGTGCTCTTCGGTTTGATTTATAACAGAGAGAATGGTTACTGGTCAGGACTGACGATTGCAATCAGTTTTGCAAGAAACCGTCAAGCAACATTTACAGTTGCGAATGCTCGAGCACAAGGGACAGCTATGGGGTCAGTCTACGGAATCTTGTGTTGCTTTATGTTCAAAAAATTTGAGAATTTGAGGTTCTTACTGCTGCTCCCATGGATCATTTTCACAAGTTTCTTAAGGCACAGCCGAATGTATGGTGAAGCTGGTAGTATTTCAGCTGTTATAGGAGCATTATTGATTTTGGGTAGAAAAAATTATGGCACCCCAACTGAGTTTGCAATTACTCGAATCACAGAAGCCACTATCGGATTGATCTGTTTCATCATGGTTGAGATCCTCTGTCAGCCCGCCAGGGCAGCAACTCTCGCGAGAATTCAACTTGCACAGAGCTTGGAGGCGCTTGAAGAAGGCATTAAGGACATAACTCTTTGTGCTGACCAAAAGAAGTCAACTAAGTCAAGAGCACTGGGAGACAAACAGAATAAACTGAAATCACATGCTCTGAAATTAGAGAACTTCATTGCAGAAGCCGAGAAGGAGCCTAACTTCTGGTTCTTGCCTTTTAATGCTACTTGCTACCGGAAGCTCTTGGGATCTTTATCAACGATGGCAGACCTCTTACTCTTCGTCGCTTACAAAATTGAATCGCTCTCTCAAGCATCGGAGAGGCATGGGGTTGCCTGGGAGGAGTTCCATGAACAAATAAACGAAGAACTGGAGCTTTTCAAGGAAAAAGTTGGGTATTCAATGAAATGCTTTGAGAAGGTGATCTCAATCAAGTCCCTCGCAGTACTTGAGAAAGAGCTACAAAAGAGAAACATATCTTACGACGTTGAGTTGGGAAGATTACCAAATGAGGATGTGCATAGGAGTGTGAGTCCTAATGAAGAAGATGTCCTGGAGATTTTAAGCTTCTTTCTTCAACTTTCGAATGAAGTTGCTAACAAAATCAACACTGACGAAGGAGATGAAAAGCTTAAGAGCCAAATAGTTGTTTGTCTGAATGGCCTTGGGTTCTGCATCAGTAGTCTGACGAGGGAAACGATAGAACTGGAGAAAGAACTCAAAGAACTGCTAAAATGGGAGAATCCGACTAGGAATATTAATTTGTATGAAATTTCCTGTAAGCTTAATGCTCTGTACAAAAAGTAATCTTGATACATTGTCTCCCAAGTGACATAGGTGAGATCAATGAGAACCATTATTTAACCTTAAAACAGATGAGGTCTAATTTATAAAAGCCTGAGTTAATTATTACCAGAATATTTTTCTCCACTCCTAGCCTAACTTACATTACCAGACTCTTCTATAGGGTGAATTGTGTTTTGTTCAAACACTCACAAGTCCAATGTCAAAAACTTTTTTCTAAACATTGGCATGTAGCAGTGTCTTCAGACATTCTCTCTCGATGGACTGCGCCAAACTTGTACTAGAATGTCTATGTTTAGGATGATACGTTTCCCAAAAATATTCCAAATTTCTCATCCGAAGTGATGTGGCGTCAATGTATCATACACCATATCAACTCTTCATTTATACATAAATGTTGTATAAGACAATACATCACTTAGGATAAAAAATTTAAGATATCATATGGGAAGTGTAATATTACTTGTTTGGGATTGTGGAGGTAGCCACCTACCCACATCAACGCACTAAAGCATACAGACACACCCATGTTTCGTCCAGCATAGCTGCTGCCTCAATAGAATTGTCCGTTTAAATACAATATGGCAAATACTAAGGAAATAGCCATGAGAAACAATATACTTAGAACAAAAATAAAGAGGTGAATATATATAATATGCCTACAAAATCCAAGCAATAAGATGCATTAAGCTCCAAGCTTGTTTATAATTACATCAAGTTATCTCTCTGTCAAACCACCCAGTCTTATAAAACTAAGATGTTTTTCATTGCAGCAAATGGAATCAGAATACCAAATTCCTCAGTTGCCTTCATATTTAGGGTCAGCCATCACGTAATGATACGCTATAACCAGTACAAAAATGAAGATGCCAAGAAAGTTGGCTATGAAGCCCAAGACCATGTCATCAATCATCTACAAAACACAAGCACAAATTGGTAATAGATTAGTACCAAGTTTCAAAGTACCAAAAATTAATCTATCTCTCTAAATAGAAATTCCAAGAGTAAATTACAAATAGTATTAAAACTATCAGTTCCAGCAATAACGTCATATTCAAGGTTTAAACAGACTTAAATCTACATTTGGTCACAAAGACGGGATGTTGATCAAAGCGACAATCAAAGTTCATAGTGACAAATACAATATATGAGATAACCTGTGCTGGGAAATAAATGAAACTAACAGATGGGAAGTTAAATTTCTTTCCTCTTTATGTGATCAAAAATAAAATATGTACCAACCAATTCAAACAATTGGCAATGTCAACAAATATTAAAGATAACAAGACAAGCCAAAATCAAACAACTACAAACGGGTCACAAAATTTACATAGAAACCCCAGAACACAAAAATCCATGAAAACTGAAAGTCTGTTATCAAAATCTCCACAATCAAATAATAATAAATTACATCTCTCTAATTTAATGTTAGAGACTCATCAATCAATAATTAAACATCAAGAGAGTAATACTCTAAATTCACAACACAATAGCATTATCAATAAAGTGGTATAGATCAAATGTGACATAAAGTTTTATGTCTCCAACAATAGACTCAGCAAATACCATTTTGAAGAATTTAACTAATAAATCAAGACTATCATAAGTGTAAAGCATGATACCAGGAATTACGATTTCATATTTGAGGCAAAGCAAAGTCAATTTGGCTATGCGATGTCAAGTTAAAATTAAAATTCTAAGCTCCAATTTGTTTTATCTCATTATTGTTTCTTTTAATAGTACTAGTTTAATGGTTGGATACTCATACACTAATTAGAATGACAACCAAATGAAGCTCCATCTTTATGATGAAACCCTCGTCTAAATAACTGAGTAATTTTCATAGTATATGAGAAAATGAGGACTATATCCTTAAAAAACATAACAATGTCCTACAGAAAAACCAAATAGGAAACTACAGCAATGAAATACATGGTTCATTTTAAAAGCAGCTTAAATGAGAAAAAATACAATTAAAAAAAAACCATAGATAACTCATAGAAGAAGTTACATGAATGCCGACCTTCTACCCTTTCCGAGGAGTTGATGACTATTCATAGTCACTACCTTGACACCAAAAAGAGGTTCGGAAAAAAGAAATGGAAGAACAAAAAATCAAAATTCATTGGACGATTGTATCATTAACTATTTCTTTATTTCAGTGAGTCTAACAGGAAGCATATGCTCTAGATCTGAATTCAAAGGTAAACGAAACGAAGTCAATTAACTCTAACACTACTCATATCGAAATCTAAATCAATTGAAATAGCAAATGACTCCGCGTAGAAAGGACACAAGCATTGTGATGAAACAGATTAAACAATTTAACATTATAGAGAATAGCAAGTGAAAGTTAAGGATCTTACTCTGATAGACTATGAGATCGAAGAAGATCACGAACCCTTTTTCTCAAAAAGGAGGCACTGTGTGATTAAACAAAGATTTAGGGTTTTATAGATGAGGAAATATGTTTTTGAAGGAAATTATTTGATGAGCGCAAGCAGACTGCAGATGCTACTAGAAAGTTGTCGTTTGAAAAGTGTATAAAACGACGCCGTTTGAAAAAGTTCAAAATGAAATGAGGCAGGCAGACCGCAGACGCTACTAGAACATGCCGTTTATCGTTAGCACAGTGGGCAAACGACACTGTTAGTCTGTTAGTGAAAGAAACGTACCGTTTAGGTTGAAATAAACAAAAATAATGTGGCTGCTGGGATTCGAGCCCAGGTCTCTACGGCCACAACGTAGAATTCTTACCACTAAACTACAGCCACAACGATGACAAGTTTTTCCTTGTATATTACTTGTTATATTAATATACAAATTTCTTGGATTTTCCTTTAACCCCTTAATAAATAGTTGAAAATAAATTAACCTATAATTTTTTAAAAGTATTGTATAACCCCTGAATTATGAGTTATCCCGTCAAAAAATTCTCTCATATGGAGGTATACAGCACTTTTCAAAAATCAAGGGTGCATTCATTTCCCTATCTTTCAAGGGGTTGAAATAATAACCTCAAATTTCTTAGTTTGATGTTTGTCACGAAGCTATGATCTTAGTACAATTATGATTTATCGAACTAATATAATATTTCTTCTACCCTATTAACTTTTTTTTAATCAAATGTGAAAGTTCATAAACTCTATACGCATATAATGATCAAATATAACAATTAAAAATGGAGAAGATAAATGCATGAATATTTTATTTATTGATTTTTTTATATCTTGTAGTTTCTTTTCAAATCAAAGTAATGATTACTCTTTGAATTTCAGAGATAACAGTTTTAAATATATATCACACGAAACAATGTTCAATATACTAACCTAAAGTATGTTCTTCGAAAAAAAAAAAAAAAAATTCTAACTCATAAAATTAATATACTCATTTCTCATAAATTTAGTCATATATAATGTTTGTTCAATAAAGCCCCGTAAATTTGTTAGTGATAAACATGCTCTTTTTAGTACCATTATCATTATTATTTTTTTTTTAATCACGAGGGGTGTTTGGGCTAGTTTGTACGTACCGTAACTAATCTTTCGAGACTTTAGAACTGTCGATCGGGTAAGAATCTTAGTAGCCACTACTATTAGTGTCTAGAAGGACTCGAACTCAAAAGTTTATGGAACCTCATTTTGTTCTTTTATCATCAGACCACCTAGTGGTAGTTCTTACCATTGAAATTAATTCACACTGTCTACTATCTCTATTGACAATATTAACCCCTATTGTCACAACAATAATTTAATTGTTTTTCACATCATTTTTGTCTTCGTTGTTTTTGTTTTTCACATCATTTTTGTCTTTGTTGTTTTTGTTATTTTACAATACAACTACCACGTTTGACAGTGCAAGCAAACTCCCATCTCAGTACTTTGTAATTTCAATATGTTAATTATCTCAAAACTAATATTTCAAGTAGATAAAACAGAAACTCTAAGATAGTGAATACAAAATGAATATTTCACTTAGATGCATAGTTTCAATTATATAATGCTCAATTATAATGGAAGTCATTTAGATAAAATCTTGCATAAATTTATCTTTATGTATTGAAGTATCTTTGAAGTTCTTTTTACAAAACTTTATTTGGACTTCTCAAGTATTCAATAATATTATTTCAATTTCAAGAATATCCTAAACCTGTCTACAGGCTACAGCCACCATTATTACTAAACTTTCAATCAAGGTTTTAAAATCCGACCCAAGGTGAAACCCGACAAAGTGGCTTGATCTTGGGTTGATCAGTTGAACCAGTTTGACAGGCAAGTCAAGCCAGTGAGTCAACATGTCAATAGGTTTGAAATTCAACAAAAACAGCCCTGAAAATTACACATAAGTTCCTAAAGGTTTGAAATCCTGTAAAAACACCCCAAATTACAATGTTGAGTTGTCGACGTCGTCAACCCAAACCAAATAGGGCCTGTTTTTGGCATCAACAACACACCCTATGACCACAAAAACTCTCCCCTCAACCTCCTAACCAAAACCCATCTCACCCACCCTCATTCGCCTTGCCAATCATCGGCAATAGCCCGCTATTGTCATTGATCATTTTTGTGATTTCTAGTCGTTTCTCTCACAAAAAAACACCCCCATTGCCACCTTTCAACTCACTCGCCCTTCCTCTTCAAAACCCCTAACATCTCAACCACCAATTGTTTGCCAATCGGCATCCTAATCTCTAGGGATTACCATGAACAGTAAAATTGGTAACCCGCCTCGATGAAGACCTCGGGTCCCGATTGAATCGGTTCAACTAGCCAGGACAGGCCGGGTTTAAAGACATTGCTTTCGATTCAATCATTTGTCATAGATCTACCTAATACACTGTTAAGTAATGCATCTTTTTCACCTTCTCTTACCATTGAAAAAACTACGGATGAGCGGTTCCGAGTATCCTACGATTTTTGGGGGATCGAAACTGGAACAGTCGGTCCCAGGAAAAGGAACCGGAACTGAGAGGTTTCGGTTCTTTGATTCTTGGACTGGAACTTGTAATGCAGGTTCCGGTTTCTAACCCGGGTACCTTGTAAACAATCAATTACCCCCTATTAGTTTAAAAAATGACAAGCACACCTTAGAATTTTACAAATATACCCCTGACAAATTAAGAAAACCTGCATTTAGTAGTTTTCAACTTTTCATTACTCATTCACTTGTATCCAATGTGACTCACATATCTTCTAATCTCTAGGTAACACTTGAATTCAATCAATTCATTACAATTATAATACATTTTTTTAATAGAGAAATAAATTATAATTACTAATAATTAAGTTATTTCGGAAAAAGTTTCATCACAATTAGTAGGTGGTTTTGATTTTTGTATTTTAATCGATTCACAACCAATGGCGGATCCAGGATTTTTGTTGAGGGGGGGCCTCCGCGACTTCATCATTGTTTGCTAAACAACTAGTAAAAACTTAAAAAAAATCATGAAACCTTAAGCAAAGAAAATAATACAATATCAAGAACTTGAGGAAAAAGAATGCAACAATACAATACTTTCCTATTTGAATAAATTCATGAGAAGCAAAAATTTGAGTAAATGTGTTAAGTAAACCTTGAGCAAAACCTTCTTTCAAATTTTTTTTTTTTTTTCCAAAGATTATAATATAAATTTTCATGACTTTGACCAGACCTAATTTAAGCTAAAGTCAACCAAAATTTAAATCAAATCAACATTGCCTTGACTTTTAATATGAATTAATAAAAAAAAATTTTTGAAATAAACATAAATAGTAACTCAAATTTCTTTATTTATTTTGAGTAGCAGGATAGTGACGTTTGAAATGTAGGAAAGTGGTGGGTAAAGGGTGAAGAATAACGTCTTTTAAAATATAGTTAAGATTTTAATTTGGGGAAACAAGTTAATTCTTAGACACAAAACACAAAATAAACTCACAAGATCCATGTCTTTTCCCCTCAAATTAGAATAAAAAACTTCAAAAAAAAAAAAAAAAAAAATGAACGATTCAACTCTAAAATAAACTAAATTGAAATGAGCAATACGCATACCTAAAACTGATAAAATAGAAAACAGAGTTAATTGTGACATATTGAGTAGTGAAAGCTTCAACAATTTCAGTCTTAAAAGTTTTAAGATTGAATAGCATAAGGAAGAGAACGAGAAAATGAGAGAGTAAAAAATTTTGGGGATAAAATCATAAAAAACAAGTGGAGCCGGAAGAAGAGTGGAAAGGGTTTTAAACTTTTAATATGATGTGGGCTTGGAAAATATATATTAATAACAAGTTTTTTGTGGGTCTAAATATATGTATAATAATTCTCATTTTTTTTAAATTCGAGGATAGCCTGGGTATATATGTTAATATCAATTTTTGTGGGTCTATATATTAATAATTTTTTTTTAAAACTTGAGGGATAGCCTAGGTATATATGTTAATATCAATTTTTGTGGGTCTATATATTAATAATTTTTCTTTAAAACTTGAGGCCGACCCTCATAGGGGCTGAATTCGCCCTGTTCACAACTAATCAATTATCTTTGATACTCGTTGAACTTTGATTCATACTTAATTACTTATGAATAGATAAAAAAAATTTATATAATATTATAATTACTACAGTGAAAATGAAGTTTTTGAATTTGCCCATAAGTTAAATTAACATTAATTGTTAATTTGTGATAAAAGAATGAAATTAAATATTAATATTAATATTATTTATAAATCTTTAATTAAATAATTAGTATGACTCTAACACTAAGTTTGTTTTATAATATACCAGGACTCATGAGATATGAGTTGTCATACTATAATGTAATGTTATAATTAATTAAATTTATAATCATTAAATTAAGTAATAAGTAATATACTAATATAGTAATGTTTATCAATTTATCATATACAATTAATTAATTACTATTTACTAATTTACTATAGACATGCTTAAAAGTTAAAACTTGATAATTGAAGTAAATAACTAAATATTATTCAATAAAATATACTGTTTTATTAAAAAATAATTCTTTTAATAACATTAAAACACTTTTAATTGAAGTCTAATTTCAATTATATACTTAATTAATCGAATAATTAATGCTATAATATACTGTATATTTAAATTTTTTTTTTTAAAAAGATATATAATATTTATTGTTTAATATAAGAATAATGCTAGGGACACCGATTTTTTGCACCGAAATTTTTTACCGAACGACGTGGCATCCAGTCAGACGCAAACACGTTGGACAGAAAACACATCTCCCATGAATGGACGGCCGTCCAAAAATTACGGACGACCGTTCATCACGAATGGACGAGCGTCCACAAAAATATTAATGGACTCCCGTCCATATAATTACAATGGACAGACGTCCATATAAGATGGACACCCGTCCATATACACAAAAATATCAATGGACCCCTATCCATATTATATAGACGGGTGTTTATTTACTATGGACAGACATCCATATAAGATCGACGCCCGTCCATATACGATGGACGAACGTCCATTGTAATTTAACCCACATTTGAGATTTGCTCCAATATAATA
The DNA here is from genome assembly GCF_008641045.1 of Pistacia vera. Taxonomy (NCBI): domain Eukaryota; kingdom Viridiplantae; phylum Streptophyta; class Magnoliopsida; order Sapindales; family Anacardiaceae; genus Pistacia; species Pistacia vera. Next base: position 474,898 of record NW_022196099.1, read on the forward strand.
CGCCAGTGTCTAGATACAGAGTTAGATAAAAAAGTGTTTCAAAATGAATGTAAATTCAAAACTTATTTTCAGAGGTCAAATTAAGCAGAAGGTATTGTTTTGGCATTGACTTACCAATTAAATTTCACTAATAACAATGACTAAAGGTGGAAAAGCAACCTGCCAGGTCCGCGGCGGGTTGCTGCAAATGGTGGGTCGGTCCTGACCCGCCCGGTGACATTGGCGGGCCAGGTTAGGCTCGCCAATATTAGAGAATTGGCTGGCACAACCCGGACCGCCAACCCTAACCCGCCGGGTTGGGTCGGGTTAACCCGCTTTTTGATTTTGATTTTGATTTTTTTAATTTTGTTTTGTTTTATTTTATTTAAGTTTAAATGTTTAATTAACTTTTCAAATGAATAATTAACAATTTATAAATGTAATTGTTTTTAGTTAATTGTTAATTTCTTTTCAAATATCAATAATTAAATTAAATTAATATTTTTTTTTGTTAACATTCCAAATATTAATTCAATTTTAATACATTAAAATTGTAATATAAGAATAATTAAATTTATTCATTTATTAAAAAATAAAATAAGAAATTATAATAATTATTGTCTCGTTAAAAACCTCACCAAGAAAAACCCAATAGGACAAAAACTTGGTAAGGAAAAAAGAGTGCAATAATTGACAATTAATTTACAAGTTACAATTTACAAAACAACTAATTTTGGGGTTCACTAGGACCTCCCTCATCCGTATCATCTATATTACAAAATTGAAATGATTCTATTAAAGTATCGTCGACAACCTCGTATTGACCTTGATGGCGCGACCGTTCCCAATCTCGAAGACATGTGAGGACTTCAATCATTTGTGGTGTAAGTTTAGTCCTCCTTTCATTTAAAATTCTTCCACTTGCACTAAATGTTTGTTCGGATGAGACAGTTGAGACAGGAACAGCGAAAACATCCAAGGCAAGTCTTGATAATACCGGAAAAATACATTTTCTGGCTCTCCAATAGTCTAAGAGATCAATGTTGGCTCTCTGTTGTGGATCTACTGGTAACATTTCAGGGGTTGCCAAATATTGTTGAAGCTCATTACTCTGCGACTGCATGGAAGACAGTACATTAGTTGTTGTTGTTGGTGGAGCTTCTGAAGAGGAGGTTGTGCTTCGGATTCGGGTCCTCTTCGGCCTATTCAGTGCACCCCAAGAGTAGAAGTCTTCATTTGTTTCTTCTGATGCAGCTTCCCTGGATGTTTCGCCTCTTTGCGGGTTCCCATACCTGTTTTCATACTGGAAATATACTTCGAAAAGTGTATTTTTTACCTCTCCTATTTGATTGGCATATGCTTTGGTTTGTAAATTTTCACATAAATTGTCAAAACCATTTTCTAAACCTGCTAATTTAATTCTAGGATCAAATATAGCACCTAAACAATAAAGAAAAGGAATGGGTTCCCAATATTTTAAAAAAAAAATTTCCATTGCCTTTATTGGTGCATTTAAAATTACATTGTCTTTGTTTTTTATAAATAACTCGGAAATTTTTATAATTGTATGTATTACCAATGGACTAGTAGGATAATACACACCAGAAAGTTGTAAAGTGGATTGGTAAAAAGTTTTAAGAAAAGAATGAAATATTTTAGCTATATGCCAATCATTTTCTACCAAATAATGAGGACCTCTATTATTTGCTACAAAATAACTAATTATATTAGCATAAGGTAAACATGAATCAAGCATTAAATAAGTACTATTCCATCTAACAGGCATGTCTAATGCAAAAGTTCTAGGAGACATATTTGATTTTATACAAGCGTCTTGAAATTCAGCATTTCTTTTATTACTACTAGTAATCCAAGCTAAACAATCTCTAATTCTATTAATATTTTCTTTAATTGTTTTCATACCACTTTTCACAATTAAATTAATAACATGGCATGCACAACGTTGGTGAAAAAACTTCAAATTGTTATATAAAGGATAATTACTTTGAAAATAATCTATAGCTTTACTATTAGAACTTGCATTATCTAAAGTTAAACTTATCACTTTACTAACAACATCATAATCTTCTAAAACTTCAACAATTTTATTATAAATTTGTTCACCACTATGATCAACATCCATTAATCTAAATCCTAATAAAGATTTATTTAATTTACATTCATTATCAAAATAATGACTAGTCACACAAATATAATCTTGTTTAGCTCTACCACTCCAAATATCGGCAGTTAGAGCCACACTAACATGACAAGTATGTATTTTATTTTTTAATTCTAATTTCATTTTTTTAAACAATTTTATTAAATCATTTCTAGTTGCAGTTTTAGAATAACTTTTAAATCCTGGAAAAAATGAATTTTGAACAAATCTTTCAAAATATTTATCTTCAGCCATATTAATAGGTTGATCAGTTGCAGCAATATATAAAGCTAACTGTTCCCTATATACATCAGAATTATAACGCCAAGTAGTACCCATATTAGTTATTTGAGTTTGATTGCTTTCTCTATTTCCATGTTGATTAATATGTTTATTAGCATGCCTTTTTAAAGTACTAGTACCATTACCTGAATCAGCTTTATAAACATTTCCACAATATTTGCATCTTGCTTTCTTGACTTGAACGCCATTTTCTGTCTCGTAAAACTTGTCGAAATGCGCCCAAACGTCTGATGTGTGTCTGTCTTCGCTTTCGACGGCAGTTGATGATCCCGCCTCAGCTTGAGATGAAGTTGGACGAGCACGACGATTACGAGGACGACTTCTAGAACCACCGGGAGCTGTTGGAATCGGGGGCATATTTTGAGGTGTATCGGATTCTGAGAATGGGAAAGCGGGACTATTTGAATCTCCTCCTGCATTTATGTTAGTAAAATCAGCGGGACTAGGACTAGGATAGTAGTTTCCTTCATCATTGTAATTGATGGGAGAGAAATATCTATCCATTGTAGTTGAAAAAAAAAATTGATGTAGAAGAAATAAAAATTAAAGAAAGAGAATTGGAATATGGAAATTGGAATTTGGAAAATTGGAAATATGAATTAAAAATTGCAAAAACTAATAAAAATTAAAATACGAGCAAATTGCAAAAACTAATAAATGAATAATTGAGAGATTAGAGATTAGAGAATATGAGAGAATGAGAGAATTTGAGTTGTGAGAAAAATGTGAGAGTTTAGGGCCAATTTATAGGAAAAAAATGGGAAAGAAAAATGACGAAAAAGACCCCTCCAATGGCTATATTTCAAGGATAAAGGGGTAATTTGTAAAATAAAATAAAATTTTTTTTTTTTGGCCAACCCGCCGAGTTGGCTGTTGCTACCCGGCGGGTTGTCGGGTCTCTTGCAAAAGAGACAAAATAGCAACCTGCCGGGTTGCGGGTTGCCATTGTGCAACCCGGCCTGCCTGGGGGTTGCTGCCGAGTTTAACCCGCATTTTTACGGGCCGGGTTAGGGTTGACCCGCCTAACCCGGCCCAAATTTTCCACCTCTAACAATGACCACACAAAAATTGATAAGAAATATGGAGCAAGTGGGTAGCCCTTGCAAATATATAAACAAATGATGATTTGGATGGTCGTCCATTGCATATGGACGGCCGTCCATTATATATGGCAGCCCATCCCTATTAAATGGATGGGCATCAATCATTTTATTTTTAAAATTTTCTGGCCCAGCCGTCCATTATATATGGCAGCCCGTCCCTATTAAATGAATAGGCGTCAATCATTTTATTTTTAAAATTTTCTGGCCTGTCCATAGTAAATGGACACCCGTCCATATAATATGGATGGGCGTCCATTTGTAATGAACGATCATCCATAAAGTATGGATAGTCATCTGTGATTGTTAGACGACCGTCCATTCAAGGGAGATGTGTTTTCTGTCCAATGTGTCTGCGTCTGACTGGATGTCATGTGGTTCGGTAAAAAATTTCGGTGCAAAAAATCGGTGTCTGTAGCATTATTCTTAATATAATCTACACCAATCAAGTGGGAGCCTCCACAATGTACACATGTCAACCACACGTGTCTTAATTCCATTTTAAAGTTTTTACATGTAAAGTTAATAGACCCCCCATTCTTTACTTATATTATGTTTCAGTATAGGTTTCAAAGACAGGTTCCATCCTGGGTACCCGCCATCGGTTCCCATCCAAGGTTCTGGTTCAATTTCAGTTTCGGTTTTGATTCTATCTGCTAGTTTTGGTTCTATCCGTTATCCATGCTCACGCACCCCTAGAAAAATCATATTTATTGTTGCAGTCCCCTTAACTCTTAAGTCAATTGATAGTAGATATTCATAGGGTATTTTTTTTGGTGATGATGACTGTGGCGTTGGTGGGTGCATTTGATTTGGTGGTAGTTTGCGAGGTGGTGGTAGTAGGTGCAACAAAAATTTTATAGTCTTTGTGCTCAATTTTTTTATATCATCAAACAGATTTCATTAGTGCACGCTGATTGTAGAGACAAAATTGTTATATCTAAATATATGACAAATAACATCAAAAACTCTTAAAAATGAGAAAAAAAATTCATGAATATCACTTATATTATTCAATAATTTAATCGTGGAACATTATTCGACATAAAATGCCTGACTTCTTGATCCAAACTTCCAAAGAAAGAGCCTAACTCAGCTTTTATTCCCATTTTATATGAATTTTCTTAAAAGTTTGTGCCCTGGAATTAACTGGATTCGGTGTCACATTTTTCAATTTCAATTAAAGTAATGAGTCATGTGCATTTCGGTATTAATGCTTCGGCATTCAACTTTGAGTTAACAACTTTTTCACACCCAAATAATTAACAATAATGCTAGGACACCGAAAATTTTATACCAAAAATATGTACCGATTTATGTGTAACACGCTTCTGATTTGTTTAATAATTTTTTTTCTAGTGAACGGTCATCCATCAAATTTGGACGACCGTTCACTCACATGGACGTCTGTCCATATTATATGGACAGGCGTCCCCACTTAAAGGACACTCGTCCATAAATAAAATATGAAAAAAAAAAAAAAAACTTTAGGGACAGCCGTCCATAAATTTTGGACGGCCGTCTCTTATGTTTGGGCGGACGTCCATTACCGTCCATACTTAAAACAAAAAAAAAAAAAAAAAAAATTCATCTTTTCGTCTTCATTCCCCAGCTCCTGGGTTCTCATGTTAGTCTTAGATTACTGCCAGTTTCATTAATTGGCATTCCAACATCACCATATAAATCTGGGTTTCTTGATTCTCTCTCTCTCTCTGTGCTGTATTGGCTTAGGTATTCTTGCCATCCTCGCCCATGAAAATGTATTTTAGTATGCATATTGTTCGTATGAATTATTATTATTCGGCTGGGCCACTTGGTGATCTGGAAATTTCTGAAAGGCACATTTAGTGGTGTCTAGAGAGCTATCTGATTCATGTCCTGTGGTATTTGTGAAGGCAAGAGAGATCTTCTTCATGTTTCCAGCAAATTAAAATGTATTATATTGTTGCTTATATGGTTGGCCAAGTCTCATTGTTTTCTTTTTTCTTCTGTTCAGGCTGCCTGTGAGGAATTGAGAAATAGCAGAATGTTTCTGAAGCTTCTAGAGGCTGTACTTAAGACTAGGAACCGCATGAATGTTGGGACAAACCGTGGTGATGCTCACGCCTTTAAGCTTGACACACTTCTCAAGCTTGTTGATGTCAAGGGTGCCGATGGAAAAACTACCCTACTGCATTTTGTTGTACAAGAAATTATAAGAACTGAAGGTGCTCATCTTTTGGATACTAGCCAAAATCCTGATGATGCCAAGTGCAAGAAGCTAGGCTTGCAAGTTGTATCTGGTTTAAGCTCAGAGCTCACCAGTGTGAAGAAATCTGCTGCCATGGATTCTGACGTGCTCAGCAGTGATGTGTCCAAGCTTTCTAGAGCAAAATTGGATATATCCCTCTCATGGCCTTTTCAATTTTCCTCCTGGGGTTCGTTCTATGCCTCTGGAAATACATATTCAGGGAGTGGATATATCCAATTTTGATGCAAGGATGCAAGCCATGACGAAACCCATATATACTGCAATTGTCCAACATGCCAAGAATGGAAAACCTATGCTTGTATTTGTCCCTTCAAGAAAATATGTGCAGTATCTGTAGTAACCAAAATAATGGACGGGCGTCCATTAGCAATGGATGCCCATCCAAACGTTTTTTTTTTTGTTTTAAGTTGGACGCCCATCGACGGTCGTCCCCAAAGTTTTTTTTTTTTTTTTAATTTTCATATTTTATTTATGGACGGGCGTCCTTTAAATGGGGATGCCCGTCCCTTGTATATGGACGCCCGTCCATATAATATGGACGGGCGTCCATATGAGTGAACGGCCGTCCAAATTTGATGGACGACCGTTCACTAGAAAAAAAATTGCTAAACAAATCAGAGGCGTGTTACACGTAGGCCGATACACATTTTCAATGTAAAATTTTCGGTGTCCCTAGCATTATTGAATAATTAAACGTCACTTTTTCGCTCACAAATTTTTACAATATAATTTTATTATCTAAATTTATATTTTGATAACAAATAAAAAATAAACTCAATCCAGACTATTAAGACTTTTAAAGAAGAGAGACAGATGAGTTTTTTGGTAGTAGAATATTAGATTTTAGTAGTTGAGATTGATCAAAATTTAATATAGGAAGATCAGTTGTATAAACTCTAATTGCTCGATTCCTGACGATTGATAAGGCCGATGAGAATAGGGTTTAAAAGGTTTTGGTGAGAGATGATTGGGGAAGAGAATAGTAGCACTTGAGATTGCAATGTTATAAAAATCAAATTTAAATTTAAATAATAAAATAATATTTTAAAAATTTCTAAGTAAAAAATTGTCCATAAGCGTGGTTGAGAAAAGTCCTTTTGCTCCTTTAACACAATCACAAAGATCAAACACATGATTGCCCATTTGTCCCTGGCTCCTTCTTTTCAGAAATAAAATCTATGGTTAGATATCATAAGATGATTGATTACAGCCGTCCATTCCATGCCCCACTTTCCACCATCTTTAATTTGACATTCACATTTTTTATGAACTGATAGCCATTTGATAGACCGCCGAGATACGCTGAATAAAACTTGAAAGCAACCCGACTGCCTTATATTGTTTATTGAGAGAAGTGCTTTTCTTGCATCTACCGTTACTGTAAGTAAACTTAGCTTGCATGGTGGAAAAATCTCAGATTCCAAACAAAAACTTATTAAACAAAACCCCACTTTTCTTTTTTACTATTCTCTTCTTTATCTATTCCCCTAGGGTTTATTTGCCTTTGCCATAACCAAAAACAAAACAAAACAGAGGAAATTCGTAAATGTCCCAGAAAAACAAAAATAGAACGTTGAATTAAAGTAAAGAAATACTTCAATCCTGATTTCTTGATTCCATTTTCTTCAGATCGAACTGGGTTTTTCTTTAATATTTTTTAAGGGGGGAGGGGGGGTTGGGTTTGGGGGAAAAAAACCCTAGGGTTTTAGTTGGCGATGTCTGCAGGGGTTTGTGGGAAACGGGTGGGGTTCGAAGAAATCTTCGGATCTTCGTCTCCCACGTCGGCCAAGAGATCCAGGTGTTCTAGTTACGGATCTCCCATCCGATCAGGATCCGAGGACCCGGTTTCGGCCTTGCTTCAAATGTTTCCTGACTTGGATCCTGAGGTTCGTTCTTAATGGTTAATTTTCTTTGTTATGCATTGTTTGTTAATTTGAAGTAATTATTAATATAATTCATTTTGACATGATAGTTTGGACTAAAATACATATAATTCGCGTAATTTTTATAATTTAGGGAGTCACATTATCGGTTGATTTTGTGTGGATTAAGCATTATACCAATTGTTCATTTCGTATCTTGCTTAACTTTTGTTGATATTAAATCTTGCCAGTTCTTGCTTTTTTCTTGAAATTGTTCATAAATAATGTAGCTAATTAATGAACTATAGTCCAGTTTGCTGAATTTTTTTCCGTGTTTTGTGGTTTAACATCTTTAATATTCTATTAGAAAAACAAAGGAGACAGAATTTGATGATCTAGACTTTGGCTTGTGAAAGGGGTGAATGTGAATTTAATTTTCTTTGCTTATTATGTTATACAGAGTGATGGTATAATGTCGCTTTGTTGGTCCGTTTGAACTTCGAGGGTTTGATGAATTTCCTTTTTTTTTTTTTTTTTCAATTTAGTTGGTAAAATCTGTTCTCAGGGATCATGACAATAAGATTGAAGATGCAATTGTGAGTTTACGTGCACTTTCTTTTGGTGACTTTAGTGAAAGAACTAAATCACAGGGACTTGATTCAACAACAATTGGGAATTGTGCTGCTGTTCCTGGTGAGAGTGGGGCTACAAGTAAGTTGCTTGTTAATACTCTTGTTTCCCTTGTTAGTGTTTTCATTTGAATGCCTGCTTTATCTTCCTTTGATTTATTTATTTTTGAATCTGCAAAATTAGGTAGTCAAATGTCAGAAGAGAATGTTGGAAATATAAATACGGGTTTTGTTGGTGAAAATATAATGGACGGTTCCAAGTGGGTGGATTTGTTTGTGCATGAGATGATGAATGCAACTGATCCTGATGATGCTAGCGGACGTGCTGCCAGGATTTTGGAGGCTTTTGAGAGAAGTATAACTGCCAATTCAAAGACATCGAAGGAGGTAATCAGGCATTTACTCTTTCTTGTAATCATTGTGTGAGGTAAAGAAAATTAGAGTTTTGTATTTTCCCGTGCTGATGATTCTGTTCTCGTATCTTTATGGATATAGCAGCATGAGCATGCATCTCTAAAGGAGCATCTGCAGAGCTTGTTGAATGACAACCAGATTCTAAAGAGAGCAGTTGCTATTCAGCACGAACGCCATTTAGAGCAGGAGGAGAAGGACAAGGAAGTGCAACATTTAAAGCTTGTGATAAGCCAGTACCAAGAACAAGTTCGGAATTTAGAGGTAACCTTTCTTACATTTAGAGTTCTAATACCTTCCTCACATGTTTAAGGTTATCAGAAGAGATGTCAAAATGGTATAACCTTGATAGTCTTTTTAGCTTGACCCCCAATGCTTCTGGCTAGGGAATTCACTGGAACCGTTATAGAATTTGTTATTCTTTGTCAAGACACATTCTTTGTTATGCCTTGAATCATGCAATAATCTCCTAGTTGGTAATGTATGTAGAGAGGTGGCCATGCATGTGGGCTGATGAATGTTCAATTTTTTTTGAAAATGTTCTATTGTGTGTGAGGAATTTGGTCAGAGGAATTCAGAACAGGACCAAATTGATCTATTTTACTGGTCAATTCTGATTGGCATCTAAGAACATGGCAGCAATTGTTGCTTTGGAAGCTCTGTCTTATTTTTTTTTTTTTTTTTTTTTTTTACTTCAGTTGAGATCAAACAATGTCATGGGGAAAATCAGAATCCTGAATTATAGAATATAGATACTTTAAACAGTAGTGTGAAGAATCGTCAATTAGAATGGCTTGAATTTGATAATGTATATTATATTAAAGATTGATAATTGCTCTTGGTTGATTTCAAGAAATGACTTTGTATCTTTTTGGTGCAGATGACTAACTACGCCTTAAAGGTCCATCTTCGGAGAGCACAAGAAAGTAGCTCTATTCCAGGGCAATATCACCCAGATATATTTTAAGGTTCTTATGTGAATCGTCTTCAAATTTAGTGATTCCAAATACGTGATTTACTCTCACTCTCCCTCTCTCTTACTTTCTTCTGCTTCTATTTTTTTTTTTTTTTTTTTTTTTTTTAAGTTTTACATCAGCAAGAGGTAAACGAGCAATATTAAGATTTCTACACAGTTGTACTAAAATGATCAGCTATGTGTATGATTCAAGCCAATTACACTTTGGCCGCAGTTTGTGTGAAAATTCCAGCTTCAAGTCACCATTAGTGTTTGTTGCATGCTCTTTTTAATAAAAATTAGAATTCAGAATGTCCCAGCCCCCCAATGTTTTACAATCTAACCATTGTAAATTTTAGCCCCGCATGAGTATTTTCAAATGATTATTTATATGGCCTAAATTTTTTATTATAAAAAGTTTATCTATAGAAACAAGAGTTTAAAAGACTCTTTATTTTTTAAATATAAATTAAAGAGTGAGATTGACTCTCTACAAATTTAACTCTATCCTAATTTTTAATAATAAATTGTAAGTTTTTATGTATTTTATTTATGATTTATTTTTCTTATTAAGGTTTTTTAAAAAAAATATATGTTCTTGCACCAAAAATTTAAAAAGTTTATTGGTTTATATTTAAAAATTAAACAAATTTTTTTTTATTTGTATAAAATATATTCTTTAAAATAAAGAATCCTATTAAAAATGCTATAAAGAGTACTATTAAAAATGCTATGCTGGATAATACTTTTACGGCATCAGTGGAGCAGCAATCGTTGTGATCAGAAAGTTACTTCTATGGCATAACCTTCTACAATGATTTCTTCTTCAGATCTGCGCCAAACAAAAGAAAAAAAAAAAAACTACTATAAACACAAGGGTGTATTTTAGGATCATTTTATAAAGCATTTTGATAACATGTACAGAATTATCGTAAAAATAACAAAATAAAATAAAATACAGAAGATACTTCATTAAGAAAAAAACTTAAACAATAAATTTGAAAATATAAATTTAGAAAAGTATTTCGACATGAAAACTAGATTTAAACTATCTTTGGATGGTCGAATAGTTTGATAGAGACTTTTGAGTATATTATTCAAGAGGTTATGAGTTTGAATCTCTCCCCTATTGTTAATAGAGATAAGTCACTAGAATTTTTTTCCAATCAATAATTATAGGGTCTTAGAAGATTAGTTAAGTTACGCGTAATTTAACCTAACATCTTAGTCATAAAAAAAAATAAAAATTGGAAAAGTATTATTATGGCGCTTTATATAAAAGGATAGATTGATGTAAATTATAATTTATAAACTAAGAAGAAAAATTATAGATAAAATTAACGTAGTCTTTATCCAACATAATCGCGTCATCAAGTGTGATAAATAATAATTTGTTCTGTCTCACGTGTCAATCGCTCCAGCAGAGACAAGTATAAGCTCATCTGGTATGTACCTGGACATGCCAATAATATTAAAAAATTTAAAACCCCCAAAGTAAATCAAAGGAGATCAGCTTTGTCGTCCCTACGAATTTTCAGGAAACAAGTAACACAACTAGTTATTACCGTTTTATCATTTCAGCCCATCTCTAATTCTCTATTATATAACATTAGCAGCAGCCTACGCTCGATCAACTGCTCGCTTGTCTCTCACTGCTCATCTTTGCCAAGGTAAGGTTAAAGCTTTCTCTAGTTACTAACTATTATGATAACATATTATGCAAAACGGTAATCTCTAGCGATTATTATTATTATTATTATTATTATTTTAAAATAAATTTTCCTTGTTTATCTCATCGACTATAAAAAAAAATTGGAATAAACTTCATATTTTTACTATCAGTGGGTTGGTTTATTTGAAAGTCATCGTCTGCAACATCATGTTTTTTTTTTTTTTTTTAAGGTGGACGCCATCTTAGTTTGATTTGCATGTGCTTTTTGGATTTTTTTTGACCCAAATGAAGCGGGTGCTAGTTATAACAATTGGTTTTGAATTTGGAAAGAACTTTACATACACTTAACAGGGAGTTTGAACTGGAGGCTTAAAGTTCAAATTTGTTATTTAATCCTTTTGATTATTATTGAATTTGGTTTACATTTCCAAGTGAATAAATCACTAATTAATGAAAGCTAGTTGTAGGAATTCCTCAGAATTGGGACATTGAAAGCAAAGTCTGAATCTGCCCAAAAAATTAGAACTTTAACTTGGATTTGTCTCACATGATGTACTTATATTCAATATGAATGTTGCATTGTTTGCAGTATTTCTTTTGTATTATTCTGTTTGTTAATTGAATTTCAGGTTTTGACCTCCTGGTTATCTGACTTTTTAGGTTTGAGCATAAAATGGGGAGTCTCAGGGAAGAGAAGCTTAGGTTTTGTATTGACAGAGGGGGAACATTCACTGATGTTTATGCCGAAATCCCGGGTCAGTCTGATGGTCGAGTTTTGAAGCTTTTGTCTGTTGACCCAGCAAACTATGATGATGCTCCAGTTGAGGGCATTCGGAGGATCCTTGAAGAATATATAGGGGAGAAGATTCCTCGAACAACCAAAATCCCCACAGATAAGATAGAGTGGATAAGAATGGGTACCACTGTGGCAACAAATGCACTTTTAGAGAGAAAGGGAGAAAGGATTGCTTTGTGTGTGACGCAAGGCTTTAAGGATCTGCTGCAGATTGGTAACCAGGCTCGCCCTAATATATTTGATCTTACAGTATCAAAACCATCAAATCTTTATGAAGAGGTTATAGAGGTTGATGAAAGAGTCGAGCTTGTTCTTGAAAAGGAGACAGATAATCAAGATTCTTCTGCATCATTAGTACAAGGAGTATCAGGGGATCTAGTAAAGGTTGTGAAACCACTCAATGAAAAAGCTTTGAAGCCTTTATTGAAAGGCTTATTGGAGAAAGGGATTAGCTGTTTGGCTGTTGTGTTAATGCATTCCTATACCTATCCACAACATGAAATGGCTGTGGAGAAATTAGCTGTGAGCTTGGGCTTCAGACATGTGTCCTTATCTTCAGCTTTGACTCCCATGGTTCGTGCTGTTCCTCGGGGTCTGACTGCCAGTGTGGATGCATACCTGACCCCAGTCATTAAAGATTATTTATCTGGTTTCATATCCAAATTTGACGAAGGACTGGGAAAGGTGAATGTTTTGTTTATGCAATCAGATGGAGGACTTGCACCAGAAAGTAGATTTTCAGGGCACAAAGCAGTATTGTCAGGTCCTGCTGGTGGAGTTGTTGGTTATTCACAGACACTCTTTCAACTTGAAACGGAGAAGCCCCTCATTGGGTTTGACATGGGTGGAACATCTACAGATGTGAGCCGATATGCTGGAAGTTATGAGCAAGTCCTAGAAACCCAGATTGCTGGTGCCATAATACAAGCACCTCAACTAGACATAAATACTGTTGCTGCCGGTGGTGGATCAAAGTTGAAGTTCCAATTTGGGGCTTTCCGTGTGGGACCAGAATCAGTCGGTGCACACCCAGGTCCTGTCTGTTACAGGAAAGGAGGGGAATTGGCAGTTACGGATGCAAACTTGATTCTGGGATTTGTTATTCCTAATTATTTTCCTTCCATCTTTGGCGCCAATGAAGATCAGCCTTTAGATATCAATACAACAAGAGAAAAATTTCAGGAGCTTGCAAGGGAAATAAATTCCTATAGGAAGTGCCAGGATCCATCTGTAAAAGATATGACGATGGAGGAGATTGCACTGGGTTTTGTCAGTGTTGCTAATGAGACAATGTGCCGTCCAATACGGCAGTTAACTGAAATGAAAGGCCATGAAACGAGGAACCATGCTCTTGGATGCTTTGGAGGTGCTGGACCACAACATGCTTGTGCAATTGCTAGGTCATTGGGTATGAAAGAAGTGCTCATTCACAGGTTCTGTGGGATCTTAAGTGCATATGGGATGGGATTGGCAGATGTTGTTGAAGAGTCACAGGAGCCATATTCCGCTGTTTATGGTACTGAATCTGTTCTGGAAGCCTCCCGTAGGGAAGACTTATTATTGAAGCAAGTAAAGCAGAAGCTACAAGAGCAAGGATTCAAAGAGGAAAATGTTAGAACAGAGACATATTTAAATTTGAGGTATGAAGGTACAGATACAGCCATCATGGTAAAGAAACTAATAACTGAAGCTGGTTTGCGGTGTGACTACGCTGTGGAATTTGTGAAATTATTCCAGCAGGAGTATGGATTTAAACTACAGAATAGGAATATCCTTATTTGTGATGTCAGAGTTCGAGGTATAGGAGTTACAAATATATTGAAGCCACAGGCCCTAAAAGCTGCTTCTGGTACCCCTAAAGTTGAAGGCCTCTACAAAGTTTACTTTGGAAATGGATGGCACGATACTCCTCTATACAAGCTTGAGAATCTAGGGTATGGGCATTCCTTTCCAGGCCCTGCCATTATCATGAATGGCAATAGTACTGTGATTGTAGAACCCAACTGCCAAGCTATTATTACTAAATATGGCAACATCAAAATTGAAATCGAGTCTGCTTCAAGCCCAGTGAAAGTGGCAGAAGAGGTTGCAGATGTTGTGCAGCTTTCAATCTTCAATCACAGATTTATGGGTATAGCTGAGCAGATGGGACGAACGCTTCAAAGAACTTCCATATCAACAAATATCAAGGAACGATTGGATTTCTCTTGTGCTCTGTTTGGCCCTGATGGTGGACTAGTTGCCAATGCCCCTCATGTCCCTGTACACCTGGGAGCTATGTCCAGTACAGTATGTTGGCAGCTAAAGTATTGGGGTGATAATTTGAATGAAGGTGATGTTTTGGTCACAAATCATCCATGTGCTGGAGGTAGCCACCTTCCTGATATAACTGTTATTACACCTGTTTTTGATCACGGTGAACTAGTATTTTTTGTGGCAAGTAGAGGGCACCATGCAGAGATTGGGGGTATTACTCCTGGAAGTATGCCCCCTTTTTCAAAGTCCATATGGGAAGAAGGAGCGGCTATAAAAGCATTTAAGCTTGTGGAGAAGGGAGTTTTTCAGGAAGAAGGAATTACCCAGCTTCTCCAATTTCCTTGTAATGACGAGGCTCATAAAATTCCAGGGACACGCCGGCTTCAAGATAATTTATCAGATCTTCGAGCGCAAGTAGCTGCTAACCAGAGAGGAATTTCCCTTATTAAAGAGCTTATTGAGCAATATGGTTTGAAGACTGTTCAGGCTTACATGACGTATGTGCAGCTTAATGCCGAAGAAGCTGTGAGAGAGATGCTGAAATCAGTTGCCACCAAAGTATCATCTCAGTCTGCTCAGCTTGAAGGGAGAAATTCTATAACCATAGAAGAAGAGGACTACATGGATGATGGGTCTATCATTCATTTGAAACTGACAATTGACTCTGATAAAGGGGAAGCATTTTTTGATTTTAGTGGGACCAGCTCAGAAGTTTATGGGAATTGGAATGCGCCAGAAGCAGTAACGGCTGCTGCAGTCATATACTGCCTACGATGTTTAGTGGATGTTGATATTCCTCTCAATCAGGGTTGTCTGGCTCCAGTCAAAATCCACATCCCTTCGGGCTCATTTCTTTCTCCAAGTGATAAGGCTGCAGTCGTTGGAGGTAACGTTCTTACATCTCAGAGAATAACTGATGTCGTAATCACTGCGTTTCAGGCTTGTGCTTGTTCCCAGGGTTGTATGAATAATCTCACTTTTGGAGATAATACTTTTGGTTATTATGAAACAATCGGAGGTGGAAGTGGCGCCGGTCCTTTATGGGATGGGACAAGTGGAGTTCAATGCCATATGACCAACACTCGAATGACTGATCCTGAGATATTCGAACAAAGATATCCGGTTCTTTTGCATAAATTTGAACTGAGAGAAAACAGTGGGGGTGCTGGACTTCATAGAGGAGGCAACGGGCTCGTGAGGGAGATAGAGTTCAGGCGCCCAGTAGTGGTGAGCATTCTTTCAGAGAGGCGTGTTCATGCACCAAGAGGTTTGAAAGGAGGAAAAGATGGAGCTCGTGGGGCTAATTATCTTATTACAAAAGACAAACGGAGAGTCTACCTTGGAGGTAAAAACACAGTTGAGGTAAATGCCGGAGAAATTCTTCAAATTTTAACTCCTGGTGGTGGCGGATGGGGTTCCCCTCTTTGATTCATTTAAATAGCATATTGCATGGTGGGTCTGATGGTTGTTTGAATTTGCGTTTGTATTGAGCAGATTTCTAAGTATAAAATGTACAAGAAAGACGATGTCATCTAATTCAATAAAGAAGTTACTCATGCTTGGTAATGGACTCTCCCCAGAGTTGAGAATCCTTAGCAGTGACGATATATGGCTATTCAAAATCTGAACTCTTAAGAGAATCAGTCCATCAAATTCAATTGACCAATCCCCAACTGAACCCCGATGATTCAACATATGTTATTGAATTCAACTTTGTGATGTATATAACGCCAATTACCCATTAAAACGTTTAATGAAGACGTTTTCACATTAATTATAACATTCAAGTATGATCTTTATAAATTAATATGAAAACTTCTTTATATAAATATTAAGTATCTGTATAAGTTATCAGCAGATTTTATTTGAATCTCAACTTTAAATTTTCTTATGGCGTCCTTTAATGAACAGTGAGCTGTTATCCATATTTTCCAAAAAAAAATTCTCTTTAAATAACCGAAAATGCAATACTCAAATTAAATGACACGTGTGTTTTAAAATAAGATCTACGTGTTACGTGAAGATGATGACGTGATTTTTCCCCGTTCCCGCTCATGTGATTACATCTATAAAAGCCCTAGAATTTCGTGTTTCCTTCTTCAGTTCTCAGTTCAAAAAAAAAAAAAAAAAAGAAGCAAGAAAATTGAACTGATGAGCGCTTCTATACTAAACAAAATCTTATCACCACCTACAGCTTCTAACCTGCCTCCACGAGCTCGCAACACAGCAACACTGACGACTATGATGACTCTTCATCTATTTTCAAAGAACAGTTAAGTGTTTTCTCTGCTTCATGGCCACAAAATCCTCTTCATTATTTGCTTTCTTTTTCACTGATTTGTTCTTCTTTTGGTTTTTTCAAAAGGTATGCTTGTTTGATTGGTGGTTGATTAAAGCGAGAAGGACTTTCAGGGCAACAGAGTTGCTGTTGCTGGATTCACATCCAGAGGTATAGTTTCTCACTCTGTTTTTTTATTCCTTTTTGCCCCTGCCGTGTCATTTCTGTGTTATTTTGGTAAAGTTCTTTTATTATTTTGTACGACTTAGGTATTTCAAAACAAAAAAGAAAATAATCATTCTTGCTGGAGTAATTGAAATAGTTGTTTTATGCGAGTAATTAAATTTTCTCATATCACAATTACGTTATAATTTTATATTTTCATATTCTCCGCTCCTATTTAATTTTATTTGCATTTCTTACATAGGCTGCAAGCAATGCGTGTATTTACTTCTGCACCAATTGTTAAGAGATTCGATGTTTTCACTCTTGAGACAGCTGATGGAATCTGCATTGTCCTTAAAGGTTTCATAAACAAATCGCGCACAATTGAAAATGGATTTTCCTCTGAGGTAAATGATTTTTTTTTTTCTGTGCATGAGTTATTAGTCAAAATGAAGCTTACAAACCAGCTAATATTATGGTCTATTTAGTAAATTTTTTTAAATAGGTTAATGAGTTGATGTAGCATACCTCTTGTTTGTGTACTCATTGATTAGAAGCATGTGGACCAATAAATACTTATATAGTTGCACATGGTGTTTATTGTGGAAAGATCAGCATCATATGCTAATGAACAATTCCATTTTCTGAAATTCATAAAATTGAAGCTCACGTTTTACTTGTATATCTGAACAGGTTTTTAGCCATTTCGTGTTTGGCTTTCCTACTAATTGGGAAAAGTTATTGGGAAAAGAGTTTACGGCTGGAACTGGTTCAGCAACATGCTCTGATGTTAACAAATCAGCAACAGTTTTGGAATGTATGCGTATATTTTATGAAGTGCAATTTTATTCAAACCATGTTTGGGTTCTCGAATGTGGATTTTTCTTTTCCATGCCTCATAATTCTTGAAATTCAGTTATTTACGCTACATTTTTCTGATTTTACCCTCCTCTTCGTGTGTTGCAAAGTTGCAGCTGTTGCAGGTTTGGCAAATTCTGGGTTGAACACAACCCCAAGTAAATACAAGGAAAATGACAAAAAAAAGCATAATCTTGAAAATATACATGATTGTTCTGAAAATGTGTCTGGGAGGATTACTACCAATGGCTCAAAAGGTCTTTACTCAACCAACCTTACCACTGAGCATAATAACATGGATAATGCAAAGAATTATACCTCAGATAACCTTCCACCGTTGGTTTTTTGTTTTGTAAACACTGTTAGTTCACTTGAGTATGATTTAGCAGTGCCAGGAGCACCTTCAAGCCATCATGTGACAGAATCTTCTGAGAGGGTGGCGAATTCAGAAAGCAATAGGAAATGTAACAAAGGAACAGTTAGGGATTCAAGGACTGAAGAGCCGTCACATTTAGAATCTATTACCGTTATGAATTATGCACTGGGAAAATCTCCAGTACCTAACGATTCTGACAATCTTAATTTGTCCCACTTGGACCCAGCTCTGTCCAGAGGAAATTCAGGTGTGGAGTGGATGACGATCTCTAGTAACCCAAAGACTTCAGAAATGCAGAAAGAAAGAGATAAAAATAAGGATGGGTTGAATTATGGAAAAAAAGATGGCTTTACAGCTTGCTTGCCCCAAGACACTGAGGCTATTTTTAGATGTGCTGGTGAAAAATCAAGTGGAGTTGAATGTTTAAATTTTGCGAGTTCTGGTCTTGAAGCTATGCATAAAGACTTTTTGTCTACATCTCCTATTGATGGGCACCCAAATGTTCCAGAAGTTTTGGGTAATTATATTAATGATACCACAAATTTTCCTGTTGTGCATTCAGCTATGAATGTGAATAGCACTCCATTGCGGGTGGATACAAATGCTATAAAATTAACTCCAAGTAATTCTGGAGGTGGAAAGGGTATAAGTAGTTTGAGAAATCTGAAAAGCAATCAGAAAGAGCACTCTGGGGTTAATTGTTCTGATAAGCATAAAAGCAAAGAGTTGATGTCTGAGTACTCTGAACTTTCAGAAGGAGAAAATTTGAAGAGGTGTTCATCACAGGGAACCAATCACTCTGGAA
Source organism: Pistacia vera (assembly GCF_008641045.1). Lineage (NCBI taxonomy): Eukaryota > Viridiplantae > Streptophyta > Magnoliopsida > Sapindales > Anacardiaceae > Pistacia > Pistacia vera. The sequence goes on from NW_022196099.1 coordinate 493,755, forward strand.
GGAAAACAGATACACTTGAGGCAATTCGAAGCCAATCTTTAAGCAGAATGATTAGAAATTTGCTTGAAAATTCAAAAGGCAAAGTGAAGGAAAGAAAAACAGTTGTCAATGGGTTGAAAGCTAGAAGAAATGAGATGAATTCAGTCTCAGTGATCTCAGACCGGAAGAGCAACACTGTTCAAAATGATATTTCAGAACGCATGAATGTATTCAATCTGACTGATGATGGGCATGAAGAACCAACTTATGATACTTTGGTAAAAGATAACTCAAAGAAAAGACAAGACCGTAGAAAAATATCCCAAAATGGGACACCAAGGAAGAACTTGAATAACTTCACCCAGCGCCCCAGTGGGCCAGGTGAGGGAAATTGTCAAAATGACTTACAAACTGCAGTTGGTGAGAAAGAAAGAAGGGCTAAACAACTTGGCTCATCTGGGAAGAAAGCCACCCAGCGCCCCAGTGGGTCAGGTGAGGGAAATTGTCAAAGTGACTTACAAACTGCAGTTGGTGAGAAAGAAAGAAGTGCTAAACAACTTGGCTCATTTGGGAAGAAAGCTCAGAGGAAAATTAATTTTGATGCACATGTAAGTTATTGATCAAGGGTCAGAAACACATACTACTGTCAATTCCCTTTTAATATTTACCATGAGCATTTAAACGAATGACATGCCCTTTTTTTCTCTTTTTTCAATTGAAAAAGGCCAGCATGGTAATTGACTGTGAGCTTTGGAAATAATAATTGTTTGTTTTAAAGATTTGGCCTGATGCTATTTCTTTCAGTGAAGGGCTGTATATTGACTTATGATTAATTTCATTCGAAATACTGTTATTGTTAATATTCACTTTACAATGTTGTCAAGGGCAAATAGTGGACACCAGGGCAGTGTTAGCATGTGAATTCTAATAACATTAATCAAAAGTAACAAAGAATGTGCCATTATCTAACCATATTGAAAACTTTTGGTGTATATATTTTCATTTGGATTTGATTTGCTCTGGTATATGACTAAATTGATCATCATCTGTATGTCACTAGACTCATTTGATGGTTCATGTCATCTATTTTTTATATTCCTGGGATCATATTAGTGTATCTTGTGTATATTACATGTTTGTTGACTCTCATTTTTTTCCTTTTCCCCTTTTAATTGAAAAATATTCTATCTATATAGGCAAGTCCTCTTACTCAGGAAAGAAAAGAGAAAATATCTATTATTTCACCAGAATCTTTGAGTCTCAAACGATCCAGATCAGGTACGTTTTCTTTTTTAACTTCTGGTTAATTCTTGGTTTTTTTTCAGTGTTCTACTCTTTATTCAGCTAACAGCTGATACATCCAATATGTTACGAAAATGTATTGGCAAGAACAAAAATCTTAAAGAGTAAACTATGGGACATTTTCCATAGGTGTCTAAGTTTACTAATCTGAATACTTTCTTCGATATTACATCTCTTATTATTGTTTTTGACGCAAAACTTCTTTACTTATTCTTTTATTAGAATGCTGATTTTTCCCAATATTTAGAGGAAAACAATAATGTGGGGATCTTTTTTTTGGGATATCTGATCAATCCCATTTTTTAATTGTTAACTGTTTTGCAAATTTGCAGGAAGACTACTTCTACCTTCCCTACATTTTTGGCGCAATCAAGTTGCAGTTTATGATGCGGTTTGTGATTTTTTCTGGCATTTTAATGTTGCCAGTCTTAAACTTTAATTGCTGTATGGTTCTGATATTCTTACCTTCCTAGAAAGATTTTCATCTTTAAAAATTTCAACATTTTAAGGAGACTTCAAAAGTAATGCATTTACAGGGATGGTGTATTCTTCAGTTTCCAACATTCTTTAACTTGTTAAAAGACTTGTGAAGAGTTATGGCTTCAGTTTGTGGAAGAAAAAATCATGACTATGCTTTTTAAAATCGAGTGATCATGAGACTGATATAAACGAAAATGAGAAAATCTATGTAGAAGTATTGTACAGATGCATTTCCATCATCGCAAAACAACATTCACCAGAAATATACTCGCACATTCATGCATCTAAAATCATACTCTCATGTGTAGTGTCTAGTAAACTTGGATGGAGGTTGTTGACATTCTTGCCTTCAGAACACTCTTGATTACAAAATGAAGCCCTTAACCTTCTACATTGGATGATGCAACTCTCTAATGAGTCTTGTCTTTCTTAATGTCGGTGTGTACTTGCAACTCAATTCCTTACTCCTGTCTTTACTTAACAGCTTTGTGAAGACTAGGAAACTAACATTACATAGGCACAGTTATCTCATAAAAATTAAAATTTACTTCTAATTATGTTCGTATGCATATCCCTTATATAGTTATCCATTTAGATGTGAGCATTTGACTTGCTTAATGCATTCTGATCTAATTTGTTTTCCTGACTACGTTGGTAATCCCTCATTATATTATTCTGTTTTGTTTTGTGAGAATATGAATATATGAAAATTTTCTGTTTTCAGGATCGTAAAATCACTGGAATTCAAGAAGCTGTAGATGATGTCAAACCATACAAAGGTTTGTCTTACTCTACCCTTTTTAATTGCTTCAGTTAGATACTTAGATAGTTATCTTGAATCATATAATGCAATTGTTAACGGTATGGTGAGTGCTATCTACACCTATTGGTTGCATCTCGAGATTGAATCCCCTCACACTAGGGTGGGTAGAAATTTAGTTTAAATTTGTAATTTTTCTTTTTAAAAAGAAAGTTATTTGAGTGGCTCATTGTCTCTAGGGAGTAAATCTGAGCCTCGGGTCAAACGGAGGCACTGAACAAACGGAGTCTCAATGGGAGCTTTCACCAAACTTTTAAAACTACAGAAAGCTGAATATAGGGCTTACTTTAGATTGGCAACGACAACATAAACAAACACTGCTTTGATGTATAGTACTTGGAAATTTGGATTTTTGTTTGAAGTTGTAATTATTAAAGCAGATTAGGAAATACAGTTGTTAGTTTAATCTTTCACTTAGTTTACTCTTAGAGTGCTTTCGATTTAGAGAATGTTGTATTACTGAGAATGTTATATTAATAAAAAAAAATATTATATTAATGGAAAGATATATTACCTAGAAAATTATTGAAAATGTGTAGAGAAATGCGTTTGGTTAAGTTGAAATAAATTGGTGAATATGTTATATAGATTAGTAAATTGCTCTTTTCTTAAATATTAATATAATATTATTTTTTTAATCATTTCTTTTAACTCTAACATTTGAGATTTTGCTAAAACACCTAAGTCATATAAAAGTTTAATTTTTAATAAAATCATCCCCACCTACCCCAAGCCATTGTCGGCGGCCATCGACAGTTGTCGTAACGGCACACGATCGACTGGATCTAGCTGACTGTACGCCGATATAATTGTTTCTGGCTAGATCAATGGTCATTAATGGCCAAATCTGTGGTTGTGCACCATGGATCTGGTTGTACAGTTAGATTTAGTCGATCGTGTGCCATTCCGGCGACCTCCGACTGTAGTCGTTGATGGTTGGTCAATGATCGACGGTGGTGGTTGGCGAGCAACGATGGTCTTAGGTGGCCTATAATTTGTTTTAAATTACAAGGGTAATATTGTCCAAAAACTTAATTAATTCGGGGTAAAATTGTAATGATAGGTTCATGTAAATTAATTTCAAAACAAGAGCATTATTATCTAAAAATTTTAATAGTTGAGGGTAAAATTGTAACAAAATTAAGATTATCAAATAATCTTAAAATACCTAAGAAAATGAAGATAATCAGATTAATACCTATATAACCAATCGTAATTATTATTAGTTTTCAAAGATTATCGAAATTTTATATTATTTGATAACTAAACATAGTGATCTAAGAGTATGTTTGGTTGAATTTATGAAAATTGGCTTAGAAGTGGTTGATGTTTATGAGGTAATTTGAGTTTATAAGCATTTGAAATTTAAACAGTTATATGTTTGATTAAAATTATAAGTATTTGATAAATATTTGGTTAAAATTATAAATATCTGATAAATAATTAACGTGTTTGATAAAATGTAACTAATAAATATATTTTATTATTAAAAATTTAAAATGACTAAAAAAGATACTATATTATTTTATCAAATAACAAATTATATTAACTCAATTTTTTATTATAGTATTATCAAAATATATTTCAATCATATTACAATATAATTTAATTTTAAAATTAAATAAACAAATACTTTATAGACAAATATTTTATTAAAAATTAATATGAATAATTTTTAGATTATTTATATAAAATAAACTAATGAACAAATATAGTGAATTATAATTATATTAAAAAAAAAAATTTCAATCAAAATAACCAATTTATATCTGAATTGAATAATATTAAATAAGGGTAAGGTAGTAATATATTTGATCAAAATAACTTATAAACAAAGTGCACTTTTAAAAAAAAAAAAAAAAAAAAAAAAAAAAAGATTCCTAGACTTACCTTTTTTTACTTATAAGCTCAACTTAAACCCAAAAAAGTTATGATCAAATGTATCAACTTGATTTTAGAATTTATAAGTTGGTAGAAGTTCAAACAAAAACCCCCTAAATAATATAAGATGACGTTAACTCAGTACCGAAGAATTACCCAAACAAAACACACCCTTAAATGATTCAAAGGTAACAAGTTCGATGAATGATGATCAAAATACAATATAATTTCAGTGAATTATAATTCCTGTTCCATGGTAGAAGGCAAACACGCTGAATAAGAGCATCACAAGCTAGTTCTACCAATTGCAACGATGCATAGCCCTCCAAATTAATCTAGAGCTGAAATAATTATAGTCCTTCATGTCAACTAAATTTTATTCCTTCACTCAAACAAATGCAGTTAAACCTATAAGTAGCAAGATCTTTTTTTCAAAATGAATGTCATTCTCGATTTAGGTCTTCGATAAACAGCACAAAATACTTTTTTTGGAAACTTAAAAGGTCAAGTTCAGTTTCCATTGTATTCCAGTGGTCCTCTACTGAGTGTAAAAGGTGTTATTTAACTAGAAGACCTGTTTCAAATGACATGAAATAGGAAGTGATGATCCACTATAGCTATTCATTCTTCAACATTGGCATAACTCCCACTTCAAAACTTCATAAGCTACGTAAATTTCAGCGATACAAACAACCCAGATTTCAGTAATACACAAACAACTCAATATTTAAAGACAGGATCAAATTGAGTCAAACTGGGGTTAAAATCTCCCAAAAATGCCGTTAAACAGATCCAACAATTTAACATAACAAGTAAAATCCACAAGCTAGTAAAGAAACTATAGCACCCAACTGGGGGAAAGAATGTCTGAGAAAAAGGATTCAATCAAATGTTCGAACCATCCCATTATTATTGAATAATATGAAATGAAAACAAACTTAGATAGAAAGTGAATACTGATGATCTCTGTCCTTCACACACACTTAATCACCTGCAAAATATCAAAGACTTCATAAAGATAATGAATAATTAATAAAATCTTTAAACATGACTGACTGAATACAGTTTACAGAACAACTTATTAACAAATTTAAGGATAAATATTTTATATTTAGTAACCGAGAATTCAATCGACAGACATAAGTTCATCAAAGATAAACACCATACACGCTTATATTTCTCTATGATCGCCAATATATAGGGCACAGCAGAGTTGAATCTTTGAGACACATATAGTTGAAAGCATCAATGAATCCCATAGGTAAACCTACTAGTTTGAATTAGTACCTACATTCCTATTCGCATACAAAAAGTCCTGTGAATGCACAGACAAATGAGCTACCAATCCATAATTTCACTGAGACACAGAAGAAAATCATAAAACCTACTATCAACATTCATTTTGAGGACAGAAAAGACAAAGTATCATCAATCTACCATGTCAAAGTATTCCAAAATACTCTATCATGGATTTTGATCCATCATCATGGACTTCTTTTCTGGTCAACATATCCTAAAGATCTGAAAAATTAGGACTCGTGTTCATAAATACTATATAGATATCATGTCATATAAGAGGCATATATACAAATGTAAGTATAAAAGTTATTTTGAAACCAACCCTAATTAATGCTAAAAAGAGAGATAAACAAATTAATTAAACAAAGAAAATAGTAGACTTGAAGCAAAATGAAAACGAATCTAAAATGGGTAACTTAGGGCAAAAAAGGAAGAAATTACCGCTTATGCCTCTGCACGAAGGGGGACTTCTTCGCATCCTCCTCTTCGAAAAAGATAATAATAATAAAAAGTAAGAAAATCGGTTTGGGATTAACGAGATTGAGAAAGCGATTAAGTGTTTAATAATAAGAGAATATAATGAAATAATTACCAGTAAGACCAAGAGAGAACTTGGTGATGATGGCTCCGGTTATGGCGAAGCCGACCAGGAAAGGCCAGTTTCTGTTCCATTCTCTTTTGAAGAATACGGGCCATGGATCGAATTTCCTCATCTTCCTGATTCTCAAATTCTATGCAAACCTACTTCAGAAACTTTTGCTTTAGCTAAGGAGACCATATATCGTGTACATGGTTCTTAAACGGCGTATATCAAAAATTGGTTCATTATTTGATGATTTTTACAATAATATTTTTTTTTTTTTTTAAAAAAAATTTGGTTGTCTTTGGGAGAAAAGTAATTATTAATATTATGTGAGATGAATAAAGTATAATAGAATTTTGAAAATATTGAAACAAATACAATTTTGGTTTTTAGAATATAATTATTTGATGATTTTTAAAATAATATTTTGAAAAAAAAAAAGTAAAATTAGGTTATCTTTATGAGAGGGGTAATTATTAATGTTTTGTGAGATTAATAAAGTAAAATAGGATTTTAAAAATATTGAAATAAATGTATTTTTGGGTTTTTAGGATATAATAGTAGAATAGAATAGGGATATAATATTGAAGCAAATGAAGCTAGACTAATTTTTCGAATCATATATCGCGTATCGCAGCATATTATAAGATACGCCTTTTTAAAAAAATAATAATAATAAAATAATAATTTTTTTCTAAAAATTAAATAATATCATCTCTAAGATTAATTAACGAAATTTGTGGTATTATTGGCTTTAAATTATAGTATTACATAATTAAAATTAATCACAAAATTAAGAATTTATATGATTTCTTTTCAATCATTCATATCATTTCTAAGATCAATGTCAATATCTATATCTTCGCTTGTGTTATTATTATCATGCAAAATGGACAACACATCTTCCTCTTCACTTTCTCCATGCAAAATAAGTAAATTTAGGCGGGTTTTAGTGAATTAAGTTAGGTGACCTAAATCCAACCCAAAATTTTTTTTAGCATTTGACCGAAATTAATAAAGTCATATCGATATTTTTAAATATACTGACTAATACATATCCTATCATAGGATATATATCAATGTATCGAAAGATTTAGAATACATCATTTAATACGTATCATTGACGATCCATATCGAATCATATCGTATGATACGTATTGCATATTGTAGGATACTAATAACCATGATCGTGTATATAAATGGTGCGGACACCCACGCTTCTACTCTCCACGGGTGAGGATGTTGCTTACCCATTATGGGTCGCACTGGATCGGGTATTCGGGTCGGTGTAATGAGAATAAGATCCAGTGTTATTTTCTCAAATTTTATTCTAATTCAGAGGATAAAACGGATTTGATAATTGATACTGCTATTAAATTAGATATATATCTTTTAGTGGTTATTTTTTTAAAACAATAATATGAAAATGAAAAAAGCGAAAAAGTCGTTTAATAGATTAAAATGGTGACTCAAATACTCAAAATGATATGACAATTTTTCTTTAAGAAGAAGGCTGTAAAAGGGTATTAACATTTTTCAAAAACCTTTTATTTTTTTCTTTATTATTATACTTAAAAAATAAGAAGACGGCCTCTATAATTTCACATGGCAAAATGAAGAGCTTTCTTTAGTACAAAAATGACAAGTCTAAACAAATTTACATCCATACATAATTTTAATTGGATGACAAATGCAGTGACATTGATATTGATAAAGAACATGAAAAGCCATCCCAAACAAAAACTCAGATCTAAAATACAGATCTTTTACTTCCATTTGTTCATTAATGGGCAAACTACACAGTATAAAACAGCATAAATCAATTTCGAAGCTATCCCATAGGCTTTGGTCATCGTGCAACAGCTAAATTGAGCCATCCCATAAAAGAACTGAGCTGCATAATATTTCCGATCACAGCCCTGTGCTTTGCGTTACTGGTGAATAATCCTGTCAAAATTCAAGCTAATCTGCAATGAGCCGAAACGCCTTATTGACTCATATCAGATAACAATTTTTCAAGTGCTTCGGATGCAAGAGGAATGTATAAGCAATCCTGGCCATCAGAATGCCTTCTAGTCTTCACTAACTCATGATCTTTGAATTCGGTCAAATGGGAGTTAAGAGTAACCTGACTGCTCACTAGGAAGCGCTCCCGAGCAGTTGTGTATAGATTATCAAATGGCATGCCTGGAAGTAAAAGGTGAAGAGCTTATGATAAGTAAAACGGAAAAGATAAAACCAAATGGCAAATGGATACTTACCTTCTTCATCAGGATGAGACAGTTGATATTCAGCAAGAATTTTGAAGACACTTTGAGCATTCGGCGTCAAACTTTGTAAAACTATTGCAACTGTTTTGGCACTTTGGGCGTTACTGCCATGTGCAAGAATCAAAGGGAAGAACATCCCTTCAAATTTGTATGGTGCAAACGTAGGGACATGATACCAGCACCACTTGAACTGTGTGTGAACCATCTTCTTGTCCCACACTACCAAAAAAAAAAAAAAATCCCACCAAGGATGAAATTGTAAAGTCAAGGCATTAACATAAAATTCATAATGATGAATCCACAATGCTAAATGTACATTCCTCCTGCAGACAATAATATTGAAATAATTGTATTCACATTCTGAAGTTGAAGACTCAAGATTTGTTCTCCAACCTATAGACAGTAGAAAAACATACTAGCACCTTTCTGTGGCTCAGATTGACATGGTAGCATCAATCTAAAGCTCAAACATTGTTCAGGACTTACATAAGATACATTCTATATGTAGACCTAATTGAATGACTGAAGCCACCATGTCTATACCTTCTTTATCTAAATGAGATACATTAAAACAAACGTACCAAAAAAAAAAAAGGTAAAACCTTCCGTATCTTCGTTAAGCAGGGAGGAAAACACCAAGATAAAATGTTTCACCTTCTAAAAGAAACATCTTCAACCAGAAAAATAAAACAAACAATTTAAAATTTATAGACCACAAAAAGATGAAAGGAATAAAACTCAATATCGTCTAATTTCTGCAAAATTACCTACAGGACTTCAAAACAACATTTAATTAATGCAATGCAAACAGAATATTCAATCATAATAGCAGCTATCTAAGTGATTATAGATATGTAATTTAAAATGAGAAAAGTATACATACAAAGAGGTGCATTCACGTGATCAATAGAGGCGATTAAGCGAATATGGGTGCAGGAAGCAATTTGTGCAAGACACTGTTGAGTTTCAAAGTCTCTTAACCCAGGCCCATCGATGTTGTGAATGACAACACACACAAAACAATCATTCTCCCCCACCTTTGACCCATCCAAAAATGCAAGAAGATCATCCATGGATCGAGAATTAAATGGTTGTTGAGCTTTAGGTAAATTCTTGCAGGCAGTCTGTCGTTTGGATTTCAATTGATCCCACAGAACTTCAGCTAAAGTTATTACAACCTACATTTTAAAAGGTTAAGATTCGCAACTGAACATGACAATTGACATAAAGAAATACGTTTTCAGTTCATTTAGTATCTTCAGATATAGGGAATATCTATAGCAACAAGAACACAAATAAAGTCCAAGAAAATGATACTTGTTTGATGTTGACTGACTGAAGATAGCCATTGATTACAACCACAGAATATTCATTTAAAGCTGTTGAAGCAAAATCTTCCAGTAACACCTTCTTAGATCCAAATCCATACATAAGAAGGCCAAAGCCACACCTAGCACCATAAGAGATATGAATTAAGACTCGAAAACTCAGTCTTAAAACACCACAACTTGAAATTATTGCAACAAATTCACATTTTTCACATGGTCTATAACATGATTTCATTCTCTATCATTACCCAAAAAGGAAAAGAAAAAAAGAAAAAAAACATAAATGGCAACAACCATCCAAGTACATTTTCACACTTTGATGAACCCAATCATCTCTTGAACATCACATATCTTCAGCATTTAATGGAAACTATCCTATAATAATAACGCCCTACACTGAATTCACAATTAGTGGGCATGGGTACACACCCGATCAACATAATAACAAATATAAATCTATAACAACCACTGAGTTAAAAGAATTCATTAAAATAATCTCAGTTCAAAATCTCTCCCAAACACTACTCACGTATTCCAAAAAGTAAATCACAGTATTTTCACATCTTCTCATTTAAAATGACTTATTCTAACTGCATAAAGAGTATTCACATACCGTAGCTCGAAAACCCATTTAGAATACAAACTTTTGTAACTGTTAATCAGCAAAGCAATCTCTTTCTCATGCTTGGGTTCAATATCTAAAGCTGCTGCTCTTAGCTCCTACTTAGCAAAAAAGACATCACATGTTAATTAGAAAGCCAAAAATGTAATATATATACTGAAAGGAAACTGAGGCAAGAACCTGTTCATCAACAATGTCAATATCTGAAAGCTTATGAGTCGATTTCTTTCCTGAGGCGGCCAAGTCTTTTGCAAGAAAATAGTTTCTCGATAATACGAATTCTTCCTCTTCTACGTTATCGATTTCCATTATTTTTGAATTTAGAAAAAATCAGAGTGAATTTGATTGAGACTCTGAAATCTGACGAAAGAGGAGCTTGTCAAGAGTACGAAAACACACTGCAAGCCCTAAAATCTTTTCCCGCCAATTTCTTTTGGGCCGCCAACTAACCGACTATGGATTCATCTGGCATCGTTTCCCAATGGATTAATCTTTCTCGACATTGGGCCGAGCACCCGGCCCAAAAATAAATTAAAACCATCCCAAAATATACTAAAACCCAATGCTGCGTTTGTTTTACTCTATCTTATCCTAAAAGCACTGCCATGAAAAACCCAAATGTGGCCTTACAGCCTTACTCCTCCTGAAGTGAAGTAAGGTGGTGACTGGTGAGGCATTTGAGAACGTGGCACGCAGGCAGGGGATCTCGTCGGCAACGATTTCTGGTGATTTGTCGGCTAGTTCTTTACTTTATTTTAATATATAAATTTTGATTTAAAAAAAAAAATTTAACACAAACTAAACCCAAGAGGGAGAGGGCGATTATTTTCTTGCCATTAGTGCAAAGCTTTTTTTTTTTTTTTTTTTTTTTTTAATGCTGTCCCATTCAACCCGAAATGTAGCCAAACACTTCACTAAAAATAAAAAGTTACTGTAGTGATATTGTTCACAGGCATAATGCGGTGCAGTGCTGTGTAGTACTGCGAAAGAAACATACTCCGTCAGAATTGAATTCTATACATATCGATTCAATCCCATTTAATTATGAATAATACTACACATACATCATTTTCATATAATATTTTTCATACAATATTATGTGGCAAGATGTGATTAGGTAAAAGTTTAATTTTAACTTTAAATTAGTCAATCATATCTTACTACATAATGTTGTATGGGAAATGTTGTATGAAAATGATGTATGTGTAGTATTACTCTTTAATTATTTGTTATGATACTTTATATATACTTCTACGTAGTGGCGGACTCAAGATTTTTACTGATGGGGCCTTCACGGTTTCATCATTGTTTGTCAATCAATTAGTGAAAACTTAAAAACAAATCATCAAACCTTGAACAAAGAGAAAAATATAATATAAAGAAGCTGAAAGGAAATGACTCAATAAAACAATACTTTCCTATTTGAAAAAAATCTATGAGAAACAAAACTTTGAGCAGATGTGTTGAAAATCACATCCAATTCATAAGGAAACACATGAAATTTTTTACATGAAAAAACTTCTTCAATGTAAAGAGAGCAAAAAACCACAAGAATTTAAAAATCTACTTAAATCCAATATAATTAAAAGATTTTACAGCAACCACAGTCCACCAAAAATATTTCACATAAATTTAGAGCTCAATCACAACTCTAACACAAGTAACATACATAAAGATTTACAAAGAGATTGATTAAAATCACAAGAGAAGTGGTCAAACTTCAAGCTGTATAACTTCAAATTCAACTGTTAAAATCAAAACTCAACCGTCTAGTTTAAAAATTTAACAAAACGTTGTCTCATTTACTCATCAGCCAAACAAACTACAAAAAATATACTTAAATATAAAAAATTAGAATTTAGATCAATATTACTAAACAAAAAGGATGTTAAAAAACAACAAAAGTTTGCCTCATTTTCTCATCAACCTAACAGACTAAAAACACCGTAATAAATGAAGGCCTCTTTTGGATTGAGGGATTTTAAAATCCATGTATTTGATAAATTTCATTGTTTGGTTTGAATATAAAATTTATAGATTGTTGATTCAAATTTTCATGCACTCGTGTTTGGTTAAATGAATACAATCAACGGATTTGATAAATAATTCCCAACTTGACCCTCAATATCCAAAACCAACAAATATTCAACTTTCATCTAATTAAATACAAATTAAATTATATTTGATAGAGAAGTTCAATTATAATAAATGATTTTTTGTGATTTGGTAAAAATAAATAAATAAATAAATTCCAAGTCAATATAATATATTATCAACTATATTCATTCATAATAATTTCAATAGTTGAATAGTTTTATATTAAAACATATAACATAATCATACCTATATAGAAAATTAGTGTCAATATAATGCACTAACACTATGTCCAAAAACATATGAAACTTGCTGGAATATTAGCAAATTTCATCATCGCATATTAGTGTCACAAAGCACTAAGCATTACAAAATAATCAGTAGCAAAAAAACATAATCAGTTGCTAGTCATGCATTTAGAATCAAAAAAGTCAAAACATATGTTTTCTTCACCTTATCATCTAAGTTGAAGAAGAAATCGGTTTCAAATGGACATTTGACTATCTTTCTTGCCACAACCAATCTTTAAATTTTAGAAATGTCATCAATCTTTTTCAACTCCTCATATATCTTCATCATTCTCGTAGTTGCATCTTGTTCATGTTGAAAATAATCAGCAAGTTTAGAGATATGATCGCCTACACCCTTCAAGACACCTTCTAGTTTAGACATTTGACAAGAAAAAGATTCCATAAGCATCTCACATAACTTCCAAAATGTTTTTCTATCAATTCTTAATTAGTAAGTTTATTGTTTGAACATCACTTTCTCTTATGGCATATTTAATATTGCTCAACCTAACAGCAACTCTCTTTTCAACTGATTCATCATTCAAGTAGTTAATGGTTCTAGGTAATCTCATACAAAATAATGTAAATTTTTTAATCATAATGGTCATAAAAGCACAAAGGTTCAAAAGCATTTCACTATAGATGGCCGCCATTGCAATGCCAATTCTTCTCCTATTATCTGGTAGATAAGCCATCTCAAATCCCGAATACATAAGTAAAAAAAATAAAAAATACAAGACATGATCGTTAAACCCTATATATATATAAGTCTTGCATGCTTGGTCAGTTTGACTATGTAATTAGAAAACAATTACTTTCATTAGTGTAAAGTATATTTGAATACTCATCTATACATACAAAATATTATAGCATGTGAGGAATGAAAACAATCTAGTTTTTTGTGTTTGTTTATTTTTTATTTATAGAAATACCAAACAATACAATATATAAATCTCAAGCATGTATAACATAAGAAAGCTCATAGAGGAAACAAAGTTTGTCCCCAATCTATATATTGTGGGACTCATTGCTTTGCAAAATGACCTATATATGACAAGTTTAAGGGCTATTTACAATGGTGTTGTTGATTTAATATTTCATGAAAAATAAAAAGCCACCACCAATAAGTTCTTAACATAACAAAATGAATCACCATAAGAAATTGAAATAATGAAAAAACTTTCTACAAATAAGTAATTGAAAATAATTAATTAAAGGAATAGAAACTTACAGATAGATTATTTCTCTAATATGCTCTGAAGATACTAATGATGTAAAAGTGAAGAGCTCAAAAAGAGAAAACGGCAAATATATTTCTTTTAATTAGGGTAAAGAGTAATTACTTTGCTATTAAATTATTAACAAGTATAGTATTGAAAAATTAAAACATTAACCAAATGCCTCATTTTATTAAAACAGATGGATTTGGCAAAATCCGACCTATTAGGTGGGATTTTAAAACCCTAAAAAATGAAGGATTCTGGAGGGTGGTGGATTTTTCAAGATCCATGAATTTCAACCTTTTTTTTTTTAAAACCAAACTAAGGATTTTACCAAATCCATAGATTTAACGAAATCATTCATTTAGAATCTCTCAATCCAAATGAGGCCTAAATAAAATAAAATAAAAAAACTGCAGTATTCAGAGCAAAATACAAAACAAAAAGACAATAATAAAAAAAAAAAGAACAAAACTTAGCCTCATTTTCTCATCAACCTAATAGACTAAAAACAACTTAATTAAATAAAATAAAATCGTAGAATTCAGAGCAAATTACAAAAGATAAAGACAGTAAAAAAAAATAATGAACAAAACTTTACCTTATTTTCTCATCAATGAAATACAAAACAAAAGTTAAACAAAAAATAACTAAGAATTCAGAGCACAAAAATAAAATAAAATTACCTAACACATTACAAGGAAATAAAAAAGTAGAAAAATTAACCTAATTTTCTCAACAACCAAATAAGTAAGAAATAGTTGAAAAGAGTGAATACTTTAGAATTCTGGGGTTGAAATTGAAGAGAAGAGCGAGCGTGAGTTTGTGTTCAAAGGTTAGGTTTTTTTTACACTAGTTTAGCTTTTTCCAATTTTTTTATGGTTCGCCGTTGCTTCTACAGGTATTTTATCAAAAAGTTTTTTATATGATTAAAACTAATTAAATACACTAAGACTTGGGAATTGTTTGTTTTCTTGTCATAAGTCTGAATACGTCTAATTTTGTATGATTTAGACATTTTACGTTTGTTTGTTATTTTAAATTTAATCCGATCATCAGATAACATAAAAAGGCCAAGTTTTGGCTTTTATATAAGTACTAGAACATCTTAACTAATAATATTCTTATTTGTCAATTATATCCCTATCAAATTTATAGAATTCTATTTTTATCAAAACCTTTGCTTTATATATTTTTGTCTTTTTTTTTTTTTTTTTCATAGCCACAAAAATCAAAATCAACCATCAAATGCAATCAACTTGCTTGGAACAATTGATTAAATGTTCATATAACAATTGCAAGACCAAATTAAAAATTAACTCTTTCAAAGATCTAATTAATTTAGTTGTTTTTTATTTATTTTTTGTCATAATAAATTTTTACTTACTATATAAACACAATGTAATAACATAGTTATCATTAATATTTATATATTTATTTTGATTTTGATTTTTATAATTTGTAATAATATAGTTATCATGCATGTAAAAATTATAAGATTAACTTTATAAGGACATATGTGCCAAAACACCAATAAAAACAAACAATCCAACACTTATAATCAGATAAGAAAAAAAAAATAAACAAACATATCGATCAGACTTATACATTCAGACATATTCAACAATCAGATTCAATCAGCTTTCAAACAAAAAAAAAAAAAAAAACACCACCTTAGTTTGAGATTGTTGTAGCTTCTTCCTTAATCACTTTTAGCTCACCTTTATGAATAATCAACTCTTTAATAAAAGTTTTTAGGTGTTTTGTTATATTTTTGAGTTGCTTTTACTTTTGAAAAATGATATGTGAAAATGTAAAATGACCCAAACAGGCTTCTTTTATAATTTTTTTTATTTTTTATTTTTAAATATATTAAAAATAGAATTGTTAATTATAAAAAAAAAAAAAATTAATAACACTGTATAGCGTTGGAGAGTTGTCGGACAACAACCGAAAAACATTCGACTAATATTTTCTAGCCTGCTACTATGAAATGCTATAGTAAACGACCTATCTAATCAATCCATTGGGTATATCGACCAAAGGTCTATCTAGTGGAGTTGGAGATATTGTTAGATGCGCCATTGGCGACGGCGACTGCCATTTGGCCACCCTCTTGTAGTTGGACAGTATTTTCCGAATTTTGATTTATTTTATTATATTATTAGTTTTATTAAAGAATCATTTATAAAAACCAAGAATATTATTTTAGGGTGTTTTTTTTGTAATTAATCATATCAAAAGCAGCTTTTGAATTTTAAATGCTACAAAAACTTACTATTGGATTCCTTTTATAAAACAAATTATTTCATGATCAACTTATTGTATAACCACTATTGAAATTTGTTTACCAAACACTTTTTGGATGATAAATTATGAAATAAGTAATTATGGGAGAAGCTACAGCAACCCCGAAGGCCCAAACTCACCATGAGTCAAAAACTTGTAATGAAACCTGTAATTATAAGTAAACATTTTTTTATAAATAACACATTTTAAAGAAAAGGTAAATTTTTAAAATTTATTCCACAGTAATTATTTATAGTTTGGAAAATGTAAATAATTACTTTAGCTTTGGACATTGTTATTCAAATATTATTTTTGCTTAACATACTAATAATCAAAGAGTTATATGTTAGGAAACGACCCGTTAACGCAACGGAAAATAAAACAATAATTTTTAGGATCGTTCCCATTGAGCCAAGATCAAGGGTATAATTTTACAATTTATATTAAAGTAAAATCTGCAGAAAAATTAATCAAGAGTTTAGAATAACATACGCACGTTTGGAGGCTCATCTAAAATAGTCTTTGTACGTATTTGCTACCGATCCAAGTGTAAGATCGAACTTATAAAATCCACACGAAGACAATCCCGAAGAACTAAGGAGAGATTTGTCAGATCCTCCTTAGCTTTAAAATTAAAGAAGAAAAGGAAGAATTGATTTCAAGCAAAAACCAAGTCTGCTGTGGGAGAGGCTGTGTTTCTCTTTTACAAAGGAAAAAGTGAATAATGAAAAATCACCCACTTTTACAATTAAAGTTTTTCTTTTATATTAAAACTTTAGTTGCCCTATTCCTATATGGAATAGACTTGGGCTCCAACCCAAACACCCCATGTTACCAAACACTCTCAATTAGATATTTTATATTTATTTAATCATTTTTGCAATTAAAATCAATTAATATATATTTAATATATATATATATATATATTAACATTTAACAATAATAATGATTTAATTAAATATATGCGAACACATATTCAAACGTAAGTTCACTTATTTAATTTTTCTAATAAATTAAATAAAGGCTACGACCTCAGCAAATTTAATTGCACTGTGAAATTACCAAAATACTCTTTCGCCTAAAAAGACGAAAACGTCATTCTTTCTTCTTGAGTCTTAAATTATCTTCTATGTATGTGACTCATAGGCTCCTCATCATACCGACAGTGTATAGTATTGCGATTAACACCAATTAATCGTCTCACTAATACACAGACCAAGATTTGCCCCTAGCAAGGCATCATGGCCACCCGATAGATTCGGATTCAGCAAAGTAGCTACCTGTCAACGATATGGTTATCGTACAATTCGACCCTTTCATCATCCGTTATCTCGACGAGACGAAGACATAGAAATAGTGTTAACCTTCGGTTACTCTCGATATTATGTATTCAGTTTCTGGACCAATGACCTGTATTATAAACTGGATAGAGCAACAACTCAATCCCACTGTGGCCACAGTTTTAGTGTCATTGCCATATACTGAATTGCGCCGTGAGATAACTTTTTCCCGTACCCGGGAGTGATAAATCCTCTGTCAATCCACCATAGTCTTGATACACTCCTTGATGCAGCCAATCACCACCGTATTGACAGCTCTGAAAAGAACTGCGTTAGGCTAGTGTCAAACTACACCAATCGGTGCACAAGGCGCTCCGGTGATCTCAAGTCTAAGGATCACATGCACCACCATTCGTTAGAGGATTTGTTCCATAGACACTGGGGTTACCATCCATATGGAATCCTCTGGTGGGTCAGTCCAGTGAACTTGCTGTGGTGTAATCGCCTACAACAAACACCCATGTGTTGCACCAGGTTGTCACCAAACAACCTTGACAAGTGAGATCAGTCACTGCCTTTCGACAGGGTCGTTGAACACTATGATAGCCTTACCGTATTATCTGTGCCCTTACTTCAGAATAATACTGGAGCTACGGACGTTTCTAGAATGGCCACCATATGTGCTCATAGGGTTCTCACTATCAAGATTTGAAACACTTGATACCCTCATCACGGTTCTACCATTCTAAGGACATATATCAATACATATTGCAATAATAATAATTTACGCGATGTAGTATAAAATGCATTTTATTGATTAATGAATATTATTACAAAGAGTCAATTCCACAATAATTGATTGGCTCTAGGGTACCTACTCTAACATTATACTCCCTCCATTTCCAAATAAATGTCATTTTAAATTTATTACTTTTTTTCCAAAATAAATGTAAAAAAGTTGAGCAACCCTCTCTCTCTTTCTCGTTTTATGGCCCTTATCTCCTCTTTTTTGCTTTTCTCTGGTTCCTCGTCTCCTTTCTCACTCTCTCTCTCTAATTTTCAGATCTGGGACACTACTTATCAAGCGAGATTCAGAGCTGTTACATCTGCTTCCTATAGAGGTGTTGTTGGTGCACTCGTTGTTTATGAAATTATCAGAAGAAGTAGCTTTGATAACATCTAATGCTGGCTTGAAAAGCTTACTAGTAAGTAGCTATGATAGCATTTAATTCCTTGCCTCCACTGTTTTGTGCTCTGTTTGTTTGTGAAGTGCAATGTGTGCGAGAAAGAAAAAATAGCTTGCCTTTGTTCATCTGTGATGTTTTTCCGGCTCACATGTGTATTAACTTCCTCACCTATGTCATCAACTTCATTCATAGCTTCTAACGTTGGAAGAACATTCAAATCAATTTCCCTAAGCATATATCTTCTACTATGACATTGTTAAGCTATGGTGAGTAGTGAAAAAACATAAATGGAAGAGTAATACACTTCTAGCATTTTTACATAGGCTAGAAAAACCAAAAATTTTCTCACCACACTTTGAAAGGGAAGAGTAAATAAGAGATGGAGTAGAAGAAAATAAATTTGTTTACATTATAAAAATTAGTATATTAAAACGTGTGTAATTTGCTAAAATGACATATATGTTGAAACGGAGTGGGTATAATTTTAATTGAGTAATACTACCTTTATACCACCCTTTACACAATTTTTATTACACTATAATCATTTTACTAATAATAATTCTATTATAATATTAAAAATTCAAAATAATTAAAAATTTGTGTAAATATGATATATGTCATATCATGATGTAATAAAAATATTGTAAAGGATAGTGTAAAGATAGCTTTACCCATTTTAATTTAAACTTGTGAAACATCAAATGATATATCGACGACATAAAAGTTGTATTAAAATGTTAAATAAAAATTTTAATTTAATAGTGGCCCGATGATTGAGCATCAAAATGAAACTGGGTTAAGTATTGTAGTCCTCATGGTTGGGTTCGGGTTAAAGAGTTTAAGCTCATTTGGAGCCCATGTTTGCCGCTGCCAAATTCTGAGCGCGAAACTGCGAGCCAACTAAATGTAATTTCAATTTTTTCAGTTTCTAAAACCTGCCAAGTCAGCAATCCGAGTGCATCAAAATCACCATTCCTAACCATTCATTCAAACTTAATCGACGGCTGAAACCCCACCAAAACTAAATGACACAGATAGCTATTATCACCCGTAGATAAGACTCGATCCAACAGTCCAGATCTCATATTTCACATTTCACTTAAACAAAAACAAATGACGCGGATCGCCATTTTGAACCGTACATAGACACTAAATCCAACGGTCCAAATATCCACTCTCACTTCACCCAAAAAAACACAAACTGATCTAAGCCTTCACTCTCCCTATATAAAAAGCACAGCCTCCACATCATCAACCCATTGCCTTAACGCAAAAAGAAAAAATATCAAATTACTTCGAAATCCCTAATTTTCTTTGACACTTTCTCGAGAAAATGTCTGGTCGTGGAAAGGGAGGCAAGGGTTTGGGAAAGGGAGGAGCCAAGAGGCACAGGAAGGTCTTGCGTGACAATATTCAGGGCATCACTAAGCCGGCCATTCGGCGTTTGGCCAGGAGAGGTGGTGTGAAGAGAATCAGTGGTCTGATCTACGAGGAGACTCGTGGAGTCCTCAAGATCTTCTTGGAAAATGTCATCCGTGATGCCGTTACATACACCGAGCACGCTAGGCGCAAAACGGTTACAGCCATGGACGTTGTCTACGCTCTCAAGAGGCAGGGTAGGACTCTCTACGGCTTCGGTGGTTAAATTGGCGGTGTCTGGATTGCGCTAGGGTTTTGTAAATCTGGTGGTGTAGTGGCTTTAATTAAGGTTAATTTCGATTTTTGTGTTAGGGTTTCGTTCAGCTATTAAAAGTGTATTGTGTTTTCTATTTGGAATGAAAATGCACTTGTTTTCTCCAAAAAAAAGTTCTGTAGAATTATATTTTTAATTGGGAATTTGTGTTTTGATCCATGAAATTATTGCAGTTTCGACTTAAGCTAGTAACTTGAGCAATCCGGGATTACTTATGTTGAAATTTCTAATCCTGGTTGTAACGCTTAATGCTACCTTGTTTAGTGGGCGGCCAAAAAATTCAGCTCAGTTTGGGCTGGTTGCTATTTTGGCCATATTTCATCTTTGGCACGGGCTTTATGGTTCAAACCTTATGTACTGAGTTTAATGTTAAAATATGAAAACCTTATATAACATATATTCTAAAATGAACTAACTTGAATATTGTAAAAGGATGCGCCGCATAAGCCAATTGATAGTCCATGTCAAGTGAGGCTGAATTAGGTTTAAGGCCCTCAATTGAGCAAAGAACCAACCCATAATTAAGTGACCGAGTTAGATAACTTTAGATTTCAGGCTCTTTATTGCGCGAGGAGCCCTTTTTAAAGCCCAAAATCGATAGTTTAAGCAATTTCAACGGGTAAGAGAAATGGCAAAGAACTTTTAAATAATATGAAAATGTGAACTTATAAAATGTGAAGAAACTTTAAAATGTGAAGAAACTTCTTGCATTGGTATGAAATTAGTATTGAAGATTTATCAAGTGAACTAATATTGGAATAACCAAATTTCGTTGCACATTTACTTAAATTAAGTCAATTCAATCATCTCAGACATCTCGGACTCCAGTCAAGAGCAAAGGTTGAAAAAATTCGTGACCATAAACCCAATTACATAAAAGAACTACAGAGGTTAGTGATTAAACTACCTTAATCATATCTCACCTTGTTCAAGAACAAGGACAAGCCCAGGGGATATAGAATCGACTGATGATTACGCCAAAAATGGTTACTGTTTTTGCAGCTCTAATTCTGTATCTTACTGCTACAGCTGAGAAGGGTGAGGCAGGAAGAAAAGAAAAAAAAATAAAATAACACAACCAAGACAAATTTTCAACAGTACAAACAGTTGATGTCCATTATAACCCAGGTACGAAAGAAAAAAGAAAACTGCCGAAGCCCACGCCTGGAAAAAACTCGAGGCAGACTACTATTACTGTGTTTCTATCTATATAAGGAAGCATGCTGAGAAACATTACATATACTTGGTTTTAGGCATCACCACTCCACACACGCAATATGCTGCTACTGGAGATGCCTTAACAAGCAAATGGAGGAAGAACTCAGTGAACATTGTGTCTTGTTACTGAGTTGGGCTTCTTCTTGTACTTTTAAATAATATCGCGAACTCACTGAACCATTGCATCTGATTGCTTTGCTGAACCATGGTACTTTTCCAAATCAGCATCAAGATCTTCTACAGAAAATGGCGTCTTTTCACTTTGACCTCTACCCCGGCCACGACCTCTACTAACTCCACGTCCACCACGACGAGGCCCTCCCATGGCACCACCTCTTCTTTGGCGGCTGTTACAAAATAAAATGAAATAATACATTAATGCCAAGTAAAAGAAAAAGAAATTACAAATTTTAGTTTCTGATACAGCATTTAAATAAAAGAAAAAGAACAATGGTCTAAAATCACAACTCATAGTAAATTTACATTCTAAGTAAATGTAGTAGATCAACAACCCTGGTTTCACAAACTATCTAACATGGATTTGACAGATCTGAGTACACAAGTTGGAACACAATGTTCTATTTATCATAAGTTAATCAAGTAAACATCAATAACAACTCAAACCTATCCTAGACTCTTTCTCTCATTACAAATAACAAAAACACTTTTTTTTTTTCCTTGAACCTAAAAAATCCTCAACCTTCCCATGTGTTCATTGAATTCTAGATTGGGGCTATTTTTTGATCCTACAACCTTGGTAGCCAAACTTGTTTGACATAATATCTTAATAGGTGTCTTCAAGATAGTTTGAACCCTTATCCCCTTGGTTGAGTCAATGACATTTAGTTTCAGTGGGATAAAACAAAAAATATGCTTAGTGCATTGAGAAACAAATTCTGATACTGGTGAAAAACTCAGTAACGCGAGCATTGTAGGTGATTAAGTGAGAAGCAACTTAGGAGCAAAGCAACTTTACAGCCTAAGTCTCGTGAATAGTTTAGTCAAATGCTTACCTTCTAAAACCACCATTTTGATTGTCATACATGCCATTCGTAGATGGAGGTGCAGCAGCAGAAGCAGCAATATTTCTTCCGACAATCTCAAGTTTCATTGGTTTTCCATCTAATTGGACATTGTCGTATCTCTTGACGGCTGCCAAGGCATCTGCTCGTCGTGAAAAGACAACTTCTGCGGTTCCCTGTGAGAGAGAATTATTCTTGTAAGTACAACAGCACATAAGCAATTATTGGACAGAGATAATGCCAAACTTCACAGAGCACCTTTGATCTTCCACTTCGGTCAAAATGAACTGCATATCGCTTAAGATCACCAACCTCGGAAAAGAGATCCTGCACAGAAATAAATTTAAAATTCAGAAATCAGCTTCATACTATCCTGCACATATTTTGTGGCCATATATGTAATCATTTAGTCCTCTTAAATAAATCAAAAGCCTTGGGCAGAAAGACAAACTAAACAATGGGAACAAAAAATCAAAGTAAGCTTGCCATTGTTCCCAACAGACACTATAAAAGAAACAAAACCTTTTAAATAATTCAATTTTACTTTTCATTTTCACAGACAATATGAAATTGCCTCCCTTATGAAGGAATGATAGTTGCATGAAAGAAAGGTACAATAGAATTTTGAAATCAGTCATAAGAAACAGAGAAAGGAAACAAACTCTCTAATTCTAATATCATTCAGTGCCTGGAACAAATGGTAAGAATAATCAATTTCATGGTCTCTTATTTCATCTGAAAAGTTAATTGTCTAATAATAACATAAATAGGTCACAGTTTCAGTAGTTCGTCTCCAAGACCTCATTATTGAACCTAAATGCTATTTCCATCATCAAATACAGAAACTTCAACATGAGATTAAGAAAAATCAAGGACAACTTGTCAACCATTAAATGAACCATAAAGTAGTTCTCTACTGACTTTTTCCCTCTTACTTTTATTTTCACATATTTGAAATCTTTCACTAGCTGACAAAGTCCTACTACTATTAATTAGTAACAATTGATGAGTGAACTTTCACTATGATGATATTTGCTGAGTGAGAGATTGAATGAGATTTTAGTAATTTGGAAACAAGAAGGGGAAAACACATAACAAACTAAGAGGTTTCAAGAAAAAGAGTTAAGGTAGGGTAAAAGAAAGCAAATAGCTCTTAACTCAAAACAAAATTCACCATCATCCTTCCATTGGAACTTTCCATAAACTTGTTTCTGACCCTAAACAGTTCAGTAGAATTAAAAAAAAAAAAAAAAAAATCCTTTACAAAGCAATCACATCTTCTATTAGAACTTTCCATAAACTTGTTTCTGATCCTAAACAGTTCAGCAGAATAAAAAAAGAAAAAAAAAAAAAGAAAAAAAAAAAAATCCTCTACAAAGCAATCAAGGTGAGATCCATTTCCTTTCCTTTCTTCGTTCTCATTTTAAATTATAGTCCCTATTCGCCAAAAGGATAATTCAATCAATTCAGCTTATCAGATTACATCAAAAGTTTAATAATATCAAATAGGTTATATTATCCACAGGGTATTTATATTTGTAGGAGAGCAAGCTATTTACTCCAAAAGACTATCATCTAACAAATGGTATTTAAAAAAACCCCAAACATTGCTATATAATGGACTTAGCTATACTAACAAAAAGGTCAATTTCGCCTCTCCACTAAAAATCTAGTCCAAGTGGGAGAATGTGGTGATATGGAGTCCCACATGGATAATAAAGAGGCGATCTTGGTCTTTATGAAGAGAAATGACCACTTTTGTTGTGCAAAACACCATAATAAAATAATATTGTAATTAAATTGATCAAATAACTCAAATAAAAGATAAGCAGAATTAGAGAGAAAAAGAAAACACATGAATCAGAATTTACAGGGTTGGCAAAAGTACCTCAGTCCTAGAGCGACAAAGATCAATACACTATTGTCAACTGAAAAAACAGTAAAGTTTAGGATATCTCAGACGCTTGCAAAAGTGTATTACCAACTACTGGTGCTAGTGAGATAAAGCCCTACAGTTGCTTTGTCAACCATACAAGACTACAAAAAGGTTGCTTCAAAACTTGGATTTGTAGAAGAGGACAATTAGTGTGTATTGAAACAGTCAAAGTGTTATTCAATTTAAAGTTTGGTTTCATTTGGTGTGGGTATGTTATTGATACAGATAAGATAGTTCTTCCAAATATTGTGACGGCCGATGATCCAACAAATATGTTGACACGGTAGTCACAACGATAAAGCTCACATATCATCTAGACTTGATCAATATTCTAAAAGCTTGACACCTTCAGATTTATGGCACCAGTGGGCAATTTGGAGAGAAGTAGTGATGATAAATTTACTTTTGGTTGGTGTAAAAGAATATTTGAATCTAGAAATCATATTTGGATGCTAATACAGCCAAAGTGGAGTTTTTTTGGTATAGCTCAATTAGTTTGGTTAGTCATTTTACACTTATCTCATAAGTGAAATATAAATAGTGTGTTTATGAAGCCAATAAATAGTGACCTTTTTCAATATTCATTACTTAAAAATGAATTAAGGCTTTTGTGGGCTCTATAAAGGAAGACCTCCTAGGTAGCTTTAGTTACAAACAACATATTGCTTTCGCAAATTTTTGTAAATTGCAAACTCAACAATTCCCTTAATTAAATATTAGTGGACAGATCGCTGCTGCCTGAAGAGAAGAGAACTTTTGTTAAACCTCATAAATTCATTTGTTATTTTTTTTCTCTCATTTTCCTCTTTTTTTTGCATCCTTGGGTTATTTATTACATTCAATTACAATATCAATTTACTTGTGGGTTTTGCACAACAATACAAAAGTAGATAAGAGGGTCTAAAATTTTCCTTGTATAACTAAAGGAAAAAAACTTGTGGAGATCTTGACAATATCAATTTCTCATAGAGCCCACTTTCTGAATTTCTTCACAAGAGAGATTTGGGGAGATATAAACTAAATTATAACTCTATCATCACAAATTTCCAAGATACTAAACATATATTCATAGGGAGAACAGTAAACTCCAAGCATTGTCAACCTTCATTCACTCCTAGCGACTCTAGCAACTTCTCTTTTATCACCTCTGCTCTCACTAAAATTTATGCAACATTAAGAACGTTTTCAATTCAATTAATCAAACTTATGCCAAAAGTATTTTAAATTATCAAGAACTTAATTAAAATAGAAAACGCCAAACATGATTCACATTTTTCGAAAAAACTATAAATAAGAAATCTAACCTTAATGTCTCCATTAGAAACTCCATAATCCAAATTGGAAACATAAATTTTAGTGCCAGTTTCTATGGACGAAGCTCGAGTTGCCCCCGCCCTTGCCTTCGCCTGTGCAGCGCCCGTGAACATGTCGTGTTGCCACGTGGTGACCGGAGCTTGACCCGGCTATAACAAAAAACATTTCTTTTAAGTCAAATCGACATAGACACATCCAGAATCAAAGTAATTTCGCAAACGACAGCGTTGAAATTGTCCAAGAAAGTAGTGACCTTGGGATACGGCGCCGTCCGATTGGCGCCACGCTTGAAGGAGCGACGCGCCGGCCCTAGGCCGGAGCCGCGGCCGCAGCCGCGGCCGCCTCTGCCTCGGGAATTGGGGCCGCCGGATTTTTTGTTGGACTTGATAATATCGTCGAGAGACATATCCAAGGCGCTCGTCATCTTCGAATAAACCCTAACTGCGAATTAATTTGAGTGGTGAAGGTGGTGGGTTAGGGCTAAGAGGCGCTGGGTTTTGAGGAATTAAGCTAGGGTTTTGCCGAAAAGAAAAGGGAGGAAAAATAAAAGGATGACGTACAAATTAGATGCGATATGATTTAGTGAAATGATTTATATATATATTGGGAGCTTCAAATGCCAACGGTGTCGTGGTGTAGTAGGTTATCACGTCAGTCTAACACACTGAAGGTCTCCGGTTCGAGTCCGGGCGACGCCATGTTTGTGTTTTTATCGGTCCATAATGTTATAGGCCCAAATTTTTATGGGCTTTAGACATGGCAAATTGGCAATGTAGTTATGGGCCAATTCTCACTGAACTTTTAGGTCCATATTTATTAGAGGTGAGTGGTTCCGGATACCCTGTATTTTACGGGAGAATCGGAACCTAAAATACAGGTTTCGGTTCTTTTTCTGGGTACCCTATAAAAAATCAATTACCCTCCTATTAGTTTAAAAAATAATAAAAATACTTTAAAAGTTTACAAATACACTTCTAACAAATTTTGATTATTCATTCATTTGTGTCTAATGTAACTCATAACCTGTAATCTCTAGGCAACACTTGAATTCAATCAATTCATCATAATTCACGTAAAATTCGTCAATAAAAAAAACATAAACAATTATTCATCACAATTCACATCAAATAACTTCACCAATAATTATAATGTAATGTTATAATTAATTAAGTTATCATACTATAATGTAATGTTATAAATACTTATAATTATTTAAGTAGTTATCTAACAATAATGTAATGTTACAATCAATTAAATTTCTAATAATTTAATTAATTACTTATGTTTAATGTTTATAATATAATCTCATAATTAATTAAATAATCATTTAATTGTGTAATGTTATAATTAATTAAGTGATTATACTACAACGTAAATTGTAATGTTATAATTAATTAAGTAATATACTATTTAATTATAATATAATATTATAATTAATTAAATTGTTAATCATTTAATTAAGTATTGTAATATTGTTTATAATAGAATGTTATAATTAATTAAGTAATCATACTATAAGTTTATAATGTAATGTTATAATTAATAAAATTCTAATCATTTAATTAAGTATTGTGTAAATTAGTAAATTATAATGTTATAATATAATGTCATAATCAATTAAGTAACATTTAATATTTTAATTTGTAATGTTATATTAATTATAAGATCATACTTAATGTATAATGTATGTTAATATATTATAATGAATAAGTAATCATCCTAAAATCTATAATTTAATATTATAATTAATTAAATTTTTAATCATTTAATTAATATACAATGTTTATAATAGAATGTTATAATTGATTAGTAATCATATATAAATAATAAGGTAATGTTATAATTAATTAAATTTTTAATCGTTAATTAAGTAATGTAATAATATAGTAATTACTAATATTATAATATAATATTATAAATTCATAACTAATTATGTAATCATTATACTATGTAATGCTATTAAGTAAGTGATCATAATATAATATAAATAATAATGATATTTAATTGAGTAATTATTAACTATATAATATTTAATTAATTAAATTTCTAATCATTTAATTAAGTAATAATTTGTTTATAATGTAATGTTATAATTAATGTATAATATAATGTCATAGTCAATTAAATAATCATCTAATGTATGTTATAATTAATTTACAATCAATTAATCATATTATAATGAAATATTGAAATGTTACAATGAATTAAGTAATCATACAATAAATTCAATATAATATTATAATAATTTGTTTATAATAGAATATTATAATTAATTAAGTAATCATTTAATTATAATGTAATTAGAGTTGGGCATTTGGGACGGGCCCAAAAGCCCAGCTCCAAAACTCGGTCCTAGGACCGGTCCTTGGAGGACGGACCTAGGAGGCCTGGTCCCAAAACGGGACCAGGCATAGGAGGAGGGCCTGGGCCCAATTTTTTTTTGTATTTTTTCAATATAATCCCCTGCCAAATAAATAAAAACCCTTGTTAATTTAAAAAAATATAAATTATGAGGGCTAAAAAAATTTTACAAAATTTATTAAAAAAAAAAATCTTCCAGGTCTAAAAAATTTATAAATTTTACCCCAAAAAAAATATTAAAAACCCCCTAAAATTTTGTTTTAGCCCCAAATGTAAAAAAAAATTGAGAGGGGAAAATAAAATTATCCAAGCCCCATGGGACCAGTCCGACCAGGCCTAAGGCCTGGTCTGGGTCCTGGTTTTTCTATGGGCCTGGGACGGGTCCTAGGCCATGAGTGACTGGTCCCATTGGGACCAGTCCCAAACGGGCCCAGGCTTGGGCCCGCAAGGGATCGGCTTGCCCACCTCTAAATGTAATGTTACAATTAATTACATAATCGTACTATAAATTTATAATGTAATGTTGTAATTAATTAAATTTCTAATAATTTAATAAGTATTACGCTAAATTGCTAATATTTATATAGTAAATTAGTAGTTACTAATATTATAATATAATGTCATAATCAATTAAGTAACCATTTATTATGTAATGCACTAATGCGGTGATGTTATAATTAATTATATAATCATACTATAATGTAATGTTATAGGGAATTAAGTAATCATATTATAAATCTTTAATGTAATATTATAATTAATTAAATTTGTAATCATTTAATTAAGTTTTTACTAATGTTATAATGAATGCTATAATTGATTAAGTAATAATACTATAAATCTAAATGTAATGCTATAATTAATTAAATTTATAATTATTTAATAAGTAATATTATAAAATTAAATAATTAAAGTAATCATTTAACTATATGTATATTATAAACTTATAATTGATTAAGTATGATATTTAACTAGTAAATAAATTATTAATGTTTATTAATCTATCATAATAATTAATTAATTGTTAATTTACTATAGATATACTTAGAACTTGATAATTGAAGTAAATAACAAATATATTATTATTCAATCAAATATACTTTTTATTCAAAAACAGTTCTTTTAATAACATTAAAAATTTAAAACACTTTAATGGATCATAATTCTAATTGTTCACTTAATTAATGAAAACTTTATATAATATTATAATATATTAAATTTTTAATATAGTGTAATTATGTAATAAGTATAATTGTATTAGTATATTTATTTAATTAAGTTATTCTAAAAATTAATTTTTCTATTTAAAATTTTTATATGTAAAATAATAGAAACCCCATTATTCACATTTCATAAATATTTCATTGCAGTCCAGGTTCCAAAACAGATTCCAAAACATGTTTCAAATAGGTTCCAAAACAGGTTCCAAACAGATTCCAAAATCGGTTCCAAACCGGGTACCCGTTACAGATTCCAAACAGGGTACCTTTTAAGTTTTTTTTTTCAGGTTTCGGTTCTGGTTCCTCTACACACAAGAATCAGAACCAGAACCAGAACCAGACCGGAACCGTACAGTGTCGGTTCCAAAAAATTGGAACCAGAACCTACCCGCACAGTACCGATTTTGGGTCTGATTCTACCCGCAGGTGGTTTTACCCGCTATCCGTGCTCACCCAGTTATTTATGTACTTTAGACATGGCTTTTAGGTCCATATTTATGTGGTTTAGACATGGCTTTACAGTTTAGGTCTAATTGTTAAAATGGAAATAGTCTTCGAAAGGACATTAAAGTGGAGTTAAAAGTAACAGCTCAACAAACAGATTTACTTGATTATGTCGATGTTGGTAATTTTTCTTGCCAATTTTCTTAGTTATTTATATTGTACATACATTAAAATTCGTGTCAGTTTTTGTTGATGCTCATTTATGGCATCAACCAATTCTCCGTGGATATTGCTATTTGATGAATTAAAACACGTGATGATGGATGCATGAAGTGAAATAAATGCAAAGAAGACTTTAAAGTGGTTCGGATGCTAAGGTAGCAAGTCCTACGTCCACTGGTTTGTATGATATTAGTGTGTGTCAGGTCGCGAGGGGACTGACGTACAAAAGGTAAGAAAAAAGTGTTTCTTTACAATAGAGAGAGAGTCGTTCCTGTAAAAAATGGCCGAATCCCCTTATATGAGGGTCTTTCGTTTTATATCAAATTGAAACGTGTAACATCATTAAATCCATGGGTTGGTGTGATTGTCAGGATGTAAAGGCTTTACGTCCCATTTTCCTTTTCCAAGCTGACTTCGCACGATGCTGCAGAGGAATGGACGCGTGTGAGCTCCATATTATTTTGCAGGTCTGACGTGTGCGTGTTGCCTGACGGGAGCAGGTCACCGTAACATGACTTTCCACGTCAGCCCTTTATTTCCCGGGTAAAAAGAACCCCCTAGTTTTTAAGGTTGAGGAACGAGCCTTGAAAACTAAGTCACACTGGAGGCTTTGGTCGCTCTGACCTGGATGGGGTGAGCTCGACTCACGACTCGCAGCGAACACGATCTCGCGCGATCCCTTGCCTAAACGACCTGACAATCTTCATCCTAGCGACCTGGACTCGACGGACGCTCCTTTCTGTACTGGAGGTTCAATGAACCTGGCTTTGCGCTGTCAGGCACTCTGCATGCGTTACAGCGCTTGTCAGACACATTAAATGCATGGTATGATGACCCGACGCCGTTTTGACAGCGTGACGTTTAACCCATTTGAAACGATAGCCCTTATTACTGCATTTAATGCGACGTGGGGTTTGAAATGGCGCCCCTTTTACGGCATTTAATGCGACGTGGGGCGCATTTAATGCGGAGGGAGAGAGAACTGCCGTTTCGGTTCGCGGGGTGGTAACCGCGATTCGCAATCCATATAAAAACTTTGTATTCTTCAGATGAGGTCACCGAAATTTCTTTCGCTTCGAGTGACAAACTTTGGCAAACCAAGAATCATTTTCTCCACATCGGCGCTTTTCAGGCAACGGAACGAGTTTCGGCCCCAGCTCCATACCACAGAGAAGGTTCTTCCTTTTTTCATTTTGCATTGGTTTGGTTGAACCACGGCGTTGGGTCTTCCGGTGTTTACCGGAGTCGCGACGCCGTTATGGATTCGAGCCGTGGATGGCGGGTGAATCACCATAGGTTTTAAGTATTTGTCCCTTGCCGCCCCACGGGACAAACACGAAGGCCCAAAGACTGTGTCGTCGAGTTGCAGACTGGAATGGAACCGTCAACATCAAGGCCCGAGGAAGGAGCAGTTCGTCCGCGGGGAGGGAGGACGCAGCTCTCGATGTCTACTCGGTCTCACCTCCGAGGAATATGCTAGAATAAAGCGGCAGTTCGATATCCGCGCGGAGGTGTTCCTCGACTATACTAGGCGTCACGACGCCCACCCGACGGCCTCGCCGCGATCTCTGAGGAGATCTTCAAGGGTGGAGGGAGGATTCCCTTCCATCCTTCATCAGGTCGGTCCTGGATCATTTCGGGATCGCACCGATGCGAGCTGACAGCCAAGACGTATGTCATCGCCGTCGCGATGTACATTGCGTGTGCGAGAACAGCTTGGGAGAGCGTCGGCGGTGGAGTCGGTGTGCCTACTACCTGAAGAAGAGTAGGGACAAGGATTCTTACTATTTGTCTCGGCGACCTACCTTGCGCGGGGATACACAGCTATCCCAGCAATGCGGGGGCCTACGAGACAAAGTTTTCTTTTCCTTTGTAACGGTACCGCCATTTTCAGGATCCCAGTAGGTCTCCTTTCGCTGGGTTTGTTATCTGCTCTCGCACGATCATTAGTAACGACTGTTTTCTTATGCAGTTAATAGAACGACCAGCCAAGAATTACTCGCCGACCCAACAGGCTCGTATCTTTCGGGGTACTGGGAGGAACAGCGGGACGCGAGGAAGCTTGTGACGACTGCGAACCTGGGAAGTACGGTTTTTTCAACGACAAGGCGTCGTTAGAACCCTTGGACGGTAAGTTATACTAGTAGCTTTCTGGTCGTGATATAAATTCCCTTACTGACGAGTTTAAATGCAGAGACCATGCCCCCAAAGGAGTTTGGGCAGTCCCGCCGAGCACCATTTGTTTTCCCTCGATCAAGGAGGGAAAGAGAGAGGGGAGAGGGAGAGGGCGACCGAAGTGCTCGTGCTATTCGCACAACCACTGCGAACTTCTGCGCCTTCGCAGCCTCGTCTGGCAGAAGCGACCAGGACAGAACAGGTCGCTCCGACACCTCCTGCTCGCCCCAGACGGAAGGCTCCGGCCCAAAGGTCCAAGAAGAGGAAACAGGTCCAGGTCGAAGAATCTGAGACCGAATCCGAGGAGGAGCCTTGAGGACGCGCCAAGAATCCAGGAGGTCGGGAAAAGAACTGCGAGCGAGGCGGTGACTGGCGACAAGGCGAAGGACTCGCCTGTTCTGGACTCGTTGGGGAGTCTGCCCAAGTACTTGCAGCCAATTGTATATGGCTTGCTCGAGTGCGAGCTATTGAGTAGTCACGGTGAATTTGCAGACACGGGCGACGACCTGATGGCCACGTGTTCAGCATCTAAGCAAGGTAAACCAGCTGACTTGAAATTTCATTTTGATTTATTTCTAACTCATATACTGCTCACAGGGGTTGCTTGCGTGAGGATGTCCATGGAGAAGACGCAGCTGGGAGCCGCAAAGGGGCGAGCGAACTGCAAGAGGAGGTCGCGAAGCTGAAGCAAAGTTTGGAGTCCGTTGAGGCAGAAAGAACCACAGCGTTCGAAGCAGGAATAGGTATTTGAAACAAAGGACGCTGTCAGCGAACAGTGGACTTCCAGAGGGCGGAGCTCAATCGCGTGCGGAGGAAGTAGAGAACTTCAAAGGACAACCGCCAGGCTCTCTAGGGAGGTCGAGGAAAAGGACCAGGAGCTCCAGGCGACCTTCGCACCGGTCAGCGAGCGTAAGAAGATAGGCAGGCTCCGAGCAGGAAAGGCTAGCTCTTGAGGCCGAACTCCAGGAGGTCGGGCGAAAGTGCTTCTCTGACTGATGAAATGCAGAATCAGTTGGAGGAGCTGGAAGAAAAGGCCGCGGACTGCGCGATTGGGTGTATCTATACCCTGCGAGCAAGGAACCCGGATTTGGACATGTCCGATCTCCCGGAGGGTTGGCAGGCGACCTTGCAGATCATGGCCGAAGAGGACGACCAGGCTGCCGCGGCCGCCCAGGGACCGACCAGGCAGGTGGCTCTGGCTCGAAGGATCTTCCCGACCAGCCTTAGGCATAATGAGCTGTCCTTGTTGTAATCGGGTTTTTGGACTTTTGCTTGTAAATGAATGAAATTATCTTTCAATTTGCAGTTCGCTCTTTTTCATATATGTGTGTACAATACAATTTGCGATTTACATAATTGCCTACAAATTTTTACATGTGAAAGAACACATACGAACTGTTTAAGCGAACAAGGTAACACTTTAAAAAGAAATTAACAAAAATAATGAGAGTTGAGTTCAGGATTACTGATAGTACGGTCGGAGGTGCTCGACATTCCAAGCTCGGGGTACTTGGAACCGTTCAACCTTTTGAGAGGTAGGTCTGTCTGATTACTTTGTCGACCGGTATGGACCTTCCCAGTTAGGTCCTGTACCCCGCGCTCGGCTCTCTGGTTCCAAGGAGAACTCCTTTAGCACAAGGTTCCGACCTGGAAGTCTCTTCGCTTGACCTTTGAGTCGAAGAATCTTTTGCTCGCTGTTGGTAGGCCGCTATCCTTAGCGACCTTGTTGCGGTGCTCTTCGACCAGATCCAAACTTGCTCTCATTAGTGCTTCGTTTTCGTCCTATTGTACAAGTCCCTCCGAAGAGACCCAGTTCTGACCTCTACAGGGATCATCGCTTAGCAGCCATAGGCTAGCGAAAATGGAGTTTTCGAGGTGGAGGTCCTTGGAGTTGTCCTGTACGCCACAAAGACTTCGGGGAGGTCGTCTGCCCAATTCCTTTGGCTGCCCCGAGCTTGGCTTCAGAGTGTGCTTGATGGTCTTGTTGACTGCTTCAACTTGGCCATCGCCTGAGGTCTGGCGACCGAGGCAAAATTTTATGGATGCCTAGCTCGTCGCAGAACTGCTTGAACTCCTCATTGTCGAAATGCTTTCATTATCTGAGATGAGGGTGTGAGGAATTCCGTGCGGCACACTATATTCTTGAAAACAAGTCTTTCAGCTTTCTGGTCGTGATCGCGGCTAGCGGCTCGGCTTCGACCCATTTCGTGAATAGTCTACCGCGACCACGGCATACTTGACCCTCCCTTTCCAACGGCATGGAGCGATGAGGTCGATCCCCCACATGGAAAACGGCCAGGGGCTAGACATAGTGATCATCTCGTGAGAGGAGCTCGCGGGACGTTCGCGAACCGCTGAAACTTGTCGCATCTCTGACAAAGTTGTGCGCATCTTCCTGGATTCGGGGCCAATAGTATCCCTGGCGAACAATCTGTTCACAAGAGACCGAGCTGCGTGTGGTTACCGCAGATCCCCTCATGAATTTCCCTCATGATGTAGTCTGCTTCTTCGCTGGTCACACATCGGAGGAGTGGGGTGTGAATCTCTCCTGTACAGCTGATCCCGAGAGTGTGAAACGAGCAGACCTACTCGTAGGACCCTTGCCTCGACCTTGTCGCTGGGCAAGGTCCCATCCTTGAGGTACTGGACAATGGGAGTCATCAGGAATCTGGCTGAACCGTTCACGGCCTGTTCGGTCGAGAGCGATGGTTGGACCATGACAAAGGAACAGGAATGCTATCAGGAGCCTTGAAATAGTGACGAGGCTATCTTTGCCAAGGCGTCTGCTATGAGTTGCTCTCCTGGGGATCTGAGCGATCGCAAGTGCTTAAACGACCCTAGAGAGACCTTAGCTTCTTTCAGGTACGGACCATGTTCTCCTCCTTAGCTTGGTATTCCCTAGGATGGTTGACGACAGATAGAGTCGCTATAAATACTGATCGCGGTTGCACCCATTTCTTTGGCGAGTCGCAATCGGCGAGCAGAGCTTCGTATTCGGATCAATGTTGGTCGCTTTAAACCCGAACCGGAGAATACCATGAATTCGGATCCCTCGGGGCTCACCAGGAGAAGACCCGCACCGGCTCTTTCCTGTTCGATGACCCATCGACGTAGAGGTTCCATGTCGACAGGTTCTGGATAGTTTCTTGCCCGACTTCGCTAGACTGTTGCTCGCTGGGAGATAGGAAAATTCTGAGATGAAGTCTGCAACAGCTGCCTTTGATAGTCGACCTGGGCGTGTACCTTAAGTCGAACTGGCTCAGTTCTATGGCCCATTTGAGCAATTTACCCGAGGGCTCCGGTTTCTGGAGGACCTGCCTGAGAGGGTAACTCGTCATTACGTTGATTGTATGGGCATGGAAGGAAGGTCGCAGCTTTCTAGACGCGACCAGCAGGGCAAAAGCTAGTCGCTCATTTCCGGGTACCGCATCTCGGCATTCGATAAACGCTTACTTGCATAATATACCGGCACTGAACTTTTCTTCTCGTATTGAAGCTGCACTGACCGCGAACTGAGACATGACAGGTAGATGAGCAGGATTTCTCGTGGAAGAGGCTTAGAGAGGAGTGGTGGCTTCCAAAGTGCTCTTTTATACTCTGGAATGCCTGCTCGCATTCGGGAGTCCACTCGAATTTCTTATTGGCTTTCAGAACATTGAAGAATGGTAAACAGCGGTTGTTAGCCTTGATATGAAGCGACTAAGTGCCGCTATTGCCCATTCAGACTCATGACCTGCTTTTTGTGGTCGGACTTTCCATATCGAGCAGAGCTTGAATCTTTTCGGGGTTTACCTCTATGCCCCGCTGATTGACCATATATCCCAGGAACTTTCCTGACGATCTCCGAACGAAACATTTGAGAGGGTTCAGTTCATTCTGTAGAGTCGGAGTATGTCAAACCTCTCAGCGAGATGCGAAATATGTATGTGGGCGACCTGGGATTTGACCAGATGTCGTTCACATAGACCTCTATTGTCCTCCCGATTGGTCGGAGAACATTCGGTTGACCAACCTCTGAAGGTCGCACCCGCATTCTTGAGGCCGAAGGGCATGACTTTGTAGCAGTATAGCCCCCGGTCCGTAATGAAGGTCGTGTGCTCCTCATCTGGCTTATACATCGGGATTGGTTGTATCCCGAGTATGCATCCATGAAGTTAACAGCTCATGCGAGGTGGCGTCAACGAGTGGTCATCTTGGGAGGGGGAAGCTGTCTTTTGGGCAAGCTTTATTCAAGTCGCTGAAGTCTACGCAGGTCGCCACTTGCCATTTGGCTTCTTGACCAAGACCGGGTTAGCAACCCAGGTCGGGTAGAGAGCCGCGAATAGATCCATTGCGGAGAAGGTTCTCCACTTCTGATTTAATGCGGTGTACCGCTCCGGATCCATTGCCCTTCTCTTTTGGCGAACTGGCTTAGCTTCATGTTGCGTTTAGTGAATGGCATATAACGTTCGGGCTGATCCCGACCAATCCGCATGCGACCAGGCGAAAACATCAATGTTCTCCTTCAAGAAGCTTACCAGCTCGGACGCGAGCGAGGGTTGAGACAGCTCTCGACTTTAGCATTCGGCTCGGCTCGGTTCTTTTGGATTAATCGAAACTTCGAACAGATCCTCAACCGGGCCGCTGGGGGGATTTCCTGAACTCGCGGATCTATGTATCCTCCGCGGCCAGGCTGTGCTGCTGATCGGCTGATCGCCATAGCATGGTGGGGGCACACGCGAAATGCCCTTTCCTTTGTCGGCCATCTGGCTGACTGATTTACATAGCATTCGCGAGATGCGCTTTGCGACCCGCTTACCTCCCCTATCCCGTTGGAGTGGGAAACTTCATCTTGAGATGATAAATGGAAGTGACTGCCCTGAAGGTTCTCAGTAGAGGTCGCCCCAGGATTCCATGAAGGCCGAAGGATAGTCCACGACCAAAAATTCGGTAACCCTAGTCACCTCGTCATAGTCGCCGAGCGTGACTGGAGCTGGATTATCCCATTGGGGATCAGATGATCCCCCGTAAAACCGTAAAGAGGCATCGAGGCCAGTTTCAAGTCCGCCTCGACCAGGTTCATTCTGTCGAAAGCGGATTTGAACAGGATGTTCAGCCACTTCCGTGTCCCAAGATTTGCAGACATTATGACACCCTATCAGGGGCGTGATTACCAGAGCATCCTCGTGAGGATGGTGCAAGCGGCTATCTTCTCGCAGAAGGTGTCGGTTCCTCTTTTCGGGCTTTTGGAGGTCACTGCGAAGTATCATTACCCTAATGGGTCGTTGCGAGCTTCGCAAGCATATCTTTCCTGCGCTCCTCGCGTGTTTCCCGCGAGGTGCGGACCTCCGAAGATTATGTTAACGCTGTCGTACCCGCTGCGTCACGACGCTTTTTCTTTCGCTCCCCTTGGTTTTCTTTTGGGGAGTCATCAATGTACCCTTGAAGTGCCCCTTCTTGATGAGCTCTTCGATAGCCTGCTTTAGAGCTCGGCATTCATCGGTGAGATGCCCATTTTCCCGATGATAACGGCAATACTTTTTGTTGTTTCTAGCCGTAGCGGGGGTTTTCATTGGTTCGGGCTCACCGAGCAGGTGGCTTCCTCGGATTTGTCGAGGATTGCAGATATGGACACATTCAACGGATGTACTGGGTCCCGTCGCAGTCGCGACGGGGACAGGAGCATAGGACTTTTTCTGTCATAGCGGGGGTTTCTCCCTTTTCGCTGACCGTCAATATCTCCTTTGCGATCAGCTCGCCTATTGTCTCCCCGACCTGACATACTACTGGAAGTGCCATGATCGCGAGCGGCGGAGTGCCGCCAGCGAATTCTCTATTCGGAGATACTTTTCTGCCAGGTTATAGAATCTGGTGAGGGAGATATCGTCCTCAGCCTGCAGTTCTTTCCACAGTTGGTTTACGGGCGAACTCCAGCATTATAAGAGTTCGGATGGACTCTTCTGGTGCGTGAGCCACTTTGTTGAGCTCCCTGTGGAAGCGATCAATGTAAGACTGCAGGGATTCGTCTCTCTCTTGCCTTATATTGCTGGGTAGTCTAAAGGCATTGAAAATTTCGGTTGGCTTGGAAATGCCGAGGAACGTCGTGCTCATCTGAGGCCACGAACCGAAGATCCCGTGGGAGCGACCTGAACCAACGCTTCGCGTGAGAGGTCAGCGTCACGGCCAAACAGCGACTTCGCAAGGTCCGAAACCTGGTGGAGCTCCATCAGTCGTTGAACTCATATAAATGATCCTGCGGATCATAGTTTCCATCAAACGGCCGCATATCTGGCATTCTGAACCGGTGGAAGTGGAACAGCTAGACTTAGGAGAAAATGGGGATGTAGAGGTGACTGAGCCTGTTGTTTCGTTGCTCCCGTAACCTATCCAGAGCTCGTGCAGTCCTCAATTGTGGTAACGGAGCCATACCTGGGTTGTTTTCACCCATGCGAGCCCGGCCTTCCGGTTGCGGTCGAGAGTTCGGAGGTCGGATGCCTCCTCGCCTCGATCGGTATTTCCAGCCGCGCTCGACACACGCTGACTAGAGGCATGTGAAGGCGATGTATTGTGCGGGGCATTTTCACGACGCGGTGGTACGAACTGCCCCGCGAGGTGTGGGGGGCACCCGCATGGGAACGATCGGGGTCGTTCTGCTGGTGGTGATAGGAATCATGCGTCCAGCATTTTCGCTGGGTTTGCTGCGACGTGACATGGGACAGCTCGGGATCTACTTTTTCACCGAGTCTCAGCTTTGCCGACACCTGCTCGGGGCGCCTTTTGTATTCGCTGGCCCTTGGGGAGCCCGTAGCCTTACTTTTTGCACTTGCTTACCCTTGCGTTACGCGCTGCAGTGCTCGCGGCATAGGCTATCACCCTTTGCCGCGCTTTCGCGCGACCTGCAGGAGTTTTGTGGTTTGTACCGCTCCGGCTGTCGCGGACGACATGCCTTGGTCCAAACGGTCCAACCTTGGTTGACTGTCTGGAGAGTATTGTGAACCTCTCCAGGTAGCTTCGGATGGCAGGGTCCAGTTGCGGAGCTGTCGGGGTATTCCCCACAGCATTTTGCGATACTGGAGGTATGCTGGAAGGGGTGTCCCTCTAGGTCGCGGGGACTCCTTCAACATGTTGGTTCCCCTGCTCAGGTTCAGATTGGCGGGCCATTGTAGCTGTAAGACCAGTAGGTCAAAGATTCTCCTGATGAAGGGTAGACGCTAAATCAGGGCCCTCCTTCTAGCGCCAAACTGTTGATGCTCGTTTATGGCACCAACCAATTCTCACGTGGATATTGCTATTTGATGAATTAACACACGTGATGATGGATGCATGAAGTGAAATAAATGCAAAGAAGACTTTTAAAGTGGTTCGGATGTAAGGTAGCAAGTCCTAC
The DNA here is from genome assembly GCF_008641045.1 of Pistacia vera. Taxonomy (NCBI): domain Eukaryota; kingdom Viridiplantae; phylum Streptophyta; class Magnoliopsida; order Sapindales; family Anacardiaceae; genus Pistacia; species Pistacia vera. The sequence continues at coordinate 533,650 of NW_022196099.1, forward strand.
GTCCACTGGTTTGATTGATATTAGTGGTGTGTCAGGTCGCGAGGCGGACTGACGTACAAAAGGTTAAGAAAAGTAAGTGTTTTTTTTACAATAGAGAGAGTCTCGTTCTCTGTAAAAAATGGCCGAATCCCCTTAATGGAGGGGTCTTCTTCGTTTTATATCAAATTGAAACGTGTATCATCATTAAATCCAGGGTTGGTGTGATTGTCAGGATGTAATCCGGCTTTACGTCCATTTTCCTTTTTCCAAGCTGACTTCGCACGACTTGCTGCAGAGGAATGGACGCGTGTGAGCTCCATATTATTTTGCAGGTCTGACGTGTGCGGTGTGCCTGACGGGAGCAGACACCCGTAACGTGACTTTCCCAGTCAGCCCTTTATTCCGGGTATAACAGTTTTCTTTTGGCAATAATTTTCACAGGACCGTCGGAATTCTTCTTCAGTTTGATTCTCATAACTAATGACCATTTTAATTTTTATTAAAGCATTTGCATATAAATTACAGTTTATTTATATGACTACGAAGTTATATTTTCAAAATCTTAATCAATTTAATAATGGGGTGTCAATATCAATTTAATAATGGGATGCACATAAAATAAACAAAAGAATATAAACAGTCACCCATTATATTCTGGATGTCTTAAGTACGTATTTCATCTCAACGTCCAGAGGCAACTCAAGACACAAGGTCTGATCCAAAAGTTGGTAAATTTCCTTTTCTTTCTTAACGTCAAACTCTTAAAACAACTATGAATATAGCATTTTGAGCCAAAAATTGAGACTTGCAGATATTCAATCTCTAGCTCGCAGTTATTTACTATTTTATTGTTATTTTGTTATGACTCTTTGTTCTTTGCTACACATTCTCTGGCCAAAATAAACATTGGCCACAGCATCTTCCTAGTGATGAATCCAATGGCATTATTGGATAAGTATAAACTCTTTGCCACATATATCTCTTGGAGACTTAATCAAATCATCTATGTTCATTAATTCTAATTTTATAATTTAGTGTTTAATTTCATCAACTTTGTCAGAAAACAACGAAGAAAACCGTTTATCCCAACTTCATGTTACGGACTCAAATTTCTGTAAATTTATAATTCTCAAAGGATAAATCTTCTTGAATCTACGGAAACACGGTTCTTAGAATTATTATTAAGGTTGTCAATTTACATATAATGACAAAATTAACAACTAAATAGGAAATCCTCTTTTTTTTGTTATGGACCATAGCTTATGTTAACCCTCCAATGCAACTTCTAATTGAACTCAGACACTAAGTTTTATATTATATTCTTTCTTTAGCCTAACTCAGTTCATCTCAAATTACAAGATATACGTGTAATGTAATTTGTCTTCTTTTTATTTGTAAAGTGTGTATCATTGATTAGTCAAATGTTGTAGAAGTTTTTCGAAATAAAATGTGGACCAATTACCAAACACAACAAAGAGTTTGATTTGTCATTGTCAATCAATACAAACAAAAATTAAGAGGATGTTGATCTTCTAATTGATATAGATTTGATGAAAGCAATCGCTGGTTTTGCATTTAAACCTCCACATAGATCATAATCATTTTATTCTGGGACTAATCCTCCTGTTTTTCGTTATTGGACTATAGCTAGTTAATTTATCTTCAGCTAACCTGATTGGTTATGTCAGGATTTGTCACAATTTTTATGAGCTTTAATTTTTTCCAATTGCATTCTAATTGAACTCAAATATAAGTTTGTCTGAAATTTAACAGTTCATAAATGTTCCATTAAAAATTTTTATTGATAGTTTTATCATTTTTCTCAATATATTTAGCACAAATTTTTGTACACCAATTGTAATATGTTGTAGAAGAAATGATAAATTATATAGTTTCTATTTAAGTCAGTTGTAAGTTGTAATATAATCATCGAATACAATGCTACATAGAGCAATGTGTAAATACTTTCCAGTGTATTTACTGTGTATATAATAAGAGTAAACGACTTTTTCCCACCCATGGTTTCCCTTGATGACATTTCCAACCAAATAGTTTTAAAATACTATTTTTTCACCAAAGTTAATATTTCGTTATTATTCAAAGCTGATTCCGGCCGATTCCAAGGTGAAAATTCTTTATGTCACCACCAAACCTCCGGTTTCTTCTTTACAGAATATCTCTCACTTCAATACTTGATTTCTCACCAATTATCGCCACCAAAGCTAGATTTCATGTTCTTAGCTGATTTTTGACGTTCCGACGGTGAATATTCAATCAGTTACCACCATTCGATCCACAGCTTCTATATACAAAACCCTTTTTATCCTGGCTCCTTGGTAACTCGTAGAATACCGACTGAGAAAGTGAAGTTATTTTAGTTATTAACGGAATATAAAATTGGATGAGAAAGTGATATTTCGAAGTTTTTTGAGTAGGAAAGTGTCATTAGCAAACCTTGGGTGGGGAAAAAAATCGTTTACTCATATAATAATAACTTATAAAGGGGGACCTTGAATAGTAGTCAATTCATTTCTTTTTCAACGGTGAATGGTTTATGTCTTTTTGAATTATAATATTTCAATTTGTACCATTTGATTCGTAATGTTACAAATGTTGTAGAAGTTTTCAGAAATAAAATGTTTTAAAATGTGGACCAAAAACTTTTATTTGTCATTTGTCAAAGATAATACAAACAAAGAATGAGGATATAATGAACCTTCGACATAATCATTTTATTCTTGAATAATTAACATCACATTCCAGTAGCATCATCATCTTCATAGTATATCTCCCCATTCACATTGTGGATTCTTTTCTCCTCGCTCCACAGTGTTGTGACATGGCAACAAGACTTCTGCCAAAAAGAACAATTTCATATAATCACGCCTTCATAACAAAGTTCAACACTTGGTTAAGTTTAATTAAACAATGCTTGTAATTGTACGCTTCACTGAATTATTGGGTCCATGCATAATTAAGTTATTATTATTGCCATTGAATCTCACGTCCAGAGCTTCTTCCATAATTTTTTTGTCAATATTACATTGTCTTTGAGGACAAATCAGCAGTATTCTTTTACTTTCTTAATTATTTGGACCGGATAAGATTCGTATAGCTCATGCTAATCCACTGATCACGTGGAAATTGAACTCTTTTTTTTTTTGTTTTTGGTTTTATTTTTATGTATTTGATTCTTGGGACGGCTGAGTAAAAGAAACCTTAACTTGCATGTGTCTTACTATAGTTTACAGCTGGCCGTTGTCTTATTCATTTATCAAAATATTTCCCTTCTGGGAATTAAATCAATGTGAAAAAGGTGTCAATTCATGAGTTATTGGATGAAAATAAACTCATAAGAACCAAATTAGGGTATGACTTATAATGGACAGTACTTGGCAACACTTCTTCATTTCTCGAGATCTTTCTCTTTTTAGGGATAAAATCCACTGTTGAAGATGACAATTAATGACTTGGATAAATTCAGTTCCCAGATTACGGTATGACGAACGAACAGTTTTTGCCATGAATACATTTTTAATATGTTATATAGATAGATATATGCAAGTAATTTATCAGTTAATTAAAGACTTGACGAAATAAGACCGACACATTATGCCACCGCCTCATAAAATGCTTTGAATAAAGAAAAAGACAAAAAAGTATATATATCGCTTTCTGGTTAATACTAGTGATTGCGCACTTAAAATACGTCCGAGTCTAATGGTGGATTTCCCATCGTTCAAACTTTGATATAATTTGCAACTTGAAATTTCGATCGATTCTTATGGTGGATTGCCGTCCACCATTGGGACCCTTCCACCCAGAAACCCAATTTATCAAACAACCAATGAAAAAAATGACATGTATATTTGTGGTCTTGAACCTTTAGTCCTGAGCGGTGAAAGCTTAGCCGGAGATTTATGTGATTAATGTGAAGCAAGCACAACTAGATTTATACTTTTTCATGAAGGTAGTTTGTGGCTGAGATCTTGATTGATGTCTCGATTTCATAATTGGGAAATGGAAAAATGGAAACTAAAACACGAGGGATTTCAGACTTCTCTTGCAAAAGTTAATTTAGTTGATCTTACTGTTCTTGTTGGTTGACGTTCTGACTCACGGGCACCTTGCTTTTTGCTCTTTTTTATTGGCAGGTAAAATGTTGCCATGGACATTTCACCTCAAGGCAAAGGATAACATCTTAATTTGATTTGCGCCATTTCTGATAACTTGCTGGGTTCAACCAGTAAAGAGGAAAGACTCAACAGTGGCAGTGATGATAAAGATATGGTTCTTGCCGTCTTGGTGGTGTAATTATAAGTGGTAGTGATGATAAAGATGTGGCTCTTGGTGATGTTGGGTTGAAAATAATTGTGATGCCTACTGGCCTGGAATCAGCTGTGTGGTTGTCGTTTTTCATTTTTTCTTTATAAAAATAAATTAAGCAGACTATGTAACTAAAAATACTGGAATATTCAACTACGAAAGTCGTGTAACACATCAAAGAAATAGCGATGGCTTGCCCATAGATCTTACTTTAGACAGAGTTCAGTAAGGTTCTCGTGATATTTATTTGTTGAATGAGAAAAAAGTATTATTATTATTATTTGAAGAAAGATTTGGATAAATTTTTTGTCAGAATTTTGACCCTATATAGGTATTATTATTATTTTTTACACAAATTTTAATATAAGTTTGTGTTTCTTAGATTAGTACATACTAACTGAAGAGGCTTCAATGTGGAGAGAGGAGAGAGAGACTTCGTTGACAATGGGCAACATTTACATTCCACCCCATGCTTCTTATTAAAATTACATTGCCATCAATGGCCAGTCAAGTCAAGCTCTTTCAATAAGCTACAGCGTTTCATATGCGTGTCGTTTGGCTACCTCACTTGGCCACTACGTTTCACTTTGAAACCTTTTCCAAACTTACGTTAAGCTTTGCTGCCACGTAGAAATCATCACATGGTGCTCATGAGTTCTTTACGCACCCAGATGTTTAATTTTTTTTTATAAAAAAATTATTATGTTAATTTAATAATAACACTTGTAATATTTAATTTATATCCCATTAAAAATTAAAAAAGATAAGTTAAATAGACAAATACTAATTTTCAACCTTCACAATTATATGCTTAGGTGGCAAAAATCTGGAAGGCGAAAAAGCAGATTTTGGCACGGGAAGAAAATTAACTCTGACAGTAATCACGCGTCCTGCTTCTCTGTTGAACTGCCAGAGGACAGCAAGTCGGCAGGGTAAATTTTTATCCAGAGTTCACAATTTTTTTAGTTTTATTTTTAAAATATTATTTTATTATTTAAATTTACATTTTAATTAAAAAAATTAAATTTAGTATACATTATTGGACCCTTTAAAAAGAGATAACGATGAGTTTTTGATAATAAAAAATTAGATTTGAGTGATTAGAATTGATCAGAATTTAATTTGAAAGTGATAACTATGTAAGTCCTAATCGTTCGATTGTAAACTATTGATAAAGTCAAAAAAAATAAAGTTTAAAGGGTTTTGATGGATGATACTTAGAAAAACGTATAAAAGTGATATGAGGTTGCTAATAACGCTAAAACTAGAAAAAAAAAGAATTTAGTTAATAAAATAATATTTAAAAAAATTGTGGATAAGAACCACTAATTGGGTGGGAAAAGTCTTAACTCTTTTATTAAAGTTTGACAAGTAAAAGACGTCTTGGAATCAATTGAACAGCCGTCGATTTCAATTACTTCTATGGCAGGTTCTTGTATTTAGTATTTACCACCCTAGAGCTTAGTTTACTCAAGATAATGAAATTGCCTGAACAAAAACAAATACATCTGTGTATTAAAAAGAATTCAAATTAAATGAAAATCTTAAGTTTTGGAAAGAGTGTATTGAGAGACATTGTACGTGGCAATAATAATAAAATTAATTAAAACGAACCTTATTTTAAGGCCCTTGAAGATATGATTGGAAGACATCGGATATATTTTGGTCCACAATTTACAAAACCAAACTCCAATAGAGTAAATTCCAAATTAATTAATTAATTCATCCTTATCCTTTACACCCTTAAATACTGTAATAATTTATGATTTTTGACTCGAAAAATTCGTGACACCATGCATATCAATAATGCCAAACTCAGAGGAGACTAAAGCAAAGAAAAAGACAATACCCAAATTTCGGGGAACGCCGCGCAATATTATTAGTAGTATAGCTCAAGGACCAAAACTTATATCGAAAATTAACAAAGCAACAAGCAAGTTACACTCCCTCTGCCCTCTATAAATTGCCCATAACTTCTCTTCACAGCTCACATTGCCACTCGTTTCTTTCTCCACACTCTTCCCGCGTCCACATGAAAATTCTTATCATATATACTTAATATTACCAGAACTCAAACATTAAAAATACAAGATGGTATTCAATATAACCGCCGTTAAAACTTCATCAAATGGAGCTTGGCAAGGAGACAATCCCCTAGATTTTGCCTTTCCATTGTTAATAGTTCAAACAACTTTAATCCTCGTGGTTAGCCGTTTTCTCGCTTTCCTTCTCAAACCCCTTCGCCAACCCAAAGTCATTGCCGAAATAATTGTACGTATTTGTAATTGGCTATAATTAATGTATCAAAAGTGAACAGATTTTATTATTAATAATATTTGTGATAAAATTTTGTTTTATTTTTCAGGGTGGAATTTTGCTGGGGCCATCGGCTTTTGGGCGAAACAAAGATTATTTGGATCGTATATTCCCGAAATGGAGCAATCCGATACTCGAATCAGTGGCGAGTATCGGTCTTCTCTTCTTTCTGTTTCTGGTTGGCCTTGAACTTGATCTGAACTCGATTCGGAGGACTGGTAAAAGAGCCTTCGGGATTGCTCTTGCCGGTATCTCGCTCCCTTTCGTTTGTGGAATCGGCGTCGCTTTTGTCCTCCGAAACACAATTGATGGACTTAAAGAAGTCGGTTACGGACAGTTCCTGGTGTTCATGGGCGTGGCTCTCTCCATCACGGCGTTCCCTGTTCTCGCTCGCATTTTAGCAGAGCTCAAACTACTCACAACCCAAGTGGGCGAGACAGCCATGGCGGCCGCCGCATTCAACGATGTCGCTGCATGGATCCTTTTAGCACTAGCTGTTGCCCTCGCCGGTGACGGTGACGGTGGGGAAAAGAAAAGCCCGTTAATAGCCATATGGGTACTCCTTTCAGGCCTAGCTTTTGTTATCTTCATGTTTGTAGCAATACGACCCGTCATGAAATGGGTCGCCCGTCGGTGCTCACCGGAACATGACGTCGTCGATGAAGCTTACATATGTTTAACCTTAGCCGGAGTAATGGTATCTGGATTTATGACAGACCTTATCGGAATCCATTCAATATTTGGTGCTTTCGTTTTTGGATTAATCATTCCTAAAGGAGGGGATTTTGCGGAGAGATTGATAGAGAGGATTGAAGATTTCGTGTCGGGTTTGCTTCTTCCACTTTACTTTGCGTCGAGTGGATTAAAGACAGACGTGGCCACGATTCGTGGCGCGAAGGCGTGGGGACTGTTGGGGCTCGTTATAACAACCGCGTGTGCCGGCAAGATTTTGGGAACTTTCGCGGTGGCCATGATGTTTATGATTCCAGCCAGGGAATCCATCACGCTTGGTGTGTTGATGAACACTAAAGGATTGGTGGAACTCATTGTTCTCAACATTGGCAAGGAGAAGAAGGTCAGTTTTGCATAGTTTAATTTTTGAATATTGTTCACTTAACGTATCATCTTTATCAGTTTATTTACTTATGCAAATATATTAAAATCTAACATAATTAATTTATTATGAAAGAAAAAGGAGTGAAATTTACTGTAAAAAATTAGTTTAATCTTGTATCTTTATTGGCCCTATAATTCCTTTTTTGAGCACTCTTCTGTTCAACTTTTTTTCCTTTGCTTTACATTCCAGAGCATTAGTATGAGTTTTTTCTCAGCAACTTCATAGGTGGCTCCACATGCTCTACCCAACCAACGTTCAAATGAAGAATCGATGCACACGGAAATTGCAACCCAGTTTAATGTGTTTCATGTTTTCCACCACCACCAACCTTGTTCATTTCTAAAGATTCGTGATGTGTCCAATAAAGGAAAATTGGTACAAGGTAACATATAGAAAAGTCATCAGGTTTCAGCCATCAACTTTGTTTTTTATTCAAAATTTCAAGGTAGCTAGGCTATATTCTTTCCTCAATGGTCTAACCATGTGCGCCCTGATACTTTCATAGGCCCATCATTGACTTAGGTCAGACCTCACCAATTCAGCACCATCTTGATCCTTCCTCCCAACTATTGCTTTTCACGCAGATAATAAAATAAATACATAAGAATGTTTGAAAATGATTTTGCGATTCACATCCTCAAAAGGGTGTATAAAATTCATGAATTAATTACAATACTAATGAGTAATGACATTTTGTCTTCTTCTCACAGGTGCTCAACGATGAGAGCTTTGCGATTCTAGTCCTAATGGCACTCTTCACCACCTTCATTACAACACCAACAGTAATGGCCATCTACAAACCTGCGCCCGCACCTCCGCTCTTACTCGCCGCAAATTACGTGTATTTATCCAACGCCAGTGACTCAAACTCTAAGGACGAGCTCAGAGTCCTGGCTTGCTTTCACGGCCCCGGAAATGTATCCTCGCTCATTAGCCTTGTTGAGGCACCAGAAGCACCAAGAAACAGCTTAAACCTTCATCATGCACCTTGTTGAGCTCACTGAACGCTCTTCTTCAATCATCATGGTCCAACGAGCCCGGAAGAATGGCTTTCCGTTCATCAATCGTTTCCGCCGCGGCGAGTGGCATGACAGAGTTCCGTGGCTTTCAGGCCTACGGTCAACTGGGCCGAGTTTCTGTTAGGCCCACAACAGCCATCTCCCCTTTGGCCACAATGCATGAAGATATCTGCCACGTGGCCGAGGATAAGAGGGTGACAATGATTATATTGCCTTTCCATAAACAATGGAGAGGAGAAGGTGACGAGTCAATGGAGAATTTGGGCCACGGTTGGCGAGGAGTTAATCAAAGGGTGCTAAAGCACGCTCCTTGTTCCGTGGGATTGCTTGTGGACCGTGGATTCAGTAGTGGGTCCCAAACTCCGGCGCATAATTCTACAGTCGGTCAAAAGATTTGCATCATATTTTTTGGTGGGCCCGATGATCGTGAGGCTCTAGAGTTAGGTGGCATGATGGCTGAACACCCGGCAGTTAAAGTGACCGTTGTTAGGTTCATTGAGAAAGATGGTTTGCAAAGTGACGGCGTCGTATTAAGGCCCGCGCCAACCAGGTGTAGCGAACAGAATTACAGCTTCTCTACCGCCAAAATGAACCGAGAAAAAGAAGAGGCAAGCTCCCTCCTCTTAAATCTTTTCACCGTAACTATACAAAAGGATAAATTTTAGACATGATCTCCTATTTATTTAAATGAATAGTCTTAAAGTTTACTCTAAATAATCAAGTTTTATGCCTGTTCGGGGTCTTATTATGTATTCTTACTTTTGTTTTGGAACAAATGCAGGAGCTAGATAAAATTGCTGTGGGTGAATTTATGAGTAAGTGGGATGGGGTGGCAGATTGCGTTGACAAGGTGACTAGCAACATTGTTGAGGGAGTATTAACAATAGGACGGAGCGGTGAATACGATCTTATAGTTGTTGGGAAAGGCAGATTTCCGTCGAGTATGGTGGCGAAACTAGCGGACCGCCAAGCCGAGCTTGCGGAGTTGGGGCCTATTGGAGACATTTTGGCGTCATCAGGGCAAGGCGTTTTATCTTCTGTGCTTGTGGTTCAACAGCATGATATGGCGCATGCTGAAGAGATGCCGGTGACAAAGATAGGTCACTCTGACTACGTGAAATTCAAGGGTGATGAGCTGTCAGGTGCAGGAGAGATTTCAAAGGCTGTGTGATTGGTTATTACTGGTACATGTAAATTGTATATGTGTGTATTTGTAGTTACCAGTGTATGTTTCCGAAATTTCAGAGTGGTGGACCTTTGTATCTCCAGAAGAAAATATAATAAGAAGTTGAATAGATCATGTATATTGGACCTTCAAGAGGCCATTTTTATCAGATGGTGGATTATAAAACGATTCAGTTTTATTATGAGGATATAGGATCAATGAATCAAAGGGAAAAAAAAAAAAAAATGGCCAGACCAACTAATTCAGGGCTTATATGTTCATAAACAAATATTAAATGTTTAAGGAAATAAATCACTAATGCTAAGTTCACAACTCAATCTCAATCTCAATCTCACAACCTTCGATATAACAGTTCGTAATTGGTCAGTTTACAATTGTATAAGTGGGTGCCTGCTTATCATAGGTCTTGCTTGTATAATTGTTGACTGACCAATTACGAGCTGTCACGTCGAGAGTTGTGAGATTGGATTGTGGACCTAACATTACTCGTAACAGATTTAAGTAATCACATATTTCATACGCATTGTTTCATCCACTTTTTCATGAAAGACCAAAAACCCCCTTAAAAACATTAAATATATAATTGATGATAATATTATAACCTAGAAAAATCGTAGGATTAAAGATAACATAAAGTGGCATGACAAAATACAACAAGGTTCTGATTAAGGACTGTATAAAATGTGGACTAAGATTGGGCTAGTAGTGTTGGTTTATAGCCCATGCTCCAAAACAAAATGAAAGTGGGACAAGATTTGTTTTTTCATGAGCTCATGATGCAAAACAAAAATGAATGTGGCCAAGCCCTGCTGTCTCATCATGCAAGTTTCAACTTCCAATTTAAGTGGGAATATAAATGAAGTGCCATTGCATAAGCCATAAAGTGATGCATTCCTTTCCTTGTTTCAAGTAGGGTTTGTTTTTGTTTTTGTTTTTTTTACCTGAAGTGTTTGGACTAGTTTACACGTATCTTAACTAATCTTTTGAGACCCTAAAATTATCGACAGGATAAGAACTCCTGTAATCACCCCTATTAATAATCATAGAGACTCAAACTTGAGAAACCATGTTAGATTTTCTTCTTGTTCTTTTACTCTTAAGGGAACTCGAACTTAAAAGATCATGTTAGATCCTCCTCTTGGGAGATCATGTTAGATCATTTTTTTCCCTTTTACCATCAAAGAGAGAAAATCATATTAGATCTTCCTTCATTCTTTTACCACTAGATCACCCAATGATGATTGTTTGTTTCAAGTTTGTTGACGAACAAATTGGGATTTTAAGAGTGGGATATATATATTAAACGGATAATCAAGAATTTTAGCCTAAAAAATGGATACGCATATCAAAAAGTGAAAGACGCATCAACAAAAAAATTGAAATCCCCCTGAACTAAAGGGCAGCATATATTCCAGAAGAAATATTTATAAAGAGGCATTAATGTTGAATCAAATGACAAAGCTACAACAAAACAAATCATTATCGAATATTTTAATTCCCACAATCTCGGTTTTAAAAGTGCCTTTCCATTTATCAATATCGCATGTAAGGAATCTATAAACATGATTAGATTTATCAGTAAAAGCCACTTTATCATGAACAAGCATATACTAAGTGGTTGGAGGCTTTCCCATTTTTATAATTTCTTTTTGATTAACCTCTTATCAAACTGATTCAGTCCATTAAAAATACTGTCCATTGATATAAGGAAAGGTCATATATAAATTAAACAAATAGTTGCATAGTTTTGGGAGTCACCGTAGGACATGTGAATATATATTTGATACCTTGCGTGAATCTACTTGCCGCTTCTTCTATGGTGGAAATTAAAGTTGCCAAATTTTTAAATTTATATAAGATTTGAGTAAAAATAATTAATACATGTTTACATATGTAACAGTGGCCGAGCGAGCACTGCCCCAGTGCCCTCCTTGAAATTTCAAAAAATCCACAAGGTTTTATAAATTTGCAATTATACCCTAATCAAGTTCTATAATTTCTATATGTTAATCTAATATTCAAACACAAAATAAGATAAATGGAATACCTAGGTTATAAATAAATATGCTCATATTATACATTTTATTTTTAAAGTATGGATAATAATATCCTTTTAGTAAATCAGCATCTTATTTACATACTAAGGTGTGTTTGGTTCTAGAAATGCTAAATTATTGTGAATGTTATATTAATGGGAAGATAAATTACTTGAAAATTATTGAAAATGTTATATTAAATATGTTTGGTTAGATTTAATAAATTAGTGGGTATGTTATATAGATTATTAAATTACCCTTCTTTTTTAATAATATTATTATTATTATTTGGATTATTTTTTTAACCCTTTACATTTTGAGATTTTGTTAGAGCACCCTAACCACAATAAAAAAAGTTTAAATTTTAACAAAAACACTCCTATCCACCACCCAAGCCTTGCATATAATATGTTTCCCGTCCATTATCAGTTAGCCCATTACTAAACAAACGAAATTGATAATGGGAAACATATTATATGCAGGGGTTGATAATGGGCAGATTTGCTGCATATTATATTGATAAGGATTATTTTAACGAAATTGATAATGGGAAACATGTAAATATATGGAGCCCTCCACTTTAGCTGCATAGATATGCTTCCCCTCCATTATCAGATATCTCCCGTCCATTATTAGTTAAAATAGTTAAAATTATCCTCATCAATTAACTGCCCATTATCTTGTTATTATAATATGTTTCCCATTATGAATTTCGTTTGTCTTTGGCAGGGAAGTTGAATTAGTATGCTATTGTCTAATTTGACCGATTCTAGGGGTCCTTTATTTCAAAATCTATCAGTAATTCAAGAAGGGTGATTATCCGACATCTTGCTTGAGATTTCATTCCCTCCTCACACCCCAAAGGTATGAAAAATTACATTGACCTCCCTTCACATTTGGAGAATCACCTATACCTCCACTCATTGGCCTTAATTAACAAATTTCTTCCATATGGTTTATTTATTTAATCCTATGAGATTGATTAATATCAAATCCATCCATTTTATTCCAAAAGTATTAAAAACAACCCTATCCTTAGAGATATGTTAGAGTTCCATTCAATTTTAAAATTAAAAGTCTATTTTATTTCTCCTATGTTATTGTTTCTATAATACAATAAAATGGTAGAATAACTTCCACATAATTTGTTGTTTATTTTAATTATTTTTGAAGGAAAAGACTTAACTTTACCATAGTTCATTTTTTTTAATTTAATTTATTTTTATTTTTAGTTAAATGCTGTTTAAATGTGTTATACAAATGTGCAACTTTCCTTAGGAAAATACAATTATAAGTTAAAGGTTGGTTTTATGGATTTGGATATCTATTGAGTGAAGGATTTAAGAAATTGTTTGAGTGATAGAAGGGTAAAATAGACTTTTAATTTTAATATTGGATGGAGCCATAACAGATCATTGACAACAAGGGTGTTTTTAATACTTTTAAAACAAAGTGGATGAGTATAACACTAACTAATCTTCTAGGGGGTAAATGGAGGCCAGACAAAAGATATCGGATATCCAACCAATTAAGGCCATTGAGGATAGGTATTGGTCCTATCAGACAATTCTGAAAATGTGAAGGGAAGTAATTTTTCATACCTCTGGGACATGACGTGGATGAATAATTTGATCGATCTTTGTTGACCTTTCGCAATGAAAGGTTTCATCCGAGCTAAATTGATATTTTGTTGCATGGATGAATAATTTCATTTCATGATGATCAAAATAGTGTGGATTAAATTATCAGAACTTTTTTTTTTTTTTTTTTTTGGTAGAAAAGACTATCCAGAGATGGATGATATCTTTGAATACATTTATTATTACTATAAACTTATCAGCTTTAAATTTTTAATTATAAAAATTTAATTGAAAAAATAAATGTTGTTTTAGTCATTTTACAAAAATTACATATATAATCTATTAAAAATAAAACAATTTAAAAAAATAAATTTAATCGAAAACATTTTAACCAGGCATGGGTAATTCTTTCCCAAATAAAGACTAAAATAAATTCAATCATGCTCTGCTTATAATTGAATCATACAACTGGATAAAAATTATACAAAATTTATGTAAAATGATTACTCTATTATTTATTTTTTGTTTGATTATATGACTCAATTATATGTATAATATTAATTAAATAAATTTGGGTGCTTTGTGAGGCATGATTATTTCAGAATTATTTGAAGTTGAATCAAATAAGTCAGATAGTGGCCACAAAAGACAAAACAAGAGGCCACTACCGTAATGGCAATTGGCAACACCACTAACCTCCGCTCTATAAAACTCTGCTTCTAGCTTATATCAAAATTCAAACAACCAGCTGCTTACGAATACAAATATTCATTTGAATATTTGATTCAACATTAATAAATAATTCAACCATGGCGCCCCTTAACGTAACCACCATCAGAACCTCATCAGATGGCGCCTGGCAAGGCGATAATCCTCTCAACTACGCATTCCCTTTACTCATTATTCAAACTATCTTAGTCCTCCTCATCAGCCGCTTCCTCGCTTTCCTCATTAAACCCCTGCGTCAACCCAAAGTCATTGCTGAAATTCTTGTACGTTTTGAATGTTTTATTTATTTATTTTTTCATCATTTTCTTTTTTCATGATTCGGAATTTTTTTTTTTCCAGGGTGGGATTTTGCTCGGACCATCTGCTCTGGGACGAAACAAAGAATTCTTGCACTTATTTTTCCCATCATGGAGCACTCCTATACTCGAATCAGTAGCGAGCGTTGGTCTTCTCTTTTTCCTTTTCCTCGTCGGCCTTGAACTTGATTTAACTACAATTCGTCAGAACGGCAGAAATGCTTTCAAGATAGCGCTAGCCGGAATTACACTCCCCTTCCTCTTCGGAGCTGGAGTCTCCTTATTTCTCAAAAAAGCCGTCTATGCAGAGAAAAATGTGGGCTACGGCCAATTCCTCTTGTTCATAGGCGTGTCTCTTTCCATTACAGCCTTTCCCGTACTGGCTCGCATTCTAGCAGACCTCAAACTCCTAACAACCGAAGTGGGTCAGACAGCCATGGCCGCTGCAGCCTTCAATGACGTCGCTGCATGGATCCTGTTAGCCCTGGCTGTAGCCCTCGCGGGTAATGGGCCGGGTCATGATGCCAATCAAAGCTCGTTAATATCCATATGGGTTCTCATTTCAGGCATTGCCTTCGTTGCTTTCATGCTTATTGTCGTCAGTCCCATAATGAACTGGGTTGGCCGCCAGTGCTCATCCGAAAACGACGTCGGCGATGAAGTTTATGTATGTTTAACCTTAGCCGGCGTTATGTTATCAGGATTTCTCACTGACCTCATCGGAATTCATGCCATTTTTGGTGCTTTTGTGTTTGGTTTAACGATTCCAAAAGGAGGTGTATTTGCGGTAAGGTTGATGACGAAGATTCAGGATTTTGTGTCGGGATTGTTGCTGCCGCTTTACTTTGCGTCAAGTGGGTTAAAAACCGATGTGGCGAAGATACGAGGTGCGGAGGCGTGGGGGCTTTTGGTGTTGGTGATATCAACAGCTTGTGCAGGAAAGATATTGGGAACTTTTGTGATGGCGATGATGTGTATGATTCCCGTTAGAGAATCCTTAGCGCTTGGTGTGCTGATGAACACAAAGGGATTAGTGGAGCTGATTGTTCTTAACATTGGCAGGGAAAAAAAGGTGAGCTAAATGATAACCTCTTTTTCATCATTTTTATTATCAATAAATACCATTTTATAATAATAAATACAATTACTTCTTTGTATAAAAAATGTAAGAATATATTTCACCTTTCACATTTAAATTGGATTTTTTAGTTTAGTTCTTAAATTTACAATATTTAAATTTAAAATTTGAAAAATGTAATTAATTTTCAAACTATCATATTGGTAATTTACATGCACGATATAAGAAGATTTTGATTTAATAAATTAAAAAAATGCATTTTTAATGTATTAATATCATAAAAAATTTCATTTATTAATATGGTTAATATTAATACACATTTTTTTATTTTATTTATAAAAGAATAATATTAGGTTTACAATTCAATACCACAACTTTTTCTTATAACTCCCGATATGGTAGCTCGTCATTAATCAACTCATAAAATAAGTCCTATCTGTTTGTATGGGTTTTACCTATCAATTTATAAACTAATCAATCACGAATTACTACGTCGTCGTGGGAGAATATTAAAGAAGTTGTCCACTAACATTATTGTTACAAAAATTCATTCAGACTTTCATTGGCAGCTTGTTAACATCAGCAACTATTCATCAAAACAAATTATTCCCCAATTGGCTTTTTATAGTGGTGCAATAAATTGTTCTTCAGTGTCCTGTCAACTTTATGACCACTATTAAAATTATGATTCACCACGCCGCATTGTTTAGTATAGCGTAACAGATTGATCAAAATATTTTAACTGGGTTAATTAAAGAAATGATTTGTTTGATGAGTTAAATTTTTTTTTGAAGCAATGTGTTATGGTGTTGATCAACAGGTTCTTAATGATGAGGTGTTCGCAATTTTGGTGCTCATGGCACTCGTAACTACTCTCATGACAACTCCAACAGTTTTGGCGATTTACAAACCCCTCCGCAGTGTTACTACTCAAACTCGACGACAATTGGAGCGAAAATCAGCGAATGGCGAGAAACCAGAAGACGAATTTCGGATCTTGGCTTGCATACACGGTCCTGAAAGCGTTCCTTCACTCATCAATGTTATAGAGTTAATGAGGAACACCAAGATATCCCGTCTCAAACTCTACATCATGCACCTTGTTGAGCTCACTGACCGCTCGTCGTCGATTGTTATGGTCCAGAAAGCTCGAAAGAACGGCGTTCCTTTCATTAATAAAGTCCGTCGGGGCATGTCAAATAATCAAATAGTCACTGCATTTGAAACT
Source organism: Pistacia vera (assembly GCF_008641045.1). Lineage (NCBI taxonomy): Eukaryota > Viridiplantae > Streptophyta > Magnoliopsida > Sapindales > Anacardiaceae > Pistacia > Pistacia vera. Next base: position 550,540 of record NW_022196099.1, read on the forward strand.
TATAAGCAGCAGGGAAGAGCCATTATTCGCCATTCGACAGCCATTTCATCGTTGTCTTCAATGAATGAGGACATTTTCCATGTTGCGGAGGACAAGAGGGTGACGATGATCATCTTGTCCTTCCACAAACAGTGGAGAGGAGGAGACGGCGCAGAGGCGATGGATAGCGTTTTACCTAGTTGGAGAGAGGTCAACCGGAAGGTTTTACAGAATGCACCTTGCTCGGTGGCAGTGCTCGTCGACCGTGGATTTAGTTACGAGTCTAAGACGGTGGGAGACTCAACCGCTTCCATGCCGAAAAGGGTATGCATTGCATTCGTCGGGGGCCCCGATGATCGGAAATCTTTGGAACTAGGCGGCAGAATGGCAGAACAAGCAACATTTAAGCTGACTCTAGTAAGGTTCATTGACAACGACAATGGCTTATCAAGCAGCGAGATTAACTACGAGGGGGAAAAGGTAAAATTTTCCAACATGAGTCAATGATTTTAAACAGTGATTATCTAGTGTGCTGAAATGCTATGAGCAGGAACCGGATGATGTCGCACTGGAGGGATTCAAGAGGAAGTTGAACGAGTCAGTGGAGTACCAAGAGAAGATGATGAGCAACATCAAACAGGAACTGCTAACGATTGGGCAAAGTAGGGATTACGACCTTGTATTAGTTGGGAAAGGAAGGTTCCCGTCAAATATGGAGGCAAAAATTGCCGATAATCAGGCCGAGAACGTGGAGCTGGGACCGATTGGAAACATTTTGGCTTCATCACACTATTGCATTTTATCATCCGTTCTTGTGATCCAATGCCAGCACAATGCTGAAGGAAATGAAACTAATGTCTCTAAAACGGTTTCTGACAAGATAATTCATGCAAGGAATATAGCTGAAGGATCCCGTGTGTGAGGATGATTAGGAAATTAATGTGCACGTGGCTTTATAGCTCCACTATTCAGATGTACAAGTATGTTTGGTGGGGAACCTGAAGTTCAGTTCTTAGAGATTAGCTACTTCAAGCTCAACTATTAATTTGGACTTCCCTATATGTATATAAATAAGGTCTTCGGATCTCATTTACTTTTTGGGCTGTTTGGTTGGTTGATAAGTAATATAAGATTCTGGTAATTTTCTAAAACCAATAGTAATCACTGTTAATTATACAGGTGGTAATCTGAATACCACAATTTTCTTAGGTATTTTGAGATTATTTGGTAATCTTATTTTTGTTATAATTTTATCTCTAACTATTACAACTTTTGAGCAAAAATGCTCTTGTTTTGAAAACAATTTACAAAAATATTCATAGACTATTTTATTCTTATAAACAAAACTTTTGGACAAAAATACCCTTATATTGAAAACAATTTACAAGAATACCAGACTTGGCCACTATCGCCCTCTGTCGGCCACCACCACTACTCGCCGATGGACGCCCTCGGAATGATGAACTATCGATTAGATCTAGCCGTCCGTGCATCAATCTGGCCGTTGTTAACGAGCAAATCTTTGGCCGTTGTTAATAACCAAATTTGTTGATCTATCTGGCCATTAACAACAGTTAGATCGACGCATGACTACCAACCAGTGGTGGTGGGATGTTTTTATTAATTTTTAAACTTTTATTGTGAAGGTGTTTTAACTAAATTTTCAAATGTAGGGTTAAAATTAATCTAAATAATATTAAAAAATAAGGGCAATTTAGTAATCTATATAACATATCTAAGGGTGTGCAAAAAAAAAAGGGTTAACTGAACCCGATTTTTTGGGTACTTGGTTCGAGTATCAAGTATATATTTTAAGAGAACCGGGTACCTGATACCCAGTATTATTAAAAAAATAAAAAACCCGTTTTTTTTAAACCTCATTTTCCTTTAACTCTTTTCTGTAAGTTAACGGATCCATTACGCAGCGGAATTTAAAAAAAAATATTCAAGATCCCCTAACCTTTAACCCATGATCATTACGTCATTTACATTATTTTGCATAAAAGAAATCAAATCAAAGAAATTATATCATACCAGCATTGAAGGCTCCTTCGATGATGTTGGATTCGCAAGCCAATTCAAAATAGAAGTGCACTCTCGGTATCCACACGAAGACAAGACTACCGTCGATGAGAGACTTCTAGGCTAGGAAGATCACTCACCTACAAGAACAAATCACAGCAGAATATTTCCTGGAAAGAAAAATTATTTTCCTCACAAAAGGGGATGACGTTTTTGAGAGAGAGAGAAGAGTGGCTAGGGTTTCAATTTAGCAACTCAATCATTAAATGATTTAATTTTTGATTGCACTTAAATAGTGCACACTAAATCCTATGCCGACTTGGAATAGCCATCTATTCCAATTCGAATAGCAAACAACTTATTCCAATTTGGAATAGATTCCCCGTGCAACCAAGCATGTCATTTCTAATTCAAATTTAAAAACCAAAATTTGAATTTCATATTATCAATATTAATATTAGATAACATCCATTATATTTAAATTCAATTCAATTCAAATTTAAAAACCGAATTTGAATTTCATATTATTAATATTAATATTATATAATATCCTTTATATTTGAATTCAAATATAGATATATAATCTCACTAATTTAATTTCCATATAAAATTAAATTTAAGCAACAATATCAGCAAATTTAATTGTACTATGAGATTACCAAAATGCCCTTTCATCATAAATGACGAAAATACCCCTCTCACGAATTATGTTCTTATTCTGTCTTCTATGTGTGCGACCCAAAGGCTCCTCATCGTATCGATAGTAAATAGTATCGAAATTGACAATCAATCAATCATCCCACTCGACACAGACCAAGATTGGCCTCTAGCCAAGCTCATGGCCACTTGATGGATCTGGATTCAGAAAACCACTACCTATCAATAATATGGTTACCTTGCAATTTAATCTTTTCATCATCTATTATCTCATCAACGCCGAGGCATAGAAGTAGTATCAACCTCAGATATCCTTGATATGTCAGTATTTGGTTATTGGATCAATGATTGGAATAGATTGAATTGAGCTACAATTCAATCCCATTGTGGCCATAGATTTAATGTCGTTGCCATCTACCAAATTATTAAGTGAGATAATTTCTTCCGTACCTGGGAGTGATGAATCCTCTGTTGATCCACCATAGTCTTGATACACTCCTTAATATAGCCAATCATGATCGTATTGACAGCTTTGAATATAATTACTTGGGCTAGTGTCAAACTACATCAATCGGTGTACAAGGCGCTCCAGTGATCTTAAGTCTAAGGATCACATGTACCACCATTCGTTAGAGGATTTATTACATAGACACTAGGGTTACAATCCATATGGAATCCTGATCAATTTCCAACCAATTCATCAACACAACACACTCCAAAAATCAAGTAGAAATTCGGCCAAATTGAAAACATGAACTAAGGCACACTTACTTGCAAATCTGGACCAAGACAAGTAGAAACACTTCAAGCCTAAAGGATTACTCCGCCAACTTGAATTGATTCACCACCAAATACCATTGCCAAGACTTGGATAAAGAATGCACACTCAAGAACAGACAAGGTCTCTCAAATGGATAAACCAAATTTCATATATTTCATAAGCTAATTGTTACAATGAAATAGTTGCCCTTATATAGGTAAATACAAGGATAAACAAGTAATTGACAAATACATTAAAATGAAATAAACTTAACTAATATTACAAGCCATTCATTTACAAAGCAAGGCCATGTCTATTTAATGCAAAAAAGATATGATTCCCTAATTCTAGGATCTATGTCTTTAACCACCCTATTAGTTGAAATAAGCTTATTTCATTAGATCAAAACTTGATCAAATAATCCTAATTAAGTCTACTAATAAGGGTGTAAGAATTTGGGCCTTGAGAATCATGCAAATGGATCCAATAAGGGTTCATGTGGATCTTTGGAATGAGACTTGGGCTGGATTGAACCTTTTCAACATTTGGACTTCTTTCTTGGTAGGCTTGAGCTTTCCTTGTTGGGCTTGGACTTGGAATGGTTTGGGCCGAAATGCTTGGGCTCTCTCCCTCCTTGGAACTTGCTTAGGCCGAATTTCCTCTATTGCTTTCCATATTCCATAATCCAAGTGTTTTAGTACTTGGAGTGAAATTCTTCAATTCAATCGAATTAGCAAGTGTTTTAGGACTTGCAATTCCTTGTCCACTTATGTTTACAAGTGTTTCAGGACTTATAAACGTATCAAATCCTCTGGTGGGTCGGTTCAGTGAACTTGCCTATAAGCAACCACCCATGTGTTGCACCAGGTTGTCACTGAACAACCTTGACAAGTAAGATCTGTTAATACTTTTCGATAGGGTCGTCCAACACTATGATAGTCATACTGTATTATTTGTGCCCTAGGTCAAGATAATATTGGGGCTATGGACGTTTCTAGAATGACCACCATATGTGCTCATAGGATTTTCACTATCGAGATTTCAAACACTTGATGCCTTTATCACGGTTTTACCAACCTAAGGACATATACCATTTTCTTATACGAATATAATTAGATCATATGGCATAGATAAATGCCTTTTGTTGATAATAAAACATGATTACAAAGAGTCAATACTACAGTAATTTATTGGCTTTAGGGCACCTACTCTAACACTTTCAACTTTCAAGAGGCAAAAGCCCTTGTATTTGCCCTAAAAGTCTAACCTAGTAACCCGCACATTTCTTTCCAATTCTCCATTCCAATTGCTATTTGCATCTTCTTGATTTCTTCTTCAAATCTTCCTCTCAATTTTGTCCATCACGTCAGACATTTTCTTGGCTTCTTTATGTTTGAGTCCTTTGTAATACTTTCTTTCTAGCTAGTATACTCGTAAAATAATCAGTAAAACTCATTAAAAATATATATAAGAAAATACACATATAAACGAGTAATAAAGTATGGGCACATATTTAATTTTTCTTTATTTACAAATATTTACAAAATATACTCAAAATAGAAACTTGATAGTGTAGCCCAACCCTTCCACTGCGTGATGTTCCAAGCGACCACAACTCACCTATTACCTACAAAAACATTAAAAACAACGGAGTGAACACTAATTGCTCAGTAAGTAAACCCACTATGCTACCCTTCTCTCTCCGTTGCTTAAATTCTGAATTTTATTTTCCTTACATCTTATTTCCCGATTATTTTCTATTCTTTCTCATTCTTTCTCTGTTTTGCTTTATGTTTTTCTCTAAATTTTCTAATTTTTCACTACTCATGATAATGAGCATGCTATTATGCATATTCATGATGCAAATGCACAAATGCATAGATTATGCACTTTCTTTTCTATTTTTCTTATTCTGTTTTTTTTTTTCTAGTCTTTCTTTTCTTTCTTTCTTTCTATTCTTTCATTTCTGTCTTTCTATTCTTTCTTTTCTTGCCACATGGATTTGGAGCCCTGGCCGTGTGAGTGAATTCTCTAATTCTGGGTATAGTCATCATCCACACGCACTTCTAACGGATTGTACAATTCTTCTTTCTGAATTCCGAGGCCGCTCACTAAAAGCGGCATGCATGTGGGGCTTTGTCACTCACAGGCTCCCCATCGCAACAACTTTTTTTTTTTTTTTTTTTTGGTATTATCTTTTTACACCTTCTTTAACTAAAATTCAGATTTGAATATCTTTAATATTCTCATTTCTTTCTATTTTCTCTTTAATATTTTAGTGCTTTCTCATACTCTTATGAATATGTATGCATGTAGATGGTTTCATGCTTATAATTCTTTTAAATTCACTGTTTAAATGCATTATGCATTATGAATGCAACAGTCATTCTCTACCATCTACAAACTCATCCCAAAGTAACACAAATCAACTCATACGCACTTCTCTTTGACATTTCATCAAACAATTCATGTGCACAAATCCCCCTAACTAACGCCAAATCTGCCCAAATACACACTCCAAAATTTCACTTCAATCTCAAATTTCAACCAAACATTCATCAAGTATCAAATACACCAACACAACTTCTCATGGATAGGTTCTAATCATCATTCAACACCAAATCCATCAACAATTCTACATATAACACATATATATGCATAAAGAAAATTCTCTACACAACATAACTTAAATCATACTTAGGGTAGCATTTACTTACCTTTGATATGAGCAATTCAACCCTTTAAGAATCTCCTTTGATCAAACTCTCTTCCTCTTAAATCCTATGAGCACAAACCATCAAAATTCAACACTTAAAAAATTTAAAAATCACTTCTTAGTGCAAGGATCTTACCTAAAGTGCTTGGGATTGAAAATCCACTCAAAAATACCCAAAATCTATGATTTTCTTTTGAAAAAGAAGTGAAGAAATTGAGAGGATTTGGAGGAGAAGGTGGCGTGAAAATGGGTTGAAGAGTGGCTAGGGTTTCACTCTTAATCCTTGATATAACATAAAATTATATATAATTTTCCATTTTGCCCTTGCACTTTCTTTAAAATTCCATCTATATCCCTTAGTCAATTACCATAATGCCCTCATTTTTATTGCATTCTCCATGAAATTCTATCTCTTTTCACTCCCCACAATTTCAATTAATTTTGTGTGAAAAGACCATTTTACCCTTAATGCAAGTTTAAGGAATTTTCTTCACATTTTCTCAAAATAATTTTAGCAAAAATCAACTAAAGGTATAAGAGCATAAATTAAATTACGTACCTCCATGTGGGCGTTACATCGTGCCTCTCACTTTTGTCCATCATGTTAGACATCTTCTTTACTTCTTGGCTTCTTCATTCGTCAATCTTTGATTCAAGGTTTGGTTTTAAACTTTTATTCATCACTATTCTTCTTATGTTGTTTTAAGTTCTTAGTTATGATGTAAAGATTTGAGTCAGTTTTTGTTATATATATATATTGGGTTTAGTTGATTAAATATGGACTTTGGAGAGTATTTTTGTTTATTTTCTAATTTTGTCTATAGTTGTTTATTTGATCTTTAATAGTGTTGAATTTTGAGATCTTGTTAAGTATTTAAGGTATTAAATTAAAAGCTGATGTACTATATTGGAGTAATTGTATCTGCAAATTGCAATGTAAAAAATAAAAATGCAAGGAAGGTTATGCAAATTTGGGTCATAAACAAGGTAACCGAAAATCGACTCGAATATTCAGGTACCCTAAAAAGCGGTTCGGCTTTTGGGTACCCTTTTAGGGGTACCTGATTTTTTAGGCAAAACCGATTCGGGTACCTGGTTTTGCACAGCCTTAAACATACCCACTATTGTGTGTGATTTTTTTGGAAGCTTAGAGATCTCAAAAGCCCACAGAATTGTAGTTTGACCCAGAATCAGTGTGACTAGCATAAGCTCGACCCAGTAAAAGCTTGTCGCAGCGACAAATCATGACAGCTATTTGACAAATCAGAGGATAAGCATCAATCTCTAATATTTCAGAGAAGATAAGATTAGCATTGATTGTAGTGGGATCTCACTGCACAGAAATCATAGCATGCATACCAAGTTTGATTGCAATTCTAGATTTATCTCTATTTCCTTTGTAAAAACCATGTATAAATACCCCTAAAAACAATGCAAAACGGATTAGACTTTGCTTGTAGACAAAAAGCATATTTTTGTACCTCCCCAAGTAATAAAAACAATAGTGGACATAGGCTGCAGTTATAGCTTGCCAAACCACTTAAAAAATCCTCTTGTTTTCATTCATTGTTTGCATTCATATTATTATTCATTGTTGATTCCAGTGATCATGCACACATTTGTTCTAATTCTGTCAAGGTCAATCGGATCTCTCTGATTGGTGTAATTTTTTGAACCAACATTTGGTGCTAGAAGGAGAGCCCCCGACAAGCTCTTTATTCCCAGCAGGAAAAGACAATTTCAGTGACAACCATACACTTGAAATTCCCTATGGCTCGTACAAGATCCAAGGCAATCACCGAAAACCATGATAACATGGACACAACCCATCAGGAAGTGAGTCAGACTACTACTCATGGCCATTTGACACCAGTGCCACCACCACAACCGATCACCAATCAGCTACGGGCAGGGACCTCCAACCCAGGAAATAGTCAACTGATGGATATGATAAGTTCATTGGTTGTACAAGTAGTGCAACAAAATATGGCAGAATTGAGAAAAGAGCAGTAGACCAACCTAAATCTTGACCAGCCACATTTCACTAAGCCTACCCCCAACAAGCAAAATATGCCAGTTGGCGACTAATTTGGTTTGTCAGCAGCAAGAAGCGACTGTCATCTTGGGTAAGAAAAGGCACATTCCACTCACAAGCGCGAAGCCTTGGAACAACTTAATCCTAGAAGGCAACCAAGCAAGGAGCTCGTGGGGGAGAATGAGGGGAGATTCTTGTCCTAAACAACAAAATGTCTAGTGTTAGCATGCCGGTTTTAACCCACGCCAAAGGCAAGCTCATACCTTGCAAGCACGCGAGATCAACTATGCACCCTTACCTGACAATAACCAATGTTCAGGTTCTAACCAACATCGTGGGCAAGAGCACGACAATACATACTATCCTAGCTATCATGATTTCACCTTGTGCACAAGACATGATAGGTTCACAAGAAACCGATGTTAAAACTCATATTCTTGAGGTGAGATTGAATAAAGCTCTGTACAGAACCCTCCGGATAATGCAGAGTTAGATCAAGTGCAAAAAATGCTCGATGATCTGAGAGCCCACTAGAATAACTCTACGGAAAGGATAGTAAGTTCTCCATTCTCAGAGGAGGTTTGTTAGGCCCTACTTCCCCAAGGATATTTTAGGGTGCTAGAGAATAAGTTTGATGAAAAGGAGATCCCAGAGTCCACATAGACACTTTTAACAATCTGATGGAATTGAATCAAGTCTTTGACTTGGCGAAGTGTGAATGGTACAAAAGACTCAAGGTGAATTCGATCCAATCGCGGCAATAGTTTTGGTCATTGTAACTCCAACAATTCCAAACAAGGAGACAGTTCACCGTGCCTCTCAGCTACTTGAGTAACATTTGTCAAGAAAAAGATGAATCTTTGACTTTGCATTTGACAAGGTTCTAGAATGAGTAATCCAAAGTTATAGATGCACCAGAGGAATCGATCCGGACCTTATTGATTGGCAGAATAAAGCCACAAACAGAACTATCGAAAGAGCTTTAAAGTGAAAATCATGTGAGTTTGGCCAAATTCTATCAAATGGCGGCCCAAAATTAGTGAGTTGAGAGTTCACTGGCAGTCTTAGCTGGCAGCTTCTCAAAAAAAGCCTCCGACCAACAACAAGATTGCTCAACAGATAAAAGAAGAGGCCTAGATTGAGGTGACAAGGATCAGAATAGGTTCTAAAAAAGGCAGCAAAAAAATTTTCGTCAAGAGAAAGAGCCTTTTCCTCGATTTGCAAAGTATACTCCTTTGGTGGAGGATGTAGCTTGAATTTATGAGGTCTCTTGCAAGGCTAGAAAATTGCCTTCCCTAGAGAAAATGAGGGGGGCACGAAACAGAAGGGCTCGACACAAGTATTGCAGATTCCATAAAGATATTAGGCACAACAGAAATGATAGCTCAGCCTTGAAGGATGCAATTGAAAATCTAATAAGGAGAGGTCATCTGAAAGAGTTTGCGAAAGGAAATGAAGCTCATGATAAGTAGAACTACTAGAACGATCAACATCAGCAATTCCAACAGCCTGACGATATCATGGTAAGAATGATCTATAGGGGACCTAACATTGTGGAAAACTCTAGACATGCTCATGAGCAATATGCGTAAGAAGCCATAACAAACTCGACTCTCTGAGTTATGAGTTTTGAAGCAAGGTTGCCAAAGCAGCCCAAAGCAGAAAGTGAAGTGATAGGCTTCACAAAAGAAGAGGGCGATCTATTACCTTGCCCTAACCATCATGTGATCGTAATTATGATAAGGATTTGCAATAGCTGAGCTTTCTAGATAATAGTTGGCAATGGTAGTACTGGCAATATTATCTACTTAGGGGTCTTCCAAGAAATGAGGTTCACCGAGCGGGATCTGAAACCATGCCTGCCATCGCTATATGGATTTATTTGGGACAATTTGGTTCTGAAAGGCACAATAACTCTACCAGTGACTCTCGAGGAAAAACCCCAGATAATTACAGTGTGGCGGAATTCTTGGTGGTTGACTGACCGACCACGTATAATGTCATACTAGGGAGGCCACTTTTAGATGACCTAAATGCGATCACCTCAGTTCGTTGCCAAGCAATGAAGTTTCCTACTCCTAACAGAATTGAAGTGGTAAGGGCTCTCAGAAAGACTTTAGGGAATGTTACAATTAGGGGTGTGGAAATCTGGTTAACCAAACTGGATTGTACACTTTTCAAACCAAACCGGTTTTTCAGTTCAAAGGATAATTAAAACTGAAACCAAACCAAATTATCGGTTCGGTTATCGGTAACTGGTTTATAAACCCATTATAATAAAATTTGAAGTTGGACTCTTTAGAATAGCAAGGACACCAAATGGGTGCCTCACAATTGTCAATTTCAAATACCCCAAATCACAATCCAACGCTTACATAACAAGCAAACCAATACTTGAGATGCACAGAATCAGTCTCACTTAGTCTCAGATTGAGACATCTCATAAACAAAAACACAGATGTAGAGCTTCTAAACAAACCCTAAAGCAAAAAAGCTACCAAACCATCGAAGAAGAAGAAGGCTGAAGTCCGATCATGGCATTCTCTTCTGGCCTCTTATCCAAATCCAAACAGAAAAGTAGTGAAAGAGAAGAAATTGAGAAGAAGAAAAAGAAAAAGAAATAGAAAAGTGAAAGGAGAAGAAGACGAAAAAGAAAAGGAAAAGTGGAGAAGGAAAGGAAGAGAAGAAAACGAAAAAGAAAAAGGAAATTGGTGAAGGAGAGGAAGAGAAGAAGAAAAGTTTGAAAAGAAAGAGAAAGGAGAAAAAGACGAAAGGAAAAATAATTGAGTGGAGAAGCATACCCAAGAAATGTGTAGGAGAAATAGGCTGCAGGTTGCAGTCTGCATACCTAATACCCAAGAAAAAGTTGGGGAAAAAAAGCAAGGATATATTTTTTTTTTTTTCAAAATCGGTTTCGGTTAACCGGTTTAATATTGCCCTTAAACCGTTAACCAAACTAAAAATTTGGTTTGGTTATTTTTGAAAACTGAAATCGAACCAGTTAATCTGGAAATTGATTTTTCGGTCTGGTTTTGCTTTGGTTTCCCAATTCGATTTTTTGGTATTTTTTTTTCAACCCTAGCTACAATAGAGCATCAATTGTAGCAAAAAAGTGGTCACATTCAAAGACCATAGTTATTGTGAAAACTAGGCCAAAGCCCCAGCCTTTGGAAGATACAATTGATCCTCGCATCAATAAAGAGGAACCTTTAGTTGGGCCAACAGAAGAGTTGCACGAGGTTCTTACCAATGACGAAGATCCAACTCGCATCTTGAGAACAAGAGTAACTTAATCATCAAGTTGGCAGATAGATTGGTGGGTTTCTTGAAAAAGAATCTTGATTTATTCGCCTGGGTTCATGCAAACATGGTGAGAATAAATCCCGAGGTGATAGGCCACTGACTGAACATCGACCCTGAAGCCTAGTCAATCAGGTAAAAAAAAGGTCGATGGATTCTAAGCAATCTCAATTGCTCAAAGATGAAGTTGATAAACTCATAAACATCAACTTCATAAAAGAAGTGAAGTATTCGGATTGGCTCGCCAACCTGGTTTTGGGGAAGAAATCAAATGGTAAGTGGCAGACTTATGACGATTTTACTGATCTCAACAAAGTGTGTCTCAAAGACAACTTTTTGCTACCTCGGATCGTTTAGCTAGTTGAAGCGACAACTAGAAATGCACTACTCAACTTTATTGATGCATACTTGGGATACAACCAAATCCTGATGTATTAACCTGACGAAGAAAACACTTACTTTATTACTGACTGGGGTATTTATTGTTACAGGGTTATTTCATTCGGATTGAAGAATGCTGGAATGACCTATCAGCGTTTAGTTAACAAAATGTTTGCTAAACAAATTGGCAAACCCAAGTCGCAAAGAGTCACACTGATCACATGTTAGAGTAGATGCCCTAGAGCCAATCAATTATTGTAGAATTGAATCTTTGTAATAATGTTCATTGATCAATAAAAGACATTTTATTCTATATCGCGTAAATCATCATTGTATGTATTGATATATGTCCTTAGAATAGTAGAACCGTGACGAGGGTATCAAGTGTTTCAAATCTTGATAGTGAGAACCCTATAAGCACATATGATGGCTATTCTAGAAATGTCCGTAGCCCTAATATTGTTCTGAAGTAAGGGCACAGACAATATGGTAAGGCTATCATAGTGTTGAACGACTCTGTCGAAAGACAGTGACTGATCTCACTTGTCAAGGTTGTTTGGTGACAATCTAGTGCAATACATGGGTGTTTGCAGTAGGCAAGTTCACTGGACTGACTCACTAGAGGATTTCATATGGATAGTAACCCCAGTGTCTATGGAACAAATCCTTTAACGAATGGTGGTGCATGTGATCCTTAGATTGGAGATCACCGGAGCGCCTTGTGCACCGATTGGTGCAATTTGACACTAGCCCAATGCAGTTCTATCCAACGCTATCAATACGGCAGTGATTAGCTGCATCAAAGAGTATATCAAGACTATGGTGGATCGATAAAGGATTCATCACTCCCGAGTACGGGAGAAGTTATCTCACGGCATAATTCAGTAAATGGAAATGACACTAAAACTGTGGCCACAGTGGGATTGAGTTGTTACTCTATCTAGTTTATAATTCAAGTCATTGGTCCAGTAACTGAATACATAATATCGAGAGTAACTGAGGTTGACAATATTTCTATGCCTCGGTCTCGTCGAGATAACGTATGATGAAATGATTGGATTGTACGGTAACTATATCGTTGACAGGTAGCTGTTTCACTGAATCCGAATCTATCGGTGGCCATGATGCCTTGCTAGGGGCCAATCTTGGTCTGTGTGTAGTGAGACGATTAATTGGTATTAATCGCGATACTATACACTACCGATATGATAAAGAGCCTACGGGTCACACACATAGAAAATAATTTAAGAACCAGTTTGTAAGAAGGGCGTTTTCGTCTTTTTAGGTGAAAGGGTATTTTGGTAATTTCACAGTGTAATTAAATTTGCTGAGGTCGTAGCCTTTATTTTATTTGTTAATTAAATTAAATAAGTGAAATTATAGTTAAATATGTGTTCGCGTATACTTAAATGAATTATTGTTATTGTTAAATGTTAATATATGAAATATATATATATATATATTAATTGAATTTAATTGAAATAACAATAATAATTAAAATTAAAATATCTTAAAGGGGCTGTTTGGATACAAGGGGTGTTTGGGTTGGAGCCGAAGCCTATTCCATGATGGAATAGGGCAAAGTGTACACTATATAAGTGCAACACTTTGTGAATTATTAATTCATTCATTCATTCATTGAAAGCAAAATATTCTAGCCCCTTTTTCTTCTCTCTCACGCCAGATTTCTTTTGGTTGAAGAAAATATTTCATTTTTTTTTTCATCTTGGTTCTTAAAGGCTAAAGAGGATCTAGCAAATCCCTCTTTAGTTTCTTAAGGTTGTCTTCGTGTGGACTACATTGGTTCGATCCTACACTTGGGTTAGTAGCGAAACCCATTCCTAGACAAATTGGAGAAGCCTCCAAACGTGGGTATGGTTTCTCAACCTTGAGCTATTTTAATGCAGATTTTAATATGTTGTATAAATTATAAATTTGTGCCCTAATCTTGGTTCAAAGGAACGATCTATAATGTTTAAATAATTTTTATTTCCGCTGCCATGTATGATCGTTTCCTAACATCACATGGGCGAGATGTTTAATATCCTTAGAAAATACCGTGTGTGATTGAACCCCTTGAAGTGTGCTTTTGGAGTAAGCTTTTGAAAATTCTTGGGATTCTTGGTGAATCAGCGAGGTATTGAGACCAATCCAGAAAAAATCTAAGCCTTACTAAACATGAGCCCGACAAAAATAAAGCAAGTTCATAGCTTGATAGGGTAAGTGGTTGCACTATGCAGGTTTGTTTCCCGAGCAATTGATAGATGCTTATCATTTTTTAAGACCTTGAAAGGCAATAAGGGTTTCAATTGGATAGAGGAATGCAAGAAAGCTTTCCAAGAACTGAAAAGGTGCCTAGGAAATCTTCCATTATTGTCAAAACTTGTCCCACGTGAGCGCCTTCTATTGTATTTATTGGTTTCTCAGTTTGCAATCAGTGCTACCCTGATGCACAAGAAATGAGGAGTTCAATGGCCTATCTATTACATAAGCAAGCAGTTACTCGATGCTTAAACGAGGTACCTGAAGATGGACAAGCTCGATTTAGCACTCCTTGTGGCAGCTAAGAAGTTACAGCCATACTTCCAGGCACATATTGTGTACGTGCTAACAAACTTTCCACTCAAGAAACTAATGTAAAAGCTTGAGGCTTCGGTACAATTAATTCAATAGATAATAGAACTGAGCCAACATGACATCAAGTACTTCCCAGAAACAGCGATCAAAGGGCAAGCACTGACAGACTTTATTTCAGAGTTTTTCTATCCGCCTAAAAGGGAATTGAGCTCGTCTGAAGTGAACACTTTAATGAAAGTAGTTCGGTAGAGGAAAAGCTTGAAAGTCTATGGCAATAAACCTTATATGTGGATGATTCCTTCAATGAAAAAGGAGTGAAAGCAAGGCTTCTGCTTGAAGATCCCAAGGGGGATCCAATTCAGGCTACAATTAGATTCGGTTTTGTCGCCTCCAACAATGAAGCAGAGAATGAGGTCATGCTCTCAAGAATTTGTTTAGCCAAGGAAATGGGGGCAGAATTGATTAAGATTTATATTGATTCTCAACTCGTCGTGCATCAGATCTCCGAGGAATACCAAGCTAAGGAAGAAAGAATGACATCTTATCTCCGAAAGGTAAATTCTGAGCTTGAGTCCTCTAAGAGCTACACAGTGCAACAAATCCTTAGAGAACATAATTAAGTGGTTGATGCTTTAGCTCACCTTGCTTCAACATTAAGTAAAGAAGCTATGAGCTCAATTTCGATTAAACTTTTGCAAAGCCTTAACATCCTCGCATCAGGAGAAGCAATAATGGCAATGGGGTAGAGATGTAGCTGGATGAATCCTATAACAGCCTATTTAAAAGATGGAATAGTTATTGGGGATAGAAATGAAACCATAACCATCCGTGCAATGTCAGCTCGCTTCACCCTTATAAATGAAAAGCTCTGCAAGCGGGGATACGACACCCTGCTATTTTGATGTGTTGACCATAAAAAGGCGGACAAAGTTCTGAAGGAAATCAACCAAGGAATCTGTGGAAATCATGTCAGGGGACGATTTTGGCATACAAGATACTCCGATAGATATACTATTGAGTGACTGTTTATGATGATGTAACTAACTTTGTTCGAAAGTGCGACAAGTGTCAAAGATTTGCCAACATTTCTCGAACTCCACCCCAAGAGCTCACAACTCTAACAAGTCCATGGCCATTCGTAATTTGGGGGATTGATTTAATAGGCCTGCTACCTTAGGGAAAATGAGGAGTAAAGTTTGCAGTAGTCGCAGTCGACTACTTCACCAAGTGGGCAAAAGTTGAACCTTTGGTGACAATAACAACAAACAAATTGAAGGACTTTGTCTACAAAAACATAATCTGCAGGTTTGGAATCCCACATACTATCATAACTGATAATGGGAAACAAGTTGATTGTGAGGATTTCAAGATGTTTTGTGAAAGGCTCGATGTAAGGAAAAGTTTTTCAACTGTCTATCGACCTCAAGCTAATGGACATGTCGAAGCAGTAAATAAAGTAATTAAGTACACTATGACAAAAAAGGCTTGATTCTCTCAAAGAAAGATGGACATATGAGCTACTCGAAGTATTGTGATCATATAGAACCATGGCCAAAAGCTCGACTGGAGAGTCCCATTCTCGCTCACATATGGATATGAAGCAATGGCTCCAATGGAAGTTGGAGTTGGCTCGTTTCGGCGATCAGTCTTCGACAAATATATCAATGAAGAGTTGTTGTGCTTAAAATTGGATTTAATCGAAGAACGCCCATCTAAATCCCAATTAAGAATAGCCTCGTATCAACAATAGGCAAAGAAATACTTCAACTCAAAAGTAAAGAATCGCGATTTCAAGGTAAGGGATTTAGTCCTAAAGAAAATTGTCCTCGGGGCAAAAGACGCCTCCACTTGGGCCCAAATAGGAAGGTCCTTTCAAGATTTCAGCAAAGCTCGCACTAGAAACTTTTCACCTAAAATATTTAAATGAATGCTGAGCACATTAGAAGTATTATCAGTAACTGGCTCGGGTTCAGTTTTTGTTTCTTATTTTATGTTCTTTATTATTATAAGTTGTAAGGCCAATTATGGTCAACATTTCATTAATATAAAACAAACAAATATTATTCTACAACCAAATTTTGTTTTGAAAGTCTATTGAGATCTCAATCTAAGCAAACATTACAAAAGAAACTCGAAGTCAGAAGCTCAAAAAGGCAGCCTAGCTCTGTAGTCATGCCATAGTGCAAGCTCAACAAGGGTGTACCCCACGACCCGAAAAAAAGCAACTTGGAAGATCATCGAGAAAAGCACGTCGAGGAGGAATCACTTAAAAACACGGTGAATAAGACTCGAGACGGGCAACTAACCCGAACTTGACATCGTCACGAGAAAAAATCCTCTTACCTGTTTGTGAAAAGTTCTTGAGAAAGCTGACAAAAGCACAACTCAAGAGCAAATTCGAGCTCAATATTTATTAAGTTCGCTACCTAAGTTACTTTGACTTCGAAGAAAAACAATAGGCAACAATAAAAAATTAAGTAAAAACGCTTAAACCATTCCCATTCATA
This sequence comes from Pistacia vera, assembly GCF_008641045.1. NCBI lineage: Eukaryota > Viridiplantae > Streptophyta > Magnoliopsida > Sapindales > Anacardiaceae > Pistacia > Pistacia vera. Next base: position 567,474 of record NW_022196099.1, read on the forward strand.
ATATTTTCATTACAAGGATTGTTCAAAAAAGGAAGTACAAATCAAAATCTAAGTTGGAGGGAGATCTTTGGCCGAAGTATCCAAGGTGCTGCCATCCTTAGCAACCTTGGAAGTATCAGTTGGAACTTTTGACGTGACCCTTTCCTTAGCCACCCTGGGGTGTTCTTCGTTGACTTTCTCCTTAGGAGCTGCCTCAACAGTAGGCGAGCTAACATTCTTGATCACAATTTTCTCTTCCTCGATCTCAACCTCACCATCCGAACCTTTATGAAACTCAGAGTTGTTTAAGTAAACAAACTCCAACCACGCAACCTCAGCCCTCGTCCTCTCGACCTCAGTATGATACTCAGTGAGGAGGAAGGAAAAGTCAAGTGAGGGATTACTCTCCCATATGAGCTTGACCAAATTTACCGACGTCTCCCAAGCATGCTCTTCGTCGACGGATTTTACTATGTCATCCTCATCAATCAGAAGGGCGACGTTTGCTGAGACCTCTTTACAATCTTGCTGAGCCTACAACTGTTAGAGTAGATGCCCTAGAGCCAATCAATTATTGTAGAATTGACTTTGTAATAATATTCATTAATCAATAAAAGGCATTTTATTATATATCGCGTAAATCATTATTATTGCAATATATATTGATATATGTCCTTAGAATGGTAGAACAGTGACGAGGGTATCAAGTGTTTTAAATCTTGATAGTGAGAACCCTATGAGCACATATGGTAGCCATTTTAGAAACGTCCGTAGCCCCAGTATTATTTTGAAGTAAGGGCACAGATAATACAGTAAGGCTATCATAGTGTTGAACGGCCCTGTCGAAAGGCAGTGACTGATCTCACTTGTCAAGGTTGTTGGGTGACAACCTGGTGTAACACATGGGTGCTTGTTGTAGGTGATTACACCGCAGCAAGTTCACTGGACTGACCCACCAGAGGATTCCATATGGATGGTAGCACTAGTGTCTATGGAACAAGTCCTCTAACGAATGGTTGTGCATTTGATCCTTAGACTTGAGATCACCGGAGCGCCCTGTGCACCGATTGGTATAGTTTGACACTAGCCTAACGCAGTTCTTTTCAGAGCTGTCAATACGGTGGTGATTGGCTGCATCAAGGAGTGTATCAAGACTATGGTGGATTGACAGAGGATTCATCACTCCCGGGTATGGGAGAAGTTATCTCACGGCGCAATTCAGTATATGGCAATGACACTAAAACTATGGCCACAGTGGGATTGAGTTGTTGCACTATCCAGTTTATAATACGAGTAATTGGTCCAGAGACTGAATACATAATATCGAGAGTAACCGAAGGTTGACACTATTTCTATGCCTTCGTCTCGTCGAGATAACGTATGATGAAAGGATCGAATTGCATGGTAACCATATCGTTGATAGGTAGCTACTTTTGCTGAATCTGAATCTATCGGGTGGCCATGATGCCTTGCTAGGGGCCAATCTTAGTCTGTGTATTAGTGAGACGATTAATTGGTGTTAATCACGATACTATACACTACCGATATGATAGAAGACAATTTAAGATCCAAGAAGAAAGAAGGGCGTTTTCGTCTTTTAAGATGAAAGGGTATTTTGGTAATTTCACAGTGCAATTAAATTTGCTGAGGTCGTAGCCTTTATTTAATTTGTTAGAAAAATTAAATAAGTGAAATTACATTTAAATGTGTGTTCACACATATTTAAATATATTATCATTATTGTTAAATGTTAATATATATTTAAATATATATATTAATTGATTTTAATTGAGATAATGATGGAAAATAAAATAAATCAAATTGGGAGTGTTTGGCAACATGGGGCGTTTGGGTTGAAGCCCAAGCCTATTTCGTATGGGATTAGGGCAAATTGATTAACTATAAAAAGAAAAGTGTGTGTGTTAATTAATTAATGAATTGATTTCTTTTTAAAAGAAAAACACACACAGCAGCTCCACTTTCTTCTCCCACGGTGGAAACCTTTCTTTGGCCTAAATCAATTCAATTTGATTTCTTTTCTTCTTAATCTTGAAGCCAAAGAGGATCTAGCAAATACCTCTTTGGTTCTTTTGAGATTGTCTTTGTGTGGACTACGTGGGTTCGATCCTATACTTGGATCGGTAGCAAAACGTTCAAAGACAATCGTGGTGGAGCCTCCAAACGTGCGTATGGTTTCTAAACACAGATTATTAATTTCTGCAGATTCTTGCTTTAATATGAATTGTAAAATTATACCCTTGATCTTGGCTCATGTAAACAATCCTTGTATTTTATTTTACTTTATTTGTTTCCGCTGCGTATACGGAACCGTTTACTAACAACAACAGCTCGCAATCTCGAGCTATTAGTTGGCTCTCCAAATCCCCAATCTTGGCTTGAGCAGCTGTAAGCTTAAAGGTTAGTTTGTTGTTGAGACCTTGTAGATGGTCTTGATCTTAGGTCAATGAGCCCTTGGAAGCCTTGACCTGAGAAAGTTTATCAATAAACTATCTTTCCTTGAGAGCCAGGACTTTGGCTTGCTCTACTTTATGTTGATTAAGCTCATCTCTCAACCCCTTGTTCTCCTCTTCTTGTTTCCAAGTCTTCTTGAACGTTTCTTCTCTAAGCTTCATCATGTCTTCTTGAACTTTGGTTGCATTTTCTAGTGTATCGAAGTTGTCATGATAGAGAATGTTCAACATGCAAACTTGAAAGGAAGAAAAAGAAGGGTGAATAATTCTACAAAAGAAAAGAATCAAAAAGAGGAGAAACAAGCTAATTTACCCATGAAATTGTGCCCGTGGCATGAGAAAGTTGCTCATGTGGGAGCAGCGCCTTATAATCATTATAAAGCCTTGTGCACACTGTGCTCCTTACGATGGAAGCCCCCGCAGTGATATGTTTGGGCTATACATCTATTTTGGCCTTGAGCTTGTCGGTTTCTTCTTCGTTGCCATGCCCTCACGAAGAAGCTTTTTGGCTGCTTATTGGCCCAGTAGCCTTAGCCATCGGAACGCTTTTTTTCTTGGCCAAGTCCCTCGCCAAAATACGGGACTTCGCTACCGTCTTTTTGAGCCTTCTCTAAGCTTGCTAACATTTTTCTTCGATCTCTTCTAAAGCCTGGGAGCGGTTTTCTTTGCAACTTCCTTGGGGTCAATTGCAAGCTTCTTCGAGCTTGAAGCCCCTTCAAGCTCACACCCAGTCCTATTTGACAGCGGGCTGAGAGGTCAACTTTGGCTCAACCTCGCTCGACTGAGTGGAAGCTATGGCCTGCTTCTTCACAATAGCACTAGCCGAGATCTTCCGGTTATGGCTCTTAGGCCTCTTAGTGTACTTCGAATCTATGAGAATAATAGTAAATCGCATATAAATGGAAAAGGGAAAATGTTTTTATAAGGCAAGCCAAGTCACACAAACCTTTCTTCATCTTCTTGGCTTTTGCTTTGAAGATGTTGGTAAAGATTTCCGAAGATTAGCAAAACTCGAATGCGATCAAGTGCGTGCAAATGATAAGCGAAGTCACATTGTGATCACTCCAAAAAAGAGTACTAAATGCTTGTAGTCGTAAAAGTGAGCTTGTCGACACGTAGTTCCGCTCGTGATTTCCTACAAAAGAGACAGAATAAGTCATTTTAAGCCCGACCAACAAACACCTAATTGCGAAGTGAATACAAGAAAACCTACAAGATTCGTTCCCAAAGGCATCAACATCCCCACTATACTAAAAGAAGTGGTATGAGTCCTAATTTCCGGTCTTCTTTGGCACCCCGACTAATCCTCTAAGGTCTTTCCTCTTCGCCTTAGAGAGATAGTACTTATCATCTTGACTTTTCTTCAAGCTATAAAAATGAACGAGCTGCTCAACAGATAGCTCGTGCAAGCTAGCAAATTTGAATGCTATGTACATCCCTATGATTATCATATACAAGTTCCCTATCAATTGAAGGGGAGCGAGGTTTAAGTGTTCAAAAACTTTGGCAATAAAGGGGTGAGCATAGGATTGACATTCCACAACTCAAAAGGGTTTTGGAGATCGCCACCCAACTGGCGAGGGGATCCTTCCATGAGTATTCACCCGGTAGGAAAAGAGCACAATCGATCGCATATTCCTCTTTTATGCGATATGTATTGTCGACAGTAATCAACGAGGTTGACTTTTTACTACGTCTAGTCAACTGTCGAAGTCTTGTTGTGACTGGTTCCTCGCTTGTGCTCCACGAGCCCTCGACTCCACTATCTTGACTACTCTCTAATACCTCGGCTGTGAGTTTTTCTTGAACTCTCTCCTTGGACTCATCCAAAAATGTAAAGGAGCCTTCTTCGAAGAGTTTATCAATACTTTGGTTGATGGATGTCATATTAGGTAGCTTGCACCTGAAACACGGAAAAACAAGTGTTACTACCTATCCACACTTGCATTTGGTTCAAGCACCCAAGAAGCTTGCAAACGAGCACCCTACGATGACTCCTAACAACCAAACCAAAATCCCAACGAAGGATTTTGGCGACTGCTCATCTAAATGCTCATAAAACCCAACTTAGTGGGTTTAAATGGTTTAAACCCTAGAACTAACTAGGCCACGACAATGGCCATCCTAACAATAAAATGCAAGTGCAAAATAAAAAGAAAACCGGAAAAGTAAATTTGGAACACTTACTTACAAATAGAAGTTGAAGAATGTCGCTAGAAAGCCGCTGCGAAAGGAATGAATGATGAGTGCTTGAAACTGTACTCATACTTTGTGATTTTAAGGGTATGTTGTGTGGGAATTAGGTTTAATTTGCTAATTTTACTTAATTTTGATACTTCTTTTGTTTTCTAGAATCACATTATGAATTTTTAGGTATTTAGGTGCTAAAAACTGAGGATTTTGAGCATACATGTTGAAGAGTAAAGAATCAGAATCATGCAGGAGCAAACGGTTTAAGAATCATAGCTCAAATGAAAAAGTTATGAATATTAAAATATTGTTCGCAAAAAAGGATTTTTGGGTTGTGGCATGAGTGAACACGCTGCACTAAAATGGGTGTAACTTTAGCTACACAACTCTAATTTACCTGATTCTTGTGGCGTTTGAAATCTAAGAGATATTTATATAAATTTTTTGTTTTGGCTGTGATCCTAGAATATGGTTAAAAATTGATATGAAAGTTATGTCAGTGCATCAAAGACAAGCAGACTCAGGTTCTGGAACATGTGTCGGTGTTGCTACGATAACTTGAGCTAAAGACCTCAGATTGGGATGATTCTTGGACCATTGGAAATTTGATTCAAAAATCTGAAATTAATATTTTTTATTTCTTTGTCATATTCAGAAGATTTTATGCTAAAAAGTGGAAGTCTTTTAGTGCACAATTTTCCAGCAGCAGTTGTTAAGAAGAAATGGATAAAAAAGGGGAACTTCATGAAGCTACCATAAATTCCTCAGCATGAACTGGATGCTGTTCCACATATTTTTTAAAGCTTTGGAAGTCTAGTTTATGTAGAATTTCACGGTTTGTTATTCCGAGTTTTCTAGAGAAAGATATTCTAGTTTTTAGTACTGAAGGGTCAGCACAGAAATCCTAATTCGACAAGGACTCAACTTAAGATTAATCCAAATTTTATTTTCCTATTTTGAATAGGATTTTTCCCATTACTTTCCCACAACCCTTGCACTATAAAAGGATTTCTTTAGGTATTTTTTGGGGGACTAAAACTTTGAAAGAGGCAAGGAGAAGAGACTTCAACTTTGAGAGAAGCAAGGGAGGAGATCTTACCTAGGGTTTTCATCTTTTCTCTTGTACTTTATGTTTTTGAAGGGTTTGAGGTTTGATTTCTCTATATTTATGTGTAACTAATTTCTTTTCTAGGGGTCCGATGTAACCTAACATGATGGTTTTATGCTTTGATTAATTTTATTTTTCTATTAATCCAATATATTTATAGTTCCATTCATTGCACTTAATTCGATCTTGATGTTTTGTATGAAATAAGAATGGTAAACATCACATGCTAACTTTGAAATACAACACAATTGATTGTTTGAGACATTTTAAGGTAAACATCATATACAAACCTGAATAGGATTTTTGAATGATTGGCTTGTGTAGAGGCAAAGATCTTGCTAGATACAATTTGGTTTATATTTTGAGTACTTCTTGTTCTTAATGGGTTCTTTATTTTTAGGCTATACTAAACATCCTAATGAGTTTAATGGTTAAGAATACTTGGTTAAACCCGAACAACAAACGGTAATATCATGATGATGGAAGATTGAACTCCAGGAATTGGATTGAGACAACAATAAATTAGTTATTAGTAGAGAATCGAATTGTTATGGTGAAATCAGATACCTAGGTTTTTCGTGCATTGGCTTTCAGTTAATTTTTAATTGTGTTATTTAATTCAGTTGGTTAAGAATTTATTTTGCTTCCTTAGTAATCAATTTAATTTCTTTTGTTTAAAATTTTGTTTATTTTATTTGTTTAATTAAGGCACAATATATTAGGATTAATTGAGTGCTTACAAATCTCTATGGGATCGACCCTTGCTTTTGCACACTCTATTGTGATATCTGCTCGTGCACTTACGAGGAATTAAAATTGTTCATCAATGAATAAGTGCTTGCAAAGTTGGTCAGAGTAAATAGCGAAGAAAAAATAGGTTGAAAACAAGTTTTCTCACACATAAGGGCTAGACAGCCTGTTTTATAGTGTTGGAAATCAGATGGGAAGCGATATGGGCCATTCATTTTGCGACGAATCTTAGCCTTCCATTTAGCGAGCTATTTGGACCATTCAACAGTGACACATGGCAACGATCTATGATGGGCGATCAACCATCAAACCGAGTAATCATAACCATCGACGCACGTCACCTCAACTCAATGAGTGGCAAACACACATCGATTCAACTCCGTACATGGACAGCTATCACAGTGCACGTGCAGCAAAATAACTGCAAAAGCCAGCCACATTTAATGCATGACATGCTAGCTTGGAAATTACCCTTATGTCCTCTATTTCAAAACTCAAATTTGACATCATTGTATGAGAAGCTAAGTCTCGGTCACATTGGGTGAAATTAAGGTCGCACGATAAAGCTCAAGTTAAGTCAACGAAGGAATTCAGTATAAGCGGCAAATTGAACAACTTCAATTTTCGAAGCTCGACACAATCTCCAAACACTAGGGGCAAGTGTTGTGTGTGATTTTTCCAGAAGCTTAAAGATCTGAGAAGCCCAAAGAATTGTAGTTTGAATTGGAATCAATGTAACCCAAAATAAGCCCGACCCAGTAGAAGCTCATCAAAGCGACCAATCTTGACAGTTGTTTGATGGATCAAAGGATAAGCATTAATCTCTGATATTTCAGAAAAGATAAGACCAGCATTGATTGCAGCGCGATCTCAGTGCACAATCGTAGAAATCACAAGATGCATACCAAGTTTGATCACAATCCTAGATTTATCTCTCTTTCCTTTGTAAAAACCATGTATAAATACTCTTAAAAACAATGCAACATGGGTTAGACTTTGATTGTAGACAAAAGACATATTTTTGTACCTCCCTAAGCAATAAAAACAACAGTGGACGTAGGTTGCAGTTATAACTTGCCGAACCACTTTAAAAATCTTCCCGTGTTCATTCATTGTTTGCATTCATATTATTATTCATGGCTGATTCCAGTGATCACGCACACATTTGTTCCAATTCCGTCAAGTCAATCAGATCTCTCTGGCTGGTGAGATTTTTCGTATCAACAATTTGACACTAAGAGGAGAGCCCTCGACAAGCTCTCCTATTCCCAGCAGGAAAAGACAATTTTAGTGACAATCGTTCACTCTGAAATTCCCTATGGCTCGTACAAGATCCAAGGCAGTCATTGGAAACCATGATAACGTGGACACAACCCACCAGGAAGTGAGTCAAACTGTCGCTCATGGCTATCTACCACCGCCACAATAAGGCGGGGACCTCCAACCCAAAAAATGGTCGGTTGATGGACATGATAAAGTCACTGGTTGTACAAGTAGTGCAACAAAATGTGGCAGAATTGAGAAAAGAGCAACAGACCAACGTGAATCTCAACCAACCACATTTCTGATTATTCCCTTTCAAGTTTAGACTTCTTCATTATAAAGTAACTTTTACTGATAAATCTAATCGCGTTTATTTATAGATTCCTTATATGAGATATTGATAAATAAAAAGCATTTTTGAAATTGAGATTCTATATTACAAGTATTCAATGATCATGATTACGAAAATTTAGTTTCATGGGTATTTTTTTTAAGCAAATGCTATACCTTTTACATTAACGAAAGCTTTAGTATGTTTCAAAGAACTGATTATTTTCTATTTGCTTTAAGTTTGTGGTTAATGTTAAGGATTCTCATAACATGGGCTTCGCTTTTTATGTGATATATTTTGGCAAAGCCTTTTATGCATAAGTGGTAATTAGATAGGAAAATTGCAGGCAGTCAGGGTAGGATGATGTGAAAGATGGTATTTATTTATGACAATTTCTTCCGGAGTACAGCTGATAAGAATGTTGTCTGTAACAAATTGGATCTAAAATGGATGTGGGGATTCTTTTGTTAATGTTACTATGCATTGTATTGTATAGATGGGAAACTATCTAATATACTTATGACTAGTGGAGTTGAGTATAGGGATTTCAATGCCAAGAATGTCAATGCTCAATCGTCTCATTTCGACTCTTCTACCATAAAAAGCTAACTGCAAAGATCGAGAGTCAAATTTTCAATTTGCATTGGATGCTTGATACATTTATTAACAAAATAAGAGAATATTTTAACACTGTGGTGTAGCTGATTTCTAAGAAATGAACTTCAGGTTCCCCAGCAATCATACTTGTACATCTGAATAGTGGAGCTATAAAGACCTGCACATTAATTTCTTAATCATCCTCACACACAGGATTCTTCAGCTATATTCCTTGCATGAATTATCTTGTCAGAAACCGTTTTAGAGACATTAGGTTCATTTCCTTCGACATTGTGCTGGCATTGGATCACTAGTACGGATGATAAAATGCAATAGCGTGATGAAGCCAAAATGTTTCCAATCGATCCCAGGTCCACGTTCTCGGCCTGATTATCGGCAATTTTTGCCTCCATATTTGATGGGAACCTTCCTTTCCCCACCAATACAAGGTCGTAAACCCCACTTTGCCCTATCGTTAGCAGTTCCTGTTTAATGTTGCTCATCATCTTCTCTTGGTACTCCACTGACTCGTTCAACTTCCTCTTGAATCCCTCCAGTGCGGCCTTATCCTGGTCCTGCTCATAGCATTTCAGCGCACTAGATAATCACTGTTTAAAATCATTGACTCATGTTGGAGAATTTTACCTTTTCCCCCTCGTAGTTAATCTCGTTGCTTGATAAGCCATTGTCGTTCTCAATGAACCTTACCAGAGTCAGCTTAAATGTTGTTTGTTCTGCCATTCTCCCGCCTAGTTCCAAAGATTTCCGATCATCGGAGCCCCCGACGAATGCAATGCATACCCTTTTTGGCATGGAAGCGGTGGAATCTCCCACCATCTTAGACTCGTAATTAAATCCACGGTCGACGAGCACTGCCACCGAGCAAGGTGCATTCTGTAAAACCATCCGGTTGACCTCTCTCCACCCTGGTAAAACGCTATCCATCGCCTCTGCGCCGTCTCCTCTCCACTGTTTGTGGAAGGGCAAGAGGATCATCGTCACCCTCTTGTCCTCCGCAACATGGAAAATGTCCTCATTCATTGAAGACAACGATGAAATGGCTGTCGAATGGCGAACAATAGCTCTTCCCAGTTGGCTATAAGTTTCAAAGGCAGCGAATATTTGATCATTTGACATGCCTCGACCGATTCTATTAATGAAAGGAACGCCATTCTTTCGAGCTTTCTGAACCATGACAATCGACGACGAGCGATCAGTGAGCTCAACAAGGTGCATGACGTAGAGTTTGAGACGGGATATCTTGGTGTTCCTCATTAACTCGACAACATTGATGAGTGAAGGAACATTTTCAGGACCGTGTATGCAAGCCATGATCCGAAACTCGTCTTCTAATTTCTTGCCATTCGCTGATTTTCGCTCCAATTGTCGTCGAGTTTGAGTAGTAACACGGCGGAGGGGTTTGTAAATAGCCATAACAGTTGGAGTTGTCATGAAAGTAGTAACGAGTGCCATGAGCACCAAAATTGCGAACATCTCATCATTAAGAACCTGTTGATCAACACCATAACACATTGCCACAAATTATTTGTTGTCCAAATAATTTTTAATTAATCAAACAAATCATATCCTTAATTAACCCAGTTAAATAAATTATGCCACATAAAAAATGCATTTTTTTAATTTACTGTGTTCTTATATAATTTAACCATGTACCTCAAAAGTGTGCGTCAAAATCCCTCTTCAAAAAATAGATCCAAATTAAATCAATTAAATTTAATTACATTTACCATATGAGTTTACCTACTCAACAATTATTCTCTTTGTAGGATAATTGATCGGTTCAAATTGCTTTTGAATTTCTCTAGAATAATGATAATATTATACTTATAAATAAATCTAACAAAGATTTTCATAGAAAGGGATGTAGCAAAAAATGAATAAATGAGTGAATATAATGAGTTTGGTTTTTTGTTTCACTCTTCTATTAATTTTTTACCATCTTACTTTGTAAGATTTCTTTGTAAGTGTAATAATATTACTCCTAAATTAAAGCCTTCTTATACCGTGCATGTAAATTACCAATATACTAGTTTAAAAATTAATAATATTTTTCAAATTTCAAATTTAAATATTTTAAATTTAAGAATTAAACTAAAAAATCCAATTTAAATGTGAAAGACGAAATATATTCTAACATTTTTTATACAAAGAAGTAATGGTATTTATTAATAATAAAAATGATGAAATGAAAACGAGGTTAAAATTTGGCTCACCTTCTTTTCCCTGCCAATGTTAAGAACAATCAGCTCCACTAATCCCTTTGTGTTCATCAGCACACCAAGCGCTAAGGATTCTCTAACGGGAATCATACACATCATCGCCATCACAAAAGTTCCCAATATCTTTCCCGCACAAGCTGTTGATATCACCAACACCAAAAGCCCCCACGCCTCCGCACCTCGTATCTTCGCCACATCGGTTTTTAACCCACTTGACGCAAAGTAAAGCGGCAGCAACAATCCCGACACAAAATCCTGAATCTTCGTCATCAAACTAACCGAAAATACACATCCTTTTAGAATCGTTAAAACAAACACAAAAGCACCAAAAATGGCATGAATTCCGATAAGGTCAGTGAGAAATCCTGATAACATAACGCCAGCTAAGGTTAAACAAACATAAACTTCATCAACGACGTCGTGTTCGCATGAGCACTGGCGTGCAACCCAGTTCATAATTGGACGGACAGCAATAAACATGAAAGCAACAAATGCAACACCTGAAATGAGAACCCATATAGATACTAATGAGCTTTTTTGGGTCTCATGATCCGACTCGTTACCTGCGATGGCTACAGCTAGAGCTAAAAGGACCCATGCAGCAACGTCATTAAAAGCCGCAGCGGCCATGGCGATCTGACCAACTTGCGTTGTTAGGAGTTTGAGGTCAGCTAGAATGCGAGCCAGTACAGGGAAAGCTGTAATGGAAAGAGACACGCCTATAAACAAGAGGAATGGGCCGTAGCCCACATTTTTCTCTGCATAGACGGCTTTTTTGAGAAACAAAGAAACTCCAGCTCCGAAGAGGAAGGGGAGTGTAGTTCCAGCTACTGCTATTTTGAAAGCACTTTTGCCGTTCTGACGAATTGAAATTAAATCAAGTTCAAGGCCAACGAGGAAAAGAAAAAAGAGAAGACCAATGCTTGCTACTGACTCGAGTAAGGGAGTGCTCCATGATGGGAAAACTAAATGTAAGTATTCTTTGTTTCGTCCCAGAGCAGACGGTCCAAGCAAAATCCCACCCTGAAGGAGAACAATAAAAAACACGAGATAATAAGAAAAAGAGAACAATTATGTATATAGTGAAAAGAACATGCAGGAAATTAACGTACAAGAATTTCAGCAATGACTTTGGGTTGTCGAAGGGGTTTAATAAGGAAAGCCAGGAAGCGGCTGGTGAAAAGGACTAAGATAGTTTGTATAATAAGTAAAGGGAATGCGTAGTTGAAAGGATTATCGCCTTGCCAAACTCCATCTGATGAGGTTCTAATGGTGGTTATGTTGAGGGACTCCATGGTTAATGATAAGTCAAATATAGAAATGTATATGTACCTAATTAATTTCTCTAAGGATTTTATAGAGCGGAGGTAAGAGGTTCTGTCAATTCGCTATTACAGTAATGGCTATTTCTAGTTATTTGAGGACATCTTTGCGTCAGGGTCCACTTACTAGCATCAATTATTTGCTTCAATTACTATATAAGTAATACTAAATATACAAAAAGGTATATAAATAAACAAATTCAATCCTTAAAATTCATAATTATCTCTTTTTTTTCTTTTTTTAAAGGTTAAATTTATCTCTTTATATACTTTTTTATATACCTCTTTGTGATATTAGTATTACTCAATTCTATATATATCCTAAAATCATCGTACACGTCTCGCAAGTGGGTATTCCACCAGGCTTTACTCATTTAAACATTGGACTAATTTCATCCACGCGGGAGTTGTTTTCAAGTTTGTCAAACGTGGCTGACGAGTGTGGAGTCAATAGGTAATAATGTTTATCGACGCTATTTTGATCATTACGAAATTATCTGTCTTAACAAAATCGATCCGTTGACCATAGTGTGAAATGCTTTAGTTGGAAATGTTAAAGAAAAATGTTAATAAATCGTGAAATTTAATGGTTAGTACTTAGCATAATAATCATAACGGTGAAGACATTGTTGTAGTGCAACTACTATATCTTTCCATATATATACATATATAAATGTTTTAAAAATCGGTCAGGTCAGTGACTCAGGCAAGTGACTGAGTCCCGGAATAACCAGTTAAACAGATTTGACCAGTGGATCAGACCAGTACCATCATCTTCTTGATCTCATCACCGAATTTCTCCTTCTTTATCTCATTAGGTCATGAATCCCTCACCTTTCATGTGATCAAAACGTGTCCACCAACAAACAACTTTTTATTTGTTTTTTATTAAATACAATACAGTATACTTTCATCTTTTGCAAGAACATTTAATATTTGTCTTTTATTTTCAATAAAAGTTCATTAAATGCAATATAAGTACATCTTTTTTATTTATTAAATTAAATTATTTACTTTTAATCTCTTTCACCTTAAGATTGCATGAAGGAAGAAGAGTACAGTAGAGTTAGAAAGCTTCAACAACTTCCTTCTCGAACTCTCTTTGTTGTTCTTTACTCTTTCATTTCTTTTATTTTAATTTTTAAAGCTCTTCCGATTTCTTCAGCTTTCCTCTAATCAAAATGTGAATGCCTTCTACACCAAAACACACAAACACATTTACTCTTCTTTTTTTGACAAAATCCTCATTTTCTTCTCTCTCATTAGTTGTGTGCCGCCACTATTATATGCACCTCCACCATTCTCCACCACCATCGCCACCGTAGCAGCAATGGCCTAGGGATTCAACTCCTCTCACTTGTTTTTTCTCCTCTTCTTCGAGTTGGATTCTCTCCCTTCTTCTAGTGGCTTTGTTGATTAGTGTTATTTTTTTTGGGTTGATTAGCCCACGTCTTTAATTGAAAATTGTAAAAGGGATTTGAATCTTAGAATCTGGGAATTTGAGTTAACCCGATTTTGTCACAAAACCGGTTGAACCGGCGGGTTGCTACATTAGTTCAACTGCGGTCACAACGGGTTAATTTCTTTTCCCGGTTTTCTACCTTGACCGACCTGACTAAGCCATCAGTTCCCGATCAAACAGGTTAAACCAGCCGGGCTGGCCGGGTTTTATAACCTTGATATATAGTATAATAATCATAATGGTGAAGACAGTGTTGGACGGCACACCAATGGGGGATTTTATTAAAAGACTATTTTAAGTTAAAATTTAATTAAAATACTATATAGTTTGTAAATGTTAACTAAATGACCTTGTTTTTTATTAAGCTTAATTTAACATGATTAGGGGTTAATTAGGATTAATGAATAATTATATAATCTTTTAAAAATTATAATATGTCTCCAAAGAGTCGAAATTGTTGCAAACAAACCCAAACACCTTCTTCTTCTTCCTCTCGCCACATTAACGCATTCCTCCGCCATTAACATCTTCTCCAACACAAATCCTCCTCCTCCTCCTCCTGACATTTCGTCCAGGTATGTGTATCTCCCCTTTTGATTTTATATTTCAATTTACAAAGATTTAATGATGGATTGGGTTTGGGTTATGATTTTGATTTAGTTGTTTAGGTTGTTGGGTTGTGTTTGATGTAATTGAAGTTGAAAGGAGTGAAATTTGTTGAGAATTTTCTTGCATTGTGGGTAGTTGGGGATGGTAGCACCGATTGTAGGTGGAGATGACTGAAAATGTGTTTTGGATATGATAGATCGCATAAGCGATCTGGTACGTCTGGTAATGTATTAGATAGATCGTTTAAGTGATCTAGTACGTCGGGTAATGCAGCAGATAGATCGCTTAAGCGATCAGGTATGTAGCATAAGATCACTTAAGCGATCATGGTTATTTATACTGGATTGCTTAAGTGATCCAGTAAATGATATACCAGATCGCTTAAGCGATACACCAGATCTGTCAAGCGACTGTACATATGCTTTTTAAAATATTTCAACCCTTAGTACATCAGTTAAGAATATTTTTTTTCTTGCATTATAGGTAGTTGACTATTATTAGACATGGGACAAGTTGTTTTGGGTGTTGAATATTTTGGTGAGTGGGTGGAGGAAGAAAGTAGCTGGAAGTGGATTGGGAAGAGCAAAGAAGTTATACCAATTGTTGTAAGCACAGAGGTTAGTTTTGATGAGTTGATTGATGAAATAATTAGAGGAGGTGATTTGAGTTGCTCACGTAGTGATATAGTTGTGAAGTATGTTTTAAGCAGAGTTCCTGAACATTATAAGGTACCTCCTGCTATATTAAAGTCGGATGAAAGTGTGAAGTTATATATAATTGATGTGGCTAATAATGGTTCGAGACCGATTTTAAGGGTTTCTTTTGTAGAAAAACCGTTGGAAGTTGGTTCAAAGGAAAGGGATAATGAGAAAGTTGGCGGAGATTTGCCTGGTTTTAATTTGAACTACGAGGGCATTGATTTGTTAGTTGAAAAATCAAGAGTAGACGGTGAATTGGGTGGTAAGGAGGACACTGTAGAAGAGGTTAGTCATGGAGGGCAAAATGAAAATGTTGAGGAGGAGGACCCCGTAAATGTTCCGGTAGATGTAGAGATTCCTTTAAATACAGATTATGC
Source organism: Pistacia vera (assembly GCF_008641045.1). Lineage (NCBI taxonomy): Eukaryota > Viridiplantae > Streptophyta > Magnoliopsida > Sapindales > Anacardiaceae > Pistacia > Pistacia vera. The sequence continues at coordinate 582,871 of NW_022196099.1, forward strand.
AGAAGGTGTAGTTTGTGAGGAAGAGAACACTAAGGTCGTTTATGCAGGTTCAGAGGGAGCAATTGTAGGCAGTAGTGAACTAGCTCATCTTTTTACGGATGGATCGGAGTTGCACATAGGGTATTTATTTGACAACAAAGAGGAAGTGGTGAGGAAGCTAAAACTTGTTGCTGTGAGAGGTAATTTTGAATTCATCACCAAAAAGTCAAATTCATTGATTGTGACGGTTGCATGTCATGACTGAAAGTGCAAGTGGCGGGTTTATTGTAGAAGGTTGGCGGAGTCGAAAAAATTTATTCTTAGCACATATACCCGTGAGCACACATGTGGTTTGGGACATATTTCAGATGAGTATCGACAAGCCTCCGCTGATGTTATTGGACAATTTGTCAAAAGTCAATTCGTTGAAGGGAAAGGTCCATCTCCTAAAGAAATTCAGAGACTTGTGTGCACAGAGATGGGATGTGCTATTAGTTACTGGAAATGCTGGAAAGGGCGACAACATGCACAAGATTTTGTGAGGGGCACGTCGGAGCACGGGTACGCATTATTAGAAGCATACCATTAGATGCTTGAGTTGACAAACCAAGGTAGCAAGACTGCTTTGAAGTGGGACAGGAATATGATATTTAAATATTTTTTTGTTGCTTACGGTTCTGCTATAAGGGGTTTTGTAAACATGAGAAAGGTGTTGGCTGTTGATGGTTGCTTTTTGACCGGAAAGTATAGAGATACATTATTGGTGGCCACTGCACAGGACAGAGAGAATCACACATATCATGTTGCATGGTGTGTGGTTGACTCTGAGAATGACAAGTCATGGACTTGGTTTTTTTAGCAATTACATATGATAGTGCCTGACAGTGATAAGTTGTGCATAATATCCGATAGGCACAACTATATAAAGAAGGGGACTGCCACTATTTACCGTCAAGCACAGTACGGATTTTGTATGAGGCACCTTGGTGAGAACCTAAAACAAAAGTTTAAGTGTGTTGGCCTTCTTCAGACATACTATATGGCAGCAAAAGCTTATCGGATTGATGAGTTCGAGGAGCACTTCCAGCAAATCCAAATCAAGGATGATAGAGTTACTAAGTATCTTGAGCATGATGCTGGTTTCGAGCGATGGAGTAGAGCTTACTTTCCTGGAAGAACGTTTGATGTCATGACCACGAACATAGCCAAGTCCATAAATTCGAAGTTGTTAATAGAAAAAGAATTTCCAATAGTTGCACTTTTTAATGCAATCCAGAGGACATTGTCACGGTGGTTCCATGAGCATTGTACAAAGTTAGATAATTTTACTACAACCCTTGTTATGTCAGCTGAAAAATTATTGTGAGAATGTATGAAACTGTCAAATGCACTGTTTGCCTATCCTCTTAATGCTCAAGAGTTTACTATGCGCGGCTATGGTCCAGATGCCCTAGTTAACCTTGTTAGTAAAACTTGCAGCTGTAAAGTGCTTGACATTCAACATTTACCTTGTCCTCATGCACTAGCAGTACTGAAACACCAACGGAAGCCAAATTTTGGTTCAAGAATTTACATGGAACTTTGCTCCCTTCTCTATATGGAAAATCACTACATGCTAGTTTATTCAGAAACGATATATCCAGTGCCTTCAGAAGAGCAGTGGGTAGTGCCACCAAAGTTGGCTGACATTATCATCCATCCGACATTCAAGAAGACAGCAAAGGGGAGAAAAAGAGTTAAGCGTATTCCATCAGTCTCTGAGGTTCCCCAGAAGATGAATAAGTGCTCAATTTGCAAGCAACCTGACCACAAGAGAAGCAGTTGCCAGAAGTAATCACATGCAGATCCAGAAAATTAGGTTCGAAGAAGGATGAAATTCAGGGAGTTGCCAAGGCCAACCGTTGATGAGTTATTGTTTTCAATTATTGATGTTTTAAATTTTATTGTTACCTTGAATAAATCATTCTTTATATTTAGTATTCTTGTTACATGGCCTAAATATTTGTTGGTGATTTTAGTTTGGAATTAGGTTGTTAAATTAAGGAGAAAGTATGGAATTAATATGTGTTGGTAATTTTAGTTTATCAAAATTCAAGAAAAAAGATGGAAAAGTGTGTATTGCCCATGATCACTTAAGCGACTAAGTATATCGCTTAAGCAACAAAGGGTTTTTCATAAAAAATCGCTTAAGCGATATCATAGATCGTTTAGGCGATCGTGCACCTGAGCAGATATTGATTCTGCCCATCACATGATCGATCGCTTAATCGACCAAGTGAAAAAGAGAAGAATCGCTTAAGCGATATCACGGATCGCTTAAGCGATCATGCACCTGGCCAAATATTGATTCTGCCTCGGACTTGATCGCTTAAGCGACACTTTGTAAAAGCAAAAAATCGTTTAAGCGATCGTGCATCTGGCAGATTTATTCTGCGTCGGACTTGATCGCTTAAGCGATAGAAATCGCTTAAGCGACCTTTTGTAAACGAAGTTCCTTTGACTACTGAACAGATTGTTTATGCAAATGGTTTTGCAGAGTTACAACTCTGTACATAAAATTAAATTATCTACACTTATTATATTACTGTTGTTAGTCCTTTTTTATTTAATATTTATTATGATTAATTATTTTTTTCATTTCAATAGAATGTGAAAATAACACTTCGGTCTTTGTCGGTCAACACTGTACATAAAACTTAAAGATCTATTGTTATTCTATTATTTTTGTTAGTTGTTGGCAATAAAGTATTCTTTATTGAATGAACCGTATGGAATTGTAACTGTGCAAAACCATCTGCACAAACAATCTGTTGATTAGCCATTCAAAATTCGTTTACTCCTTAAAATAACAACTCTTTTAAAATCAGACTGAGAAGAATCTCAAAAGAGTGTAATATTTATCAATGCTCTAAAAATTTAACCGTCTTCTTCTTTATCCATTTCTCAACTCTGAAGCCATTTTATTGCTCAAACTCTTAACATATAGGGTGTAAGATTCATTCAGTTGACCATGACCATTATTATATTTTTATTAAACATATAGTTCTTGTACGTCTATATCAAACATATATTGTGTAGAATGTTTACGTCTATATTAAATATATAGAGTGTACAATTCGTTCAATAGAACATGACCGTTATTATATTTTAATTAAACATATAGTTTTTTTCCGTCTATATTAAACATATATGGTGTAGAATACTTACGTCTATATTAAACATATGTCCATAAACTTGGGAGATAAATATTGAAGTAAATTACCTTTAATCAGTTAAGCGATCCCGTCTATTTAGCCTTAGTCGCTTAAGAAGGTTATAGCAGTTGCGCTGAAACACTTATTGTGATAACAGAAGCGAGGCGTTGTTCATAGTGAAAAAGTTTTTGAAAAATTCTGGCACTCTCTTGGTCTACAGAGTTCAGAGCATATGGTTACAGAGTTCAATTTTATATATCGGTTAAGCGATCTTATATACATAAGCCATTATTTACTTAAGTGATATCTCGCATCGCTTAAGCGATCATGCCTAATTTCCTTTGTACTGTACAATAATCATTCTCAAATTCAAGGCTACAGATTTAGGTCGAACAGAACTACATAACCATGCAAGCTTAGTGAACATATCTTCTTCTTCTTTCTTCAGAACATAAAGGGTGTGTTTGGTTGAATATTCTTATCCATATTCCCAAAATATTTGTTTGTTTAATTATTTAGGAAATATTAGTTTATTTTTTTAATTAATTAAGACCCCTTAAGTTTATTAATTTCATTAAATACCCCCAAAAAAAAGTTTAAAAATTAACATAAACAACCCCATCCACCCATACTTAGCAGATTCCAGCAACCACCATCGGTGGTAGCTGGAATCTGTCACAACGGCCTACAAACGACCAGAACTGGCCCGTAATTCACCGATGTGGCCTTTTTCGGCGAGATCCACAATGGATCTCGCCGAAAAAGGTCAGATCTGGCCGTCAGGGATGGCCGTTGTTGACGATCAACGACGGCCAAGACTTTTGTGGCTGTCAATAGCCAGATCTGGTCATAGATCTGACCTTTTCTACCAGATCCGTGGTCGATGTGGCCAGAAAAGGCCATATCAATGCCCTACCCACCAGATTCGACTAGTCTGCATCGTAACACCCTTTTCTGGCCAGATTTCGATGGTGGTGGCCGGAATCTAGCACCGTGGGTAGGTGGGGGTGTTTTTGTTAAATTTTAAATTTTTTCTGGGGGTATTTATGAAATTAATAAACTTAAGGGGTCTAAAAGTAATTAAAAAATAAACTAATATTTACTAAATAATTAAACAAACAAATATTTTGGGAATAAGATTGGGAATATGGATAGAAATATTCAATCAAACGCACCCTTTATGTTCTGAAGAAAGAAGAAGAAGATATGTTCACTAAGCTTGCATAGTTATCTAGTTATGTTCGATCCAAATCTGTAGCCTTGAATTTGAGAATGATTATTATACAGTACAAAGGAAATTAGGCATGATCGCTTAAGCGATGCTAGATATCACTTAAGCAAATCATGGCTTATATATATAGGATCGCTTAACCGATATATAAAATTGAACTCTTTAACCATATGCTTTGCACTCGGTAGACCAAGAGAGTACCAGAATTTTTTAGAAACTTTTTCACTATGAACAACGCCTCGCTCCTGTTATCACAATAAGTGTTTCAGCACAACCGTTGTAACCTTCTTAAGCGACTAAGGCTAAATAGACGGGATCGCTTAACTGATTAAGGGTAATTTACTTCAATATTTATCTCCCAAGTTTATGGACATATGTTTAATATAGACGTAAACATTCTACACCATATATGTTTAATATAGACGTAAAAAAACTATATGTTTAATTAAAACATAATAATGGTCATGTTCTACTGAACGAATCATACACCCAATCTGTTTAATATAGACGTAAACATTCTACACCATATATGTTTAATATAGACGTAAAAAAACTATATGTTTAATTAAAACATAATAATGGTCATGTTCCACTGAATGAATCGTACACCCTATATATTTAAGAGTAACACTAGCCTTACAAAGAGGCATACAAAGAGCCATACAAAGAGACAATCCTTGCCCTTAAAAGAAGGGAAAAAGAGAGAGAGAGAGAGAGGCAATCATGAATTTTAAGGGTATGGATTGTCTCTTTGTATGGCTCTTTGTATGCCTCGTTGTAAGGCTAGTATTACTCTATATTTAATATAGACGTAAACATTCTACACCATATATGTTTGCTATAGACGTACAAGAACTATATGTTTAATAAAAATATAATAACGGTCATGATCCACAGAACAAATCGTAAACCCTATATGTTAAGAGTTCGAGAAAGAAAATGGCTTCAGAGTTGAGATATGGATACAGAAGAAGATGGTAAAATTTTTAGAGCATTGATAAATATTATACTCTTTTGAGATTCTTCTCGGTCTTTTTTTAAAAGAGTTATTATTTTAAGGAGTAAACAAAGTTTGAGAACGAATCGTACACCTTATATGTTTAAGATAGTATTAATCGCTTAACCGATCTTCTGAAATACAATTAAAAAAATCCGAATACACAAGATCGCTTAAGCGATTAGGTTAAGCGATCTTGTGTATTTAGACTTAGTCGCTTAAGAGATCCGATGGTATTTATGATATCGTTTAATCGATTCTAACCTTTTACACTTGGTCGCTTAAGAGATTTACAATCGTTTAAGCGATCACGAACTAAGAATACATAAGTGCCCACACAAATAATTGCTTAAGAGATTCTGCCTCGAACATGATCGCTTAAGCGATCATTTTTTAGGCATAATCAAAGCTACCCATATCTATGATCACTTAAACGATCATTTTGTATCGCTTAAGCAATTCTTCGCTCTTACTCTTGGTCACTTAAACGATCTCTTCTAAGGCAGAATCAAATCTGCCCAGATCTATGATCACTTAAGCAATACCAAAGTATTGCTTAAGCGATTCTTTGCTTTTACTCTTGGTCGATTAAGCGATTCTTCGCTTTTACTCTTGGTGACTTAAGCGATTTTGGATCACTTCTTCCGAGGCAGAATCAACATCTGCCCAGTTCTATTGTATCACCTAAGCGATTCTTCACTTTTACTCTTTGTTGCCTAAGCGATGTAGGATCGCTTAAGCGATCTTGTCTGAGACAGAATCAACATATGTCTAGATCTATGATCGCTTAAGCGATTCTTCGCTTTTACTCTTGGTCGCTTAAGCGATCATTTGAGGAAAACTCTTGGTCGCTTAAGAAATATATGTGGTCGCTCATATATCGCTTAAGCGATCATGAGCAAAACAGATTTTTCCTACATTTCTCCTGAATTATGTAATAATTTGTCTTTACAGAGCTAATTTCGAAATAACTGTGATTGTGATACATTTTGACCTCACTCATTTTCCTCCCAAATCCGAAAAGAATAAGCAACAAAATTAAGTAATTTATATCAATCTAATTCATCACAAATTAAAATATAAGAGACATCAATGTAATTGAAAGTTTAAACTTAATATCATCCATAATAGGGCCAAAACACAGTAAATCCTAAGACATTTAACTCTAGTTCTGATTGTAATAAAATTTCCTCCACCTAGACAATTGCAAAGAAAAACCCAATTCCAAGTACCATTTTTCCTCTCATTTCCCTTCCATACATTCTCATTTAACTGATGACAGCCCCCGCCACTTTGAGAAGTTTTCAAATTCTGCATAATCATTGTCTGAGATCATTGTTTGGTACCATGCCTTGCCAACAGCCTTGATTGCAGATGCCACCACTTTGAGAAGTTTTCGAACTCTGTATAATCACTGTCTGAGATCATGGTACCATGCCTTGCCAGCAGCCTTGATTGTAGATGCCTCTTCCTGGCCACCAGCCTTGATTGTAGATGCCTTGCCGATAGCCTACTCTGACAGCCCAAGCCAGTTTGAGAAGTTCCCTCTCATTGTTTGCGAGCAACCTGCAAAATTGTCCCGCACACCTGTAGCCACGTCAACTTTTCTAAATAGAAAAAAAAAATCAAAAAGTTTTTCAGGGCCAATTTGTTAAATGGAAACTTGGGATGTCCAGGGAGTAAAATTTTTTCTCTTCACAAACCCAAGTTATGGAGTGCAAGATTGAGAAGTTCACTGAGTCCGTCTATTCTGGTAAAGCTCTGTATAAGCATAACACTTGCAGCATCAGCACCACAACCCTCAACATCAATATCACATAAACTAAAAAATTCAAAGTCCAAGTTCCATACCTTTTGATTAGGTTGTGGTCACTCAAAACGGATCCATTTCCCCATGAAAGCACTTAACAGCCCAGTGCTCCTGACAGTTGCTCATTGTTTCATCATTCAAGTCGTCCATCGAGGTGTTGGTCATGTCAAACTGAATAAATTTCAGGACATATGCCCTACAAGCAGCACTACAATAGGAAGAAGACATTAGTATTAGAATCAGCTTATAGAACAATTGTATTATGTCAGTTAGTTTTATACAAAATTTACCTTGACTCATTTGTTGGGACAAGAATGTGCTTGAGTGGCCACTTTTAGGTCAATACTTGATCACCAAAGTGCTCAAACATCCCGCTGTGGCGCAACAGCCACGGGAATAACATGGATAGTGGCTCCAACTCGGTCTTCAACTCGGTCTCCAACTGCCTGTCTCGACAAATAGTTAGGTTGGAGTCAAGGATGTTTAGCAACCTCTCCTTTAGAAGCGTGATGACTACTATCAAGTGCATATCCTTGATGTTGATGATGCAGTAGACTCTTTTAACCTTTGTCCAACTGTGGCCATATTTGGGCCTTCCCCTCCGTACATACTACATCATCATGTCATCAAACTTAAAATCATCAGGGATGCAGTCCAAGTCTTCTAGGCCCAATCTTTTTCGCTTGGCTCCTTTTGCTACACCTCTACCAATGGCCTTCTTAATTAAATTGCGATATGTCGTTACTAGCGTTTGGCCAAAGGCCATATCGGTGATGGCACAATTGGGATACAATAGATCACCATTACTGGTCTGTCGTAGCCTTATCAGTGCTAATACCTCATCGATGTCTGCATCAAATAAAAACAACACGATAAGTATACAATAGATCATGGAAAACATAAGCAAAAATAAGGAAAATTAAGTGAAAATAACTCACCGAGTCCTCAAGCCACTTGCCGCACTTCCTCCACCAACCTCCTTAACCTTCTCCCTTTTTGCTTTTTCCTCAATTTGTTTCTTCATTTTCCTCTTCTTTCCATGTGTTACTATGGTGTAAGGCGATTTGACAAAATTGCTCTTTTGGCTCTCTCTTTTTAGCCCATGTTGCGCTTCAACCGCCTTTAATACTCCACCAACTTCCTCCTCCACCGTACCAACTTTCTCCGCCACCTTATCCACTTTCTCCTCCACCCTTTTCATTAGCTCTTCCATCTTGTCAAACCTCTCATAAACAGCTGTTGTAAAACTCTCAAACAAACCGTTTATGAGGTCAACCACCTCATTCTCCCGACCCCGATGCCTCGGCAAAGCAATACTTGTTATACTAGTTTGTTAAGGCATACGAACCTTTTCCTCCCTCTCCTCCTCCTCCTCCTCCCTCCCGCCGATTAGAGCTTCATCATCCTTGACGTCAACCACATTCTCAAGCAGTGGCTCTGCAACTGCCGTCACATGCGTGACCCCTGCTAGGTCCCGCATCAGGCGGTCTATTCGTTCATCACTTTCATCCTTCAACGGTTCGAAAGATGTGACATACTGCTTTTCTGCTTCACCCCTACTAGCGGTGAGAAAGGGACGAACGACTCCCTACAATAAGAAACAAAATCAATTAGATTGAAGCGACATTTTAAAGTAAGTGCATATTCAAAAGCTTAATCCTTTAGTCTTACCCGAGCCGCTTCAATTTCAATGTCTATTTGGTCGTAATCCCAATGGGTACACTTCTCGACGTGCCACCGCAACATCCTAGGAAATTGCTGTCGCACATCCGAAATATTAGTCCTCACCCCCCCCCCCCCCCCCCCCTCTCCTGCCTTAGTGAAGATAGGGATGACCTCATACATCCAAGTCTACTTTGTAAAAAACAGTCCATATCATAAGTTTCAAACACATATATTACAAAAAATATAACAAAAAGCCATTAATATTTACCTGCATTGCCTATGGGAAGCCAAATAAATTGTAGGTGCTTGGTCTATTTTTCCCAGCCAATTGGGAGTGCTTTAACGCCGTGTCTTTTATTTGTAGGGAGTCCATGGTTCGCTCAAATGATACCCGTCCCCACAGATAAGCATTAAAGAAGTTCAAGTTGCTTGCAAACATCACCCAATCCATATCAATGGCTTTGGTTGAATCACCAGCCATTAGGATCAAATGTAAGAACAATACCAAGCACAATTTCAACTTCTCTGAATCGGTTAACCGAATTGCTTTTATCCTCTGCTCTAAATCGCGTCCTGTAATAGACGCTTGCCCCTACAAAACCTTGTTAGCCAACCTTATGGCTGTCGTACTCTCCTTTATTGTCTTTTCCTCATTCGCATCTGGCAAGTTCCCACAACTTAAGCCTGTCACCAAGGCATATTCCATCATCCCAAAACGTAGTGGATTTCCATCCACCACAAACCACATTTTTTTTATTTTTTTGCATTTTACTGAGCGCAGCAACATATAATGCACTCCCTGCCCCTAGAACACCTTTTTTCCAATTTGTTCCGATATCAAAAAAATGACCGAAACAAGTCTCTCTGAATCGTTGTGCACCATTCCTCACTCCCCTTAAAATCCTATTTATTCTCTTAAAAACTTCCCAACTTGACCTAACTGTCACCCTTACAGGGAAGTACGGTACCTTATCACTTACAATCTCTAACCCATAGTCTTTAAAGTTTACGCTCCGAGAAATCTGCACAATCGATATAAATAAAATATCAGCAAAAAAATTAAACCAAAACAACTAATAGGCTGCCAACATATTTTGTAAACAAAGAAAAAGTATCATTCATTGAAATGTATCACAATCACAGTAATTTAGAAATTAGCTCTGTAAAGAGAGATTATTACATAATTCAGGAGAAAAGTAGGAAAAATCTGTTTTGACCATGATTGCTTGAGCGATATATGAGCGACCACATATATCGTTTAAGTGACGAAGAGTTTCCCAGAAATGATCGCTTAAGTGATCCTAAATCGCTTAAGCGATTCATCGCTTTTACTCTTGGTTGCTTAAGCGATCTTAGCTCTAGGAAGATGTTCATTCTACCTTGGCTAAGATCACTTAAGCGATCTAAAATCGCTTAAGCGACCAAGAGTAAAAGCAATGAATCGCTTAAGCGACCAAGATTGAAAGCGATGAATCGCTTAAGCAATGCAAAAGATCTCTTAAGCGATCTTAGATCTAGGCAGATGTTTATTCTGCCTCGGACATGATCGCTTAAGCGATCCTAAATAGCTTAAGCGACAATACAGAGCAAAGTGTTGACATTTTCAGTCAGATAGCACAACTTACATACATTTCTTCCTACCGATATATGAATTTATTGAATTCAAAAACTTACTTGCACTCTCTTATTTCATCATAGGATAAAAATGACCCCTGATTAATCCATCTATCAATAGTTCAATACACAACTTTCTCTTATTTAATCAACAATTACTTGAAAAATTTCACGCAAGTGTTTCAACAACCAAATACAATTTCTTGTTTCCATTTTGGGCAACAGAAAAGTAAAACCTCACCACAAAACACAAGATCTAACATTATCAGTTAATAATAAGCAAGCAAAAGGTTCTTCTAACCATATATTCAAGATTGAAGTAAAGGAACAAAACCTAAAAAATTCTTATATTACTTCCTTCAAGGAATGATTAAATTAGCTCCTGTCTCTTGAAAGCAAATGACTGCCCATCAAACTAACATCACATACACACACAAATATGATCCATCTTATTAGACAAAAGGATGGAAACAACCATCTAAATGGAAGCACGCAGGCTCCAAAGAGAGGGAGATGCGCTCAGATGCCCTAATGAAGCTCGTAGGCTCAAACCAAATAGAAAAGAAAACTAGGCATAGGCACCCAATCAGAGCGCACAGGTTCTAAACAAACAAAACCAATTAGTCAGGCAAGCTCTAGATGATTTTAAACTAAGGATATTCTTCTTCTTCACCAATTCACCATATGCGTTTACACTTAGCAGGCATAAATGGTAGTTTAAACAGAGGGTCGATAATATATAGTTAAATATATTCAACTTTGACATAGGAGTACTTAATTATATCCATTGGATGATATTTCTTTTAAATTTTACAGAGAGTAGAAAAGAGACAGAAATGACGTTTTGCTTTTTATGTGTTCTTCAAAACACAGACATTAAAGAAAGCATAAAGATGAAATGACTAACATCTTTGGTGAAGAAGGCTGCATCTTGAAAAAACTTGATCAATAAGGTTTAGCCAAAGGAATTAGTGTAATCAAGTTACTATTATAATGTGAAGCACTGATAGAATAAAAAGCTTTTAATCATTCAAATTTCGCCAGTGGTTTTTCATCCACAATAGTACACGAGAACTACAGCATCACATATCTAAACCAGTAGCATCAGTGACATGAAACACCACAGCCATGCACCAAACAAAGGCTAAGCATAGAATTGGTATGGCGAACTAAAATACAATACAGTACCAGAACTCCCAAAACAAATATGTACCATTTCTTCGCCGGCCTCCTCCTCCTCGCCGGCCTCCTCCTCCTCGTCGGACTCCTCCTCGCCGGACTCCTCCTCCTCGCCGGACTCCTCCTCTTTAGAACCGTTTTGTGATTTTTCTCTCCGTTGTTGTGCCGCCGCCGTCTCCTCTGCCTATGGACCACCTTCACTGATCGGATGATCCACCGCAGTAGCCATTGAACTGCTTGCACCACCGAACTCTAGGATTCGAAGTGGCATTGGGTTTTCCTCCTCATTGTGAATGTCAGCCATGGTTTTAAGAAAGGAAGCTTTAGGATTGAATTCCGTATGAAAATTTGCAGGAATGTGAACTGTACTCGCCGAAAATCGCAGACAATGGGTTTACGGTTCAAGAATCGATTTTTGCCTTTTTAGTTTCGATTAAGTGATTTAAATGGGTGGGGCTCATTTTTAAATTTCAAATTTTAAAAAACTTTCATTAATTATTTTTGCCCACATATGTTTCAATCTTTTCAGTTGAACCCATTTTACATGTTTAATGAATCCTAACTGTGCCACGTCAGCTTCTCTAAATTAAAAAATAAATCAAAAAAATTAAAAACATTTTCAAGGCCATTTTGTTAAATGGAAACTTGGGATGGCCGGGGAGTTAAATTTTCTCCACACCAATATATCTTTCCATATATATATATGCATGCTTTTTTTAAGGTCTACTTGAGAGTTTTTTTTCATTGGTTTTGAGGTGTTCCAAAACCATTACTTACCAGATTTTTTATGCACTGGTTTTGACTGGCTCAAAAACCCCCCAAAACCAATGTAGTGTATTTTTGAGGAGTTTATAAAACACTTCAAATCGGGGTGTTTTCATTGGTTTTAAAATTTTGTTCCACAAATACCCTATCTATTATAAAACTATCTCAATTATATCCAAAAAAAAAAATTTTAAATATTATGCGTGTCTCCAACCATATTAAATACAAAATAATTTCAAGCAATCATCAGAAAAAAAAATTATTAAAATTCTAATAAGTAGAAAACAAATAAAGAACCCTTACCTTATAATTGAAAAAAACAAAACTCCGAAATACTGGTTGAAGTTGGGGTATTTTTATGGGCATATATGTAAATTTATCATTTTAAAAAACTGTCAGAACCATTGGAAAATAAACTCCCAAGTATAGGTTGGGTGTTTTAAAAACCACTACTAAGTACCCCTCAAAGCCACTACGATGGTTTACCTTAAAACCGCTATGGTGGTTTACTCTCATAACTGCTACCTTGAAACTCCCAAGTAGATCCTTAGAAAAAAAAAAAAAAAAGTAATGTTTAGTCCACATCTCAATCTCACAATTTTCTCTCATAACCCCCGATGTGGCAGCTTATCGTTGGTCAAATCATAAAATGGGTCCCGTCTACTTGTATGGGTTTCGCATATCCATTTGTGAGCTAACTAATGACGAGTTGTGAGGTTAAGGGTTGTAAGAAAAGTTTGTGGGTCTACCATTGTGAAAAAAAAAAAAAAAAAAAAAAAAGGCAAAACCCTAATGAGTTTGTGGTGGCAAGATTTTATCCTCATGCAAAATCCCATTACTTCTTTCATTTCATTTTAGTAGCTTCTAACCTTACTTTCATTTTATTATGGTTTCTCTTCAACAATGTCGAAAGCTGTAGGAGGCACTAGCGTCGATGGTCATCAATTGTGAGATGGTGGAAGGTTTTGGTAATTCGGCGATTGAGGGTTTTGGTTATGAAATTTGGAAATTCGGGGTTTTGGTAATTTGCCAATAAATTGATGAAGGGTAGAAACGGCATTGCTCAATATAATGGATTTTTATTGGAGTGATGCCCTCCTACATAAAAATTACTACAAATGGTATATCTCTTTTTTATTAACTTTAAGAAATGTTATCCTGCAACAACAATTGTGAGAAAGTTGTTGCCTATTGGCTTCACACTCATAAACCACGTTTACCAACTTTAAACCAACGTGGTGGAATATCCACTCTGTGAGACATGCACCACAATTTTAGGATATTTAGGAATTGAATCAAATCATTGATGATAGTGTGTGGACCTTGAAGCAAAGATGTTCACAAACAAATTGCAATTACTAAGACAGCAAATTGGCAGCACCACTAACCTCCCCTCTATAAAAACCTTAGAGAGATTAATTAGGTTTACATATACATTTCTATATTTGATTTATCATTAACCATGGTGTCCCTCAACATAACCACCATTAGAACCCCATTAGATGGTGTTTGGCAAGGGGATAATTAACATGACCTGTCTTGAACCTCCCTATCCTATAGGCTCCAGGTGCACCTATAAAAATCTGGTGGCCGAAACGTGTCATGTGGAAAAGCTATAAAACTTGTAACCCTGTTGTTTGAAATAATAATTTCATAAAACATTCTCTTAGATTCATCATAAAAGCATGTATATGAACATATCTAAACATGCTTTGAAAATTTGAAAACATAACATACACATTTTGTAAATCCAAAAACATACGATATCAGGTCTCATCTATTTTACAACAAAACATGAGATGAATACAAATGTAAATCATGAATCTTGTAGCGTAGACAAAATATGCTACACACAAATGGACTATTGTCAAGTGGCCTAACCTTGAGTGGAATAACTCCTCGGCACTATCTCTTTCTTGACCTGGAGGCAGGACATTTGAAAAAGATGGGTGAGCTGAAATACTCAATGAGTGGATGCTATACAAAATACTTTCCTGAAACATTTTTATGTGCAATATACATTCATACTTTACTAAAATCACACTTCTATAAACATAACATAAATATCTAAAATCATTTCTCATAACTGATACAGAAATCTCTCACCATAACTAGTACCCAGAGGTGAATCTATCATACCCAATAAGATTTATCATCGCGTGGGCAAAGCCACTAAAACCATTATGCCAAGTGAAATTCGTATCGCTCTGGCAAAGCAATATAATCTATCGAAACCAATGGGATTCGCATTGCTCAGGCTAAGAATTGTAATATGTCATACTTAGTTGAATTCGCATCGCTTGGGTAGAGCACTCTAATCAATCATATGCATGTGCAGAGCCATAACTGAATCTGAGGGGGATAGGTACTTCGCAAGGTGTTTTGAAAACCACTATTATCTTTATACCATCTTTTTAATAAACATATGTGTTGTGCGGTTAATCTGGAGAGGATAATTTCCTATTAGGAGAGAAGATATTTAGATTGGATCAATTTGGAAGGAAGATATTCAGATTGACGATTCCAACTAAGGTAGTCGAAGATCATAGAACTTCCTAATCCTATGTATTTGAATCTTATCTCAACTCTATCATGTAAATGGGTGCTATATAAACCCATCATAAATTGTTTTCAAGGGGGCTAGGTAATTGTTCTAAGCAAATTTTCCTAGGAATTATACTGTTCTTTGTAAGCTCTCAAAAATAATAAGATAACAGTGGACGTAGTCTCAAGTTCTAACTTGCTGAATCACTTTAAAAACCACTCTGCCATTTACTTTATTGCATTTATTATTCATCCACTACTAGTTATCCGTAATCACGTGCACATCCATTCTGATTTCGACAGGGTCAATCAGAATTCTTTGGTTGGTGTAGGTTTCTGTATCAACATTTTGGTGCTAGAAGGAGGGTCTGATTCACAGTAGCTCTCCATTTTTTTCCAGCAAGTCTCAACTTCTTCAGCAAATCCCAGCTTTTAAATCTAGAATCACGTTATCAAATGTGAAAATCTGAGAAGGATAAATTCTGAATCTAGCTAAGCAATAGACATAAGAATTGTATCCCTTCGAGCTAGCTTTCTGATGGTCTAAGAATCATCCAAATCTAAGATCTACAGCTCAAGTTATCGTCAAAATACTAAAGCATGTTCCAAATCAGAGTTCTCAGATCGCGTGGCCAAATCGCTCAGATTGTGTGCTTAGATCACTCTGATCTTCAACTTTAGATCGCATGGCTTGATCGCTCAGATCGTTGCTCAAATCTCTCAGATTAGAAAGAGCTCTCAAGCTCTCAAGCTTCTCCAAGCTTTCTGATCAAACAATGCTCTCAGATCAAGCTCTCCATGCTTTCTGATCGAGCTATGCTCTCAGATCAAGCTCTCCAAGCTTTCTAATCGAGCAATGCTCTCAGATCAAGCTCTCTATGCTTTTTGACCCAGTTATGCTCTCATATCAAGCTCCTCATGCCTTTTGATCGATCTATGCTCTCAGATCAAGCTCTTCATGCTTTTTAACTGAGTTATGCTCTCATATCAAGCTCCTCATGCTTTCTGATCGATCTATGCTCTCAGATCAAGCTCTCCATGCTTTCTGATCGAGCAATGCTCTCAAATCAAGCTCCCCATGCTTTCTAATAGAGCAATGCTTTCAGATCAAGGTCTCCATGCTTTCTCATCGAGATATGCTCTTAGATCAAGCTTTCTATGCTTTCTGATCGAGTCATGCTCTCAGATCAAGCTCTCCATGCTTTCTGATCGAGCCATGCTCTCAAATCAAGCTCCCCATGCTTTCTAATAGAGCAATGCTTTCAGATCAAGGTCTCCATGCTTTCTCATCGAGATATGCTCTTAGATCAAGCTTTCTATGCTTTCTGATCGAGTCATGCTCTCAGATCAAGCTCTCCATGCTTTCTGATCGAGCCATGCTCTCAGATCAAGGTCTTCATGCTTTCTGATCGAGCAATACTCTTAGATCAAACTCTCCATGCTTTCTGATCAAGCAATGCTCTTAGATCAAGCTCTCCATACTTTCTCATCAAGTTATGCTCTCAAATCAAGCTTTCCAAGCTTTTTGATCGAGCAATGCTCTCAGATCAACCTCTCCATGCTTTCTGATTGAGTAATGTTCTCAGATCAAGCTCTCAAAGCTTTCTGATCAAGCAATGCTCTCAGATCAAGCTCTCAAAGCTTTCTGATTGAGCAATGCTCTCATATCAAGCTCCCTAAGCTTTCTGATCAAGCTATGCTCTCAGTCAAGCTCCCCATGCTTTTTGATCAAGCTCTCCGCACTTTCTAATTGAGAAATACTCTTAGATCAAGCTCTCCCTGCTTTCTAATCGAGTTATACTTTCAGATCAAGCTCTTCATGCTCTCTAATCTAACAATGCTTTTAGATTAAGCTCTCCATGCTCTCTAATCGAACAATACTCTCAGATCAAGATCTCCATGCTTTTTGATTGAGCTATGCTCTCAGATCAAACTTTTTATGCTTTCTGATCGAGCCATGCTCTCAGATCAAGCTCTCCATGCTTTCTGATCGAGCAATGCTCTCATATCGAGCTCTCCATGCTTTCTGATCGAGCTATGCTCTCATATCAAGCTCTCCATGCTTTTTGATCGAGCTATGCTCTCAGATCAAGCTTTCCAAGCTTTTGGATCGAGCAATGCTCTCAAATCAAGTTCTCCATGCTTTCTGATCTAGCAATGCTCTTAGATCAAGCTCTTCATGCTTTCTGATCGAGCTATGCCCTAAAATCAAGCTCTCCAAGCTTTTTGATTCAGCAATGCTCTCATATCAAACTCTTCATGCTTTTTGATCGAGCAATAGCTCTTAGATCAAGCTCGCCATGCTTTCTGATTGAGCAATGCTCTTAGATCAAGCTCTCGATGCTTTCTAATCGAGCTCTCTATACTCTCAGATCAAGCTCTTTATGCTCTTTGATTAATCTCATAAGCTCGCTCATTCGATTAAGATCACGTGTTCAAGATCTCTCAGATCTCTTAGATTGCAGCAAACATAATTCAAGTTCTTCAATTCAAGACTGTAGCCTATAGTACGACAACCATCCGGATCAAAGACATGAGTTTTTGAAGCGCAATTACACACTCCAAAAACTAGAGGGCTATTGTTCTACTGTCAATCCAGAAAGGATAATTCCCTATTAGGAAAGAAGATATTTAGATTGGCTCAATTTGGAAGGAAGATATCCAGATTGACTTAGATTCCAACTAAGGTAGTCGAAGATCATGCAACTTCTTAATCCTACATATTTAATCTTATCTCAACTCTATCATGTAAATGGGTGTTATATAAGCCCATCATAACTTGTTTTCAGGGGGCTGAACAATTGTTCTAAGCAAATTTTCCTAGGAATTATATTATTCTTTTTAAGCTCTCAAAAACAATAAGATAACAGTGGATGTAGGCTCAATTTCTTACTTGCCAAACACTTTAATAATCTCTTTGCCATTTACTTTATTGCATTTATTATTCATCCACTGCTGATTATCCATAATCACGCGCACATCCATTCCGATTCTGACAAGGTCAATCGAAATTCTCTGGTTGGTGTAGATTTCTGTATCAACAATATGCTTTTCATTATTTCAAAAGGTAAATCATAAGTCATACTATCTTATGTAATATAAGGGTGAAAATGCAAGTTTATAAACTATAAAACTATAATATAGCAAATGCTCGTAGAGGGGGGTGAATAAGGGATTAAAAAAATTAATGCAAAATAATCAAAACCTCCAACTATCCAAATCTTATGAACAATAAATAATAATAATGATAAGCTATAAATGAACAGCAAGTAATAAATGAGTTAAGAGAAGAGAAATGCTTAGAGATTTATAGTGATTTGGAGCTTTGATCACAAGCCTCTTACATCCACTTCTTTAAGGAAATCTCCTTGAAGTTTCACTAGAATTAGATTTTGCCTATACAATAGTTCACAAGATTTTGCCTCTACAATAGTTTGATAGGATTTCGCCTCTAGTTTTATAGAATTTTGCCCACAAATATGAGATAAATGTTTTTTGTGATAGATTACCTCTAAGCTAGGCTAATACACAATGGGTTCAAAGTTTCTCTCTAAAGATATTAGCATTTTGTACAAATGAGAGAATGATATTGATCAAGAATGAGCTATAGGGTTTGCAAGATTGAATGTTGGATATTGCACTATTCTCTCTCTCTGTTTCTCGCAATAAATCACCTTATTTAAGTCTTCACTAACTCTTAGATAGAGTCGTTGTTGCATTTAATTCACTTCTGCAAAACTATTGAACCTAGAGGAATAGGCGTTCCTGACACCACCGGTCACTTTTCTTTGAATCTTAGGGTTTGGAATGATCATTCCCCTACATGGAATGGTCATTCCCCTATCACGAATGGGTATTCCTTCTTGGATATCTTAAAGTCCAAAAATTCCAAAACTTTAAATGACTTCCTAGAATGGTGTCATTCCTTCCTGGAATGCTTGAAGAACTCTAGGAACAGGTGTTTATCAGGGTCGTTCTTGTTTGACATGAAGTTTCCATAACCTTGACTTGAGCTCAAAAGTTCTACAACCAAAATCTTGACTTAAACTTGGAATGGGAATTCCTTTGATGGAACGAGCATTCCTCTTCAGATCACAAAGAGTGTCACGATTCCAAAGCTATGAACGAGGTGATGGAACAACGTCGTTCATGTAGAATAGGCTGGAGGAACGATCGTTCTTCTTGGTCATTCCTCTTAGATTGCATAAGATGTCCAGCTCGCAAATGTGTGTTGGCCTTTTTGAATAAGTCTTCAAATGTTTGAAACGGCTTGCTGGAACAATCATTCGTTTTGGTCATTCCTTTCTTACTTTGAGTTTCAGCTTGATTGGATGCTTGCTTCATTTTGGGTAGAACCATGAATGAGGTCATGGAACGATGTCGTTCCAAATTGGAACGAGCTAACTGGGGATTATTTTCCAAAAATACTATATGGAATGGGCTAGAAAATATGCATTTTCATTTTGGATATAACTTTTGTCATACCTTTTCACATTGTTAGTTCTTTAAGCAATCTTTTTTATTAGTTTTGGGACATCACAACACATGAGGGCTCAACATAAACATTTTCTCAAAACTAATAATTCAACCTATTTTCATTTCTAAATTAACTATGATCTTTCTCATGTAAATCAACAATTTCAATGATTACTTGCATTAAATCTCATTTCAAAAGAGAAAATCATGCATCTAAGGAAAAATAAAACAACAAACACGCTTATTAAAACATTTGAGATTCGGCAGGAAGTATTACTGACAGGAAATCCACGTTTGGATATTTTACCATTGTGGCGGGCACTTGGCAAAGTAAGAAGCAAAAGGTGGTGGCACTATTTAGTGCAGAAGTTGAGTTTAGAAGAATGGCCAAAGGGCTTTGTGAACTCCTTTGGTAAAAAGGGTTACTTACAGAGATTGGTTATACACTTGTGTCTGTAATGAATTTATTTTGCAACAATAAGGTAGCTACAGACATGCTCATAATCTAATTCAACATGATCACACAAAACATGTTGAGATAGACCAACATTTCATCTAGGAGAACCTAGAAGCCAAGATATTAATTCATTCCATTTGTTAAGTCTGAAGACCAACTGGCAGATATATTGACAAAGGTTGTGCCCACAAAAATATTCTACAACTTACTCGACAAGTTGAGTGTTGGAGATATCTACGCCATCTTGAGGGGGAGTGTTGACATGAGCTATTTATCAAGAATAGAATGTAGTAACTGTAGAGATTTGCATTTATATTATTTCATTAATTGTATTTGATTCCTTGTTGTTATGCTTGGAAAAGTAAGGCCGACGTAGAACCCTATCAGCGCAAGTGGTTAGAGCTTAGGTAAGTGTAGGTGTTGTTTAGGTGCAGCCACGTCTCGCACTGACGTAAGAGGCGTGCTCCTACCAGAGTAGTAAGTGTGCGTCATGCTGGTGAAAGGCTAGAGGTGATCCATGTGTCCAACCCCTGCAAGAATCGAGTGAATCACTCGAGCAGGTGAATAACGAGGCACAAGGAAGGATTTGGACGGAAAATTTGACCCACTTCCTAATTTAGTAATCATTACCTCAATCCATCCCACTATAAATATAGGTCAACTCAGCATTTCACACGTGCATTTAGTTAGTGTCAAAATCACGCATCAACAGTTTGGCTCTAGAAGAAAGGCCTGATTTAGTATTCGTCATTCATCAGGAGAATCTCTAACTAACTGGTCCTACAGTAGCAAATGGCTCGCAGATTCGAATTTGAGCTAACCAATCGTGATACATGCGTTTAGTTGGTGTCAAAATCACGCATCAACAGTTTGGCGCTAAAAGGAGGGCCTGATTTAGTATTCGTCCTTCATCAGGAGAATCTCTAACTAACTGATCCTACAGCAGTAAATGGCTCATAGATTTGAATCTGAGCGAACCAACTGTGATGAGGGAGAAATTCCCCAGGCGCAAGAGGACACTTCTTCCGAAGTGCCCCCAGTCCCGCAAGCTCTCATCGGGGATATTCCTTCAAGCTCACGGCTTGACCCAACCATCATGAGCTACCTGGAAAGGTTCAACAATACTCTCTAAACTATTAACCAAAGGTTGGACCGTTTGGATCGGGTTGGACCACCTGAATCAAATGAGGTGGTACCACCACCTAAAACGCCTGCAGGTCGCATGAATGCACGAAAAAGGATGATAGCCCGTGCCATGTGCACTACAGCGTGTCAAAGGAAGGGAAAACAATTGGGGAACAGTGGGCCTAAAGAACCTGAGGGACCAGCGAACACCAACTGCACCTCGGGTAGAATACCCATGGCGCAAAGACTCGATGACAGGTCACATCTCGAGCTGTCCCATGCCACATCATGCGAACACTCCCACAAAAGTGCAAGGCAGGGCGATTCTCATCACTGCTAGAATGACGACCCTGATCATCATCGCGCGGGAAGTTCCTACCATCCGTAGGTTGGTTCGTACCACTGCGGAGGTTGGGAAGGTTCCCCAGACTATTCATCACCATCACACGGCTCTAGCCAGTATGTGTCGAGAGCGACCGAAACTGCCAACCGAGGCGAGGAGGAATCTGACCTCCGAAATTTTCTCAACCGCAATCGCAAGGCTCGAACCCACATAAGGGAAAGCAATCCCCAGATGGCTCTGCTGCCTCAGATTGAGGAGCTACAGCGAGCTCTGGATCAGCTAAAAGTTTAACAAAATGAGCAAGAGCAGGTCGCAGAAGTGTCTCCCTTTTGTCCGGCTGTATTAACCGCCCCTCTCCTATCCAAATTCAGAATGTTTGATATGCTAGCGTTTGATGAAAATTCAGATCTGCAGGATCATTTATGCGAATTCAACGACCTGATGGAACTTCATCAAGTTTCTAATTTGGAAAAATGTCGATGCTTGGCAATGACTCTTACGTCTCATGCCAAGCGATGGTTTAGGTCGCTCCCAATGGGATCAATCAGTTCGTGGAATCAGATGAGCTCGACATTCTTGAGACACTTCCAAGCAAACAGGAAGTTCTCAATGTCTTTGAGCTACCTTAGCAGCATAAGGCAAGAAAGGGATGAATCTCTCCAATCTTACATCGATAGGTTCCACAGAGAGCTCCATAAAGTAGCTCACACTCTCAAATAGTCCGTTCGGACTCTCTTCATAGCAGGAGTTCATCCACAGACAGACCTTTGGAAGGAGCTACAATCAAAGGATGATGTTTCCCTCACTCGCTTTTACAACCTTACAGAGAAATACCTCCATATTGAGAACTCCATAGCAACGCTCCACCGCCACGACCCCGACACTTCTGGCAATGCACCAAGTCAGGGGGAAAATAGGAGAGTTAATCATAGATGGGCTAATGACGATCAACGAAAAGGAAAGAAACCTTGGTTCAAGCCCAAGAAGTCTTATGCTCTAGTTCCTCGTCGTAGTTGCGACAGGACTCAGTATACCCCTTTGAATGCATCTGTTTCGGCCATTCTTGATAAATTAGAAGAGGCTAATCTACTCGGAGAGCCTAAGCCTGAGCCCATGAAAGGTCCCTCCTCATCCAGAAACAGTAAAAAAGTCATTATCATAAGGACAATGGGCATCACACGGATGAGTGTCGAGCTCTCAAGCAGGCAATCGAAAATCTTATCAAGCAGAGGCATTTCAAATAGTATGTTGATGACTCTGCTCCCGTAAGGGAGAAAAATCAAGAGGAACCAAGTAAGAAGCGTCGTGATCGCAAGGGTGTCCATAGTGTAGGGATAATTTTTGGAGGACCGCACCTCAGAGGAAACTCGCGAGGTGCCCAAGAAAGATATGCTCGCACAACCCATCAGTGTGATGAACACGACGCAGCGACCACCAAAGGTTCGCAAGGAGGAGGAAATCACCTTCTTCAAAAAAGACGCAGTCCAATTGCATCATCCCCATGACGATGCTCTCGTCGTCAGGCCCTAAATAGGGTGCTTTGATGTCCACAGAATGTTGGTGGACAACAGAAGCGTTGTGAACATCCTGTTCCAGCCAGCTTTTAAGAGAATAAAATTAGACGAGGCCAACCTGAAGCCCACCTCGATCCCCTTATATGGCTTTACAGGGGATTATTTGATCCCCAAAGGAATGATCTCGCTTCCGGTCACGCTGGGTGACTCTGACGAGGTGACCAAAATAACTAAATTCTTAGTAGTGGATTGCCTATCCGCTTTCAATGGCCTTTTAGGGCGACCTCTACTGAGGAACTTCAAAGCAGTCACTTCGATCTATCATTTCAAGATGAAATTCCCCACCCCGACGAGGATGGGAGAAGTAAGCGGATCTCAGCACGCCTCTCGCGACTGTTATGTGGAGGCAGTGCAGATGGCATGCAAGGGGAAAGGCATCTCGTGTGGCATTCCCAAACATGCAATGGCGATCAGTCAGATCAAACCACAGCCTAGGCCAACCGAGGATAATATCGATCCTCGTATCCAGGAATGCCCTGCCAGTTGGCCAGTTGAGGATCTAACAGAAGTGTCAGTCGACCAGAGCGAGCTGAGCAGAGTGTTGAGGATTGGAAGCAATCTCAACCCCTAGCTCGCTAATGACTTGATCAACTTCCTTAGAGAAAGTATTGATGTGTTCGCATGGACACATACCGATATGGTCGGGATCAGTCCGGACATCATTTGCCATGCTTTGAACATCGATAGTTAGGCCAAACCAGTCCGCCAAAAAAGAAGGGAGATGGATCCAAAGTGGTATGCTGTCTTGAAAATCGAGGTAGATAACCTTCTTTAGAATGGGTCCATCCGAGAAGCGCTTTACCCGAGCTGGGTTGCTAACCCAGTTCTAGTAAAGAAGCCCAATGGCAAGTGGCGGACCTGTGTTGACTTCACCGACCTCTACAAAGTCTGCCTAAATGACAGTTTTCCCCTACCAAGAATCGACTAGCTTGTGGATACCACCTCTGGGCATGAGCCGCTGAGTTTTATGGATGCATACTTGGGATACAATCAAATTTTGATGTATGCGTCGGACGAAGAGCATACCTCATTTGTAACAGATCGGGGGTTGTATTGCTATAGGGTTATGCCTTTTGGCCTAAAGAATGTTGGTGCAACTTACCAGCGGTTGATTAACCGAATATTTTCCAAGCAGATCGGGAAGTTAATAGAAGTCTATGTTTATGACATACTAGTCAAGTCGCATGTGGCTTCAGATCACATAGCACATCTCGCTGAGATGTTCGACATCCTCTAGAAATACAGAATGAATCTCAATCCTTTCAAATGCTCATTCGGAGTATCCTCAGGAAAATTCCTAGGGTACATAGTTACCAGCGGAGAATAGAGATCAACCCCGAGAAAATCCAAGCTCTCCTCGACATGAAAAGCCCGACCAACCGAAAACATGTTCAAAGTCTCAATGGGCAAATTGTAGGGGTGGAAAAAAAAGATCGAAAACTGAACCGAACCGAAAATCAGACCGAAAACTGAATCGAAAATTCAGTTTTTCTAAAATCTGGTTCGGTTTTTGGTTTAAAAAATTCATAAATTGATTAATCGGTTCGGTTTTCAATTTACAAGTTTTCTAAAACCGGTTAACCGAAACCGAACTCTAAAACCGGTTTCAAAAAATAAATAAATAAAAACTTTACATATTATTATAATTAAACTTCAGCCCACCGCCACTTTTCTCTTTCATCTATCTTTTCCATCATTTTCAATCTTCTCCTGCACTTTTCTCTTTCATCTTTGTCCATCACTTTTCTTTTTCATCTTCCTTTTTCATCATCATCTTCCCCTTCATCTTCATTTTTCATCATCATCTTCTCCTTCACTTTTCTCTTTCATGTTCATCTTCTTCTTCTTCATTTCTTCTTTTCACTTTTCACCTTTTTTTCGTCTTCTTTCTCCATCTCTTCTCCTTCAGTTTTATGATATTATCTTTCTTTTCCGTCTTATCTTGTCTTCTCTTCCTTTTCTTCTCTTCCATTTTTCTCTTTCTCTTTCGTCTTTTTTTCCAATATTCAAGTTTATTTGATTTGTGAAGATGTAAGAAATTTCATCGTCGCTCAGCTGTAGTGGTCGTTGTCGCAGTCGCCATCGTCATCTATTGCCGGTGGGTTTTAGATCTGGGTTTTCAGATCTGTGTTGTCACGTTTTCAGATCTAGGTTTTGACATTGAAGATTTTGGTTTTAATTTGTATATGTACTGATGGTGATGGTTGGGCTTTGACATTGAAGCATCAACACATTTTGTATATCAAATTTTGTGCAGCAAACACAACACCACTAATCTCATCTGCCACGGCCAGACATAAATGATGCATGGAAAATATCTGTATTGGGACCATCAGGCTTTCTCTGCTTCAAGTTCCATTCTCTTCTGCTCTGCTTTTAAGCTTTCGTTTCTTCATCTGCAAATGCAAAACCTCCTAATAGAATATGTAGATATAGAAATTCTCAGTGCTAATATCAAATTTGTGTATCAAACAGAACAAAAAGGAAATTGCAAAACAAGATTAAATGATACAAAAATTACTTGATTAGTACAATATTTAGCGAAAAGAAACAGCAATTCTTCTTGTTGTTGGCATTAGCAGTTAAAAAGAGAAAACAAACAAAAAGAGAAAACTGAATTGGGCCAAAAATGCAGCCCATAATTCATAATTGGGCCAAAAAAAATGCAGCCCAATATTAATCCTAATTAACCGGTTAACCAAACCAAATTTTCGGTTCGGTTCATAACTGGTTTTTATTTTCTTAAACCGAAAACCGGTTTGGTTCAAGTTTCCGATTAACTGGATTTTTCCACCCCTAGTGAATAGCGGGGCTTAGTCGCTTCATATCAAGGGCAACAGATCGCTGCTTGCCATTCTTCAACATTCTTAGAGCCAATAAGAAGTTTGAGTGGATCCCAAGTGCGAACAAGCATTTCAGAGCATTAAAGAGCACCTCGAAAAACCACATCTTCTATCCAAGCCTCTCTCACAAGAAATTTTGCTCTTGTATTTGTCTGTCTCTCAGTACGCGGTCAGCGCAGCATTAGTTCAAGATGAGAGCAAGGTTCAATGGCCAGTGTATTACGCGAGCAAGCATTTGCTGGATGCCAAGATGCGGTATCCGAAAATGGAGCGATTAGCTTATGCCCTGCTGATCGCTTCCTGAAAGTTGTGACCTTACTTTCACGCCCATACAATCCATGTAATGACAAGTTACCCACTCAAGCAGGTCCTTCAGAAACCGGAGGCATCAGATAAATTGCTCAAATGGGTCATGGAACTAAGTCAGTTAGATCTGCAATATAGACCGAAAGCAACTATCAAAGGGCAAGTTGTTGTTGATTTCATTTCGGAATTCTCATATCATCTTATCGAGGAATCCGAGCAACAAGCCAGTGAAGTCAACTGGGAAACTATTTAGAATTTGTCAACCTGGGGCCTGTCGACGGATCATTGAACAAGAAAAGGGCCGGGGCAGGTCTTCTTCTCTTAAGTCTTAAGTCTTAAGGGAACTCGTATTCATGGCATCCTCCGGTTTGGGTTCAAAGCGACCAATAATGAGGCTGAGTATGAAGCTCTGCTCGCTAAGTTACGGTTGGCCAGAGAAATAGGGTCTACCGCGATCAACATCCACAGCGGCTCCATGCTGGTTGTCAACCAGATTTTGGGGGAATACCAGGCCAAGGAAGAAAATATGATCAGCTATCTGAAGAAAGCTAAGGTCACACTCGTGCCGTTCAAGTACTTCACGATCACATAGATTCCTAGAGAAAGCAATTCTGTGGCAGATGGCTTGGCGAAGATAGCCTCATCGCTAGACTCGGATGCATTAGAAAATATTCCTGTTCGGTTCATAGAGGCTCCCAGTGTCAGCTCGACTGAACAGGCCGTGAATACAGTAGAATCAGTTTCTTGGATGACCCCTATCATTCAGTATCTCCGAGATGGGATCTTGCCCAATGACCAGGTCGAAGCAAGGACCCTGTGAACAAGAGCTGCTCATTACACGCTAATAGGAGACCAGCTGTACAGGCGAGGGTTTAGCGCCCCCCTTCTCCAATGTGTAACCGATGAAGAAGCAGACTACTTCATGCGAGAGATACATGAAGGGATCTGCGGTAATCACACGGCTGCACGATCTCTCGCCAACAAAGTTGTTCGTCAATGATATTACTGGCCCCTGATCCAGGAAGACACCTACAACTTTGTCAAAAAGTGTGACAAATATCAGCGATTCATGAACATACCGCGAGCGCTTTCCCACCAGCTGATAACCATGACCAGCCCCTGGCCATTCTCCATATGAGGAATCGATCTCATTGGTCCCATGCCAGTTGGCAAATGGGGTGTCAAGTATGCAGTGGTCGCGGTAGACTACTTCACCAAGTGGGTCGAAGCAGAGTCATTGGTCGCAATCACCACCAAAAAGCTCAAGGACTTCGTCTTCAAAAACATTGTGTGCTGCTATGGGATTCCTCATACCCTCATATCTGATAATGGGAAGCAGTTCGATAATGAGGAATTCAAGCAGTTTTGCGACAAGTTGGGTATCTACAAAAAGTTTGCCTCAGTCGCAAGACAGCAAGCAAATGGTCAAGTTAAAGCTATCAACAAAACCATCAAGCACACCCTGAAGGCCAAGCTTAGAACAGCCAAGGGAAATTAGGCCAACGACCTTCCTGAAGTCCTGTGGGTATACAGGATGACTCCGAGAACCTCTACCTCTACCTCAGAAACCCCTTTTTTACTAGTATATGGCTGCGAAGCGATGATCCTTAAGGAGGTAGGAACCGATTCACTTTAGAGGGACCTGTTTAAAGAAGCTGATAATGAAGCGCTCATGTGCACTAGTCTGAATCTAGTTGAAGAACATCGCAGCAAGGCTCAGCTAAGAATAACAACCTATCAGCAACGCGCAAAAAGGTTCTTTGACTCTAAGGTCGGAAGAAGAGACTTCCAGGTCGACGACCTCGTTTTAAAGGAAGTCTTTCTCGGTACTAGAAAACCAAGTGCGAGAGTTTTGGGACCAAACTGGGAGGGCCCATACCGCATCGCCAAAGTGATAAGACCAAGGACTTATCATTTCAAAAGGTTGAATGGTTCCAAAGTACTGCGAGCTTGGAATGCTGAACATCTCCGACCGTATTATCAGTAATTCCGAACTCAATTGTTTCCTTGTAAAGATTTTACTTTTCTTAATCTTTGTAAATAGCAAGTGTACAATTCTGTTCTTTTGTAATCATTTTCCCATGTATACAATTCTGTTCGCATAAACTTGTACCAATGTATTGTAAATAGTTAGAATGCGATCTCATATGTAAGAATACGAAAATTGTAAGTACTCATGAAAGATTGTGAAAAGCGACATCTTTATTCATAATAAAAAAGGGAAAGTACATGGCTAGATAAGAAAAAGACTACAAAAGGAGATCATTGATCCTCGTCCCTAGGCTGGTCGCTGATCGCCTATTCGAGCGCGGGCTCCTCTGGAACGAACTGCAGATGCTCCTCTTCCAGGTCGGGTCCCCGAGCCGCTTCCTCAGCCTCGATCCGCGCTATGGAAGCAAGTTCGTTCCGATAGCCGTTAGGGAGGTTGGACATGTCCATCTTAGGGTTCTTCGGCCATAGGGCAAAGATGGACTAAATCGTCCATTCTGCAGCCCTACTCTCAATCTTCGCCTCCTACTGCTACATCTCCGCAGTTAGCGAAGTGACGCAACCTCGAATAAAGTGGAGCTCGACCTCAAGCGCTAATCGTTGCTTCTCAATAGTTTCCCAAAGATCACCCCTTTCCCTCTCTGCTCGTAAGGCCCACTCGGAGGTCGTTTGCAGCGCCTGCTATTTCTCACTAGCCTTCCTGGTAAGTCTGGCCACAGTCTTCTGGAGCTCCTTTACCTCCTCGCTACGCTTCTCCAGCTCGAACTTCTGAAAGTCCACCACGCGAAGCACAGTATCCCTTTCGGACAAATGCTGCTCTGCCTGAACGATGGATGAGTCTCTATCTGCTCGCACGGCCTCTAGTTCCTGCTTGAGCCACGCATTCTCTATTCTCATATCGACCAGTCCCTCAGCAGCCCCCAGCTAAACCTTCTGCAAGGACAGATGCATGGAGAGCAGGCCTGCATAACGAAGAGAACAAAGTTAGTCCTTTATATTACAAAAACAATTGTCCTCGCCGAGGGCAGCTCGTTTACCTTGCTCAAGTGCTGGAAGGACGTGGTCATCAGGTCCATAGTGCCGAAGGCTACGAACTGCTCAAAAGCCTCCGCAAGCCCGCATTCCAGCAAAGCAAAGACTACCAGCTGCAGATGTCCGATAGCTGACCCATTAACTCTAGCACATGGATGTCTGTGCCTATAGCAAGTAGAGTTTCGTCTACCGGCTCCTTTCCCGACCTCTTCCTGGGTACTACGGTCGCTTGTTGTCTTGCCTACGGACCCTCGGGAGTGATGGAGATGTGGGTCGTGCCCTTAAGTGGCCCTCCCAAGCGGACAGCTTGATAAGGTTGCGACCTCTCTGGCTGAACGCCCAAACCCTCTAGTTCGGACTTCGATTCCTCGGTCCAAATTTACCTCCTTTTCTTAGGCCTTTGGGCCGTGGTTTTCTACTTCGGGCAAATAGGAAAAGGCTGGGGAGCTCCGGTAGGTCAGGTTGAATCAGCTGCCAACATCCCCCCGACAGGAGGACAAGTGGGAGCCACTCCAGTTGGTCTAGTGGCAACCCTTCGAGGAAAGGCAAATTATCGTGGTCGCGGTGATTTGGGCACCTTGGGAGGCATGGTTGCTGCGCGTGAGCATCGTTAGTAAACAATTCGTTGCATCTGAAATCAAAAAGGCTAAGGTCAACAAGCTTACTCGGTGTGGTCTCTAAGGTCGCTTCTGAGTTGAAGAAACCGTACTTTCGTAAATTTGTAGTTGTCACGAGCAATCTTGTGTCGCGACTCTCTTTCGACAGAAAGCTGAAGGTAGCAATCCTGTCCGGATCCTCGAGGAACTCTAACCTGGTCGTTTTGTTAATTGCGAAGAAACAAAGAGTTCGTTAGCAAAGAACGAAAGAAAGCTCACGAACTCAAAAGAAATAAGGACCTACTTGGATCCTGAAAATGGCAAATGCCATCATGACGAAAGAAAAAGAATTTCGTCTCGTACGCCCCTACATTGCTCAGGTAACTATGTATTCCCGCTTCAATGGTGGTTCGCCTAGAAACGTAGTAGGAGTCCTTGTCCTTACTCTTTTTCAGGATGTATGAGCAACCGAGCTCTAGCACGGTTAGCTCGCCTAGTCCATTTTCATGATACGTGATGTACATGGCCACGGCTATCATGTACGCGTTCCATGTGAGCTGCAAAGGTGCGACCCCAAAATGGTTGAGGACCGACCTGACAAAGGGGTGGAAAGGGATCAACCCCCCACCCTTGAGAATGTCATTGTAGATCACGGCCAACCCTTGTTGCGTATTCTGAACTGTGTGTGTCCTGTCTCAGAAGACCTCCACACTGATAGCGTATTGGTCTACCACCCTTTGAAGCTCTTCGTCTGTAAGTATCGACAGGATCTCTCGAGGGGAACCCGCAGGAGCATCCTGCATAGGCGAGCTGGTCCCTTCCTCGGCTCTGGTCGTTGAGGGGTCCATTCTACTGCGGTCTGCAAAAGCAACATGCAGGGAATCACTCAGTCTTCGTACACAATTTCGTACGATATCGTGGAGGAAATAGAAAATACTTCCTCCATTAAACCCTAGAAAAACCCTAACAGAATACTTTTAGAGCCACTATCAATGGCTCAATCCCAAAGAGAATGTTTCATCTCCGATCAACTTTCGACAGACTGTCATTGCACGGCAACTATTGGAAACAAGAAAAAATAGTAAAGGTGGCAGAAGGATCATCCTTACCTCTTGAAAGGAGAAGATTAGTCCTCCTGCTCCGAATATCAAGCATGCACCAATCTGATAAATAAAGAATCAAAACTCACAGAAATCTCTTGCTCTCTCTTGCTCTCTCTCTCTCTCTGAAAAGATGAATACTGTAATTGCCTGAAGTGAACTTGGGATTTTATAGTGAAGGAAATGGTGTTTTGGTTTCCCCAAGTCAAACGACGTTTGGGCAAAAAATGCATCTCACCGTTGATCGCGATCACGTGTCATAGATCAGCAGAGAAGAGTGATCGTCACGCTTCGAGAAACCAAATCGTCGTTCTCTTCTATTGAAACACTCAAGCAATGACACGTTTTCCCTCTTCCACATTAAATGCACTCACATCCGCATTTAATGCTCTGACAAGGAATGTCATTTCAGCATGGCTCGCATTTAATGCGTATGGCTGGCACTTATTGTGCACAGGACACGTCTGTCAGAGCAAAAGATATTTCATTAAATGCATCAGCTATGAAAGTACAACGGATAACATCTGAAGAGGTCGTTACATACAACACTCTTCGGCTCATGTCTCATCGCGAAGTGAAGCGACCCCTCGATCTTGTCTCATATCTCATCACGAAGCAACGTGGCTCTTCGACTTGGATGTATATTGGTCGCGAGGCCATACGATCTCTTGCCTTACGCAAAAAAATTCGCAAAGTACAATCAGATCGTGAGCCTCGAGCGAAGATCAAAGTCATCGTCGTGGCACTGGATATGGTCTAATACAAGTCGCTGAGCCTTAAAGTAAAGGCCATTGCAGGTCGCCTGCATGAAAATGTTTCTTCGGCCTTTCTGCATTCAGGTTGGTCAACCGATGTTCAAACGCATCAAATCAAGGCATGACGTGTAGTTTCCAAGGTTCGATTCTCAAATCTTAAAAATTAGGGGACTTCTATTATGCTTGGAAAAGTAGGGCTGACGCAAAACCCTGTCAGCGCAAGTGGTCAGAGCTTAGGTAAGTCCAGGTGTCGTTTAGGTGCAGCCACGTCTCACGCTGACGCAAGAGGCGTGCTCCTGCTAGAGCAGTAGGTGCACGTCAGGTTGGTGAAAGGCTAAAGGTGATCCATATATCCAACCCCTGCAAGAATCGAGTAAATCACTCGGGCAAGTGAATAACGGGGCGCAAGGAATGATTTGGACAGAAAATCTGACCTACTTCCTGATTTAGTAATCATTACCTCAATTCATCCCACTATAAATAGAGGGCTCCTCTCCAGTTTGTGGGATTAGCTAATTTATCTCTGTAATAGCATACTTATTTTCTCTTTATAATCACTTGTAAGTCAGCTCGCTGAACGCGACCTGACCTCAGTATATTAATACAATATTAGTGGACGTAAGAGTCGCTTGTTTAAGCATCCGAACCACTTTAAACATCGTTCTCCATCATTTATCCATTCTTATACCCCCATTCGCATGTGTTCTCTGAGTCAGCTCAACATTTCATACGTGCAATTAGCTAGTGTCAAAATCACGCATCAACACTCATAATTGTGAATCAACCTCAATCATAGCCAAGATTAGTTAAGATCCTAGAATAGTTGTATGTAAGCTATATATATTTACTAAACGAAATATACCGAAAAAATAATTCCAAAATACCTATGTTTGACAGGAGTCAGTGGTGTACCAAGAGAAGTTGATGAAAGTAGGGATTATGAACTTGTTTTAGTAGGGAAAGGTAGGTTCCCACCAAATATGGAGGCAAAACTTGTCGACAATGAGGTCGAGAACGTGGAGCTAGGACCGATTGGAAAAATTTTGGCTTCATCAGACTATTGCATTTTATCATCGGTACGCATGATCCAACAACAACAAAAGGCTGACGGAAATCAAACTAATGTCTCCAAAATGATTTCGGACAAGACCATTCATGCAAGGATAATCCTATGAGTGAGTTTTAGAGTTGAGTATGATTGCGGGGAACCAAGAAGTTCATTTCTTGGAGCATAGCAATTATGGTTTGAAAACCCAATTCGACCTGGCCGGTTGAACCAGTTCCACCGCAATCTGGCTTTTGAGCCAGGCCAGGCAAGCATAAAAAACGGAGAGATAGTTTCACCCAGGGTTGGACCGATGATACTGTAGAATCGGGTCAAACATTAAACCCTCCCTTTTATTTGCTAAAACCGATTTTTCAACCGGTTTTTCCCTATTTTTCTTTCCATCGACGTCGAGCCCAGAGTTTGATTGAGGATGGATTAAAGATCATTGGGTGAAGAAGACCATTTTTTTGCTAAAATTTGTATTAAATTATTAATTACTATGTGATTTCCTTATGAATTTTGTTATTTTGAACCATAAATCAGTTGTAACAGTGATTATATTGATGTTTGATGATGCTTTGTTAAAGAATTTCTTTCAGGAAATTTTAATCTGGATCTTGGATTTTTTTTTTTTTTTTTTTTGTTAATGTCATCATGCTGATATCAGCATAATAACATCACGATTGACCCGACCAGTTTGAATTGGTTCGACCAGCCGACCAAGGACCCAACCAAATTTCCAAGTTTTGCCCCAAGTCTTTTTTTTTTTTTTTTTTTGTTAATGTCATCATGCTGATATCAGCATAATAACATCACGATTGACCCGACCAGTTTGAATTGGTTCGACCAGCCGACCAAGGACCCAACCAAATTTCCAAGTTTTGCCCCAAGTCAGTTTTTAAAACATTGGTAGCAATATCCTCTATTTTGTTAATAAATGTATCAAGCATCCAACGCCAAATGGAAATTTGACAAATCTTTTGGAATTAAGGTTTTTATGGTACAAGGATCTTTAATGATGCTCGGAATCATTATGAAACGAGCATGGCCATTTCTGGGATTGAAGTCACCAGAACTGACACAGTGGACATACACTAAACTCCACTGGCAATCAGTCCGGAAATTAGTCTCAACTCCATAAGTACATCATTAATCGCTAAAAATGTAATTTTACAAGCAACATAATACAATGATCGGATCAAAAATCTGACCCAAAAGAATGAGATTATTGTGGGAAAATCAATGTTAAGCACGGAACAAACATGAATGAAAAATAATTCACTAGCCATTACAGATCCAAAACAACTTTGAATTTTCAAAGTCACAAATAATGTTACACTCACAAACAGCGGTCCTCTTTTGATATGGGGCAATCAAACCCACGATCATAGTTGTACATATATGAACTACTTCCAAAACAGAACTTCATGTAAATTCTGAAACAAGAGAATAGAGAAAAGAAAAGAGTAGCTATAAAAATATACTAAACTTACCAAAAGCATCCCCACATCCATTTTAGATCCATTTTGTTACTGAAAACATTCAGCTGTACCTGGAAGAAATTGTCATAAACACCATCTTTCACATCATCCTAGCTCGCCTGCCAGCAATTTTCATAACTAATTACCAATTCTGCATAAAGGGCTTTGCCAAAATGATTTGACCTGGCAGACCAATCATAAAATTTATTAACACTATGTCAGACAGATGATCATGATAAGGCCAATATGCAAAACAGGCATCTCAGGATCATTTAAAAGAAACAAAAAACAAATCACACTAACCCTAGAGAAAGCCTCCTCCTGTCCATGTACCATCTGATTTCCCATTGTGACCCACAGCTTTCTTATCAGATGCACTTTGATAGAAATTATCATATCCATCATCTTTTGCATCATCCCAGCCAGCCCAACCATCATTGTTATTCTTAGCCACATCTTCCTTCTTGCTGTCTTTTTGGTCCCAATCATCCCAAGAACTTGAGCTATAAGAATTCTGGTGCCCACCAGATGAGGACTGCCCTCCTCCAGCAGGAGAATTCCATCCTTTGTTATCCCTGTTAAACTCCTGATAAAATCCATTTTTGTCACTTTCATTTCGTTGCCAGTTATCATTATTCCAATTCATGCCATCTTTAGTGTACTCCTCAACCTTCTGCGAAGCCATTGCCATGACCCCCTTCATAATTCCCCATGTCCTCTGTCCAATCTCGGTTGTCTTTGCAGTGACAACAGTGACAGTTTCATTGACTTTGTGATCATAGCCACCGTCCTTCACCTACAACAAATATTTTAATTCGAACACCTTATCTGATTTCAAGTGAAGCAATTCTTACAAAAAACTAGCACACAGATAGCACGTTTAAATGATAGCTATAGCTACAACAGTACAAATATGCTGTTAATGAAGTGCAGAAAATTAAGCAACATAGACAGGAAAGATTATGTCCAATAATGCAATCAATTGTAGGTCTTCTAGGTATTAATTCTCAAGAGAATAAAGTGAAGTTTTAGGCAAAAAAAAATTAGTGTACTGTTGCATGTTGGCCCTCGAACTACCTGGGTTCTTCTAAAGTGACCTGTTGGAATTCTAGTACGGTAGTAAGAAGGTTTTCAGAGGATGGTTGGGTGGAGAACTTCTTGTATGCAAAATGTTTCTATGTCTCTATAGATAGTTCAGTACACATTTTGTATCTATTGAAAATAAAGTGGTTGATTCTCTATATTATATGGTTTCAGATTGGAATTTTAAATTTTACAGAAATTTTCATATTTGGTAGACAGATGAATTATCTTGAATTCTTGAAAATGTTTCTCTAAATAGATTGAAAGATTTTAAGAATGTGGAAGCTTGAGTCTTTGGTGGATTTTCCAGTAAATCTTTCTTCAATTAGCTTATTGATGATCTTTCTTATCATCAATTCCTTCCAGCCTCCATGATTTGAAAAGCTAAGCTCTACAGGGAAGGACTAACACTTGTTTCTATTAAGTTCTATGTTTCCTATCAAAAAAAAAAAAAAAAAAAAAAGGAAAGAAACTAAAAGTACAAATAACCATAAAGATATAAGGTCTACCGCATGTGAGGGAAGCTTTCACAAACTAATAAAAAAATTATTTAAGACAGAACAACTAGAAACTTAAATAATTCCTAAAAGATGAAGGTTGTAAACTATTAACAGCAATTGCATAAGTCATATCTTAAAAAAGCATGACTGTATCGTTCACAAAAATATAACAGCCCCAAAAGTGAATTTCTACCACAGATATACTCCTTTGCAGCTGGTGTATCATAAAAGCTGAAATTTTAAGTTCACAATAACTCTGAAAGTTCCCTACATGAACAGAAGAGAAAGAGCGCTCAAAAATTCACACCGCCATTTCATAGTCATAGTAAGATTGAAATCCCCTTCCCTTTTCATTAATGTCTATTATGTGCTCAAATGACCCCTATAATGAATACTGATGACACTCCAACACTAAGATATACAATATAATGGAGGCTACAGCTAATGTCTGACTTTAATTACACAAGACAAAAGTTCTAAAACACACATAGATCTAGATCATAGGGAATAAACTACGCACAGAAAACCAAAGTTTATCACAAGTAAAATCTATCAAATCTGAACTTGAGACAATGAGGGAGAAATGGAAAGTTGTGCTGCCATGTAAGCCACACACCACTAGATACAAATTTGTACAATGAGCTACCATGGTGTGAGAAAACTAAGCTTCAGTTACAATAATGACAGCTTATTTTCTCAATACAACCGGGGTTCTCCCTGGCCCCAGCCAACGGTCAACTGGCTTTTTTTTTCAATAATGTAATTTAAAACCATAGATTCTATGCAAATAAACCAAAATCAAAATTCCAACTTTCTAAAGACTATTTTACGGGAGAGTACCAGAAGGTTGTCAGCTTATATTGAAATCATCACTAGGCTGTCAACAAAAATTATTCAGAAAGGCAGTAATATTGTCAGATCATTATATCTGCACTACGCAAACAGCATAATAATATTATAAAAATTCCTCCTACAATAAGAATATTAATAACTACAGAGTTCAACAACCTGTCATTGCATTAGGGCACCAAAAGATATACAATGCAAAGTTCATCAACCTATTTATTTGCCCATGTGCATGATATAACAAGAAATGCACATCATAATTTTCGACACAACAATCAAAACAAAGACAATACCAAAGAGATAATATCACAGGTTTCAGGAAATCAGGAATAGCTACACCAAATTTTTTAACATTCAAAATCAATATCCAAATTACCTTCGAACTAAGCTCCTTCGTTCCTGCCTGAACAACATTAGCAGCCGACTGGGCAGCAGAGGCTGCGACCAAAGATAACCTACCAAACCCCTGTCAATCCCAAATACAAACACAAAGAAACAACCAATCAATTTAAGTCAAACCAAAAATAAAACTACGTGATAAATATCACTAATCCCAATCAAATCACCTGAGAAAAAGTAGAGAGAACATCCCCCTGTGAATTGTTATTCCTCTGTGGAGGCGCCGGGCTGGATCCGAACCCGACATACTTCCCTCCTTGCGAAGGCGGAATCCCCTCGGGTCGGGACTCATTCTCGGCCAATTTTCGCGAGAAAAAGCCTTCCTTGTTAGCTGCAGACGCCTCCAACTGCGCACGTGTGTAAATATCTTGAGTTGATTTGGACCTCACGGGCACGCCACCCGTTCCTCCATTTCCACCTCTAAAATCCGAAACGGATTGGTTTCTCCTCATATCAGTCGAAGATTTAAAATCATCGTTGTCCCAATTATCCCACCCTCCATTATTGCCAAAACTACCATTACTACCACCACCACCGGCGCTTTGCGCCAGCGGAGGTTTCTTACTTCCACCTTTGAGGGTCTCCTTGACCACGGGTGGGTCCCGCCATGAGCGCCCCTCAGCTAGAGCTTGAATTTTGTCACGATAAATGCTAGCCGCATTGGTATTGTACTTAGTTACAATATCGGTTTCTTTAGGGATCCCGTACTGTGCGAGAAACGCGTTGAGCCGTTCGTTGCCTCCAGATTCCATCTTCTTGATCTGGATCTCGGACCACGAGTCCATAGTAACGGATCGGACGAAGGAGATGTGGACACCTAAGCCACGGTGCTTGCCGGAGCACTCTAAGCACATGAACACGCCGTACGAAACCGACGCCCATTGCGGATTCTTTTGGGAGCAATCCACGCAGATCTTGTTGCCTGGCTGCGATTGAAGGTCTCGCAATCGTCTCGATGCCGCCATTTTAGGGTCCGATCCGATCGATCTGAATCGGATTATGCGAAAATCGGATTGACGGAAAACTTACAACGTCAGAGATCGGGAAAAGAAATTAAAAGAAGAAAACAAATAAAAATACAAAAAATAAAATAAAAGGAAAAGGAAAAAACGGAAAAAAGAGAGGGAAAATTAGGGGATTTTTTGTTTTATTTTTGCAGAGAAGAATGTGGGGATGAATAATGAATTTATAAAATGGGGACACCGACACCGTTTCGTAACAAATATAGTCTAGACTCTAGAGGTGGAAATTCGATGAATGCTGAGTGCTGAATGGTGGTGGCTCTGGTGGGTGGTGTGGTGTAGTTAAAAAGGCAAAAACGGTGTCGGTATGGGCTGTTGTTTTCCCTTCCCATTTTGACAATTGACAATATTAGATTGCTAATGGTGTGGCACGTGCCAAACAACATCCCGAACCAATTTCGTTTTATGCTTGGTAATTTCTGAGTCAATTGTCCACGTAAATGAGGTTTTTTTATTTTTTGTGTGAAATTGATTAAAAATAGTTATCTAATTTAACTTCCTCAGATGATCGCTTTTAACTAATATTATTTGATTTTGAAATCAAAAATATATTTTCACAACGGATTTGTATGTTAACAAATTCATCTAATTAATAAATTGATGTAATTTACCAAAAAAAAAAAAAATTAACTAAATTTATAATTTATTTTTAAATAATCAAAAACATGACTTACCATATACTGATTAAGTGAAGTAAATAAAAATATTGAAAACTCTTATATGGTAATTATCTTAGTATCTTCTGTCCATAAGGGAGGGGATCCAGCCCCTTTTAGGCCTCAGATTTTAAAATAAAATTACTAATATATTAACCCACAAAAAATTATTATAGTATTAATATATATATCTAGATTCACTTTCAGATTTTTTAAAAATGAAAATTAAAATACATATACCTAGGTCCACAAAAAACTTATTATTAATATATATTTCAAGTCCATATCATATTAACAATTTAAAACTGTTTCTACTCTTTTTCTCAACGACTCCACCTACTTTTTATGAGTTTATCCCCAAAATTATTTACTCTCTCATTCTTTTTCTCATGTTATTCACTTTTAAAATTTTTGAAAATTAAAATTATTGAAGTTTTCACTATTCAAGGTGTCATACTTAACTTTATTTTCTCCTTTATCGATTTTAGGTATGTATATTGCTTATTTCAATTTAGTTTATTTTAGGATTGAACCATGCTTTTTTTTTTTTTTTTTTTTAAGGTTTTTTATTCTAATTTGAGAGAGAAAGACATGGATCTTATAAGTTTATTTTATGTTTTGTATCTAAGAATGAACTTGTTTTCCCAAATTAAAACTTTAAATATATATTAAAGGACGTTATTATTCACCTTTTCACCCACTACTTTCTTACATTTCAAACGTCACTGTTCAACAGGTCAAAATTATTAATGAAATTTGAGTTACTAACTATATTTATATCAAGGAAATTCCCTCTTTTTTTTTATAAATTTATATTAAAAGTCAATGTAACATTGACTTGACTTAAGTTTTGGTTGACTTTAACTTAGGCTAAGTCTAATCAAAGCCGTCGAGGCCCCCCTCAACAAAAATCCTGGATCCGCCCATAACAAAAATATTGGCTATGTTTGGCTTGTTATTTTTATTCATATTTTGGACCCGATTCTTCAGATAGCGTTTGTTTTATTATTTACATAACCCTGTCCTAATAATTCAATCCTGACAGCTATCCTGACAAATTTTTTTTTACTGTTACAGTTTGCTTTTTCACTTTTCTTCACTGCTTCACCATTTCACTTTCTCATTCTCAGTACACTACCAACTTCGTGCTTCACTTCTCAGTTTGCATTACTGTTTTTAGTGCTTCACTTCTCAGTTTGCATTACTGTTTTCAGTGCTTCACTTTCTCAGTATCCATCACCACCATTTCAGTTTCTGATAATCCATTACCAGGTTCAGTGCTTCACTTCCCAGTTTGCATTACCACCATTTCACTTTCTAGTATCCAGTGGCAGCTTCAGTGCTTCACTTCTCACCGTGAACCTGCAAGTCCCTCTGTCACAAACCCACATCCTAACCCAACG
The DNA here is from genome assembly GCF_008641045.1 of Pistacia vera. Taxonomy (NCBI): domain Eukaryota; kingdom Viridiplantae; phylum Streptophyta; class Magnoliopsida; order Sapindales; family Anacardiaceae; genus Pistacia; species Pistacia vera. Next base: position 622,883 of record NW_022196099.1, read on the forward strand.
TGAACCCACCGTCAACCCACCACCGTGAACCCGCAAATGCCTCCATCACAAACCCACCGCGAACCCATTTCAGATCCCCAACCGTGAACCCAGAAATAGATCTGTCACAAACAAAACCACCGTGACAGATCTGTCACACACAAACCCACCGTGACCCGATTTGTCACAAAAAAACCCACCGTGACAGATCTGTCATACACAAACCCACCGTGACCTGATCTGTCACACACAAACCTACCGTGACCCGATCTATCCAAAACGAACCCACCGTGACCCGATCTATCCAAAACAAACCCACCATGACCCGATCCTTCGCAAACCCACACCTCCATCTGGATCAAACCCACCTCAGATGTTGTTTTACGTTTTTTATTTGTTTGACAGGAATTGATTGTGAATGGGTTTTTGTTTGATTTGTGTAGAAGGGGATGATGTTTTGCGTTAATGGTGTGAATGGGTTTTTGTTTGATCTGTGTAGAAGATGATGCTCTTTTGCGTTAATGGTGTGAATGAGTTTTTGTTTGATATGTGTAAAAGAGAATGCTTTTTGCGTTAATGGATACAGAGAATGCTCTTTGTTTGATCTGTGTAGAAGAGAATGCTTTTTGCGTTAATGGATACAGAGAATGCTTTTTGTTTGATCTGTGTAGAAGAGAATGCTTTTTGCGTTAATGGATACAGAGAATGCTTTTTGCGTTAATGGATTGTTGAATGGGTTTTTGTTTTGTTTTATTTGGTATTTGGAATGGGTTTTGCTTTTATTTGCCATTTGGCACACGCATGTAACCGCCGTAACCGAAGTAGGCCACAAGAGTAATTTAACTACAGACATGCTTCACTCCACAATGTTATCGAGAGAACCTTCGGTATTTTGAAAAGACGGTTCCGTATTCTAAATGGAATAAACAATTACCGTTGGACAAACAAGGGAAGATTGTTATGGCATGTTGTGTACTTTATAATTTTATTATAATGTACAATATAGACGACCTTATCTTCGAACAAACCAATAATAGTACGAGTAATGAGCAAGTAAAGTCAAAATGGGGTAGAATATGGTCGAAATGAAGAAGGATCGAGTCAACCGGACAACATGAAGATTATACGGGATAACATAACGAATGCACTGTGGGTGGTACAGTGGATCATGTTGTTGTTGTTAATGAAGTATACGTGTAATAATGATTGTAAGGGTTGATAATTAGTACTTTTGTCATATATGTATTAATGTAGTGTTTTTAAACAGTTGGATTAGTACTTGAAATTAATATGAGTTTTTGTTTTTAATATATAAGGATGACAAAATTACCAATAAAATATTTAGTATTATTAAAATGTAATTTGATAAGTTATATATACATAATAATACATTATTTTAACAAAATGCAACAAAATATTATATTAATAAATCATTTATAAAAAAAATATATTAATAAAATATTCAACACAAATATCAAGGTCAAAATACTCTACCAAACACATATCCTACAAATCCTATTCCCGTAATCATAACCCTATCCAACTATCCAATACTATGCCTAAAATCTTATCCAAAATAATAAACCAAACACACCCATTACTATTTTTTAACCTAGCTTCACTGCTTCAGTGTACCTTATTATTAACATTCATTAATAGTTTATTTTATGAAAATAAAAAAATTATAATAATAAGTGGTACTAAATTTAAAAGGCCCCACCTTCTATTTTAAGTAAGAATATAATTATCATAAAAAAATAAATTATTCTTCTTCCTTATACATATATTTATTTCAAAGTTTTATATTTACAATTACAAAAAAGTGAAAAAACATTAGAAAGAAGTAAGTCAATTAGAATACATAATTTTTAAGTAAATAAAATTGATGATAATTATCAAAATTACTTATTGTTTCTCAACAGAAAATTTTTCATATCTCTATCCTTCTATACCTGAAAAAACACATACAATTTGATCTTTTTTTGGAGGGTTCTCTATTAGTTGCTTTCTTTATTTTATTTTCTAAGTTTTACATTTTGGAAATCTATTACAATTAATCATTTAAATGAAAAAATTGATCATAAAATATAATTAATTAAATCAAACAAGATGTTTTTGTTAGTTTTGATAACTTTGTAAATATAGGAAATATTAAAAGATTTAAGATCTTGAGTAAATAATAAATCCGTATATAAAATCTTAAAAAAATTTGTTTTTGAATATGCATAAGATTAAGAACCATTTTTAATAATTTTACTTATATAGCGATATCTAAGATAGAATATGAAGGCTAAGATAAAATAAAAATAAAAATGAGGATATATATATATATGATGATGATGATGGATTATTCATTCAGACCCAAAGCAAAAGAGTATTCTACTGACTACCACCCACTTTTACTAAATGCAGACATTATTAAAACATTATACTGATTTGTTCGTCAATTTTCATAATTTTTTGTATTTTTAAATTTAAATAAGTATTAAGTCATTGAATTATGTTTTTATTGATAAAATATAATAAACAAAAAAGAATTTCAAAGTTGCATTGTGAATGTAGTTGAAATTTTGATTTTGAGAACAATTTTGTAGATGTAGCTACCTCCTCCTGTGGGAATAATTTAACGGTGTATAAGGTTTAGGCCTATCCAAATTCAAACACATGGGTTTAATAATGAGCCTATATCAAGATCAACTTTTTTGAAGTTGTTTGTGAAGCCATCTCCCCCCGCCCCCACCCCCACCCAAAACCCCCCCCCCCCACCCCCCCCCCCCCCCCCCCCCCCCCCCCCAAAAAAAAAAACAAAACCAAACAGTTGGCTTAACCAAGGATTTCATAAAATTGAGTAAACGACATGTTCCAAGGTTTAGCGAAATTCCATTTTCACTCTTAACTGGCATTGGGCAGCGTTAGTAACGGTTGTATTCTAACATAGATATAAAGTGTGCTATTACCAAACTATCCTCCCATTTCTTTTTCTTCTCCTGTTCGCTATTACCAAACTACCCTCCATCTTCTTCTTCTTCATCTCCCCTCCCCATTTCATCTCATCTCCCTCCTCCCATCTTCATCTTCTTCATCTCCTCATCGGCAGGTAGCATCCGACCGGGTGCGATTCCGGCTGAAATGAAAAAAAATATATAGTTGATTTTGATTGCAAACTCCACCATTTACTAAAAATCATCACAACCAAACTTCTCACAGCCTCCACTTTCATAAAAAATTATCACAACCAAACTTCTCACAACCTCCACCATTGTTACCAAAAATATCACAACCAAGCATAACCTAAAACTATTATAAAATCAACAAACTGCTCGCAACTTTCTCATTTTCGTCTGTTATCTCCAAAGTTTGTCCAAATAAGCATATTCAAGGAGATGATTAAAATTTTTTAATTAATAGGAAAGCACCATGGATTCAGTGCTAACACAGAAAAAAAAAAAATAAGGTTGATTTATGAAACTTTAAAAATTTATTTCACTTAAGCTTTGAATTTCTTTACTTTCACATCTCCCATCCAAAAGCTTCTTTTTCTGGAAAGAGAAAGAAACTTGGTAGGAAGCATTAAACTTAAAAAACCCGATTAAATTGTGGATCTAATCCGGCCGGCGATTTAGCCAACGCTCGGCCAGCTTGTGTCGGCCAAGGCTCCTTTGGCCATCAAGTAAAGAAACTAGAAGGGGAGGAGGAAAGAGGGAGAGGAGAAAGAAGGAAATAGAGGAAGTGAGAAGAAAGGGAAAAAGAATGAGAACAAGAAAAAAGCTAGGACAAGAGGAGGAAAAGTGAAGAAGAAAGAGAAGAAGAATTAAGGAAGAAGTAAAGAAGAAAAGAGTAAAAAGAAAGGGATGAGAAGAAAGAGCCGAAGTAAAGAGAAGGGGGGACAGTAAAGTTGCAGGAGAAGGGCAGAGGGAGAAAATGAAAGACAGGAGGAATGGTCGAAGAAAGAGAAAAAATGAGTTATGGTTTTTATGTTTTATAATTATTTATCGGATGATTTAAAGGAAAAATTAAAACTAATAAAAAACTATACAATCTTTTAACTTTTAAAAGAAAGGAAAGGTGAGATATATAGAATTTATGAAACCTAGGATGGGAATATAGAATTTCACTAAACCGAGTGGTAACATGTCGTTTACACCATAAAATTTAACAAAACAAAAATTTACGCCTCACATCCATCATCTAACCCTTCAGTAACTATACAAATTTAAGAAGATAAAATATAGTTTGTAAATATAAAATGAAAAAGAATAAACATTTATGTACAGTAGATGCTATTCTCACCCAAGGTTTGTCTTATTGATCATTTTTCATCTAAAAAATTTTAAAATATCAATTTTACCTAAAATTATTTTTTGCTTATACCCATAATAGATTTTCTGATTTAACGATTGACGGAGAACAAAATCGGTCTAGGGTATTCTGATGTAGTATAATAGTTGTTGTGGTCTAGGATGCATGAGATTGTGTACTCAACAAAGAATTAAGACGAAGCAACGAGGGTTAAATGAGGATGAGACAAAAAATTATGGTTAATTTTTTTGTACGATTTGAAGCAAATTATCATTTCAATTGCTAGTATACCCCGTACGCTGTTAACAGGTGGATGAAGTGCTGACAATTAAATAATAAAAAAAAAAAGTAGGTTATTAACTTATGGCGTATGATTGATTGAGATAAAATAAACTAGTTTAATTAAAAAAACAAACAATAGACAAAGGAGTGCGATTCCAACCCCACTTCCAACTTGCTGTAATTAATGAATAGATATATGTTGCAGAGTGGCATAATGCTAGTCATCATAATGGTAAATTTTTGGGACCTAATAAGAAACCAACAAATGCGATGGCCACCCAAGAAGGATTAGACGATTAGTGCATGGGCATATTTGTATGGCAGATATTCAACACCCATCAAACTCAATGCCATCCTCCCCTACCCGAAAACAAAACCCACTTCCTACGTTTGATTCTGGATCACCTTAATAAATTCTGTGTTTATCGATTTCCACTCCAATATCCTAATTATGAGGAAATTAACACAGTGGACTATTCAAAAATAAAATAGCATATGTTACACATATTTGTTTGATTTCCTTTTTTCTAATTATATCATTCATCTATAACCATCAATGTTAGAGATAATTTTGAAATTAGTCATACTTGTCTTCGTTTGATGCGGTCAAAATATTGTATATAGGTATTTCTCTCGATTTAAATTATTATTTCTCTTTTATTTTTTGAATGATAACAGATTGAAATGATAAAGAAACTTTACAATGACATCTAAACGGTCCATTTAAGATACATGTATTTTTTAAAAAAAAAATCAAATGTAGTAATTTCACTATGCTATTATGTTTAGAAATTTATATATTTATTAAAATAACATTTCCGCGTTGAAAAGTCACGGGAGAAGTACTCTTATTCTCAATTATTGATATAATAATAGGTAGACTTTAATGTTGTCAATGTAGCATTGTAATGGAAAACATGTGAATCCATAATAAGTTGTTTTGGTTTAAGTTGGTGTTCTCTTTCTCTATCTTTTATTATTATTATTATAATTATTGCATATCTATTTTTCTAAACGTAACAAATATTTATAGGCTTTTTAATTCTAATTAGATCAATTATCCTAGTTATATCAAACAGATTTGAGATGAATTAATGGTTTGGACCAAACCTAGCACCACCTATCCTTACCCACTTTATTTCGTACGAAGATGGGCATACCAAAAATGAGAAGTGGGTTAAGAAGAAAATTGCGGCAATCAATTTTGATCAATTTTGAGCTCACAATTGATCTGTTCTTAATTGGGTAAATGGGATCTATTGTTGGGTAAGTGAAGTCTATTATAAACTGACAAATTACGAGTTGTCACATTGAGATTGTGAGATTGTATTGTAAGAGTATCTCCAAATGACTCTTTATATGACTCTTATTATTTATTATAAAAAGTTTATTCATAAAAACGAGAGTTCAATAGACTCTTTATTCTTTAAATATAAATTAAAGAGAGAGTTTGACTTTCTACATCTAGAAAGTCAAATTTCATTCTCTATCTTAATTTTTAATTAATAAATTACAAGTTTCTATACATTTTATTTATTAATTATCTCTCTTATTAAGGGGGTGTTTGTCTAAGCTTATAAAAAATTGCTTGTAAGCAACAAGTGCTTATAAGCTAATTTTAGCTTATAAGCATTTAAAATTTTAAGCAATTACGTGTTTGGTTAAAATACTTATAAGTGACTAATACGTAGTTGACGTGTTTGGTAAAATATAGCTTATAAGTACATTTTATTATAAAATGACTAAAAAGGGTTCTATATTATTTTATCAAATAATAAACTATATCAACTTAATTTTTTACTATAATATTATCAAAATAAATGAGTAATATCCCAAGTTTTTAGATTCTTTATACCAAATAAATTATATTAATACTCTTTTTCTTCTTATTTTATGTATTCCGTGATAGAATTTCTTCGACGACCTCCTATTGACAAAATATCTAAGCTGATTGAGAATACTGTTAAAAGCTTAAAGCTAATGAAACCCATAGAGTTCAACGTGCAACTCAAAATCAAGCAAATAGGTCATATCAAATCACTGCAAAAATCACACAAGGGAATAGAGACATGAATATATTAAATTAAACAAAAAGCTCTAAACCCTAAATTCCACCATTAAACTAAAAAATTACAAGAACAAAATCTCGAATTTAAAAAAAAAATATATATTTACCTCGATGAAGAGAGAGCAGTGAACCCTAAACCCTTTGTGAAAGGAGATTTTTGCTTCACAGAATACAAGCAGATAGTAATATGACCTATTTCAAATATAAAAACAAGAGTATACTATGGAATTTTAAAATTAAACAAGGATAATATGGTAATATACTTGGTCAAACTAGCTTATAAGCAGAGTGCTTATAAGCAAAAAAAAAAAAAGNTGTATAATATCAAGTGACTGTTTGATGCACGTGAAAATAGAATATCCGAAAAGTAAAATAGCTGTAGAGGGAGTTTTTAAGTGGTTCGGACGCTAAGATAGCAAGTCCTACGTCCACTGATTTGTATTGATGTTGGTGGGTGTCAGGTCGCGGTCGCGAGCTGACTTACATCAGACGAAAAAGTCAACGCAAAGTTTACAAGAGAGAGATTTCCGTTTGTTCTTTTGTATGTAAAATGGCCGAATCCCCTTAATGAAGGGGTCTTCCCTATTTTATACTGAATTGAAGCGTATAATCATTGCTAAATCCGTGGTTTGGTGTGATTGTCAGTATATAATCCGGCTTTATGTCCCATTTCCCTTTTTCCAAGCTGACATCGCACGACTTGTGGCAGGAGATTGGACGCGTGTGGGCTCCACATCACTTGGCAGGTCTGACGTGTGCGTGCTGCTCTGACGGGAGCAGGTCGCCCTTCACGTGACTCTTCCCACGTCAGCCCTTTATTTCCCGGGGCACAACAGAAATAATGAATCAATTTTAGGAAATCCACATTCTTCTAGGTAACTTTTTAAGAGTCACAAAAATTAAAAAAAGATTGAGCCAGAAATCCTTTAAGAAGAAAAGGATGGCCAATACCTAACAAAATTACAAAAATAAAAATAAAACGACAAATATCCCTTCATAGTATCCTTATCTATATGGTTTCAGTGTCTAGAATAATGAGATTTTAATTTTATATTTAACCGTTTTAAGGTCCTATTAATTTCAAATTACCTTACCTCCCCTGAAGTTTAGTGAAAATCCTTTAGATCCTACATGTCCTAGAAATATAACTTCCAGTCTCTTGACTGTTAACAAGCAAAATCTTTCTTCGCTACTTTGCCTCTGAGCAAAGATTAAAGAGAAATATATAGTTACCATTTTGACCATTTACTAATTTTGGAAGAGTTAATGAATTAACCCCCCGTAAGGTAAGACAACAATAGAAATCCCCGTCTTGAAGTTTTAAGCGTTATAATAAATGGTATAAAAGTAATTTAATAATATTTACTAACTCATAATATTATAAATGTTAAAAGTACGTTAATTATTCATTAGCGGTAGGAGAATTTTTGTTGTTTATATACCTCGGGAGAATTTTTGTTATTATATCCTATTTGAAGAGGGTCTATGTTTTTTAACACTTTTAATTCATTTATCCATAAAATAATAAGGCATTAATAATTAAAAAAATAAAATGTTGGTAATAATAATATAATCTCAAAAAATGAAATACACTGGTAACAATAATGTGAAACTATTGTGAAAATTAAAATAAATAAAAAAATTATATTAAATGATGACTATGAAGAAATGAGTTATACAATATACATAGGCTTTATAAAAACGGAAAGCAAACTCGAAATTTCTTTCCTTAACCTGAGTTTCTCTCATGTCTGTCCTTTTACAGTTTTACTCCCGTTCTCTGACTCTTTCTGTCTCTATCTCGGCTCACTGTGCTTGTCCACCTCAAATTACAATAATGCCCTTACTCAAGGTGAGTTAACAGCCAAGAGGAGTTATATTTGAGAAAGGTCTAGGGTCTAAACTGTCTTTTCATCAAATTATAAAGAAGGTATGTAGTATATTTATTTACCTTTTAATTGAGACATAAACAACGCAGAAAATTGGATGCGTTAAATAAATATGCTTACCTGCTAAAATTGAATGAATAAATAAATAAATAGCACAGCACAACTCTGCTCTTCAATTTAGTACCAAAAAAATAACCCTCAAAACCAAATAAATTGCACTACTATCACTATGGGCCACAGCTCTAACTACTATCCAGAGTTAAGCTGACTCGGCATAGCTGCAGTCAACCTTTTTTAAAATATATATATAGGTATAAAACCGCATTTGTTGTACCATTTGATCAATATGAATGAAATATAATACCATTGGGGTTAAAAAATACCCCATCAGAATTTCAAAGAATAATGAATAAAATTTCAATCCATACTCTCAATTCCTTATTGTCTATATCGATGATATTCTTATATTTTCATCTAGCATCGATCAACACTTTAAACATTTAAAGACATTTATTCATATTGTCAAAACAAATGGTTTAGTTGTTTCAAAAACAAAAATAAACCTTTTCCAAACAAGGCTCCAATTTTTAGGACAAATAATCTACAATGGTACAATTATACCTATTCAAAGATCCATTGAATTTGGTAAAAAATTCCCTGATGTCATCACAGATAAAACTCAGTTACAAAGATTCTTAGGAAGTCTTAATTATGTAATGGACTTTTATCCTAAACTTAGTCAAATTTGCAAACCTTTATATGGAAGGTTGAAGAAGAATCCAACACCGTGGCAAACCAACACACTAATACAATCCGACAGATTAAAGCCCAAATCACCCATTTACCATGTTTGCATTTAGCAGACCCATTAGCCTTCAAAATAGTTGAAACCGTTGCCTCAGATTTAGGGTATGGAGGTATTTTCAAACAAGTAAAAGATAACAAAGAACGAGTTATCCAATTTACTTCAAAATTTTGGAATGAAACTCAACAAAAATACTACACTATCAAAAAAGAGATTTTATCCATTGTCCTATGCATTTCCAAATTTCAAAGTGATTTACTCAATCAAAAATTTTTACTTCATATTGATTGTCAAACTACTAAACATGTTTTACAAAAGGATGTTCAAAATATTGCATCAAAACAAATTTTTGCACGATGGCAAGCAATTTTATGTGTGTTTGATTTTGACATTGAAACATCACAGGAGAAGCTAATTCCCTGCTTGACTTCCTCACCAGGGAATTCCTTCAGGGGAGATACCATCATGCCTCCCAAAAAGACCAACACTCTAATCACTAAAAAACCACAAAGGCTCTTAGGCCCCAAAGCCCACAAACACCAAATCATGGTATGAACTCGTATTGAAGAAAAAGCCCAATAATCAAAGGAAAAGGCATAGCCTCAACAAGCTCTTCTCAGAGCCCAACAAATACATAGCAAATTCAAAATGGGTTAGCTCTTTTCAGCAAAGTCCAGAAGCAGCCCTGCTATGATTGGGCTAACACCAATTTACCAAAAATGAGATTTTGAAATTTAAGAACTTCAAACTCTTCCAAAAAATTCCCAAAATTTTCCCAATGTGAAAAAATTTCACTAAGCACTGCAAAAGGCAGCTCAAATTGCTCTTTCAAAAAACAAAGAACTTGTTCCTGTGGCTACACCATAAAAGCCCTTAAACCAGGACAAAAATATATTCAAAAAGAAATTGCAACTAATCTTTTGGTTTTCGAAGAATGATATGATTTTGAAAACCCTAAACAATTAGTTCAACAAATTTTTTCAAAAAACTTTCATTTTATCTCTGAAGATTTAAGGAAAACTCAAAAATTTTATGAATTTTTTCTTGTTGATTCTGACTCTTGTGAGTTTAAACACTATGAGGATAAAAACCAACCGGGATTTATCACTCATTCAACCTTTCATATTATGAAAATTTTTAGTCTTCTGATTGGGGATCCAACCCAAACCAATTCAGAAAATTTTTCCAAAATTTTGACCCCCTGGATATAATTACTGGGACTATCAAGAGCCTGGAACAGATCACTCTTTCTCCAATATATCATCACGGTACTCCTAGATGATTTACTTCAAAGGGAACACTTTGTTCAAATTTCCCAATTGGTTTTCAATGGTGGGATCATTTTGGATTAATTCCTAAAATCTTACCCCCAACTGTCCAAGAAGGATCAATAGTTCAAGCTCAAGTTCAAAGTTTCTGAAGCAGATTCAAACTTCCCTCCATCCCTTCATTTCTCAGCAAGTTCCACCTCTCGTGGATTTTACAATGGGAATATGAAATTGTCCAAAAATTAGCAATCTCCCTGATTTGATTTGGAAATTTAAAGTCAGTGGTGGGATAAATTTGATGCATCCCAAGTGTCCAAAGAAAAATTCAACTTTGTCTCTTAAGTTCACCTCATCAAACTCAGACAATTACCCCTGAAATTGCCAAATTTTTACAGAAAAAGACTGTGGCATCATATCCTTAGCAGAAGCCAGACAAACAAGAACTCAAAGACACCTCAAGTCTATTCTTTCACAACTCCAAGATGAAGAAAAGGAAACAGAAGAAGAAGAGACGAGAAGAATCTTTCCAGAGCTCTAGTGCCTCATCAACCTCACTCAGAGCAATGAAGATGACTGTTATGGAATCATCTACTTATTCCAAACAGTTCGAAATTACCGTTTCTCTCTAAAAGAAGACTGGCCGAAAAACCGACATCAGCTTTAGAGAATTTGGCAAATATTAAAGAGTCAGAGATACGCTGCAAAAGAGACATTTAATGCTCTTAAAAAAATTATTAAAATATCACTCAATAGTATTCATGTGATGCTATAGTGAGATAAGGTTTTCTATAATTAGAAGCATTCGTGAATGTGAACCAAGCTTTGCCAAGCCAATTCTAAAACTTTCTCTTTCTTTCTCTTTGATGTAAACTTCCAAAAGCTCCCAAAAGGAAAGTTTTCATTGTAAGTTCAATTTCTTTCAATATCATTCAATGTTTAATCTTTCAAGTTCTTTGATTATTCTCTTTTAATTTTGCAAGTTCTAGTTATTTTATTAATCTCTTCATCATTCATCATGTTTCATTAGTTTTTATTTGTAATGTTTATTTAAGTTTTTATTTGTGTTCTTTGTTTCTTTATTTTTTGTTCATCACTTAATCTGGTCCAGACGTCACTGCCGCCGTTACCTAGTTAAGTGTTAATCTCACTTCTTAATATTATTCAGTGCGGCTCTGCTGCCGTTGTCTTATTAAGTTGTAAATTATTTAAATTAATGTTTATTTAAATTTAAATTTTTATTTTAAGTTTGTTTAAATAATCTCTGCATATCTCCTCATTGTGTGCAACGATCCTGTGTTCCTTGGCTTAATTTGGATTTGCCAAAATCTAGATTTCATGTCGAATTTGGAAAGATTCTTGATTGGATAGTTTTTGTAATAAATCTTTCTTGTTTGGGATTGGATATCTTATCCATCTTAAAACTGTATTAAGGTTTATAATTTATGATAAGTCTTGGAACTCCTCTTTCAAGTTCAGCATTTTTCTAAACTAGAAGGTTGAGCACTTCAAGGAGACTTGCTTTTCCTAATTAATTTTTTCTGTAGAAGATCATCGATTTCCTTTTTACAATGTTCATCTAATTCTTTATGCATTTGTATTGGTTTGACTTTGTAGGTATTTCTTTTCATTAAAATCTTTTTCATAAGGCAACTGACCATATGTTTTTTTCTATCCCAAAAGGCATTAGGTAGGTCAGAGCAATTTGAGTTTCATAGTTTTTTGTATTTGTTTTATCTTTGTGCAGATATCATTATGTTGAAGTTGGGATTCGATTCTTTTAGTTTTAACTTCTTCTTGGAGGAAGTATATATGTTTTTGTTATGTAGGATAAGGTGATAATTTCGTTCTTTGATGTTGAGTATTTTTGGAGGAATTAAGGTTTCTTTGGATGGGTTTGTGTATAAAGTTAAAGATAAGAACTTCCCCCATTATTTTTGTGATATCCCCGAATCATCAACACTAAATGGTGTGATTAAAACTAATGAAGGGTGTTCCTAGTATCATACTTCTTCTCAAATTTTTTACTAATAAATGAGGTGTTTACAAATATTTTGATTACAAACTTTAACATCTGATAATTTGTAATTGATAAAAAGTGTTGAGCCATTGGCTGATTTAGCAGATTCTAGTGTTTTTTCATAGTATTTTGTAGGAACTAACCTTCTTGGATACAATTGAAGTCTGCTCCAGTATCAAATAGAGCAATTGTTTCTAGGATAAATTCATCATTGATTAAGAGTTTTATCTTAATTGCCATTTTTGATAAGTTATTTGGGTTAGCATATTTATAATCTTCATATGATCTTCATCATCTTCAGATTCTTCAGATTTATCTTTTTCTTTGGCACAAGTAATTTCAAATGTTGTTTTGTTGTGTCTTTTAAATCTTCAACTTCAATTTTTAGTTGTTGGATTTTTTTGTTAAATCTTCGAGTGTTAATTTCCGTTTTTCTTGTTTTTCGAATTTGTCAATAATATTTTGAAAGCTATAAGCCTTATGTTTCTATTTTCCTATCATTTTTTTTCGAAAGTATTTTTTAGTCTTTCTAGATACTCTTTTCTCAAAGAGGATCATCAATTTTATTAACGGCTTCTAAGAGGAATTCTTGGTCTTTGGTTAGAACATTTATTTCATTTTCACTGGAGGTTTCAATTTCTTAATTTGGTTGTCGTCAGACATCTTTTTCACTTGAATCAGAATCATGACTGTATCATGATCTTTCAATTTTATGTATGAGCTCATCATTAAGGCCTAATTCTCTAATTCCTTTACTAATTTTACAATATCTAGCAGTATGACCCTGTTTACCGCATCTAAAGCACGTGAATTGTTTTGTGGGTTTGTCTGTTTTAGAAAATTTGCTTTGTTGAAGGTTTTTTCCTAAATGTGGGTTTGTATGTGTGGTTCTTAAATTTTCCATGGTTTTATGACGATTATTCATGGTTTTGTCACATTGACCGTTACAGGTTATTGTTTTCTTGGTTTTCTTTCCTTTAAAAGAATTTTTGTGATGATCAAATGTTGACAAAAATTTCCTAATTCTTTCCTAACTGTTTTCTCTCTTTTTGCCTTTGGTAGGCAGTTTTTCATCTTTGCAAATTTCATTCCAACTTTCTGGACAAAACTATGTAATTGTCCATAAGTTAGATTGTCGTATGGTAAAGTACCATCATTGTTTCCTAATTTTTTCTCTAACCTTTTCAGCTAGGATGTTGGTAAACCGGTCAAAAATTTAACCTTCCAATAGCTTTGTCACTATCAGGCATTTGCATAACCCTAACAAAAAATGTTTTTTTATACCATCTATAATCATGAAGGGTTTTGCATTTTAAGTTCATTATGCAGCTTGACTTTTGTCTTTTACGTGGCGGGGTCTCCTACAAAGTGAGAGTTATTGCAAAAATTAAGGTATTCACAGCATCTTGAATTTCATTACCATCTTCATCCAAAATTGGTTTCCTTATCATTAATTTTGATTGCGATAAGAATTTCACTTTGGTTTTGTTCTTGTAGGTGGCTATCCCACCAGGATTTGAGAGAGCCAGTGAAGCCAGCTACCAATAAATGGGCTATGGCTTGGTATGTTGAACTATGTTTAGTCTTATAGGCATTACTGACCATAGTCATTTGTTGTAAGACCATAATATGTTATAATCAGACATGCCATCTATGTTCCATTCATAGATAGAAGGCATGTATTTTCTTTGTTGTATTTGAGAGGATTCTTCCAAAACTAATCTGGGGCTGAAGCTCTTGGATAATACATTTTCGGAGGTTTTTTCCAATTCATGTTGTTGATTTGAATAAATGATCACTTGAGGAAGTATTTTGATCATCATTTCTGATGATTCTGATGAATCTGTTTTACCAAAAAATTTATAGTTTAAAGTTTGGTGGGTGTCTGGTGCGACAACACTAGAGAATTCTTCTTTTATCTGGTTGAGTTTTCTATTTATTTCTTGCATATTCTTCTTTGTTGGTTAAAGTTTTAGTGTGTTTTGAGGGATTTCATGTGGAATAAATAATGGTTTGTTATCAACAATTTTTAGTGGTTTGACCTTTCGTCAATAGGTTTAGGATGGTTTTGCTACAACATCTTCAATTCTATTTAACTGTTTGCTATAGTATTCAAATATTGGTTTGCATAATTATTTTGTTGATAAATATTTTTTATATCATTTCCAGATTTTCATTAAATTTTCTTTGACTTTAAAAGGTGGAAGCCTTAATTTCTACTCCTTTATAGGGAATCGTTACTTCTGTTAAAGGTGGATGAATTGACTCAATTTCTTCACTATCTTTTCCTCTTGCGATTTTCCACTGTTTTTGTTTTTTGTTTGGACATTGATTGTTTTTTCATTATCAAACCATTGGAAGAAAGGTAAAGAATTTGCTGTGTTTTCATAAAGTTGTAATAATTTTATTGAATTAGATCTCTTTCTTTTTTATTAAAGTTTTTGAAGAACGTTTCTCTTAGTTCTTGATTATCTTTTGAATAAAAATCTTTCTTAAGAAGGTTTTATCAATATCAAATTTCAATAATGTTTAGCTCTGGCAAATCTGTCATTTGGGAATAGGTTGGAGACATTCTTTGTGATGTCTCTTCCCATCTTGTTGGGAGGCTGTTTGAACTGAATAATAAGGTTGTGGTATGATTGAGGAATTATCAATTCCTTAATATTGTTTTAACTTGGCTAGGTCTAGGGGGTTCTTACTAACAAGAAAATCTTCTTTGTTCAAGAGGTTCTTTGGGATTTAATATGATGAGGATAGTATGAGTCACAAAGCTTATTATTAGAGGCCTACTAAACCAATCCGAACACTTCCATCAGAATTTTCAGTTATGTTTTCGATTTCTGTATTTTGGATTGGTTGGGTTAGGTTTAAGAATTCTCATTTCTAAAGGAATGACTGCGTTAGTTAATCCCAATCCTCTGGTAAAGTTATTTGATCCCAATTGATTGTTTAGGAACTGTTATGTTTGATCTTGTTAATTAGTTTGAAATAACACTGTGTGGCCTTTTTGGTCATGATTAATGGCTCTAGTTTCAAAAGCCGATTGCTTACTTTATATTGAATCCTATAAATGCCTGCTATAGGATGGTTCCTGGTTTTAAGTCATAATTAAACGTTTTAATATTAAAGTTAAACGTCTAGTATATTTTGGTCATCTACAGACTGTGAAATCAGGATAACAATTAAAATAATTGGTCCTTGGACAGCTGGATTCTATTGTTCCTAATAGAGAATCTCTAAATCTAGCCATCTACAATTTCTTAAACAGGGCAAAGATGGCAGTGTCCAAGCCTTCAATGCTTAGAGTTTGATTCCTATTTGGACAAGTCCTATATGAAGATAATTATAACTCTTTTTGTATTTTTTAACCATTCTTTAGATAATAATTGAGTTATTTGAGTAGAATATATATTATATATATATATATATATATATATATATATAATATATAATATATATATATTAAAGTACAAGTATTTATTATTATTTTTTATCGCAGAAGGTGTTTGAGTCACTACGCGCACCTCACTAATCCTCTATGGCGTTAGAATTGTCGGTCAGATACAAGTTCTAATGGTCACCCTATTTAGTGCGTTGGGGACCAAATTCGAAGCTATAAAACCTTATTTTGCTCTTTTTACCACCAGATCATGTAATAGTGGTGAAAGCAAGAGTATTTCCCAAGAGTTAACAACTTTTTTCCATCCAAATAATGGCTCAATGACACTTTCCTACTCACAAACTTTTAAAATATCTTTTTATTATCCAAATTTATATTCTGGAGGTCAACAAAGAACAAACTCTATCCAAGCTGTTGAGACTTTTGAAGATGGCAGGCTAATGAGTCTTTTGGTTGTGGAATGTTGGATTTTGGTGGTTGGGATTGATCGAAATTTGACTTGGGATCGATTGTCGGCGATTAGTAGGGTTGAAAAAAGTAGAGTTTTAGGGGTTTTGGTGAGTGATAATTGAGGAAGAGAATAATGGTGGTGTGGGATTGCAACAATGTTAGAATCGCTGATGGAATATAAGTTTGAATAGCAAATTAGTATTTTAAAAGTCTACGGGTGGAAAAGTGTCATAAAACTATTATTTGGATGGAAAAAAGTCATTTATTCACTTTCGAATTGAAAAAATATATAAAAATACAGCAATGTTCTCCCGTCATAGTAAGTTATTTTATGGAAACAAAGTCAAAACAAATGCCACCTTAATTAGATCTAACTTTTTATGTGAACATTATTTTATTATTAATATTATTGTTATAAGTTTTGTGATCTTAATTTTATAGCTCAATCTAGGGGTGTTATCGAGCCGAGTTTTTGGCTTAACGAGCTCGGTTCGTGAGAGGGGAAGAGTAAACGAGTCGAGACCGAGCTGAGCCAAGCCATAAGTTATATGGCTCGGCTCGGCTCGGTAATGGATTAGGCATATTTCGAGCCAGCTCGCGAGCCATCTCCAAATAATTTTGTTTTTTTTTTTTTCCAATTTTTTTTACAAAAATTCGCTGGGCAGCAGTCTGAGTCGTCTGACTGTCCACCTTCATTTTCTTTTGTTTAAATTATTTATTCTTTTATCAATAAAAAATCAAAATAATTTTTTAAATATTATTTTCTTCATTCTTCAAAGGCAGAGGGCTCTTCAAATTCCGTTGGCTTGCGTTTCTTTGTTCTCCAATGTCTGAAATTCAAATAAATGAAAATCATAATTTAACTTTGTCTGGGCACCAACCATCTCCAAATAAAATTGAAGAAACCCCAAACAAACAATTAAATCCCAATCGACCAATTAAAGTCCCCTACGGACCGAAGTCCGACGACAATCCGACGAAGATGATGACGAACCGACGATATCTACTTCAGATCTGATGATGATGATGACGAACCGACGATATCCACTTCAGATCTGACGAAGATGATGACGAACTGAGATATCCACTTCAGATCTGACGAAAATCCGACGTAGATGACAACGATGACAAAGATCCAACGGCTGCCGAAGGTCCAACGAAGATGAACAATATCCGGTGAAGATCCGGCGAAGCTGACGAAGATGAACAAGATCTAGCGGAGAATCAACACTTTGGGAGGAGTTTGATTCAAATTTTACTGCAAGGGTTCACTACTGACGAATTTTTTGCGATTTGGGGATTTTAATAACGGGGGCCATTTTATTATTTTTTAAAACTTGTTTGCATTATTTTCAATTAAATCCCAATGGTTTAGAAATTCTCAGAAAACCCCCCGCTTTTTCAAGCCAGGCGCGGCTCGTGAGCTTGACGAGCCGAGCCTTGTATGGCTCGAACTCGGCTCGTTTTTTCTCACGAGCCGAGTCGAGCCGGCTCATTATTGGACGAACCGAGTCGTTAAAGAGCCAGACTCGAGCCGAGCCGGCTCGCGAGCGGCTTGGTTCGTTAACCAGCCCTAGCTCAATCTATGTGATAATTTATTTAAATTTAAAGGTTAATTTCATATACCTTGTGACATTGTTTCATTGGATGTGTTTTCGAAGATCATGGGAAAATCTATTATATTTAAAAAAAAAAAAACTTGAGCCTGGAGCTTTTTTTTAAAAAATAAAAAACAATTTTAAGGAATTTCAATAATAATATAAGATTTTTATGATTTCCAAAAAGAGTATAATATAATCCAAAACTTATTTACAAAGAAACAACATACAAGGTACAACACATAACCCTAAAAGTTGGCCTGACAGTAAAAAAATATTTGCTCATTTCTTATTACATTTGTAATTGAAACATGTACCTACGCCCAATAATGTCATAGGGTATGTTGTGGTTGAGAATTTATTAAAATTATTAGACAATTCAATACCACATTAAATCCTAGAAACAAAATTGGTAAAAATAAAATAAAATAAAATTTATACTAATTAAGTAACATTTCCTTTCAAATTAAATTATTGAGTTATAATTAAGTTAAGAAATTAATTTGCAAGTTGGAAAGAATGAGATGGTATAGTTAATAAGGGGAAGTGGAAGTGGGAACAATGAATGTAAAGGGCCCAAATCAATGTCATCGGCGATAGCAAAGTAATTTACGCATTTGTATTTTGAATGATTGAGGTGCCTAAATTAGTTTATAGTATCTTAATTAATCATTGAGATCTTAGAACTGTAGGTTAGATAAGAGTTTTAATAGCTTAGCAATCGATGAGAGATTCAAACTCATAATCTCTTGAATAGTTTACGGGTTTCGATAATCGTATTTGTTGAATTGTGACTGATTGTATTACTAATAAATACAGTAAAACTTTGCAATAACTAATTTAATTATTGATTTATTATACAATATTCTTTGTTATATTGATATAAAAAAATAATTACTATAACAGTTTATTTTGTTACATAATGCCTCTCTAATACTAAGAGTAATTTTATTTAAAATAATGAATTAAAGCTATGTTCAAAAAATAAAATATTTAATTTAAACGATCCACTGAAATTTTAGAAGAATTAAATTTATCCCATCTCATACAATGAAAAATTAGATTTTTTTTTATAGGCTGAATGACAATTTGACATCCAATTTATGGCAAAAGAATTTTTTTCTCCTCCTTTTTTTTTTTTTTTTTTCATTAGAGGTCTCTAAACTAGTTTGTGCGTACCTCAACTAATCCATTAAGGTCCTGAAATTGTTAGTCATGTAAGAGCCCCCAGTAACCACCCTTATTAGTGTCTGGAGGACTTAAACTCAAGAGCTTATAAAATCTCATCTTGTTTTTTTACCGTAAGGGCTAAGCCACCCAATGGTGGTCAAAATTATCTTGAGTTCATCTCATTTTCTATTTGACTACATAAATTCCAGCTATGCCATTATTTTCATTATTAAAAGTTTATTAACTTCTAAAAAAAATTATTTTTTTGGATGAACTTTTTTGAAATTTTTTAATTACATTTGATAATTTTCTTAACTCGTTATTAATTGTTATTTTTGTAATTAATTTAAAATATTTATATAACTGAAATTTTGTGATAAAAAAAAATGGTGAAATAGAAAATGAGATGGACAAATAATAAGTTTGGAGGTAACATTGGGTGTTTCCGAAAAAGGGGGGGAATTTCATTCACACTAGATTGGGGGACAAAATATTTTCCGGCATTGTTCATAAAATATTGGACTGACTGAATGTACTTAAGTGAAGAGGTGAAATTGGATTTTGATAAAATTCCAGAAACACTTTAAAGATGTCATAGTGTGAGTACCTTGTGCTAGTTGTAAGGTCGTTGAAGCTATTAACAGCTCTTCACCGACGAGCTTTTAATATTCATATGTCCAAATGAACCCTCTGTGTCCCCACCTACATTGCTCCCAAAAATCACAAGTCTTCATGCATTTCTTTCCCTTTATTAACAACAGCGCCCTGTCCTCCTTCATTTCCATGTCCATTCTCTTAAGGCAAGAAAAGAAATAAGAAGATCGAAGTTTTTGAGTCGTTTCTGGAGATGGGTATCTTTTCATTGATAACTGGAAGGCCTGGCTCAAGTGGGTTTGGTTCAGCTTCGACTG
The DNA here is from genome assembly GCF_008641045.1 of Pistacia vera. Classification (NCBI taxonomy): domain Eukaryota; kingdom Viridiplantae; phylum Streptophyta; class Magnoliopsida; order Sapindales; family Anacardiaceae; genus Pistacia; species Pistacia vera. The sequence continues at coordinate 643,019 of NW_022196099.1, forward strand.
CTGAACAAGTTACTTATGGGATTGATGCAACCCATCTTACTGTTATAATCACTGGTTAGTTTATTTCTTTTTTAAACGTTATGGGTCTTTGTTTGTTTGTTTGTTCGTTAATGGGCAATGGTAGCGTTATCGTTGTTGAATTTTGAGTTTGGATGCTTCTAGTTTCTTCTTCTTCTTGATTGATTTTTATATTTTTCTATGCACAGAGTTCTGCCGCTAGTTTGGCCAGTCTGAGCTCTGTCAGTTTGGACTTCTTTATCACTAATTGGGATTCGTGGCATTATTTGTTTTGTTTTATTTTGTCCCCATTTTTAGCTTTAGCCCTCCTCATTTCAACTGCTTTCATGGATTGATGTTAGTTCTTATCGTTTTCCAAACACCTCTACGGCTCAGCTCACCCCAAAACAAAAAGGAGATTCATTTCAATTTTTGTTTGTTCCTTTCTATTAGCTTAAAGAATAACTGATTTGAGTGCCTACTGATCTTCCTCAAGTCCTCGAATGGCAGTTACTTTTTCTTTTCATTTTCNTTATCTTGAGTTCATCTCATTTTCTATTTGACTACATAAATTCCAGCTATACCATTATTTTCATTATTAAAAGTTTATTAACTTCTAAAAAAATTTATTTTTTTGGATGAACTTTTTTGAATTTTTTTAATTATATTTGATAATTTTCTTAACTCGTTATTAATTGTTATTTTTTGTAATTAATTTAAAATATTTATATAACTGAAATTTTGTGATAAAAAAAAATGGTGAAATATAAAATGAGATGGACAAATAATAAGTTTGGAGGAAACATTGGGTGTTTCCGACAAAGGGGGGGAATGTCATTCACACTAGATTGGGGGACAAAATATTTTCCGGCATTGTTCATAAAATATTGGACTGACTGAATGTACTTAAGTGAAGAGGTGAAATTGGATTTTGATAAAATTCCAGAAACACTTTAAAGATGTCATAGTGTGAGTACCTTGTGCTAGTTGTAAGGTCGTTGAAGCTATTAACAGCTCTTCACCGACGAGCTTTTAATATTCATATGTCCAAATGAATTCTCTGTGTCCCCACCTACATTGCTCCCAAAAATCACAAGTCTTCATGCATTTCTTTCCCTTTATTAACAACAGCGCCCTGTCCTCCTTCATTTCCATGTCCATTCTCTTAAGGCAAGAAAAGAAATAAGAAGATCGAAGTTTTTGAGTCGTTTCTGGAGATGGGTATCTTTTCATTGATAACTGGAAGGCCTGGCTCAAGTGGGTTTGGTTCAGCTTCGACTGCTGAACAAGTTACTTATGGGATTGATGCAACCCATCTTACTGTTATAATCACTGGTTAGTTTATTTCTTTTTTAAACGTTATGGGTCTTTGTTTGTTTGTTTGTTCGTTAATGGGCAATGGTAGCGTTATCGTTGTTGAATTTTGAGTTTGGATGCTTCTAGTTTCTTCTTCTTCTTGATTGATTTTTATATTTTTCTAGGCACAGAGTTCTGCTGCTAGTTTGGCCAGTCTGAGCTCTGTCAGTTTGGACTTCTTTATCACTAATTGGGATTCGTGGCATTATTTGTTTTGTTTTATTTTGTCCCCATTTTTAGCTTTAGCCCTCCTCATTTCAACTGCTTTCTTGAATTAATGTTATTGTTTTCCAAACACCTCTACGGCTCAGCTCACCCCAAAACAAAAAGGAGATTCATTTCAATTTTTGTTTGTTCCCTTCTATTAGCTTAAAGAATAACTGATTTGAGTGCCTACTGATCTTCCTCAAGTCCTCGAATGGCAGTTACTTTTTCTTTTCATTTTCTCTCGTTCTCTGGGATTTCCTTTTCTCAATCTCAAAAGTGTGCAAATTTTTTTGTCATAGAAAGAGCTTCGTGCACGTAAGGAACTCTGGTTGTATAGTGAACAAGGACATCAAACTTTGACTCAGATGAAGTCCGAAAATATTATTGGACCACTCTTTATTTTAAGCTCACCTTTGCTTGTACAGAAGTAGAACTGTAGAAGAGTTAAAAAGAGATTTTTAACTTTTATCAGAAACGTCCAGCTTGGAGGGTTCTTCATGAAATGAAACAAAATTAAAACCTGTGTTCCCATCTGAAATCTGGAGAAATACCTTTAAAAAATTTGGGAAAAAGGTATTGATTTATTTTGTTGTATGAATATTCTTAATGCAGGAGGAGCAGCAGGAATTGGGTTGGAGACTGCAAGAGTTTTGGCTCTCCGTGGAGCTCATGTTATTATTGGTGCAAGGAATATGGAAGCTGCAAATGAAGCGAAACAGCTTATTCTAAATGAAGATAAAACAGCTCGAGTGGATGTTCTGAAACTTGATCTTTGCTCAATTGCATCCATCAGAGAATTTGTTCAGAACTTCAATGCTCTTGATCTTCCTCTCAACATCTTAATGTATTCTCTTCCTCTTTTACTTTTGAATTTAATAATTTTTATTTTATTTCAATTTTACTGGAACAATAAAAACATTGAATTTCGCTACAGAAACAATGCTGGAATCATGTTTTGCCCATACCATCTTTCTCAAGAAGGAATAGAAATGCAGTTTGCAACAAATCATCTTGGTAAGTTGCATGATTCTTGTTACTTTCACAGTTATTAAATTATTTCATTTGAATCGCTTCTTTTCAGGTCATTTTCTCTTAACAAATCTCCTCCTGGACAAAATGAAGAACACTGCAAAAACCACTGGTATTGAAGGTAGGGTTGTAAATCTGTCATCAATAGCTCATCAGTACACCTACAAGGGTGGAATTCGATTTGAAAAGATCAACGAAAAATCTGGGTATGTTAACTTAATCACTGATTATTCTTAGCTTTATTATGCACAAATCATCTAAAGATCAGCTGATAATTAGTCTTCTCATTTTTGATTCAGTTACTCTGACAAAATGGCATATGGGCAATCCAAATTAGCAAACATATTACATGCCAATGAGCTCTCTCGTCGATTTCAGGTAATTATCCATTACTGATGCAGATAACTCAAAATTCTGTAAACAATTTTCTGAGACCATAACTAACATGAATACAGGAAGAGGGCGCGAATATTACAGCAAACTCAGTTCACCCCGGGTTAATAATGACGAATCTTTTTAAATATTCTGCCTTTCTGATGAGTATGTTCTATATCTCAGAAAGAAAACTATACTATATATATGCGCAAATGGTGTTTTCATTCATTTTTTCTTATTTTTATACCATTTATTTTGCAGAATTTTTAAAGTTCTTCTCCTTCTTCCTGTGGAAAAATGTACCTCAGGTAAATTTTGTGCATTTTGGCATTGGAAAAAGATGTATGGATTCAACCATTATTAAAACGTATTCATTGATTTCATCAGGGAGCAGCCACAACATGCTATGTTGCTCTCCATCCAAATTTAAAAGGAGTGAGCGGAAAGTATTTCGTGGACTGCAATGAAATGACACCAAGTCCACTTGCAAGAGATGAAGTATTGGCAAGGAAACTCTGGGAATTCAGTAATAAGTTGATTACTTCAATTTCAAAAGCTTAAATAAAATCATCAAATGCTACCCATCAGTCCAAATAAAAACTAGAAGCCCTACTTATATATATAATTAAGGGATTGATGAATTACTATTGAAATACGCCTTTTCATTTTCGTATCATTTATTTGTGTGCACCCATTTACATATTTATCATTTTTTTTTTTAATTCTTTCTTTCCCATACCATGCAGCAAAGCTCATTCAGAACGAAGAAGTTNAAATATACAATATACATAGGCTTTATAAAAACGGAAAGCAAACTCGAAATTTTCTTTCCTTAACCTGAGTCTCTCTCATGTCATTGCTCTGTCCTTTTACAGTTTTACTCCCGTTCTCTGACTCTTTCTGTCTCTATCTCGGTTCACTGTGCTTGTCCACTTCAAATTACAATAATGCCCTTACTCAAGGTGAGTTAACAGCTAAGGGGAGTTAAAGCTATATTTGAGAAAGGTCTAGGGTCTAAACTGTCTTTTCATCAAATTATAAAGAAGGTGTGTAGTATATTTATTTGCCTTTTAATTGAGACATAAAGAACACAGAAAATTGGATGCGCTAAATAAATATGCTTACCTGCTAAAATTGAATGAATAAATAGTACCAGCACAACTCTGCTCTTCAATTTGGTACCAAAAAGAATAACCTCAAAACCCAATAAATTGCACTGCCATCACTATGCGCCACTGCTCTAACTACTATCCAGAGTTTAGTTGACTCAGCATACCTGGAGTCATATGCTGAGTCAACTTTTTTAAATAAATAAATAATATATAATAAAGTAAGAGTATTTTTTTTTTTTTTATCACATAAGGTATTTAAACTAACTTATACGTACTTCACTTATCTCCCAGGGCATTGAAATTATTGACCAGGTAAAAATTCTAGTGGACACCTCCATTAATGTATTGAGGGACTCAAACTCAGAAGTTTATAAAATCTCTTTTTACTCTTTTACCACCACCTAATAGTGGTTAAAGTAAGAGTATTTCCCAATAGTCAAATGTACATCTCACACCCTAATTAACCAAACACAACCACCACAATCAAGAATCAAGATAGATCACACACACATAAGAACACCAAGAATTTACTGTAGTTCACTTGCTCAATCTGAGTGAGCTACGTCCACATTGAACTCGAGAAACAAGCGAGCTCGCTGCACTAACACTATCAAGATCACGGTTCAGATTACACACAGTATCATCACCCTCAATCCCCTTCTACAATCTGTAACTCACCCTAGAAACCCTACCCTTGAAATCCCTAATGACCAATGTAATCAAATACACCCGAATGACCTGAAACCAATCACTCAATCACAAAGTTACAAGATTCAACCACAAAATTCGTAAACCCTAACAGACTCAAACTTTGCTCGATGAAGAAGAGAGAGATTTACAAAATGCGGTGTTATTCCAAATCTGCCCAAAGGTTTGCTTTTATATGGTTGACCGAAGGACTAATGACAGCCATTGGATCTTCTTCCCATCAAAGCTCAAAATCAATTCTTCAAATCTACTCAAAACGACGTCGCCTCATTTAAACCATAAAACGTCATCGCTTCAAGCCATCACAATAACATTAACGACTTTTTCCCATCCAAATAATGGTTCAATGACACTTTCATACTCACAAGCTTTTAAAATACATCTTTACTACCTAAATTTATATTATGGCGGTCAACAGAGAGCAAATTCTGTCCAAGCTATTAGGGCTTTTGATGATGGCAGGCCAATGAGTCTTTTGGTTGTAGAATGTTGGATTTCGGTGGTTGGGATTGATCAGAATTTGACTTGGGATCAATTGCCAATGATTGGCAGGGTTGACGAAAGTAGGGTTTTAAGGGTTTTGATGAGTGATAATCAAGAAAGAGAATTGTGGTGGTGTGGGGTTGCAACAATGCTGGAATCAGAAATGGAATATAAGTTTGAATAGTAAATTGGCATTTTAAAAGTCCGGGGGTGGAAAAGTGTCATGAAACTATTATTTGGATGGAAAAAAGTCATTTGTTCACTTCCAAATTGAGAAAATATATAAAAATACAACAATATTCTCCCGTCATAGTAAGTTATTTTATGTAAACAAAGTCAAAACAAATGCCACCTTAATTAGATCTAACTTTTTATGTGAACATTATTTTATTATTAATATTATTGTTATAAGTCTTGTGATCTTAATTTATAGCTCAATCTATGTGATAATTAATTTAAACTTAAAGGTTAATTTCATATACCTTGTGACATTGTTTAATTTGATGTGTTTCGAAGATCATGGAAATCTATTACATTTAAAAAAAAAAAAACTTGAGTCTGGAGCTTTGAAAAAAAAAAAAAAAAACCATTTGAAGGAATTTTCAATAATAATATAAGATTTTTATGATTTCCAAAAAGAGTTATATAATCCTAACTTATTTACAAAGAAACAACATACAAGATACAACACATACCCTAAAGGATTGGTCTGATGGTAAAAAAATTTGTTATTTCTTATTATATTGTAACTTACCTTGAAACATATCTACGCCCAATATGTAATGGGGTATGTTGTGGTTGAGAATTTATTAAATTATTAGACAATTCAATGCCACTAAATCCTAGAACAAAACTAGTAAAAAAAAAAAGAATATAAAGAAAAAAAAAATTATACTAATTAAGTAACATTTCCTCAATAATTATTGAGTTATATATTAAGTTAGAAATTAATTGCAAGTTGGAAAGAATGAGATGGATAGTTAATAAGGGGAAGTGAAGTGGGAACAATATGTAAAGGGCCCAAATCAATGTCATCGGCGATAGCACAAGTAATTTACGCATTTGTATTTTGAATGATTGAGGTGCCTAAATTAGTTTATAGTATCTTAATTAATCATTGAATCTTAGACTGTAGTTTAGATAAGAGTTTTAATAGCTTAGCAATCGATGAGAGATTCAAACTCATAACTCTTGAATAGTTTACGGGTTTCGATAATCGTTTTGTTGAATTGTGACTGATTGTATTACTAATAAATACAGTAAAACTTTGCAATAACTAATTTAATTATTGATTTATTATACAATATTCTTGTTATATTGATTAAAAAAATAATTACTAAAGTTTATTTTGTTACGTAATGCCTCTCTAATACTAAGAGTAATTTTATTAAAATAATGAATTAAAGCTATGTTAAAAAAATAATATTTAATTTAAAGATCCACTGAAATTTTAGAAGAATTAAATTTATCCCATCCATACGATGAAAAATTAGATTTTTTTTTATAGGCTGAATGACAATTTGACATCCATTATGGCAAAAGAATTTTTTTCTCCTCTGTTGTTGTTTTTTTTTTTTTTTTTTTTTCTTCTGGAGTTCTCTAAACTAACTTATGTACACCTCAACTAATTATTAGGTCTTGAAATTGTCGGCCAGATAGAGCCCCCAATGGCCACCCTTATTAGTGCCTAGAGGACTCAACTCAGAGCTCATAAATTTCATTTTGCTCTTTTACCATAAGGTCACCCAATGGTCAAAATTATCTTTAATTCGTCTTATTTCTATTTGCATACATAAATTAAGCTATACCATTATTTTCATTATTAAAGTTTATTAACTTCTAAAAAAATTTATTTTTTTGGATGAACTTTTTTGAATTTTTTTAATTATTTGATAATTTCTTAACTCGTTATTAATTGTTATTTTTTGTAATTAATTTAAATATTTATATAACTGAAATTTTGTGATAAAAAAATGGTGAAATATAAAATGAGATGGACAAATATAAGTTTGGAGGAACATGGGTGTTTCCGACAAAGGGGGGGAATGTCATTCACACTAGATTGGGGGACAAAATATTTTCCGGCATTGTTCATAAAATATTGGACTGACTGATGTACTTAAGTGAGAGGTGAAATTGGATTTTGATAAAATTCCAGAAACACTTTAAAGATGTCATAGTGTGAGTACCTTGTGCTAGTTGTAAGGTCGTTGAAGCTATTAACAGCTCTTCCCCGACGAGCTTTTAATATTCATATGTCCAAATGAATTCTCTGTTCCCACCTACATGCTCCCAAAATCACAAGTCTTCATGCATTTCTTCCCTTTATTAACACGCGCCCTGTCCTCCTTCATTTCCATGTCCATTCTCTTAAGGCAAGAAGAAATAAGAAGATCGAGTTTTTGAGTCGTTTCTGGAGATGGGTATCTTTTCATTGATAACTGGAAGGCCTGCTCAAGTGGTTTGGTTCAGCTTCGACTGCTGAACAAGTTACTCTGGGATTGATGCAAACCATCTTACTGTTATAATCACTGGTTAGTTTTATTTCTTTTTTAAACGTTATGGGTCTTTGTTTGTTTGTTCGTTATGGGCAATGGTAGCGTTATCGTGTGTGAATTTTGAGTTTGGATGCTTCTAGTTTCTTCTTCTTCTTGATTGATTTTATATTTTTCTAGCACGAGTTCTGCGCTAGTTTGGCCAGTCTGAGCTCTGTCAGTTTGGACTCTTGTTCACTAATTGGGATTCGTGGCATTATTTGTTTTGTTTTATTTGTCCCCATTTTTACTTTCCCTCCTCATTTCAACTGCTTTCATGGATTGATGTTAGTTCTTATCGTTTTCCAAACACCCTACGGCTCAGCTCACCCCAAACAAAAAGGAGATTCATTTCAATTTTTTGTTTGTTCCTTTCTATTAGCTTAAGAATAACTGATTTGAGTGCCTACTGATCTTCCTCAAGTCCTCGATGGCAGTTACTTTTTCTTTTCATTTTCTCTCGTCTCTGGGATTTCCTTTTCTCAATCTCAAAAGTGTGCAAATTTTTTTGTCATAGAAAGAGCTTCGTGCACGTAAGAACTCTGGTTGTATAGTGAACAAGGACATCAAACTTTGACTCAGATGAAGTCCAAAATATTATTGGACCACTCTTTATTTTAAGCTCACCTTTGCTTGTACAGAAGTAGAACTGTAGAAAGTTAAAAAGGGGGGTGGGTGTATTGATTTTAACTTTTATCAGAAACGTCCAGCTTGGAGGGTTCTTCATGAAATGAAACAAATTAAAACCTGTGTTCCCATCTGAAATCTGAGAAATACCTTTAAAAATTTGGGAAAAAGGTATGATTTATTTTGTTGTATGAATATTCTTAATGCAGGAGGAGCAGCAGGAATTGGTGTGGAGACTGCAAGAGTTTTGGCTCTCCGTGGAGCTCATGTATTATTGGTGCAAGGCATATGGAAGCTGCAAATGAAGCGAAACAGCTTATTCTAAATGAGATAAAACAGCTCGAGTGGATGTTCTGAAACTTGATCTTTGCTCAATTGCATCCATCAGAGAATTGTTCAGAACTTCAATGCTCTTGATCTTCCTCTCAACATCTTAATGTATTTTCTTCCCTTTTACTTTTGAATTTAATCATTTTTATTTTATTTCGATTTTACTGGAACAATAAAAACGTTGAATTGCTCTACAGAAACAATGCTGGAATTATGTTTTGCCCATACCTCTTTCTCAAGAAGGAATAGAAATGCAGTTTGCAACAAATCATCTTGGTAAGTTGCATGATTCTTGTTACTTTCCACGTGATTAAATTATTTCATTTGAACTCTTCTTTTCAGGTCATTTTCTCTTAACAAATCTCCTCCTGGACAAAATGAAGAACACTGCAAAAACCACTGGTATTGAAGGTAGGGTTGTAAATCTGTCATCAATAGCTCATCAGTACACCTACAAGGGTGGAATTCGATTTGAAAGATCAACGAAAAATCTGGGTATGTTACCTTAATCACTGATTATTCATAGCTTTTTATGCACAAATCTCTAAAGATCAGCTGATAATTAGTCTTCTCATTTTTGATTCAGTTACTCTGACAAAATGGCATATGGGCAATCCATTAGCAAACATATTACATGCCAATGAGCTCTCTCGTCGATTTCAGGTAATTATCCATTACTGATGCAGATAACTCAAAATTCTGTAAACAATTTTCTGAACCATAACTAACATGAATACAGGAAGAGGGCGCGAATATTACAGCAACTCGTTCACCCCGGGTTAATATGACGAATCTTTTTAAATATTCTGCCTTTCTGATGATATGTTCTATATCTCAGAAAGAAAACCATACTATATATGCGCAAATGGTGTTTTCATTCATTTTTTCTTATTTTATACCATTTTTTTGCAGAATTTTTAAAGTTCTTCTCCTTCTTCCTGGAAAAATGTACCTCAGGTAAATTTTGTGCATTTTGGCATTGGAAAAAGATGTATGGATTCAACCATTATTAAAACGTATTCATTGATTTCATCAGGGGGCAGCCACAACATCTATGTTGCTCTCCATCCAAATTTAAAAGGAGTGAGTGGAATTTTCGTGGATTGCAATGAAATGACACCAAGTCCACTTGCAGAGATGAAGTATTGGCAAGAAACTCTGGGAATTCAGTAATAAGTTGTACTTCAATTTCAAAAGCTTAAATAAATCATCAAATGCTCCCTCAGTCCAAATAAAAACTAGAAGCCTACTTATATATATATAAGGGATTGATGAATTACTATTGAAATATGCCTTTTCATTTTCGTATCATTTTTTTGTATGCACCATTTACATATTTATCATTTTTTTATTCTTTCTTTCCCATACCATGCAGCAAGCTCATTCAGAACGAAGAAATTACATTATGGTTAATTCTACCATAAACATAGTCCGACAAACCCTTTTTAATATCTTTCTCTCCACATAATTTAACAATTGGCAATTGGGTAGGCCGGAGGCACAGGACTCCATTGCCAACTGCTAGTTCTATTTGTGAGAAAAATTAATAAGAATTGTAATATACCATATCAAATCTAAATAAAGATTGCGAGCAAGTACGGCAATGGAATTGATGAAGAAAGTGATGGATTTCTGACAGCATAATTCTGTCGATTCACTCAAACCAATCTCATTTCATTGTATGGATGGAGCGTGGCATTTTCACATGTTGAACTAATTTTCAAATGCATCATTCAACGAAGTAGATGCAACGAGGATACCTTGATTGTACTCAAAACAAACAATTCGAAATGCCTCGACTTGTTTACAACAAAAATTAATACTTTATCATTGTTCATGTAAATTTGGAAATTTCTTCATTCATTGTGATAGTTTAAAGAATTATAATAACTAATTGCTGAGGTTTGATTAATTGATAGTATACAAAATTTATAATAATCAGACGGTGGACGCACCTTAATCAAGACGACTCCTGGTACTCAAACAATCCTAAGGCTCGCACAAGCCACGCGGAGCTGGCCACCACAACGGCCGCGAAAACGGGAGGAACAAACAAATCAAGTTTGGACCTTTTGAAAAGGTGAGCCGGAAGGCAGAGGAACTCTCCCGGCAGGTCTAACGGAACCCTAACGAAAGCGTCAGTATCACAGTCACGTGAAAAGGAAGAGGAGGGAGAGATAGCCCAAACAAAGCAGAGTTCAGGCCAAAAGGAAGAGACGGCAACTGCCGCAGTCAGGATGGTGGTCCACGTGGCAGCGTAGAGGAAGAGGGGCCATCGAGAGGTGAGTTTATGAAACAGGGAGTTAAAGAAAGAGAGAGACATGACGAATGAATAAAGCCAAGGAAAGGAAAGGAAAAAGAGTTTGATACCAGTTTCAATCAAATAGTTGAGACTGAGACGAGAGAAAGTAAATTATGAGTTTTTATTTATTAAGGGACCTAATTTTCAACAACGTACTTGAATGTATGGAGAAATGAATGAGTGAGTCAAGAATGTTAACTAAGGATAAGGACTAAGGAGCAATGGAATGACGTCCACTTGAGCTGATGAGAGGAAGAGAAGAGTTGCCTTTGTCTTTGCTTTTTGGTGGGTTGGGTATTGACTCTTGACAGGACAACAACTCCATGTCACCTAATATCCATCAGTTTGGTACCCTACTATATTGGTATTATTTTAAGGATAAAAATTAATTCACTATTTAATCTTATAAATTTTTTATCTTTGTTTAATAGTTTATAATTCATCGGTTCGTAAATAAATTGATAGGATCCATAACAAATAAGTAGTACTCATTTGAAAACTAACTAGTTAGAAACTATTATATCAGGATTATGAAAAAAAATTGTAAGATTGAATTATAAATATAATATTACCGTTATATAATTGTGAATTGTTGAGGAGTTGAGGGGTTAGAGTTAGATGGGATGACCATGGACCAAAACGATATCAAAAAATTCTATAAGAATAAAGATATTTAAGTTAAATTTCAGGGATAATATTTAATTTCCAAGTTAGACGGTAGACGTCAGATTGTTCGTCCTCAATCACCAAACTAAACCGTTCACGATAAACAAGTTGAATTTTGTAAAAAGGAACATTGGTCTAAATAGGTATGTTATAACTCAAAGCCGCTTAATAAACTTACCAAATATGAAATTATTATTGTTTTCGTCTCGATACTCTAATGAGAAATAAATATCCAAATATTTACAAATTTATGGGAGTAAAGTAATAGATTAATAAATGCTAATATTCTTAATAACATTCATCTTTATTAGAGGAATAGTTATTAGTTAGATGGTAGTATATATATATATATAATATCCAGACCAGTTTATGCGTATCTCAATAAATCTTAACGTCCATTAAATATCTTATAAGTTTAATATTCCAAGTAAACCATAAATATGACAGATAACTTTAAAGTAGTTTAAACCAAAAAAATTAATAAAATGAGCAAACCTTCTGCCAAGCTAATCTCTTGAGGTTAGTAGTAGATATTTTTAAAGTTGCTCCAAAATACTTTCTACCATAACGTTCCCAAACAAGAATTGCCAGCAACAGTTGGCCGGCATTTTCCTTCGGTTTTCAAAACTTTAATTTATTTTATATAATTTTTTATATGTTTTAATATTTTAAAAGAAAATAAAAAATTTAAATAAACTGAATTTTTTATTCTCTACTTGTACAGTTAAAGTTAACGGAAAAATTTGATGGGTGGGTAGGAAACTGTCGTTTTAAAACTTTTCAGGTGGAAACTTGTTGTAACCTTGGGTGGGAACTTGCCGTTCGCCCATAATAATTTAAGATCATATCCAAGTAAAGGGGTCAAAATTGATCAAGCCTCGGGGCTTCTCCATAGCGTACCAGCCAGACATCAGTTGAACCCGCAAGAATATTCGTGGCCTTGAAATTTTTGACTAAAAAAGAAAAATATTTACATTGGAGAAAGGGTTCGGATAGAGTAATGTCATTACAACAAATCCCACCGTATATTTGATATTATTTCTGAATAACCAAGTCTTAGTTCACATCCTCTACTGAAAGTATAATGACAAAGAACTTAAATAGGATTGTCAGAGCGACTAATTTACTTGGACGAACATTTTACGGAATGTAGATTTTCGACTGGATTGATTTTACAGGTAGCAACTACACAACACAGCGACGTATATGAGATGCATTCTTTAGGCAACATTCATTACATTTCAGCCTGCTAAATATCACAAACTGGAAGAGAAGAATACTTTTTCTACCTTAATAGTAAGAAAAAGAACCCCAACCAATGAGACACCGATTGCAGCAAGCATAATAACCAGCATAGTCTGCAAGGAGATGTATGGGGTTACAAAGAACACAATTGCAATGGAAGCACACTGCCAGACCTTCAGCTGTGCAAATGCTCCTTCCTGTTCCCAAACACAATATTTATTTCTGGTTAGAATTTCAAACCATAACGGTAAAACTTTATACAAATAACAGGGGAAAAAATAAAAAAATGGTGCAACATGTAGAGGATTCATTTTCATCAGAATAGAAAACCAATCACAAAATTATTAATAATTAGTTAAATGAGATTGAAAATCCATATGGGAAAATTCATGCAACTCTCACAGATAATTACCACCTCAAAAACACAAATGGAAGTCACTTTCCTCCATCTTGCAAGAATTGTAAAATATCCATCATAAAACAACCATCAAATCAAGTATTGGTCTTCTGTCTTTCATTCTTTTTGTTATTTGATAAGTAGCTAGTGTGAGCATAATAAAATATAAAATTATTTGGGTGCGACAAAATAGAAAGATTAAAGTTTATTTCAACATTACTAACTTTCCCTCAGGTGAAAAATATGAGGGTAGATAAGGGAACTTAAAATGTCAAACTCAACAAATGCTCGTCTTATAAAAATTGCATTAATTGGTACCGTATCATGCTTGAAGAGTATTCCAATCAAAGCACTGAGCTGTGTATTAAGCACTCCATCACCAATGCCCAATATAGCTGCCATGAGAAGTGGGTATATAATGCCAAGTATTCCACCTGTTACGCTGTACAAAAACAGGATAAAACCAGGAGTTGAAAAGATAGTAATACCCTCAATTACGCACTTGATAAATGCTTCACGTTCCACCAAAGTACAGGGCATAGGAGTAGATAACACAAACCTGTATTTTAGCAGAAGCCACAGGAATACAACAGCCTGAACCAAAGCTCCACCAAAAACTATGTAAGTGATTGATGAAAGACCAGAGGTAAGTTGACCAGCAGCCAGCGAACACTGAAAGAAGTTGCAAAAACAGGCTGACAGTGATTAGAAAAATAAAAAAGTACTTCCTAGGTCAGATCAGTTACTGGTGCTAGTTAACTTTTATTTTGGGAGCATTTTGCATAGAGCACTAATAGAGCTATACTAGTGTTTCTAAAATATGTCTCAATGAGAATTAAAATAAGTTACAAGTAAACAGTGGTTGTCATTTAACCATGTAAAAGCACCATTGCTCAAACAAAACACTTGAAGTTGCCACCACGCATAATCTCTTGGAAATAACACTTATTGAATGCATAAATAGAAGTATTGCTAAACTGATAAGCATCTGATACTAAATTCATAATCTAAAATGTTATTACAGAGAAGTCGGATATTAGCTCTCTTGTAATTTCTTTATAATACTGGTGAGTGAGAAGGTTAAGTTTTAATATTCCAAAATCCAAGCATGCAGACATCCGACTGTAGAAAATAAAAAAAATGCCCTTGATAATTTAACAAATGCGAATTGCCAAGTTACTTCAGTTGGATGAGATTATGAAAAATTACTTATTTCTGCTTCTCTTACTTACCAATGCATCAAAAGCTCCATACATTGCCATTGCACCACCCACACCAGGCGCACCAAGTGTTGGAGTTACAATCTCCTTGGTAAATTCAGCCCTTCAAATTGAGGAGAAAAAAAAAATGACCCACTGATAAAGGAAACTGAAATACTAAGTGCAGACCAGAAACATTAACATTTCACGGAAATAGCTACTAGACAGTAGCATATGAAGTTCATCAAGAATTACCATACAAATGCTTGTTGCAATCCTGAATATGCAATAAGGGGAATGATCAGGATCATCTTTATGTCAAATAGAGGAGCGATGACCGACTTTGACAAAGATACTACATAAGAATAAAAGTTAACAGAAGCATCTGCTGATCCCTTTTCTCCTTTACCATCATCTTTACTTAAGAAGCACATAAGGATAGTGCCTAATGTCATACTGATAAGGAACACAATGAACAGTAAAGTTGTCCCACTGGTAGTTCCCCCCTGCAATGATGTGAAAGGAAATGAAGTGAGAAGTTTCTTATTTATGAGATTAATGTGTCCATGTCACTAGTGCTATCTTTTGGACAATTAGAAGACATGAAATCCAAGAAATCAAAATTTTCTAGTCAAGAAAAAATCAGTCTTGATCAAGAAGGTCAGATGTGGTTAGTAAAAATTAACAGTCTTAGTATGCAAATGTTTTAATGCTTTAATGATTTCTCAGTAAACCACTTGGAACAACATCTCCTTCTCCCAAAAATTAAAAACTAATAGAAACGGAAAAAATATAAAGGGAAAGAAAAACTACATTTTCACATAACGAGATAATATCATCTCATCAAGCCCATCCAGGGAAAACAACCAAGATGTCTTATATGTACTTAATATCAACCAATAGATCTATTGTGTGTGCTATTTTCTGTACCAAGTTTAAAACAATTATTTCATCATTGCTTCCAACAAGAATAACAAGCATTGCTTTTAAACAAAAACATATATTAGCCAAAAAATAAGCCAGCTAAAATGAATTTAATTTCATGGTCTCATATTTTATACTGAAATTACAAAGACCTTTAAACAAAGTTACCACCAACATTCAAATAGGCACAGTCTTTAATACCAATCTGAGGATATTAGGTAGAAAATATCTGGTAGGTTGAGACTTATCTACAAAATTATGAACTGTTTCCACCAACATCATACCTTATTTGTTGAGCTAAGCTAACAGTGAATGCCAGTCAACTAGCTTTCTTAGAAGAAAATAGCCAACTGTTATACAATTATGATAAACAATTTCCTCCATTACAGTTCCCAAATCAAACTGGAAAGTCCAATCCAACCTAAGCTGTAGAATAGGGTATTATGCCCTTCAAAGTAATTGCCTAGAAGATGTCACTACAGCAAATAAATTGATGGCAAGATCTATTATTAATGACACTAAACAAAGACTTTAAACATATATTAGGGTCAACCATAAATATCCAGCTTCTTGGCCATTCCACCTAATCCAGAGCAACATAAGTAAATTGGCCTCCACTACCTTACTCTGGATATAATTCTTCGGATACATAGTCAAAAAGATAGCCCAAGCGTCTAAGAAAACTCATTCCATTAACCCTACCTAGCTTGTATATCTTTTTAACTAAGATCTTAATTATACAAAAGTAAAATTATGTACTTGATTATTATTGAAAGACTTGTTGAAGATATTAATTCTATCTCAAAAATTGATTCTAATATTTCCTTTGTTCTCTTTTACTTACAGAATTCTATTTGATATCTAATTTGAACCCAGAGGAAATACAAGCATATTACACATACACATCCCACCATTAGCTATTTGATGGAAGGGTAAGGAATTATAAATGATCAAAATAAACATGACAAGTTAATTGTAAAATTTGAGTTGACAAGCATTCAAACCAAAGTCCAAGTACAAGGGAGCCTCATACCGTTCCATTCCTCAGCAATGCAAGTGAGATAAGATTCCCAACTAACTGCAAAATTTGAGTTGGGGGTCGCCATAGTATTAATATTGGGAATACCAAAATAACAAGCAAAACTCATCCAAAAGTAAAAAAGAAATTGTTCTATTAAACTAGCATATAATTCGACTTGTAACAAATAATTCAAAAGGTGCACCTGGTGGCTGGCAAATACTCCCCAGAATTCTCCATTGAATTTGCCAATTATAGTTCCTTCATGCAAGTTGTGATCTCTTGCATGACTGCGTGCAGTGGAAGTGAGGTATGTCCCCTAACGAGCCATAATGAGGTTAACAAAGACGCTGTATAAGTAATTTTACATCAAATATCATAATTCAAAAGACACTTTTGCACCTGTCCAACCCATATTATTGAAGCAGCAAAGCCAAGATACACAGAAGCTGGCACCATTGTATACCTAGAGAAAATATAGCACAAAATTAAAACTAGAGTGAAATTCAATAAAAGCCAGAAATTTATGAGCTTCAACAACATGAATTAGTGATTACCATGACGGCTTCAAATTCGCAGCAACGAACAACCAGTAACCAGTCGTCCCAAGAACGATAGCATTCTTCGAACCCAATAGTCGAACCACCAAGGACGAAAATAATGAGAAAAATGTGAATGAGAGGTACAATATCCCAAGCGAAATCGTCCCCAAATTCCCTTCCTAAAACAAAATTCAAACTCAAAACCATAAATAAAACAGCAAAATATTTCTATGAAACGGAAGGAATTTTTTAAAAACTGTTAAAATTAGCAGCAACTCACAGTGTTAACAGTTGTCTCCAAATTCTGAGCAGCTCCATAAGCGAGAAATATCAACAGAAACGCACAGCTTAAGATATGAACATCTCGCGTGTGGTTCTTTGGAGTTCGAATTAGCAAGCTATCAACAACGAGTGGATTCTCTTCATCGCGAGAATCCATTGCTTCAAGATTCGAAATTCAAGTGATCGTGAAAGTGCTACATAAAGTAGAGAAACGAGAGAAAGTCCAAACAAGTGAGGTCAATAGAGCAAAAGCGCCGGCTGGAATCTTGTGAATTAGAAGACATACGAAATAGTGTTAAGAGTGACTAAAATATCCGGTAGGACCGCGAAGAGGCCTGCTTGGTTGCTGAGAAAATAAAAAAGTAGGTGGATCCTGAATGATTCTATTGTTTTCCTACGGATTCGCGGTATCAAATGGGGGTTGGAAGAGAGCGAAGACTTTCGAATTAATCGAAGCAACAGGCGGTTATATGAGAAGAACGAAAACGACAACAGAGGATGACCGTTTTGTCTATAAATAAAAGGAAATTATTGTTGGCTCAAGCATTATCTTGTATTGTATGATCGTTGATTCTCTTTGGATTATGGACCTTAATACCTTATGGCTGGTACCACTTTACAGTTTATAGGAGAGTAAACGACTTTTTCCCACCCAAGGTTTGCCTTAATGACCCTTTCCCACCCAAAAATTTTCAAAATACCATTTTCTCACCAAAAATTAATATTCTGTTATTACCTAAAGCCGATTTCAGCCAACTCTAGTGGCAAAAAGTCTCCCCGTCACCACCATTTGAACCTCAGATCTATTTTCTACAAAACCCCACCTGATTTCTCACCGATTGTCAGCTACTGCAAAACTAGGATTTCTTGTTCTTAGCTGATTTCGGTAACGAATATCCAATCGGTCACCACCATCGATCCACTAGCCTCCACTCTACAAAACCTCTCTTACCTTGGCTCATGATAGCTCGACGAACGCCGACTGAAAAAGTGATATGTATTTTGGGTATTAACGAAATATAAATTTTAGTTGGGAAAGTGGTACTTTTGAAACTTTTTGGGTGGAAAAGTGTTATAAAGGCAAACCTTGGGTGGGAAAAAGTTGTTTACTCTTTATACGATTTTCTTATGTCATTTGTTCAATAATTTACTTTTGATTATACATAAAGTTTGCGTATAAATTAAGAAAATGAATGATATTATTATATGATTTATACCATTTTAATAATAGAGAATAATATTCTTTTGTATATTGTTTCCCTTTTTTTTTTTTTTTAATAATCGAGAGTGCTAGACCACTTTACGCTACCTCAATTAATCTCTCCGATCGGGAATTATTAGCCGAATAAAAATTCTAGTGGTTACCCTATTAGCATCCGAGTAGGATTTGAACTCAAATCTCTTGGGTAATACATTCTTTGTATATTAAATCATACAAACCCAACCAAAAATCTAATAAGTTCTTTGATTTTTTTTATTCAGATTTGAAATATCTAATTATTATTGTATTTGCAGTATAAAAAAAGGTTGTAGAAAAGAAAAGGATAGAAATTTTGCTCACGCCAAAGAAAAGGATAATTATTAGAAAATGGAATCTTTATTTATATATTTTTTTGTAATTTTCTAGTATGGAGAGGCGGATGTAGCAAAGTGGTATACCCTCTAAGTTAATATACTGTAGTATGTAAATTCTATTAATAGTTTCTCGGATATATTGACATTTCATTATAATTAAATTATTCTATTGATTTATAGCTATTTGAGTTATAAACGGAGTGTATTTAACTTATTAAAGGCACTCAAATTTCAAATTGTCATTTTTTATAATCTAACCGTTGTTTATTTTAGTCATCAATAATTAAATTTTGAATATATAAACATTTGAAAAAAAATGAAAACTGTTACTCGACCCCTTTCTATTTGATGACTTGGTACTAGTAAATCAAATTATGATATATTAATTTATAAAAATTGAATTACTGAAATCGTATATGATATGCTTTGCTTTTAAATAATAAAATTTTTTTAAGAAAGAAATACTTGTAGATTATTTCAAAAGTAACCGTGGGTTATATATATATATATATATATCTCCAATAATTGACAAATGAAATGGGTGATTTTAGTTTGGAAATTTTTACCCTATCCCAGTATTCTACTAATCTTACTGAACAGGAGTTGATAAATGGCAGACCCACATGCTAAATCATGCTCCTTTAGTACACTTTTCTTAATCCTATTATATTTTGATAAGATTTAATCAAATAGATAAAATTCTAAGCATATGTTTGATACATTTTTTTTAAATATTTAGATCCCCCCCCCCCGCCCCCCCCCCCCCCCCCCCGGAAAAAGAAAAAAAGTTGATAAATTAATAAAAACACCCCTACCCACCCAAATGATTGCTGGCAACCGACCACCACCGCTAGACGATAGCCGAAAGTCATCGGAATGGCACACGACCAACCAACCATTTTTTGCCAGTACAACCAAAGATCTGGATCTGTCCATCGTTTGGCCGTATATCTAGCCGTTTCCAGCCAGATCTATGGTAGATATGGCTAGAAACGGATAGATTAGCATACGATCGGACAAATCCAACCTATCTTGCATCGTTTCGGCAGTCGACGATGGTAACAACAACAGTTGGTGGCTGACAGTGGTTGCTGACAGGCGACTATTAATTAGGTGAGTAAGTGTGTTTTTGTCAATTTATAAACTTATATTTAGAGAGGTAATTGTTAAATGTTTTGAGTTGAATAAAATCAAATTTGATTTTGATTTTGAACAATATTAAAATTGTTATGCCTGGAAAAGTAGGGTTGACGCAAAACCCAGTTAGCATAAATGGTCTGAGTCTAGGCAGGTCCTACAGTCATTCAGGAACAGCCACGTCACATGCTGGCGTGAGCAGC
Organism: Pistacia vera; assembly: GCF_008641045.1. Classification (NCBI taxonomy): domain Eukaryota; kingdom Viridiplantae; phylum Streptophyta; class Magnoliopsida; order Sapindales; family Anacardiaceae; genus Pistacia; species Pistacia vera. The sequence continues at coordinate 663,267 of NW_022196099.1, forward strand.
ATGCTTCTGTCAGTGCAATGGGTGCGCACCAGACTGACGTGAGGCTGGAGGCCGTCCACGTATCCAATCCCTGCATGAAACTAGGAAATCGTGCGAGTAGGTGAATAACGAGACGCAAAGAAGGATTTGCACGGTACCTGACCCCTTTTTACGAATTCAATAATCATTACCTCAATGTATCTCACTATAAATAGAGAGCTTCTCTCCCGTTTGTGGGATTCGCTCATTTTTACTCTTGATTAGTTATCTTCTCTCTGTAATAGCTTATTCTCTCTCTCTCATCTGTGTTCTCAACACTCTAAAGTCAGCTCGCTAAGTCGCGACCTGATCCTTCAAATATCAATACAATATCAGTGAACGTAGGATTCGTTTGTTTAAACATCCGAACCACTTTAAACGTTGTCTTTTCACCATTTATATTCTCGATCTCTTATTCATGTGTGTCTTCTGAGCCAGTTCAGCACTTCACACGTGCGTGTAGTTAGTGTTAAAATCACACATCAACAAAAACAAACACGTTTTTCACTTTTTAGGATATGATAGGGTTGAAAAAGTTAAACAAACAAGAGGCATGTTATCTTCTTCTCTCACTTTTAACTGGAACAATTAAGGAATTCCTCGACGAAAAACCTATCTGAGTTCGTGGCAAACATAAACTGTAATTTAATCATTTATGGTTAACTCCTTTTAGGCCATTCACTTTGAACAGAGATGCACAAGAAAACTTAACAAGAATAAGAAAAAAGAAGCAATCTGGGATTAAATAATATACAGATCAACTTAACATTGTAATCACAAAATCATGTCTAAGCTAGTATTACCTATTGGTAGAAATTGACACAAGCATCGAGAGTTGAATGCTACAAGAAAACATTACCATAACGTGCAGATCATGGCCATCCACAGCGTACTACACCATCCTCAAAAATCTTCTCGCCTTCATTACATCCACACTACAATATTTTCTGGATTGGAGAGTTGTCATTGAAGGAATTTCCAAACTCAACTTCATATAAGCAACCAAGAAAATCTGACTTCTATGTTCCCCACTAGTATGTCATTGCATTATCAATTTTTCGTCATCTTGACCAATAAGCTTTCCTGGGATTTCGGCTATCCAAGATGTCGCCAAAGGTGCCCAATGCATCTTTAAATTTCTGAATTTTAAGAAAGCCCCTTATCATTGAAGCTTCACTGGCTGAGAACTTGGCTTTATCCATTACCATATCAATGAGTTTAACCAGAGTATCCTCCATTGATAATGAACAAAGTCCTTCAGCCAACATATAAAATGATGAGAACTCAGGCAGAAATCCTTTCTCTAACATCTCCACCACGAAATCAACAGCTTCTGAAATTGGTCCACCACCACTACATAACCCACGGAAAACAAACTTATATGTTACAGCATCTGGAGGATCACCTTTCTCCATCATTTCTCTAAAAAGCCTCATAGCTTCGGTTGTTCTTTTTCGTTTAAAAAGAGCTTGAATTACTGGATTATAAGCATGTGGGGTCAAAACAATTCCTTTAATCTGAATTGACCTCAGGAGCTTACTCGCAACCTCAACTCTACCAGCCTTACACAACCCCCCAATTAAGGTTCCATACGTAACAATATCTGGTTCACACCCATTTGAAGTCATAGTTTGGACAATATCTGCTGCCTTTTTTATGTCCCCCGCCCGACAAAAGTATGTAAGAAGGGAATTATAAGTGAACTTGTCAGGTTTTAACCCTTCCATTATCATCTGGTCCATGAGCTGAGCGGCATCCTCCACCCTTCTGATCTTACAAAGACCATCAATAAGGGTATTGTAGGTCACGGAATTTCTTGAAATCCCTTGAAGTTCCATCTCATCAAAGATCTCCTCTGCTTCTTCAATCTTTTTGAGTTTGCAGAACCCATCGATCAAAGTATTATATGTTACCACATTCCTTGCACAGCCTCTTGATTCCATTTCTTTCAACAGTCTCAAAGCGTCCTCTACCTTCCCTCTGGAACAAAGGCTGTCTATCAACATGTTATAAGTAAACTCATCAGGTTGACACACTTTATTTTTCATCTCCTCAAACAATTCCATTGCAACATTAAAGTTACTGGTCAAGCAAAGACCTTGTATAAGAGAATTGAATGTACAAACATCAGGCAAAATTCCCTTGCTTGTGAGAAAACGAGCTAGTTCCGTAGCCTCTTCAACTTGATTCTCTTTACACAAGGTACTAATCAAAGTATTATAAGTAACAGTGTTAGGTGAACAATCCCTTATAATCATCTGATTGAGAATTTCCACCGCCTCCTCAATTTCCCCCAACTTACACAATCCAGAAATCAATGCATTATAGGTAAAAATATCTGGATCAAACCCTTCTTGAAGCATCACATCCATGATCTCCAGCGCGTGCTTCACATGTCCTGCTTTGGACAAACCATTCACCAATGTATTGAACGTGTATTGATCAGGATAAAATCCGTCTTTCGTCATCTCTTCTATAAAACTCAAGGCATCATCTACCCTACCCTCTTTGCACAACCCATGAACTAAAACATTCACAGTCACATTAGTCACCTGGCACCCAGTTTCAACCATATGCTCTTTAATTCTCAATGCAGCATTTATGTTACCCTCCTCAATAAACCCTTGCATTAAGGTTGTAAACGTTTTCTCATCCGGAGCCAAACCATAGCCCGGCATCTCTTCCATCATCAACGTTGCAGGCCTAATTTGATGTGCTCTACACAAAGCCTTAATCAATATATTAAATGTGGAAACATCTGGTTTAATTCCTCTACTAGTCATATCAGAATGTGCAGTTTCAACTAATTTCAACTTATTCCCATCAACAAGAACATTCAATAAGAAATTATAGAAATGAGTGTCGGGTACCAATCCAAATTCTTGCTGCATCAACGGGGTTACTCCTAAAATTTCATCGTATAAATCAAACTTGGCGTAACTCTCAATAAAAATCAAGAAAGTACCTGGGTTAATTTGACAGCCAGAGGCCTTGATTTCTTCTAGAATCCGAGTCATGGAATCGAAAGAACCGACCTTTCCGAGTTTGGAAAGAATTTCTTCGTAGACTGACAAGGTGGGTGTGAAACTGGGCTGCTTTAAGGCCCAACTGAACAAGCGAAGTGCGGAGGATTCGTCACGTTGACGACGGAGGGTGTCGAGGAGCTGAGATGAAGTGAAATTGGGAGGGAGTTGGTGGGGGGAAGTGGAGAGAGAAGTGGCGGTGAGTGGTTGGTGGTGTTGTTGTGTAGAGGCAAAAGAGATGATGGGTTTGTGAGAGAAAGAGAGTAGTGGTTGTGGATGAGGCCAAGGGTAACATTTCAGACAAGAAGAGAATGACATTTTGTAAGCTTTCAGCTTTGAAGTGAGCTACGGCTAGACAGAGTTGGAGCTTTTTGCGGTCATTTTTTTGGGTTTCTGGTTCTGCAAATTTAATCCTCAACAGACGCATAGACAAATCGCGGAAGACGTTGCGCAGCTCAGCTATACTCAAAACGCACCGTTTTGTTTCCGAATTTGTGATAGATAACGCATTATCGTAGACCAGTTGTATAACCAGGCCCAATATATTGAGTCCAAGTGTCAGCAATTGATCTTCACCCGTAAAGTACTTATTAATGACAATAAAAGAGAAATTACTGCAATATAAGTGGCCTCTAATTTGTGAATATATGGGTCAAAATTATCAGATCAGATTGGGAATGTAGGACGAGAGAAATCAATTTTCAGGAACGCCAATCTCAAATTGGATCTTTTTTATTTTTATTATTTTTTTTTTTTTTTTTTTATGTTTGGGAGGGTTCGATTCAGCTTGTGCATACCTCTACTAATCTTCCAAGACCCTGAAATTATCGATAGAGTAATAGTCCTAGTAAGGGACTTGAGAGAACTTAAACTTATGAGCTCATAGAATCTTATTTTACTCTTTTATCATCAAACCACACCAGTGATGGCTCTCAAATTGGATCTTGATGTGTGGTTAAATTCTAAATAGTTACGGGTGCTCCATTTGTTTTAATATTTTTACACTATCCTATTCCTATAATTCTGAAAATATACGTTTGTTTTCCTATTCTGAAAATCATATTCTATTTTATTCAATAACTTTTAAACTCATAGGTTTGTTAATTTAACTAAACACCCCCCAAAAAAAGTTTAAAAATTGACAAAAACACCCCTACTCACCTTCATTTGTCAGATTCCGACCACCACCCCTGGAAGGTGACCGAAATTTGGTATAATGGTGCACTACTGGCTGGATCTGGCTGGCAGTGCACCGATATAGTCTTTTCTGGCCAGATCCACCATGGATCTGTTCGAAAAATGCCAGATTGACGGCTAGATCTTTGGCCATAACTAGTCATCAACGACAGCCAAGATATGCCCATCGTTGACCATCAATGACGGCCATACCTTTGGTCGTCGTTAACGACCTAACGCAACTAGATCTAACCGTCAATGGTCAAATCTAGCCATAGATCTGACATTTTCCAACCAAATCCACGATGGATTTAGCTAGAAAAAGTCATCTTAGCGCACGACTGACCAAATCTAATTGGTTGTGAGTCGATACGACGACTCTGGCCACCCTCCAACGGTGGCGACCGACAGCCGGTAATTAATGAGTGAGTGAGGTGTTTTTGTAATTTTTAATATTTTTGTTATAAGGGTGTTTAGTAAATTAACAAACCTATAAAATGTTTTTGTAATTTTCAAATCCTACCTCCTTATTACTTACTTTTTCAAAAATACTATCCAAAATATTAAAACAAACACACCCGTATATACGGCATAAACAATACTTCCAATTCACGTCTATATCTTTATATATTTGGATAACTGATTTTGGCAGACCATCTGAGTAGACCATATTTCGTCTAACTTCACAATAATGCAATGACCAAATAAAGTGTTAAAGACAGATTATAGTACTACAAAAGATCTCAGCATTTTAAGGCATGGCATGTAGTTGTATGAGCTATATCCCAACATTAAAACTATCAAAAGCAACCAACATGGTTGCACCGCGACTCGCCCATGAATAGAAGTTCAATAAAGAAACATTTTCTTACTCAGATTGCCAAGCTGAAGCCTGAACAACGGAAAAGATTACTTTATGTTGTGTGCATTAAAGAATAGATATTGATCTCAACGGCAACATTGCCGTTTGCCCCTCACCTAATTTAATTTTGGCGAGCAAGCATCCTGCTTCATTTAAATTCTAGCGATCTTTCACCAACATCATTAAAAAAATTCAGTATATTAACGATCATCAATTTGCTTATAATAATGTTTACAATAACCAATATCAACTTACTCCAAATATCAGTCTAAAACAGTACAAAACAAGCCAGTCAATCAACAAACAGAAGTTATAAAGCATGCCCCTTCAACATTACAAAGTAAAATAACAAGGGTCAAATATTAAAATTTCAAAACGAACTAAAGGTGAGACGACTAACCTCTCACAAACAGAACAGTTACATATTAGCTTGTAGAGATCATACTACAAGAAGACACCAAAACACATAGGTTCTACAAATAACAACTCACAAGATATACCAGAAACCAGAGATGCATATTCAAGATGAATAAAAGACTAATGGCAGAACTTGGAAACTGATAACATGATTATCCAAGTTCACCATCCCACAAAATATAAACATTTCACTCGAGTAAAGAAGATCGAACAGAGGAACTTCCTCATTGTAAGGCCATTCAAATTCAGTTGGCACGGCTTCTAATGACATCAAGACCCATCTCAGTTGGATCGGTTGCTTGCAACTCTACCTGAATGCCATCAAGTTCTCTCTTAAATCTGTCTTTGGAGCTTGCATAAATCATCTTGCTTCTGACCCTTGACGTATCAGGGGACCTTCAAAGAAGTGAAACCCGATAAATAAAAAAAGAACAGCTAGATGAAAAGAACGTGTAAATACAGGGAAACTAACATTACCATGCAATAAAGAAGATCCTGCTTTTCTGAACATTCTCTGGTGTGAGAAAATCAAAATCATAGACAGCATAACGGCATTCATCAGCTGGAAGGGATGCAGTGAAATCCTCATAGCTTTGAGTTGGCTCACCAAGCTTCTCCACAATAACTTGCTTCTGTTTCTCCTCGATCTTGAAAACTATGAACCTATGGGTTCTTTTTGTCTTGAGCTCCAGAAACTTTAACTTGCAGTCATCATGCACAGCCATACCAGACGCTGCATTGGCCTGGAGTAGCACAAAATCTAAAGTCAACTCATGTCTTACTTTAAGTCATAAATATCTTTAACTGATGTTCAAAATCACTATAAGCATGATAAATCACACACAACATTATGCATCTTATAGAGTTTTCCCCCGAGATTGAAACCTCAAATGAGATCAATTAAGCAAAAAAACTATACTAAATTGTATAATTTTTATTTTTGCTTTTAAGTTTTCCTCCACGTGGGCTCTCTTTTTCCTCCTCCTATTTCCAAACAGTTAAAACAATCCTATCTTGTTAAATTAGGCATGCACGAACTCACAGGTACTGAGACAAACACATCAAATAGCCGAACAAATCAGATCCAAAAATTACAAATTCATAAAAACCTCAGATGAATTTCAAAGCCAGAAAAATCAATTAAATCAACAGATCGATAATATCTCAATCACTTAAATAAATAAAAATTAATTTAAAATCCATTTAATCATACGATGTTGGCAACAACTAATCATGAGTCACAGGTTTATTCCACATAAAATCAAGATCAAACCAGATCTACAAGCTAACAAACCAAAAATAACGAGCTGGCAGACCATAATTTCCCTCCAATTTATTAAATCACAAAAAATAGATAATACAAAATATGTTTAAAAATCAGATCCAACAATAACCAACTCAAAATAGTCTAGCAATCCACTTGGATTTGACTAATACACTAACCAAAGAATTTAGCAAAACTGAAAGCTAATTAGTATAATAAAAAAGAAAAAGAAAAAACTAACCATTTTTCGGATTCTTTTTTAGGGAAAATAAGAGAGAAGACGATCGCCTTTAAAGAGAGAGAAAATTTAGAGAACCGAAGGTCTCCTCCGATGACGAGGGCTAAGCAGCAATGTTGAGGCAGCTTATATGGGTTAAGTCTCGGAGAGGAAAAATATCCTGGGATTATTGTATCTAGATTTGCGTGTGAGTAAAAGTAGTAAAATCGCGTGGTGCCACGTCGTGTACGGTTGATAGAAGGCACTTTCTATCAATACCACACTAAAGAGGAAAGAGTTTTTTAGCTTTAAAGAACGCGACGGCTTCGACGCTTCGCTCTTCTCTTCTGGCTTTGAATTTGTGGATCAAGCTTGATGACCGAAACGACGACGTTAGTCTTTGTTTTACCTTTGACTGTGAGGACGCGTAGTGTGTTAGAAATTAAGAAACCAAAAGATTTTTTAAATGTTACTTGTTTGATTTTTAATTCTGATATGACTTTTGTTGAAAAATAAAAATAACAATAAATTTTATTAAAGAAATATATTCAAATAGATAGTTTCTTTTTTTTAAATTAAAATAATCTCATGTAAACTAAACAAATAAAAGTTTTGAATTTATTTAAATCGAGATAAAACTTTTTTAGTTAGACTTTTATCGTCAAAAAAGTTTATTTAACGTATTAGTAGTTTTGAAACGTTTTTAAAACTTATGGGAGAAACTCAACCCATAAATTTTTTTTTTTTTTTTTTTGAGTTTATTTCAAGTATAAAATTTCAAATATAGTTTTTAAATTTAAAACCTTTTCTTGGTAAATAAAAACTAAAAAGTTCTTTTACATTTTCCTATCCAAACAACTACAAATTTTTCGTAAAATATAATGGTTTGTTTGATATAGAATTTATACAATTTTTTGTTTTTAAAACAAAGGATATACAAATCTTATGAAAACGCTTTTGATTAAATGAGTAGTTTGTTTTCAAAAACTTTTCGAATACAATCTAAAAGCCAATTTAAATTAGAAACAATTAGAAGTTGTTTTCATAGTATTTTAAATTTTATATCGTATAAATTTTCAAATTTAAAATATTAAAATATAACTTAAAAATTTGAATTTATTTTAATTTTTGAAAATTATTTTTACATCACAAATTAAACAAACCCCTACATTTTTATAACAATATTCTAAAACCTTCTCAATAAATAGTAACAACGGATCTTATATCCGAAATTTGTTTTGTTAATTTAATAATAAATAAATTTCTTTGGAAAAAAAAAAATAAATAAATTGAAGAGCCAAATAAAAGGAGCTAGTTGGGTTGAGTGGCTGGCTGAATAATTAGTGGGAGATTTGTTATTGTCAGTCGTTGACATAATGGTTATGGTGTAGCATTAATAAGGAGAATTTGGAACTTTCAATGAGACCTTTAAACTAGTTAGTAGTTTCATATAATAAAAGTGTCGAAACACCTTGGATTGGGTCCATCTTCAAGATTCTCTCTCTATTTGTGCGTCAATCCAACGCTACCCCTTTTATGATTTTTTGGTTTTCATAATTGAGTAACGGCTTTTCCCACCCAAAGTTTGCCATCACATTTCCACCTAAAAGTTTTAAAATAACACTTTCTCCCACCCAAAATTAATATTCGATACCATCTAAAGCCAATTCTGACAGTAAAAATTCTCTCTGTTATCACCATTTAAACCTCTAGTCTCTTCTCACGAAACCCCTTCCTCACTCCGATATTGATTTCTCGTAAGTGTTTATCATTGCAAAGCTAGGGTTATATTTCTAACTAATTTTTGACTGATTCTGGCTATGATATTTAATCATTCCCCCATTCAATCCACCGGCTTCTACACTACAAAAATTCTCTTACCTTGGTTCTTGATAATCACTGAACAACATTTGAGAAAGGGAAATGTATTTTGGGTATTACAGAATATAAGTATTGGGGTAGGAAAGTGATATTTTAAACTTTTTGGGTGGAATAGGTCGTTAAGACAAACCTTGGGTGGGAAAAAAGTCGTTTACTCTTTCATAATTGCCTTCCAAATTTATCCTGCTCCAGCTCCGCTGCTACTGTTTCAAATGATTGAAAACATCGTTTTAAGAGTGGTGAAATAGTTTAAACCAATTAAAATTTTTCTTTTAAATCCCACCTTCCTTTTTCCTTTTCCCCTTTTTTCTTCCTAATCTCTTTTCTTTCCATCACATGTAAAGCATAAAGATGGTTTGATCTAAAAAATAAGGATCCGTTTAGTAATTTAAAAAATAAGATACAATAACTTATAAATTTACGATAACAATGGAAAAGCTTATAAGCTGTTTAATCTATAAATATTTTTTGAGTGGGGTATTTCACAGAAAAAAAAAAAAAAGGTTAAAAAATGATTTTATTTTTAATATAGGTTATGAGATTTATTTCCCTTAACTGAAAATGGGTGATTTCTTTTAAATTTATAAAAGAAATATAGAATACAAACTAATTTCTAATTATACTAATATTAGTAAATAATGATTTAACAAAAATGGAAATAGTAGCCTTAGGTCATATTCTTACCGCCAGACACGGTATTCCTGCTACCACAACAAAAACTATGGCACGTGTGATGCACATCAAATGATGGCTAGTTTCTATATTTAAATCCACAAAGCACATGGTCATAATTCATATAAAATTGTGAAATTGGAATTGAATCCAAAACGGTGAATGGTAAAGAATTAAATTAACGAGGGGGACTTTTTTTGTTTGAGATCTCTATGGCCGTGCGGTTCGGGTCCACCCGGAATCTTTCGGATAAAAAAAAAACATAAATATGTTAAAATATAGAACGACAAAATTGTAAAGTGGTAATGCTACAATCAGCCCATCAATCCTACCAAATTTCAGTGTGGAATTCTAATAAGTCCATTCTGTCAAGCTCACAATTTGAGAAGTCGGTGTTTTGTCTAGAATTTCTCACTTATAATTGGTCAAGAGATTATCTCAAATCATAAGCTTAAAAAAAAAAAAATTATAGTTTTATTATTTTTAAATACATACGATTTAAATAAACTATTTTATATAAAAAAAATCATATAAAGTGTTTAAATTTTAAAAATAACTTTGTTATGTTTTTTAAATTTGACTTGATTTATTCTTATATATAAAGCTTTTCTTTTTAAATTAAAACTATAAAGGTTTTTGCATTTTTCTTACTAAAAAACTTTTCATAAAAATTATATTTTTATAAGCTCTACTCCAATATGCTCTTCTTCTATAAGCTCTACTCAAATCAATTGTATTATAAGTACCTATAATCTGACAGATAAAATTTCTAAAAATTTATATTTTAATAAATTATAAAAATCTAACCCCATAATAAATACTTTGAAACTTTTTCTATCTAGAGGGTTTCCATTTTGTGGTCCTTGATATAAAATTCCCCGTTAATAATATAACCCTTATGGGGCGTTTGGATCATATAATATTTTATTATAGGGATATTATATTAATGGAAAAAATATCACTTTGAAGATTACTGGATATTTAGAAAATGTTTGTTTAGTTTGAATAAATTGATGAATAATATGTTTGGTTGGAGAGATAAATGGATGGGTATGTTATATTTACTAAATTGCCCTCCTTTTTAATATTAATATAATAGTATTTTTATTATTTTTATTGAATAATTTCTTTTTAACCCTCTACATTTGAAATTTTGCTAAAACACCCCAACCATATAAAACTTTAATTTATAGCAAATCACCCCAAGCCACTGCTAGCCACCACGGTAGTCGATAGAATGGTGCACGATTGGCCGTATATGACCCGTCGTGCGCCGACAAAGGCGGAAATAGCCATGGATCACAAATTCATGGCTTTTTCACGGCCAGATCTATGGTCATTTCATGGCCAAAGATGTGGTTGTGAAACGGCCACAGATCTGTGACATTTCACAGCCAAAGATCTGGCCTTTTCACGACCACAGATATGGCCGTAACGGCCATAGAAACACCAGATCTAGATCCATGGCTGGAAAAGGCCTTACAGACGCACACCACGGCCAATCTCGTCGGTCTTACACCATTACGGCGATTGACACCGGCATCGACGGTGGTGAGTCACGACCGACAGTGGTCTTGGTGGTTGGGGGTATTTTTGTTAACTTTAAAAATTTTTTGTGACCAGGGTGTTTTAGCTAATTTCTCAAATGTAAAGGGGTTGGATATTGTATTTGGTAGACATTTGAGGGCAATTGTGTCCGAAATGGTTTTTAATTAAGGGCAAAATGGGAAGAAAAATCATATTACCCTAATGATATTAATAATAGCCTCTAGCAAGGTAATAAGATTCCCCCCACATTACCAACATAACCACTATTTGCAATAAAAGGTTCCGTAATATTTTATTACTTGCAAACCAAACACAGGATTCTTGCAAAATAAACTAATATACCCCCGTTTATCTTATTACCCCCCGATCCAAACGGCCCTTATAATAAAACATTATATGATCAAAACGCCCCTAAGGGTAATCAGATAACCTTGTCAGGGTGTTATTAAAGATTACCGGTAATCTAATTTGTATACCTATTTGCCCTTAATGAAATACAATTTCGGACACAATTGCTCTCAAATATCTACCAAATACCATTAGCCCAGACCGTACATTAGGGGTGTAAACGAGTTGAGCCGAGCTGAGTTTTCAGCTTAACGGCTCGACTCGTGTGCTACAAGACGGCCGAGCCTGTCGAGTTAAGAACTAGGGGCTCGAACTCGAGCGGGCTCGCGAGCTCCTGAAATAGAAAATGAAGAATTGTTAGCATTGACCCAATTCATCAATGTGTTAAGTATTAAACATTCATGAAAACCAAAATGGATTCAAAGCTCACTAAGATACATATTCAAAATTCTTCCCAACTCATGAAATATTTTTAACAAAAACGGTTTACTCACCAAATTCTTCCTTCAATTTCCGACTGGCGACGGCAAGAACACGTGATTAGGGGCGTCACTTTCCCGATGGACCGAAGATTTGAGGGTTAAAGTGGATTTGGGGTTTACGGTTTGCATCAATTTGGGGGTGAAGAAATCGTTTTCAATGTTTGCGCGACGGAGTCGTCGTTTCTTTCGACAGTTTTTTCAATCGGTGACGACAACGAGCGGGATGAAATCCCATAGGTCATGGTAGCATCTAGCAATGCTCATAACCCCTACCACAATGAGTTAAACTCCAGAACATTTTTTTTCCTGATCGACGTTTTATTGGTAAAATCCCTCCTGTCTAATCCCAATTAAGTATAGGTTCATTTATGTCAAAGCCCTTAACTTAATCTCTATCCAAATTGTCAATCAATACAATGGAACATGTCATCATGAAACTCCTTTCATATGACTATTTTGTACTCTGGCCAGAGATTTCATTTTTCCAATGTTTATTGACATTTGTCTGGGAACTCAGGACCAAACTATTTCAAGTCAACGGATCCCATCTTGACCATCACTTGTCTCGCACATGAATAACTTATGATCAAACTGGCTTCTTACACAAAACATGATTAGTCTCATGTATATACACCATATGAATCATATGCTCCTATGTCGAGTCAACCGTGATTGTCTCAGGTCTAAGGACCAATGGTACACTAGTACGTCCTACGATATATCATTGACCACATCTAAATACCCATGTGATTTATCGTAATCGTCATATTCGATAAATAGTTTACTAACTGTTTGTCCATGTTAATACCCTAGTGACATAACTCTTATAATCACCCACACTAATACCATCACATGATATTCGATGGGACATTCATCATGCCTACTATACATGTTACCTGCCCAATTAACATTACTTACATAGGGAATGCTTCGATATTTGATATTCTAAAAATCCATATCATCCGGACATTTCACATGCATTATAAATAGTATAAATGAAGCAGTAAACAACATGTGAAATTATAACTATTTCTTTCATTCTCAAAAGAGTTTTTACAATATAATGCTCTAAAACCGCAACACGATTGGTTCCTAGGGCATACACTAACATAGAGTCTAGAACGGCCTTACCGTACACGACTGGTCGGTTTTGCTCTATTTTAGCAACTTCGACAGTGTGGCTGGCGGCCGGAGTGGCTGAGGTGGGTGGGAGTGATTTTGCTACAAATTAAAATTTTATATGGTTGGAGTGCTTTTGCAAAATTTCAAAATGTAAGGTTTTAAAAGAAATGATTCAAAATATAATATATTTTAAATTTTAAAAGGAGGACAATTTAATAATCTATATATATATTCACCCATTTACCTCCCAACCAAACATATCATATAAATACCAACCAATTTATCTCCACCTAACCAAACACATTTTCTTAAACATTCCCAGTAATCTTCAAGGTATATATTATTTCATATATAATATTCTCATAATACAAGATTCTCTGAACCAAACGCACCCTTATTACTTAAATTGTTATTTCATAAATTTTACGGGGAATTTTGTCATTTAATCAAACTTTAGGAGATTATTCAAACTATAATAAATGATAATTATTTTTTTTTTTTTTACTAATTTAGAGATTGGCGAATTTCATTCCTCACATATCATCAGTATTATTGTATTAATTTGAACCAAACGCATCCTTAATGACTTAAATTTGTTATTTCATAAATTTTACGGGAAATTTTGCCATTTAATCAAACTTTAGGAGATTATTCAAACTTATAAGATAAACTTTTTTTTTTTAACTAATTTTAGGATTGGCGAATTTCATCCTCACATATCATCGGTATAACGTTGAAAAATAGGTTTGAAGATAAAGATTTATTAAGTATAGATAATTTCACATTACTTAATTCACAGTGCTCGTTATTTGTTACTTATTTATTCCCAACGGTAGTCAAAAGCTTACGAGATTGAGGTGAAAGTAATTGTTGAAATTTGAAGGGTAGTTTATGTAAGAAGCTTAAAAACCAAATTGAGAAAGTAGTTTTTACTTTTTTATGAGCTTAGAAACCAAAATAGTTGAATTTAAACACATATCATCGGTATTAACGTTGAAAAATAGGTTTGAAGATAAAGATCTATTAGTATAGATAATTTCACATAACGTCCTCACAATCATTGGTATAACGTTGAAAAATAGGTTTAAAGATAAAGATTTATTAAGTATAGATAACTTCACATTACTTAATTCACAGTGCTCATTAGTTGTTACTTATTTAGTCCCAACCATAGTCAAAAGCTTACAAGATTGAGGTCAAAGTAATTGTTGAAATTTGAAAGGGTGGTTTATATAAAGAAGCTAAAAACCAAATTATGAGCTTAGAAACCAAAATGTTGAATTTAAACGCACAAAAAAATCATAATCCCCATCACAATAACTTGCCGTACGACAACGTTTTTTACAAAACCGCCATGAAAAATACTCAGATCTACCATTAGTTACCTAATCTCTAACTAGCCAGCATCACATGTCACAGCTACTTGTCAATGAACCTTACACTCTAAAAAATTGCAAGCAAGTCCCCTAACCGATTTCATATTTTCCGAAATCCGAACATTGGATTTTGGATGACCGTACAACACCGAGACTTGACAAATATGAAGTTAAAAAAATATTTTAGATTTTTTATTGTTAGAGTGTCTGCCATCAATCCGTATTTTTTATGAATTGACAAGCAAATAAAAAAAGTTTCATTTCACGTCTCCATTTCTTCTCAGTTCTCAACCCACCCATTGTTGAATTTGTTCATGTGGTTCTTCGTTTCGTTAAGCAATCACCAAGTAGATATCACAATTGAAAATATTAAAAGATAAAAAGAAAGAATGAAAGCAAAGCAAAGCAAACGGAGATCTTCTCATTTCGATATTGATGATAAAAAAAACAACTACAACACGGGAACTTAGCAAAAAGCCCAGTTAAATTTTGACATCCGTGACCTTCTGGTCATCTTTTAACACATTTTCCGGGGCTCCCCCGCAGGTGAAGGTGCGGCTGCGACGGAGGGAGAGGACACGATCTGAAACGAGGGCTGGGCATGATTCGATGTGGAGATGAAGGCTTATCTACGATAACATTGTCAGAGATGGGGTGTGAGAGATCATCAAGTCGATGAATACGCTCTGTGAAGGCCTTCTTTGATGGCGACTGGCTCTGGCAGACTAATGTTGTTTTTTTTTTGGACAGAGTGGGAGAGAGAGAAAGAGATTGTGATTTGAAGCAGATTGCAGATAATGTATGTATGGGAAGAGATCAGATTATAAAGATTTTCATTGAAAAATATTTGCTTAAGTCATGGTTGACTTTTCTAGTCTTTCTATTAAGGCAATAATAGGTTAGGTAGTGATTATCCGTTTCCTGGATTTATGGGCTCGGAGAAGATGCATTTTAAGATGTTATATTTATTAAGTTAAAAATTAATTAAATAGTATAGAATTTATTATATTATTTTAGAAACCTCGTTGGGGATTATTGTTATTATAAGTTTATAACTATTTTACGGGTATTTATGTCTTTAGCCCTTAAATGTTCTATTTTTTTGTTTAATAGTATTTTTAGTAAGTAATTATATTAATTATTAAATGTTAAATGTATTTAATTATTTACCATTTTAATATTCTTGATGTATCTCCCCTGAATTACACATTAAATTGACTAGATTAACTTCTGTAGTTTCTCCCGATTTAGAGAATTGATTTAGAAATTCAATATTATTATCTTAATTTCTCAAGGAAGTTTCCTCACATTTATTGAGACCCTTTCGTGGTTAAAGAACTTTGCACTTACCTCATTTCAAACTAGCAATAAAGAATCGATTACAATTCAATCTTACAAATTCTCTTTTACAATTTTAATACGGCAACTTTAATTGGTCATCTTGTAATTGATAAGCAGAAAAATTTATCAGAAATCATTACGAACTGTCCACTGGGGGTTATGAGTGAAAATTTATGAGATTAAATTGAGTATAAATATTGTCTTCAAATCAATAGGGTCTATATAACTAGGTCTTAATTGACACAAGATGAAAGAAAGTATATCTTAATAATTTACTTTATAAACTAACGTGTTAAAGTATTTGATAAATACATTCAGACGTGATTATAATAATTAATTATGAAATAATTTATTTTAAAAAAAAAAAATAATAAGCTCAAAAGTATTTAGGATTCAAAATCTGTTTTCAGAAAAGACAACTTCAAAAATATCCGAAGAGTAAATTCAAATCCTAACGTTTTTTTTTTTTTTTTTTTTTTATAAATAAGTTTTAAATTAAAAATAAAATAATAAAAACATTGAAAATAAAAGTAAATACTAAAATGGGCCGACAAATGCCTATGACAATTGACAATTAGGTCGGCACCATCAATGATGTCGGTAATTTGGTCAAAATGCAAATTTTGTCATGACGCTAGAAAAAAATTCTCAATATGATAAAATCTCAAAACGAAGTTATTAACAACGTATACGTGGCCCAGATGCTCATGACCCCATTCTTGATGTGAACCCAGTCCCTAACCTCAAGAAATTGACTTCATGTCACGAAACCAATCATTTTGAAATGAAATACCATAAAATTGCATCCGCCACCATAAAACATTCGCCAAACAATGATATACAAATAAACAAGGCGTTGTATCATGTTGGGATGATATCACAACACCATTTGAGAATGACTATTGTGAAAAGAAAAATAGCGATTTAAAAGCCTCAACGTATAGATCAACTTCCATGTAATAGAATCAATTCCTCCAACTACAAAAATCACAACTTAGAATGAGTTACTATTATTTGAAACAAACAGAAAACATATGAATAATACTATACCCAACCCTCTCTTACAAACTTTCTCTCATAACTCTCGCAATTGGTCAGTTTACAACGAGTCTTATATAGGTCTCACTAATTAATTGCGAACTGTCACACAGTGTTGTGGAGAAGTTTGTGAAGTGGTTGTTGGTGTAGTATTGCTCAGTTTACAGCAAATCTCACATGAGTCCCACTATTAATTGCGAACTGTCCATCAAGGTTGTGAGAATAGTTTGTGAAAAGTTTTGTTGGTATAGTTTTGCTCAGTTTATAACGAGTCCTACATGAGTCCCTCTAATTAATTACGAACTGTTACATAGAATTGTAGAGAAAGTTTGTGGAAAGTGGTTGTTGGTGTAGTATACTCAAAACATATTGCTAAGCCCACATTTGAGCACAAAGCCCAATTTTAAGATTATGAACTATTATCTTTTAGTGTTAAGAAAGTCGTTTCATGCCACAAAATTGGACATTTAGAATCAACAATTGAACAACTTCACTTAAATGAATCAATTCCTCATACCACATAAATCAATACTTAAGCAATGAGTTACAATCTACTATCAAACAAAATCAAAAACGTATTACTAGTCCAAATTTGAGGACATGACCTTATTTTAAGATACGAGGAGATTCACATCTTAGTGTTAAAAAATTTGCTTCATGCCACAAAATTGGACATCTAATCAATAAAACACTATGAAATTGCATCCCCTACCATAGTACGCTCACCAGCAATGGATGCAACAAATCAAAGGTGGTATGTCATGTAAGGTTACTATATTCTAAACACCACTTGAGTATGGATTTAAGATACGAGAGATTCACATCTTAGTGTTAAAATCTGCTTCATGCCACAAAATTGGACATCTAATTAATAAAACACTATGAAATTGCATCCCTACCATGTATGCTCACCAAGCAATGAGATGCAACAAATCAAAGGTGGTATGTCATGTAAAGGTTACATAATATAACACACCACTTGATTATGGATATCAAAACAAGAAAATAACGTTTTATATGACTAAACAATATAATGGGCTCCTACTACCATGTGAGTCACAATTTGATTGGGTGTTGAAGTGACGGTAACGGCATTATTAAGTCAAAATCTGAGCCATATCTAATCTATTTGACATGTATGCCCCGCTTGAGGTACGTATTTAGATTTTGCTGTATTCTTAAAAGTTCATTGATTCAGTTTCAATTGAGTTTGTATGTTTATTGGTTAAGTGTTTGCCTTGGTTTTGGTTGAGATTTGGTGATTTTGGAAATCCATCTTCGCGGGGCGAAGGAGAATCTTCGCCGCGGCGATGAGTGCTGCCCCCACCGGTAGGTTCTACCGTGTTTCGTCGGGGGCGACGGTGTTCTTTGCCACGGCGAAGGCCTAACAAAAAGTTCTTGAGTTTTCTAGAGAATTCTTCATTTGGGGCATAATTTTATTCTACCCCTAATTAGTAGGAATAGTGGGGAGTAAATGTAAGGAAATTAAGTAGAGAATGTGTTGGTAATAAGGGTGTATTTGCAAAGAATCAAAATCATGGATGGAATTTTCAAGGAAGAGCAAGGGCAAAATGGGAAATGATGGATATTATATGAGCTAAAAAGGATTAAGTGTAGAGAAAATCTTCATTTCACCCTTTCCACCGCCATAACCATTCTCTAACTTCTCTCAATTCTCCATCCAATCTTCCAAGATTTCTAAGGAGCTTTTGGGTAATTTTTTTTTGTAAAGATTTCATCTAAAGCATCCTAAGGTAAGGATTCTTGCTTTAGATATAGTTTTGCTTATATTTGTATCTTGAAGCCTTATGGTTTTATGGGTTAAAGGTGTAGAGAAGGGACAAGGTACTAAGGAGAAAGTATTATTGGAACCTCTCCATTAAAGGTAAGTAAATCCAAACTAAATTGAGATTTAAGAATTTATTTGAGTAGAGATTGTGTATGTATATGTATGTATTATGCTTGTTGAGAAATTGAGATGTTATGAGTATGTATCTATGTTGATATGAATTTAATTGAGTTATGAGAAGTGTTGTGATTGCATGATGATGAGTTGAGTTTGATTGAAGTTGGAGGGAGTTTTGAGCAAACCCTATGGGAGTGTTTTGCCTTGACAGGAAAGTAGAGTATATGAGGGAGTTTTCCTCCCATTTTGGATGATCAAAGAGAAGAGTAGAGTTATAGATAAGTAGAGCTTTGGCATGCACATGAGTTGTTTGAGGAAATGCTTAAGTGAAATCTACCCTGTCACAGCTATGACTTTCTAAGTGAATTTTGGGCATCTTACGGATTGAACTAGGCTGAGATCAAAACATCAAAGTTGTAGCCCTATTTTTAAGCTTTAAAACGAGACCAAAACCGTAGCAATTTGATGTGTATAACGCAAGTTATGCCCTTTTTAGTGTGACATGTGCCAAATGACTATCTTTGATGTACCATTGCATTTATGCTTTTCATAAGTGCATTAATGAGCATGAGCCGTCCATATGCATTAATTATGCATTATAGAAATAGTAGAGAACTTTGAGTGTGAGCTTTATTAAGAGAGAAAAAGAGAGTAGAGTAGGTTGTGCGATGGAGAGCCCGTGAGTAATGGGTAGAGTATTCCTGCATGTACGCCGCATTGAGAGAGCGACATGAGTATGAGAGAGAGAAGTTGTGTAGCCCGTGAGAGTACATGCGGATGAGGGCTATTCCCGAGAGTACCCGAGAGAGAGTTTATACGCTCACATGGCCAAAGGTTCCGAATCCATGCATAACCAAGTCCGATCGGCTAGAATGAGTAGAAGGCATGTAGAGTGGGGGTGAGTCTCGGCCGTGCCTTCGGTAAGATGAGGCCGTGACTACTAAAGAGAGTTAGTAGAAAAAACTTTTCATAAAATTATATTTTTATAAGCTCACTCCAATATTGCTTTCTCTATAAGCTCACTCAAATCAATGTATATAAGTACCTATAATCTGACAGATAAAATTTCTAAAATTTATTATTTTAATAAATTATAGAAATCTAACCAAATAAATACTTTGAAACTTTTCTATTCATAGAGGGTTTCCATTTTGTGGTCCTTGATATAAAATTCCCCGTTAATAATATACCCTTAGGGGGGCTTTGGATCATATATATTTTATTATAGGGAATATATTAATGGAAAAGAAATATCACTTTGAAGATACTGGGAATATTTAGAAAATGTGTTGGTTAGTTTGAATAAATTGATGAATAATGTTTGGTTGGGAGGATAAATGGATGGGTATGTTAAAATATTATAAATTGCCCTCCTTTTTAATATTAATATAATAGTATTTTTATATTATTTATTGAATAATTTCTTTTAACCCTCTACATTGAAATTTGCTAAAAACACCAACCATATAAAACTTAATTTATAGCAAATCACCCCAAGCCACTGCTAGCCACCATCGGTAGTCTAGAATGGTGCACGATTGGCCGTATATGACCCGTCGTGCGCGACAAAGGCGGAAATAGCCATGGCCAAATTCATGGCTTTTTCACGGCCAGATCTATGGTCATATGGCCAAGATGTGGGTGGAAACGGCCAAGATCTGTGACATTTCACAGCCAAAGTCTGGCCTTTTCACGACCACAGATATGGCCGTAACGGCCATAGAAACACCAGATCTAGATCCATGGCTGGAAAGGCCTTACAGACGCACGACGGCCAGATCTCGTCGGTCTTACACCATTACGGCGATTGACACCGGCAGTCGACGGTGGTGAGCACGACCGACAGTGGTCTTCGGGGTGGGGGTATTTTGTTAACTTTAAAATTTTTGTGACCAGGGTGTTTTAGCTAATTTCTCAAATGTAAAGGGGTTGGATATGTATTTGGTAGACATTTGAGGGCAAGTTGTGTCCGAAATGGTTTTTAATTAAGGGCAAAATGGGAAGAAAAATCATATTACCCTAATGATATTTAATAATAGCCTCTAGCAAGGTAATAGATTACCCCCACATTCAACACGTAACCACTATTTGCAATAAAGGTTACCGTAATATTTTATTATTGCAAACCAACACAGGATTCTTGCAAAATAAACTAATATTACCCCCGTTATCTTATTTACCCCCGATCCAAACGGCCCTTATAATAAAACATTATATGATCAAAACCCCTAAGGGTAATCAGAAACCTTGTAGGGTGTTATTAAAAGATTACCGAGGTAATCCAATTTGTATACCTATTTTGCCCTTAATGAAATACAATTTCGGACCAATTGCTCTCAATATCTACCAATAAACCATTAGCCCACCCGTACATTAGGGGTGTAAACGAGTTGAGCCGAGCTGAGTTTTCAGCTTAACGAGCTCGATCGTGTGCTACAAGATCGAGCTGCGAGCCTGTCGGTTAAGAACTAGGGGCTCGAAGAGCGGGCTCGCGAGCTCCTGAAATAAAAATAAGAAGAATTGTTAGCATTGACCAATTCATCAATGTGTTGTAATTAAACATTCATGAAAACCAAAATGGATCAAAGCTCACTAAGATACATATTCAAAATTCTTCCAACTCATGAAATTTTTAACAAAAACGGTTTACTCACCAAATTCTTCCTTCAATTTCCGACTGGCGACGGCAAGAAAACCGTGATTAGGGGCGTCACTTTCCGATGGACCGAAGATTTGAGGGTTAAAGTGGATTGGGGGTTTACGGTTTGCATCATTTGGGGGTGAAGAATCGTTTCAAATGTTTGCGGACGGACGGTCGTCGTTCTCTCGACTAGTTTTTCAATCGGTGACGACAAGAGGCGGGATGAAATCCCATAGGTCGGTAGGCATCTAGCAATGCTCATAAACCCCTAAGCCACAATGAAGTTAAACTCCAATGAACATTTTTTCCTGATCGTAGTTTTATGTGGTAAAATCCCTCGCTGTCTAATCCCAATTAAGTATAGGTCTAGTAGTCAAAGCCCTTAACTTATCTCTATCCAAATTGTCAATCAATACAATGGAACATGTATCATGAAACTCCTTTCATATGACTATTTGTACTCTGGCCAGAGATTTCATTTTTCCAATGTTTATTGACATTTGTCTGGGAACTCAGGACCAAACTATTTCAGTAACGGATCCCATCTTGACCATCACTTGTCTCGCACATGAATAACTTAGATCAAACTGGCTTCTTACAAAAAACAGATTAGTCTATGTATATACACCATATGAATCAATGCATCCTATGTCGAGTCAAACCGTGATGTTTCAGGTCTAAGGATCATGGTACACTAGTAAACTACGATATATCATTGACCATTCTAAATACCCTGGATTTATCGTAATCGGTCATATTCGATAAATAGTTTACTAACTGTTTGTCCATGTTAATACCTAGTGACATAACTCTTATAATCACCCACACTAATACCATCACATGATATTCGATGGAGACATTCAGCATGCCTACTATACAATGTTACTGCCCAATTAAAATTACTTACATAGGGAATGCTTCGATGATTTGATATTCTAAAAATCCATATCATCCGGACATTTCACATGCATTATAAATAGTATAAATGAAGCAAAACATGTGAAATTATAACTATTTCTTTCATTCTCAAAAGAGTTTTACAAGATATAATGCTCTAAAACCGAAACACGATTGTTCCTAGGGCATACACTAACATAGAGATCTAGAACGGCCTTACGTACACGACTGGGTCGTTTTGCTCTATTTTAGCAACTGTCGACAGTGGTGGCTGGCGGCGGAGTGGTGAGGTGGGGGGAGTGATTTTGCTACAAATTAAAATTTTATAGGTTGGAGTGCTTTTGCAAATTTCAAAATGTAAGGGTTTAAAAGAAAGATTCAAAATATAATAATATTTTAATATTTTAAAAGGGGACAATTTAATAATCTATAATATATTCACATTACCTCCAACCACAAATATCAAATAAATACCAACCATATTTTCCCAACCTAACCAAACACATTTCTTAAACATTCCCAGTAATCTTCAGGTAAATATATTATTTCATTAATTAATATTCTCAATAATACAAGATTCTCTGAACCAAACGACACCCTTAATTACTTAAATTTGTATTTCATAAATTTTACGGGGAATTTTGTCATTTATTAAAACTTTAGGAGATTATTCAAATATAATTAAATGATAATTATTTTTTTTTTTTTTTACTAATTTAGAGATTGGCGAATTTCATTCCTCACATATCATCAGATTATTGTATTAAGTTGAACCAAACGCATCCTTAATGACTTAAATTTGTTATTTCATAAATTTTACGGGAAATTTTGCCATTTAATCAAACTTTAGGAGATATTCAAACTATAAGATAAACTTTTTTTTTTTACTAATTTTAGAGATTGGCGAATTTCATTCTCACATATCATCGGTATTAACGTTGAAAATAGGTTTGAAGATAAAGATTATAAGTATAGATAATTTCACATTACTTAATTCACAGTGCTCGTTAGTTGTTACTTATTTATTCCCAACGGTAGTCAAAAGCTTACGAGATTGAGGTGAAAGTAATGTTTGAAATTTGAAGGGTAGTTTATGTAAAGAAGCTTAAAAACCAAATTGAGAAAGTAGTTTTTACTTTTTTATGAGCTTAGAAACCAAAATAGTTGAATTTAAACACATATCATCGGTATTAACGTTGAAAAATAGGTTTGAAATAAAGATATTAGTATTAGATAATTTACATAACGTCCTCACATATCTTGGTATTAACGTTGAAAAATAGGTTAAAGATAAGATTTATTAAGTATAGATAACTTCACATTACTTAATTCACAGTGCTCATTAGTTGTTACTTATTACCCAACCATAGTCAAAAGCTTACAAGATTGAGGTCAAAGTAATTGTTGAAATTTGAAAGGGTGGTTTATATAAAGAAGCTAAAAACCAAATTATGAGCTTAGAAACCAAAATAGTTGAATTTAAACGCAAAAAAAAATCATAATCCCCATCACAATAACTTTGCCGTACGACACGTTTTATTCAAAACGCCATGAAAACTATACTCAGATCTACCATTAGTACCTAATCTCTAACTAGCCAGCAATCACATGTCACAGCTACTTGTCAAATGAACCTTACACTCTAAAAATTGCAAGCAAGTCAGCCCTAACCGATTTACATATTTCCGAAATCCGAACATTGGATTGGATGACCGTACAACACCGAGACTTGACAAATTGAAGTTAAAAAAATATTTTAGATTTTTATTGTTAGAGTGTCTGCCATCAATCCGTATTTATGTGACAAGCAAATAAAAAAAGTTTCATTTCACGTCTCCATTTCTTCTCAGTTCTCAAACCAACCCATTGTTGAATTTGTTCATGGTGTTCTTCGTTCGTTAAGCAATCACCAAAGTAGATATCAACAATTGAAAATATTAAAAAGTAAAAAGAAAGAATGAAGCAAAGCAAAGCAAACGGAGATCTTCTCATTTCGATATGATGATAAAAAAACAACTACAACACGGGAACTTAGCAAAAAAGCCCAGTTAAATTTTGACATCCGTGACCTTCTGGTCATCTTTTAACACATTTTCCGGGGCTCCACCGCAGGTGAAGGTGGCGGCTGCGACGGAGGGAGAGAGCACGAATCTGAAACGATGGCTGGGCATGATTCGATGTGGAGATGAAGGCTTATCTACCGATAACATTGTCAGAGATGGGGTGTGAGAGATCATCAAGTCGATGAATACGCTCTGTGAAGGCCTTCTTTGATGGCGACTGGCTCTGGCAGACTAAATGTTGTTTTTTTTTGGGACAGAGTGGGAGAGAAGAGAAAGAGAGATTGTGATTTGAAGCAGATTGCAGATAATGTATGTATGGGAAGAGATCAGATTTATAAAGATTTTCAATTGAAAAATATTTGCTTAAGTCATGGTTGACTTTTCTAGTCTTTCTATTAAGGCAATAATAGTAGGTAGTGATTATCCGATTCCTGGATTTATGGGCTCGGAGAAGATGCATTTTAAGATGTTAATATTTATTAAGTTAAAAATTAATTAAATAGTATAAGAATTTATTATATATTTAGAAACCTCGTTGGGGATTATTGTTTATATAAGTTTATAACATATTTTACGGGTATTTATGTCTTTAGACCCTTAAATGTTCTATTTTTTTTGTTTAATAGTATTTTAGTAAGTAATTATATAATTATATAAATGTTAAATGTATTTAATTATTTACCATTTAATATTCTTGATGTATTCCCCTGAATTACACATTAATGACTAGATTAACTTCTGTAGTTTCTCCGATTTAAGAGAATTGATTTAGAAATTCAAATATTATTATCTTAATTTCTCAAGGAAGTTTCCTCACATTATTGATGACCCTTTCGTGGTTAAAGAACTTGCACTTACTCATTTCAAACTAGCAAAAAGAATCGATTACAATTCAATCTTACAAATTCTCTTTTACAATTTTAATACGGCAACTTGTAATTGGTCATCTGTAATGAAAGCAGAAAAATTATCAGAAATCATTACGAACTGTCACATGGGGGTTGAGTGAAAATTTATGAGATAAATTGTAAGTATAATATTGTCTTCAAATCAATAGTGTTCTATAAACTAGGTCTTAATTGACACAAGATGAAAGAAAGTATTATCTTAAAATTACTTTATTAAACTAACGGTTAAAGGTATTTGATAAATACATTCAGAACGTGATATAAATTAATATTGAAATATTTATTTAAAAAAAAAAATAATAAGCTCAAAAGTATTTAGGATTCAAAATCTGTTTTCAGAAAAGACAACTTCAAAAATATCCGAAGAGTAAATTCAAATCCTAACGTTTTTTTTTTTTTTTTTTTATAAATAAGTTTTAAATTAAAATATAAAAATAATAAAACATTGAAAATAAAAAGTAAAATACTAAAATGGGCCGACAAATGCCTATGACAATGACAATTGGTCGGCACCATCAATGAGTCGGTAATTTGGTCAAAATGCAATTTTGTCATAGCAGCTAGAAAAAAATTCTCAATATGATAAAATCGTCAAAACGAAGTTATTAACAACGTATACGTTGCCCAGATGCTCATGACCCCATTTCTTGATGTTATGAACCCGTATCCTAACCTCAAGAAATTGACTTCATGTCACGAAACCAATCATTTGAATCAATGAAATACCATAAAATTGCATCGCCCACCATAAAACATTGCGCCAAACAATGATATACAAAATAACAAGGGCGTTGTATCATGTGGGATGATATCACACACACCATTGAGAATGACTATTGTGAAAAGAAAAATAGCGATTTAAAAGCCTCAACGATAGAATCAACTTCCATGTAATAGAATCAATTCCTCCACACTAAAAAATCAAACTTAAGAAATGAGTTAATCTATTAGTTGAAACAAAACAGAAAACATATGAATAATACTATACAACAACCTCTCTTACAACTTTCTCTTCATAACTCTCGCAATTGGTCAGTTTACAACGAGTCTTATATAGGTCTCACTAATTAATTGCGAACTGTCACATCGTGTTGTGAGAGAAAGTTTGTGAAAGTGGTTGTTGGTGTAGTATTGCTCAGTTTACAGCAAATCTCACATGAGTCCCACTAATTAATTGCGAACTGTCACATCAAGGTTGTGAGAGATAGTTTGTGAAAAGTGGTTGTTGGTATAGTATTGCTCAGTTTATAACGAGTCCTACATGAGTCCCTCTAATTAATTACGAACTGTTACATTAGAATTGTGAGAGAAAGTTGTGAAAGTGGTTGTTGGTGTAGTATTACTCAAAACATATTGCTAAGCCCACATTTGAGCACAAAGCCCAATTTTAAGATATGAGGAGAACTATTATCTTTTAGTGTTAAGAAAGTCGTTTCATGCCACAAAATTGGACATTTAGAATCAACAATTGAATCAACTATCACTTAAAAAGTCAATTCCTCATACCACAAAATCATAACTTAAGCAATGAGTTACAATCTACTAATCAAAACAAAATCAAAAACGTATTACTAGTCCAAATTTGAGGACATGACCTTATTTTAAGAACGAGGAGATTCACATCTTAGTGTTAAAAAATTTGCTTCATGCCACAAAATTGGACATATCAATAAAACACTATGAAATTGCATCCCCTACCATAGTACGCTCACCAAGCAATGAGATGCCAAATCAAAGGTGGTAGTGTCATGTAAAGGTTCTATATATACTAAGACACCACTTGAGTATGGATTTAAGAAGAGGAGATTCACATCTTAGTGTTAAAAAATCTGCTTCATGCACAAAAATTGGACATCTAATTAATAAAACACTATGAAATTGCATCCCCTACCATAGTATGCTCCACAAGCATGAGATGAACAAATCAAAGGTGGTATGTCATGTAAAGGTTACTATATAACACACACTGAGTATGGATATCAAAACAAGAAAATAACGTTTTATGACTAAAACAATATATGGCTCCTATATACCATGTGAGTCACAATTTGATTTGGTGTTGAAGTGCGGTAACGGCATATTATTAGTCAAAATCTGAGCACATAATCTAATCATTGACATGTAATGCCCCGCTTGAGGTACGTATTTAGATTTGCTGTATTACTTAAAAGTTCATTGATTCAGTTTCAATTGAGTTTGTATGTGTATTGGTTAAGTGTTTGCCTTGGTTTTGGTTGAGATTTGGTGGAATTTTGGAAATCCAATCTTCGTGCGGGCGAAGGAGAATCTTCGCCGCGGCGATGAGGTGCTGCACCCCCACCGTGGTTCTTACCGTGTTTCGTCGGGGCGACGGTGTTCTTTGCCACGGCGAAGAGCCTAACAAAAAGTTTCTTGAGTTTTCTAGAGATTCTTCATTTGGGGCTAATTATTATTCTACCCTAATTAGTAGGAATAGTGGGGAGTAAAATGTAAGGAAATTAGTAGAGAATGTGTTGGTAATAAGGGTGTATTTGCAAAGAATCAAAAAAAAGTTTATTTCAAGTATTAAAATTTCAAATATATGTATTTTATAAATTTAAAACCTTTTCTTGGTAAATAAAAACTAAAAAGTTCTTTTACATTTTCCTATCCAAACAACTAACAGTTTTTTCGTAAAATAATAAGATATGTTTGATATAGAATTTAAATACAATTTTTTGTTTTTAAAAACAAAGGATATAACAAATCTTATGGAAAACGCTTTTGATTAAAATGAGTAGATTTGTTTTCAAAAACAATTTTCGAATACAATCTTAAAAGCCAATTTAAAATTAGAAAACAATTAGAAGTTGTTTTCATAGTATTTTAAATTTTATATCGTATAAATTTTCAAATATTAAAAATATTAAAATATAACTTAAAAATTTGAATTGTATTTTAATTTTTGAAAATTATTTTTACATCACAAATTAAACAAACCCCTACATTTTTATAAACAATATTCTAATAAACTCTTCTCAAATAAATAGTAACAAACGGATCCTTAATATCCGAAATTTGTTTTGTTATATATATAAATAAATAAATAAATTTCTTTGGAAAAAAAAAAATAAATAAATTGAAGAGCCAAATAAAAGGAGCTAGTTGGGTTGAGTGGCTGGCTGAATAATTAGTGGGAGAGGAAATAGATAGATATTTGATTATTTGTCAGTCGTTGACATAATGGTTATGGTGTAGCATTAATAATGGAGAATTTGGAACTTTCAATGAGACCATTAAACTAGTTAGTAGTTTCATATAATAAAAGTGTCGAAACACCTTGGATTGGGTCCATCTTCAAGATTCTCTCTCTATTTGTGCGTCAATCCAACGCTACCCCTTTTTATGATTTTTGGTTTTCATAATTGAGTAAACGGCTTTTTCCCACCCAAAGTTTGCCATCACATTTTCCACCTAAAAAGTTTTAAAATAACACTTTCTCACCCAAAATTAATATTCAGATACCATCTAAAGCCAATTCTGACAGTAAAAATTCTCTCTGTTATCACCATTTAAACCTCTAGTCTCTTCTCTACGAAACCCCTTCTCACTCCGATATATGATTTCTCGTAGATTGTTAGTCATTGCAAAGCTAGGGTTATATATTCTTAACTAATTTTTGACTGATTCTGGCTATGAATATTTAATCAATTACCACCATTCAATCCACCGGCTTCTACACTACAAAAATTCTCTTACCTTGGTTCTTGATAAATCACTGAACAACATTTGAGAAAGTGAAATGTATTTTGGGTATTAACAGAATATAAGTATTGGGGTAGGAAAGTGATATTTTAAAACTTTTTGGGTGGGATAGGTCGTTAAGACAAACCTTGGGTGGGAAAAAATGTCGTTTACTCTTTCATAATTGCCTTCCAAATTTATCCTGCTCCAGCTCCGCTGCTACTGTTTCAAATGATTGAAAACAATCGTTTTAAAGTTGGTGAAATAGTTTAAACCAAATTAAAAATTGTTTTCTTTTAAATCCCACCTTTCCTTTTTCCTTTTCCCCTTTTTTCTTCCTAATCTCTTTTCTTTCCATCACATGTAAAAGCATTAAAGATGGTTTGATCTAAAAAAATAAGGATCCGTTTAATGTAATTTAAAAATAAGATTATTATTTTTAATATAAGTTATGAGATTTATTTCCCTTATACTGAAAATGGGTGATTTCTTTTAAATTTTATAAAAGAAATTTAGAAATACAAACTAATTTCTAAATTATACTAATATTAGTAAAATAATGATTTAACAAAAATGGAAATAGTAGCCTTAAGGTACAGATTCTTACCGCCAGACACGGTATTCCTGCTACCACAACAAAAACTATGGCACGTGTGATGCACATGCAAATGATGGCTAGTTTCTATATTTAAATCCACAAAGCACATGGTCATAATTCATATAAAATTGTGAAATTGGAATTGACTCCAAAACGGTGAATGGTAAAGAATTAAATTAAGCGAAGGGAACTTGTTTTGTTTGAGATCTCTATGGCCGTGCGGTTCGGGTCCACCCGGAATCTTTCGGATAAAAAAAAAAAAAACATAAAGTATGTTAAAATATAGGAACGACAAAATTGGAAAGTGGTAATGCTACATTCAGCCCATCAACAGCCTACCAAATTTCAGTGTGGAATTCTAATAAGTCCATTCTGTCAAGCTCACAATTTGAAGAAGTCGGTGTTTTGTCTAGAATTTCTCACTTATAATTGGTCAAAGAGACTATCTCAAATCATAAGCTTTAAAAAAAAAAAAATTAAATAGTTTTATTATTTTTAAAATACAATACGATTTAAAATAAACTATTTTATATAAAAAAATCATATAAAGTGTTTAAATTTTAAAAATAACTTTGTTATGTTTTTTAAATTTGACTTGATTTATTCTTATATATTAAAGCTTTTCTTTTTAAATTAAAACTATAAAGGTTTTTGCATTTTTCTTACTAAACAATAAACTTTTTCATAAAAATTATATTTTTATAAGCTCTACTCCAATATGCTCTTCTTCTATAAGCTCTACTCAAATCAATTGTATTATAAGTACCTATAATCTGACAGATAAAATTTCTAAAAATTTATATTTTAATAAATTATAGAAATCTAACCCATAAATAAATACTTTGAAACTTTTTCTATTCATAGAGGGTTTCCATTTTGTGGTCCTTGATATAAAATTCCCCGTTAATATAATATACCCTTATGGGGGCGTTTGGATCATATAATATTTTATTATAGGGATATTATATTAATGGAAAGAAATATCACTTTGAAGATTACTGGGAATATTTAGAAAATGTGTTTGGTTAGTTTGAATAAATTGATGAATAATATGTTTGGTTGGGAGGATAAATGGATGGGTATGTTACATATATTACTAAATTGCCCTCCTTTTTAAATATTAATATAATAGTATTTTTTATTATTATTTATTGAATAATTTCTTTTAACCCTCTACATTTGAAATTTTGCTAAAACACCCCAACCATATAAAACTTTAATTTATAGCAAAATCACCCCAAGCCACTGCTAGCCACCATCGGTAGTCGATAGAATGGTGCACGATTGGCCGTATATGACCCGTCGTGCGCCGACAAAGGCGGAAATAGCCATGGATCACAAATTCATGGCTTTTTCACGGCCAGATCTATGGTCATTTCATGGCCAAAGATGTGGTTGTGAAACGGCCACAGATCTGTGACATTTCACAGCCAAAGATCTGGCCTTTTCACGACCACAGATATGGCCGTAACGGCCATAGAAACACCAGATCTAGATCCATGGCTGGAAAAGGCCTTACAGACGCACGACCGGCCAGATCTCGTCGGTCTTACACCATTACGGCGATTGACACCGGCAGTCGACGGTGGTGAGTCACGACCGACAGTGGTCTTCGGTGGTTGGGGGTATTTTGTTAACTTTAAAAATTTTTTGTGACCAGGGTGTTTTAGCTAATTTCTCAAATGTAAAGGGGTTGGATATTGTATTTGGTAGACATTTGAGGGCAATTGTGTCCGAAATGGTTTTTAATTAAGGGCAAAATGGGAAGAAAAATCATATTACCCTAATGATATTTTAATAATAGCCTCTAGCAAGGTAATAAGATTACCCCCCACATTACCAACAGTAACCACTATTTGCAATAAAAGGTTACCGTAATATTTTATTACTTGCAAACCAAACACAGGATTCTTGCAAAATAAACTAATATTACCCCCGTTATCTTATTTACCCCCGATCCAAACGGCCCTTATAATAAAACATTATATGATCAAAACGCCCCTAAGGGGTAATCAGATAACCTTGTCAGGGTGTTATTAAAAGATTACCGAGGTAATCTAATTTGTATACCTATTTTGCCCTTAATGAAATACAATTTCGGACACAATTGCTCTCAAATATCTACCAAATAACCATTAGCCCAGACCCGTACATTAGGGGTGTAAACGAGTTGAGCCGAGCTGAGTTTTCAGCTTAACGAGCTCGACTCGTGTGCTACAAGATCGAGCTCGAGCCTGTCGAGTTAAGAACTAGGGGCTCGAACTCGAGCGGGCTCGCGAGCTCCTGAAATAGAAAATGAAGAATTGTTAGCATTGACCCAATTCATCAATGTGTTAGTAATTAAACATTCATGAAAACCAAAATGGATTCAAAGCTCACTAAGATACATATTCAAAATTCTTCCCAACTCATGAAATATTTTTAACAAAAACGGTTTACTCACCAAATTCTTCCTTCAATTTCCGACTGGCGACGGCAAGAACACGTGATTAGGGGCGTCACTTTCCCGATGGACCGAAGATTTGAGGGTTAAAGTGGATTTGGGGGTTTACGGTTTGCATCAATTTGGGGGTGAAGAAATCGTTTCAATGTTTGCGCGACGGAGTCGTCGTTTCTTCGACTAGTTTTTCAATCGGTGACGACAACGAGGCGGGATGAAATCCCATAGGTCATGGTAGGCATCTAGCAATGCTCAATAACCCCTAAGCCACAATGAAGTTAAACTCCAATGAACATTTTTTCCTGATCGTACGTTTTATGTGGTAAAATCCCTCGCTGTCTAATCCCAATTAAGTATAGGTTCATAGTATGTCAAAGCCCTTAACTTAATCTCTATCCAAATTGTCAATCAATACAATGGAACATGTCATCATGAAACTCCTTTTCATATGACTATTTTGTACTCTGGCCAGAGATTTCATTTTTCCAATGTTTATTGACATTTGTCTGGGAACTCAGGACCAAACTATTTCAAGTCAACGGATCCCATCTTGACCATCACTTGTCTCGCACATGAATAACTTATGATCAAACTGGCTTCTTACACAAAACATGATTAGTCTCATGTATATACACCATATGAATCATATGCATCCTATGTCGAGTCAAACCGTGATGTCTCAGGTCTAAGGATCAATGGTACACTAGTACGATCCTACGATATATCATTGACCACATTCTAAATACCCATGTGATTTATCGTAATCGGTCATATTCGATAAATAGTTTACTAACTGTTTGTCCATGTTAATACCCTAGTGACATAACTCTTATAATCACCCACACTAATACCATCACATGATATTCGATGGAGACATTCAGCATGCCTACTATACAATGTTACTGCCCAATTAACATTACTTACATAGGGAATGCTTCGATGATTTGATATTCTAAAAATCCATATCATCCGGACATTTCACATGCATTATAAATAGTATAAATGAAGCAGTAAACAACATGTGAAATTATAACTATTTCTTTCATTCTCAAAAGAGTTTTTACAAGATATAATGCTCTAAAACCGACAACACGATTGGTTCCTAGGGCATACACTAACATAGAGATCTAGAACGGCCTTACCGATACACGACTGGTCGGTTTTGCTCTATTTTAGCAACTGTCGACAGTGGTGGCTGGCTGCCGGAGTGGCTTGAGGTGGGTGGGAGTGATTTTGCTACAAATTAAAATTTTATATGGTTGGAGTGCTTTTGCAAAATTTCAAAATGTAAGGGTTTAAAAGAAATGATTCAAAATATAATAATATTTTAATATTTTAAAAGGAGGACAATTTAATAATCTATATAATATATTCACCCATTTACCTCCCAACCAAACATATCAATATAATATACCAACCAATTTATTCCAACCTAACCAAACACATTTTCTTAAACATTCCCAGTAATCTTCAAGGTAATATATTATTTCATTAATATAATATTCTCAATAATACAAGATTCTCTGAACCAAACGCACCCTTAATTACTTAAATTTGTTATTTCATAAATTTTACGGGGAATTTTGTCATTTAATCAAACTTTAGGAGATTATTCAAACTTATAATTAAATGATAATTATTTTTTTTTTTTTTTACTGCAGAACCCATCGATCAAAGTATTATATTGTTACCACATTCCTTGCACAGCTCTTGATTCCATTTCTTTCAACAGTCTCAAAGCGTCCTCTACCTTCCCTCTGGAACAAGGCTGTCTATCAACATGTTTAAGTAACTCATCAGGTTGACACCTTTATTTTCATCTCCTCAAAACATTCCATTGCAACATTAAAGTTACTGGTCAAGCAAAGACCTTGTATAAAGAATTGATGTACAAACATCAGCAAAATTCCTTGCTTGTGAGAAACCGGCTAGTTCCGTAGCCTCTTCAACTTGATTCCTTTACACAAGGTACTATCAAAGTATTATATAACAGTGTTAGGTGAACAATCCCTTATAATCATCTGTTGAGAATTTCCACCGCCTCCTCAATTTCCCCCAACTTACACAATCCAGAAATCAATGCATTATAGGTAAAAATATCTGGATCAAACCCTTCTTGAAGCATCACATCCATATCTCCAGCGCGTGCTTCACATGTCCTGCTTGGACAACCATTCACCAATGTATTGAACGTGTATTGATCAGGATAAATCCGTCTTTCGTCATCTCTTCTATAAAACTCAAGGCTCATCTACCCTACCCTCTTTGCACAACCCATGAACACTAAAACATTCACAGTCACATTAGTCACCTGGCACCCAGTTTCAACCATATGCCTTTAATTCTCAATGCAGCATTTTGTTACCCTCCTCAATAAACCCTTGCATTAAGGTTGTAAACGTTTTCTCATCCGGAGCCAAACCATAGCCCCACTCTTCCATCATCAACATTGCAGGCCTATTGATGTGCTCTACAAAGCCTTAATCAATATATTAAATGTGGAAACATCTGGTTTAATTCCTCTACTAGTCATATCAGATGTGCATTTCAACTAATTTCAACTTATTCCCATCAACAAGAACATTCAATAAGAAATTATAGAAATGAGTGTCGGGTACCAATCCAAATTCTTGCTGCATCAACGGGGTTACTCCTAAAATTTCATCGTATAAATCAAACTTGGCGTAACTCTCAATAAAAACAAGAAAGTACCTGGGTTAATTTGACGCCAGAGGCCTTGATTTCTTCAAGAATCCGAGTCATGGAATCGAAAGAACCGACTTTCCGAGTTTGGAAAGAATTTCTTCGTGACTGACAAGGTGGGTGTGAACTGGGCTGCTTTGAGGCCCAACTGAACAAGCGAAGTGCGGAGGATTCGTCGCGCGTTGACGACGGAGGGTGTCGAGGAGCGGAGATGAAGTGAATATGGGAGGGAGTTGGTGTGGGAAGTGGAGAGAGAAGTGGCGGTGAGTGGTTGGTGGTGTTGTGTTGTGTAGAGCAAAGAGATGATGGTTTTGTGAGAGAAAGAAAGTAGTGGTTGTGATAGGCCAAGGGTAACATTTCAGACAAGAAGAGAATGACATTTTGTAAGCTTTCAGCTTTGAAGTGAGCTACGGCTAGACAGTTGGAGCTTTTTGCGGTCATTTTTTTGGGTTTCTGGTTCTGCAAATTTAATCCTCAACAGACGCATAGACAAATCGCGGAAGACGTTGCGCAGCTCACTATACTCAAAACGCACCTTTTTGTTTCCGAATTGTGTTAGATAACGCATTATCGTAGACCAGTTTGTATAACCAGGCCCAATATATGAGTCCAAGTGTCAGCAATTGATCTTCACCCGTAAAGTACTTATTAAGACAATAAAGAGAAATTGCAATATAAGTGGCCTCTAATTTGTGAATATGGTCAAAATTATCAGATCAGATTGGGAATGTAGGACGAGAGAAATCAATTTCAGGAACGCCAATCTCAAATTGGATCTTTTTTATTTTTATTATTTTTTTTTTTTTTTTTTTATGTTTGGAGGGTTCGATTCAGCTTGTCATACCTCTAACTAATCTTCCAAGACCCTGAAATTATCATAGAGTAATAGTCCTAGTAGGGACTTGAGAGAACTTAAACTTATGAGCTCATAGAATCTTATTTTACTCTTTTATCATCAAACCACACCAGTGATGGTCTCAAATTGGATCTTGATGTGTGTTAAATTCTAAATGTTACGTGTCTCCATTTGTTTTAATATTTTACACTATCCTATTCCTATAATTCTGAAAATATACGTTTGTTTTCCTATTCTGAAAATCATATTCTATTTTATTCAATAACTTTAAACTCATAGTTTGTTAATTTAACTAAACACCCCCCAAAAAAGTTAAAAAATTGACAAACAACCCTCTCTATTTTATCAACAACTTTTACAACCCCTAGGTTTGTTAATTTAACTAAACACCCCCCAAAAAAGTTAAAATTGACAAAAACACCCCCTACTCACCTTCATTTTGCAGATTCCCCCCCACCACCTGGAAGGTGACCGAAATTTGGTATAATGGGGCACTACTGGCTGGATCTGGCTGGCGTGCACCGATATAGTCTTTTGCCTGGCCAATCCACATGGATCTGTTCGAAATCCAGTGACGGCTAGATCTTTGGCCATAACTAGTCATCAACGACAGCCAAGATGCCCATCGTTGACCATCAATACGGCCATACCTTTGTCGTCGTTAACGACCTACGCAACTAGATCTAACCGTCATGGTCAAATCTACCATAGAATCTGACATTTCCAACCAAATCCACGATGGATTTAGCTATAAAAAGTCATCTTACTAGCGCACGACTGCCAAATCTAATTGGTTGTGGTCGATACGACGACTCTGGCCACCCTCCAACGGTGGGCGACCGACAGCCGGTAATTATGAGTGGAGTGAGGTTGTTTTGTATTTTTTAATATTTTTGTTTAAGGGTGTTTAGTAAATTAACAAACCTATAATGTTTTTGTAATTTTCAAATCCTACCTCCTATTACTTACTTTTTCAAAAATACTATCCAAAATTTAAAACAACACACCCATACCGGCATAAACAATACTTCCAATTCACGTCTATACTTTATATATTTGGATACTGATTTTGGCAGACCCTGAGTAACCATATTTCGTCTAACTTCACATAATGCAATGACCAAATAAAGTGTTAAAGACAGATTATAGTACTACAAAGATCTCAGCATTTTAAGGCATGGCATGTAGTTGTATGAGCTATATCCCAACATTAAAACTATCAAAAGCAACCAACATGGTTGCACCGCGACTCGCCCATTAGAAGTTCAATAAAGAAACTTTTCTTACTCGATTGCCAAGCTGAAGCCTGAACAACGGAAAAGATTACTTTATGTTGTGTGCATTAAGAATAGATATTGATCTCAACGGCAGCATTGCCGTTTGCCCCTCACCTAATTTATTTTGCCAGCAAGCATCCTGCTTTATTTAAATTCTAGCAATCTTTCACCAATATCATTAAAAAAATTCAGTATATTAACGATCATCAATTTGCTTATAATAATGTTTACAATAACCAATATCAACTTACTCAATATTTCTAAAACGTACAAACAAGCCAGTCAATCAACAAACGAAGTTATAAAGCTGCCCCTTCAACATTACAAAGTAAAATAACAAGGGTCAAATATTAAATTTCAAAACGAACTAAAGGTGAGACGACTAACCTCTCACAACACAAAGTTACATAGCTTGTAGGATCATACTACAAGAAACACCAAACACTAGGTTCTACATACAACTCACAAGATATACCAGAAACCAGAGATGCATATTCAAGATGAATAAAGACTAATGGCAGAACTGGAAACGGATAACAGATTATCCAAGTTCACCATCCCACAAAATATAAACATTTCACTCGAGTAAAGAAGATCGAACAGAGGAACTTCCTCATTTGTAGGCCATTCAAATTCAGTTGCACGGCTTCTAATGACATCAAGACCCATCTCAGTTGGATCGGTTGCTTGCAACTCTACCTGAATGCCATCAAGTTCTCTCTTAAATCTGTCTTTGGAGCTTGCAAATCACTTGCTTCTGACCCTTGACGTTCAGGGGACCTTCAAAGAAGTGAAACCCTATAATAAAAAAAGAACAGCTAGATGAAAAGAACGTAAATACAGGGAAACTAACATTACCATGCAATAAAGAAGATCCTGCTTTCTGAACATTCTCTGGTGTGAGAAAATCAAAATCATAGACAGCATAACGGCATTCATCAGCTGGAAGGATGCAGTGAAATCCTCATAGCTTTGAGTTGGCTCACCAAGCTCTTCCACAATAACTTGCTTCTGTTTCTCCTCGATCTTGAAAACTATGAACCTATGGGTTCTTTTTGTCTTGAGCTCCAGAAACTAACTTGCAGTCATCATCACAGCCATACCAGACGCTGCATTGGCCTGGAGTAGCACAAAATCTAAAGTCAACTCATGTCTTACTTTAAGTCTAAATATCTTTAACTGATGTTCAAATCACTATAAGCGTGATAAATCACACACAACATTTGCATCTTATAGAGTTTTCCCCCGAGATTGAACCTCAAATGAGATCAATTAAGCAAAATACTTATACTAAATTGTATAATTTTATTTTTTGTTTTATAAGTTTTCCTCACGTGGCTCTCTTTTTCCTCCTTCTATTTCCAACAGTTAAACAATCCTATCTTGTTAAATTAGGCATGCACGACTCACAGGTACTGAGACACACATCAAATAGCCGAACAAATCAGATCCAAAAATCAAATTCATAAAAACCTCAGATGAATTTCAAGCCAGAAAAATCAATTAAATCAACAGATCGATAATATCTCAATCACTTAATAATAAAAATAATTAAAATCCATTTATCATACGATGTTGGCAACAACTAATCATGAGTCACAGGTTTATTCCACATAAAATCAAGATCAAACCAGATCTACAAGCTAACAAACCAAAAATAACGAGCTGGCAGACCATAATTTCCCTCCAATTTATTAAATCACAAATAGATAATACAAATATGTTTAAAAATCAGTCCAACAATAACCAACTCAAAATAGTCTAGCAATCCACTTGGATTTGACTAATACACTAACCAAATTATAGCAGAAACTGAAAGCTAATTAGTAATCATAAAAAGAAAAAGAAAAAGAAAAAACTAACCATTTTTTCGATTCTTTTTAGGGAAAATAAGAGAGAAGGACGTCGCCTTAAAAGAGGAGAGAAAATGTAGAGAGCCGAAGAGTCTCTCTCCGATACGAGGGCTACAGCAATGTTGAGGCAGCTTATATGGGATGAAGTCTGGCAGAGAGGAAAAATATCCTGGGATATTGTATTCTAGATTTGCGTGTGGTAAAAGTAGTAAAATCGCGTGGTGCCACGTCGTGTACGTTGATAGAAGGCACGTTCTATCAATACCACACTAAAGAGGAAGAGTTTTTTAGCTTAAAAAGAACGCGACGGCTTCGACGCTTCGCTCTTCTCTTCTGGCTTTGAATTTGTGGATCAAGCTTGATGACACGAAACGACGACGTTGTCTTTGTTTTACCTTTGACTGTGAGGACGCGTAGGTGTTAAGAAATTAAGAAACTCAAAGATTTTTAAATGTTACTTGTTTGTTTTTTTCTGATATGACTTTTTGTTGAAAAAAATAAATAACAATAATTTTATTAAAAATATATTCAAAGATAGTTTCTTTTTTTTAAATTAAATAATCTCATGTAAACTAACAATAAAAGTTTTGAATTTATTTAAATCGAGATAAACTTGTTTAGTTAACTTATGTATTCGTCAAAAAAGTTTATTTAACGTATTAGTAGTTTTGAAACGTTTTAAAACTTATGGGAGAAACTCAACCCATAAATTTTTTTTTTTTTTTTGAGTTTATTTCAAGTATTAAAATTTCAAATATATTTATTTTTAAATTTAAAACCTTTTCTTGGTAATAAAAACTAAAAAGTTCTTTTACATTTTCCTATCCAAACAACTAACAATTTTTCGTAAAAAATATATGTTTGTTTGATATAGAATTTAAATCAATTTTTGTTTTAAAAACAAAGATTACAAATCTTATGGAAAACGCTTTTGATTAAAATGAGTAGATTTGTTTTCAAAACATTTTCGAATACAATCTTAAAAGCCAATTTAAAATTAGAAAACAATTAGAAGTTGTTTTCATAGTATTAAATTTTATATCGTAAAATTTTCAATATAAAAATATTAAAATATAACTAAAAATTTGAATTGTATTTTATATTTGAAATTATTTTTACATCACAATTAAACAAACCCTACATTTTTATAAACAATATTCTAAACTCTTCTCAAATAATAGTACAAACGGATCCTTAATATCCGAAATTTGTTTTGTTATATATATAAATAAATAATAAATTTCTTTGGAAAAAAAAAATAATAAATTGAAGAGCCAAATAAAAGGAGCTAGTTGGTGAGTGGCTGGCGAAAATTAGTGGGAGATTTGTTATTTGTCAGTCGTTGACATAATGGTTATGGTGTAGATTAATTATAATGGAGAATTTGGAACTTTCAATGAGACCTTAAACTAGTTTAGTTTTTCATATAATAAAAGTGTCGAAACACCTTGGATTGGTTCCACTTCAAGATTCTCTCTCTATTTGTGCGTCAATCCAACGCTACCCCTTTTTATGATTTTTGGTTTTCATAATTGAGTAAACGGCTTTTTCCCCACCCAAGTTTGCCATCACATTTCCACCTAAAAAGTTTTAAAATAACACTTCTCACCCAAAAATTATATTCAGATACCTCTAAAGCCAATTCTGACAGTAAAAATCTCTCTGTTATCACCATTTAAACTCTTTCTCTTCTCTACGAACCCCTCTCACTCCGATTATGATTTCTCGTAGATTGTTAGTCATCTGCAAAGCTAGGGTTATATATTCTTAACATTTTTTGACTGATTCTGGCTATGAATATTTAATCATTCCCACCATTCAATCCCCGGCTTCTACACTACAAAAATTCTCTTACCTTGGTTCTTGATAAATCACTGAACAACATTTGAGAAAGTGAAATGTATTTTGGATTAACAGAATATAAGTATTGGGGTAGGAAAGTGATATTTTAAACTTTTGGGTGGAAGGTCGTTAAGCACAACCTTGGGTGGGAAAAAATGTCGTTTACTCTTTCATAATTGCCTTCCAAATTTATCCTGCTCCAGCTCCGCTGCTACTGTTTCAAATGATGAAAACAATCGTTAAGTTGGTGAATAGTTTAAACCAAATTAAAAATTGTTTTCTTTTAAATCCCACCTTTCCTTTTTCCTTTTCCCTTTTTTTCTTCCTAATCTCTTTTTCTTTCCATCACATGTAAAGCATTAAAGATGGTTTGATCTAAAAAAATAAGGATCCGTTTAATGTAATTAAAAATAAGATACATAATCTTATGAAATACTTACGATAACATGGAAAAGCATTATAGCTGTTTAATCTATAATAATTTTTTGAGGTGGGGTATTTCACAGAAAAAAAAAAAAAGGTTAAAAAATGTATTATTATTTTAATATAGGTTATGAGATTTATTTCCCTTATACGAAATGGGTGATTTCTTTTAATTTTATAAAAGAAATATAGAAATACAAACTATTTTCTAAATTATACTAATATTAGTAAATATGATTTAACAAAAATGGAAATAGTAGCCTTAAGGTACATATTCTTACCGCCAGACACGTATTCCTGCTACCCAACAAAAACTATGGCACGTGTATGCACATGCAAATGATGGCTAGTTTCTATATTTAAATCCACAAAGCACATGCATAATTCATAAAAATTGTGAAATTGGAATTAATCCAAAACGGTGAATGGTAAAGAATTAAATTAAGCGAGGGGGACTTGTTTTGTTTGAATCTCTATGGCCGTGCGGTTCGGGTCCACCCGAATCTTCGGATAAAAAAAAAAACATAAAATATGTTAAAATATAGGAACGCACAAATTGTAAAGTGTTAATGCTACAATCAGCCCATCAATGCCTACCAAATTTCAGTGTGAATTCTAATAAGTCCATTCTGTCAAGCTCACAATTTGAAGAAGTCGGTGTTTTGTCTAGAATTTCTCACTTATAATTGGTCAAAGAGATTATCTCAAATCATAAGCTTTAAAAAAAAAAAATTAAATATTTTTTTATTTTTAAAATACAATACGATTTAAAATAAACTATTTTATATAAAAAAAATCATATAAGTGTTTAAATTTTAAAAATAACTTTGTTATGTTTTTTAATTTGACTTGATTTATTCTTATATATTAAAGCTTTTCTTTTTAAATTAAAACTATAAAGGTTTTTGCATTTTCTTACTAAACAATAAACTTTTTCATAAATTATATTTTTATAAGCTCTACTCCAATATGCTCTTCTTCTATAAGCTCTACTCAAACAATTGTATATAGTACCTAAATCTGACAGATAATTTCTAAAATTTAATTTTAATAATTATAGAAATCTAACCCAATAAATACTTTGAAACTTTTTCTATTCATAGAGGGTTTCCATTTTGTGGTCCTTGATATAAAATTCCCCGTTAATAATATACCCTTATGGGGGCGTTTGGATCATATAATT
The DNA here is from genome assembly GCF_008641045.1 of Pistacia vera. NCBI lineage: Eukaryota > Viridiplantae > Streptophyta > Magnoliopsida > Sapindales > Anacardiaceae > Pistacia > Pistacia vera. Next base: position 705,344 of record NW_022196099.1, read on the forward strand.
TTTATTATAGGGTATTTATTAATGGAAAGAAATCACTTTGAAGATTACTGGGAATATTTAGAAAATGTGTTTGTTGTTTGATAAATTGATGAATATATGTTTGGTTGGGAGGATAAGGGATGGGTATGTTACATATATTACTAAATTGCCCTCCTTTTTAAATATTAATATAATAGTATTTTTTTATTATTTATTGAATAATTTTCTTTTAACCCTCTACATTTAAATTTGCTAAAACACCCCAACCATATAAAACTTTAATTTATAGCAAAATCACCCCAAGCCACTGCTAGCCACCTCGTAGTCGATAGAATGTGCACGATTGGCCGTATATGACCCCGTGCGCCGACAAAGGCGAAATAGCCATGGATCACAAATTCATGGCTTTTTCACGGCCAGATCTATGGTCATTTCATGGCCAAAGATGTGGTTGTGAACGGCCACAGATCTGTGACATTTCACCCAAAGATCTGGCCTTTTCACGACCACAGATATGGCCGTAACGGCCATAGAAACCCAGATCTAGATCCATGGCTGGAAAAGGCCTTACAGACGCACGACCGGCCAGATCTCGTCGGTCTTACACCATTACGGCATTGACACCGGCAGTCGACGGTGGTGAGTCACGACCGGGAAAAAAAGTTGATAAATTAATAAAAACACCCCCACTCACCCACCCAACTGATTGCTGACAACCGACCACCACTACTAGACGGTAGCCGAAAGTTATCGAAATGGCACATGACCAACGAACCATTTTTGGCCAGTACAACCAAAGATCTAGATCTGGCCATCGTTTGGCCGTATATCTAGTCATTTCCGGCCAGATTCATGGTAGATCTAACTGGAAACGGATAGATCAGCATACGATCGAACAAATCCAACCTATCTTGCATCGTTTCGGCAGTCGACGATGGTAGCAGCAACGATTGGTGGCTGACAGTGGTTACTGACAAGTGACTATTGCTTGGGTGGGTAAGAGTGTTTTTGTTAATTTATAAACTTATATTTAGAGAGGTAATTGTTAAATGTTTTGAGTTGAATATAATAAAATTTGATTTTGATTTTGATTTTGATTTTGAACAATATTAAAACTGTTATGCCTGGAAAAGTAGGGTTGGAAAAGTAAGGCTAACGCAAAGCCCAGTCAGCATAAATGGTCAGAGTCTAGGTAAGTCCTACAACCATTCAGGCACGGCCACGTCGCATGCTGGCGTGAGCAGCATGCTTCTGCCAGTGCAGTGGGTACGCGCCATATTGACGAGAGGCTAGAGGCCGTCCACATGTCCAATCCCTGCATGAAACTAGGCAATCGTGCGAGTAAGTGAATAACGGGACACAGAGAAGGATTTGCACGGTACCTGACCTTTTTTTACGGATTCAGTAATTATTACCTCAATGTATCTTACTATAAATAGAGAACTTCTCTCCCGTTTGTAGGATTCGCTCATTTTTACTCTTGATTAACTATCTTCTCTCTGTAATAGCTTATTCTCTCTCTCTCATCTGTATTCTCTACACTCTAAAGTCAGCTCGCTAAGTTGCAATATGATCCTTCAAATATAAATACAATATCAGTGGACGTAGGATTCGTTTGTTTAAGCATCTGAACCACTTTAAACGTTGCCTTTTCCCCATTTATATTCTCGATCTCCTATTCACGTGTGTCTTTTGGGACAGCTCAACATTTCACACGTGCGTTTAGTTGGTGTTAAAATCACGCATCAACAAAAACAAACACGTTTTTCACTTTTTAGGATATGATAGGGTTGGAAAAGTTAAACAAACAAGAGGCATGTTATCTTCTTCTCTCACTTTTAACTGGAACAATTAAGGAATTCCTTGACGTAAAACCTATCTGAGTTCGTGGCAAATCGAAACTGTAATTTAATCATTTATGGTTAATTCCTTTTAGGCCATTCACTTTGAACAGAGATGCACAAGAAAACAAGAATAAGAAAAAAGAAGCAATCTGAGATTAAATAATATACAGATCAACTTAACATTGTAATCACAAAATCATGTCTAAGCTAGTATTACCTATTGGTAGAAATTGACACAAGCATCGAGAGTTGAATGCTACAAGAAAACATTACCATAACGTGCAGATCATGGCCATCCACAGCGTACTACACCATCCTCAAAAATCTTGTCGCCTTCATTACATCCACACTGCAATATTTTCTGGATTGGAGAGTTGTCATTGAAGGAATTTCCAAACTCAACTTCATATAAGCAACCAAGAAAATCTGACTTCTATGTTCCCCACTAGTATGTCATTGCATTATCAATTTTTCGTCATCTTGACCAATAAGCTTTCCTGGGATTTCGGCTATCCAAGATGTCGCCAAAGGTGCCCAATGCATCTTTAAATTTCTGAATTTTAAGAAAGCCCCTTATCATTGAAGCTTCACTGGCTGAGAACTTGGCTTTATCCATTACCATATCAATGAGTTTAACCAGAGTATCCTCCATTGATAATGAACAAAGTCCTTCAGCCAACATATAAAATGATGAGAACTCAGGCAGAAATCCTTTCTCTAACATCTCCACCACGAAATCAACAGCTTCTGAAATTGGTCCACCACCACTACATAACCCACGGAAAACAAACTTATATGTTACAGCATCTGGAGGATCACCTTTCTCCATCATTTCTCTAAAAAGCCTCATAGCTTCGGTTGTTCTTTTTCGTTTAAAAAGAGCTTGAATTACTGGATTATAAGCATGTGGGGTCAAAACAATTCCTTTAATCTGAATTGACCTCAGGAGCTTACTCGCAACCTCAACTCTACCAGCCTTACACAACCCCCCAATTAAGGTTCCATACGTAACAATATCTGGTTCACACCCATTTGAAGTCATAGTTTGGACAATATCTGCTGCCTTTTTTATGTCCCCCGCCCGACAAAAGTATGTAAGAAGGGAATTATAAGTGAACTTGTCAGGTTTTAACCCTTCCATTATCATCTGGTCCATGAGCTGAGCGGCATCCTCCACCCTTCTGATCTTACAAAGACCATCAATAAGGGTATTGTAGGTCACGGAATTTCTTGAAATCCCTTGAAGTTCCATCTCATCAAAGATCTCCTCTGCTTCTTCAATCTTTTTGAGTTTGCAGAACCCATCGATCAAAGTATTATATGTTACCACATTCCTTGCACAGCCTCTTGATTCCATTTCTTTCAACAGTCTCAAAGCGTCCTCTACCTTCCCTCTGGAACAAAGGCTGTCTATCAACATGTTATAAGTAAACTCATCAGGTTGACACACTTTATTTTTCATCTCCTCAAACAATTCCATTGCAACATTAAAGTTACTGGTCAAGCAAAGACCTTGTATAAGAGAATTGAATGTACAAACATCAGGCAAAATTCCCTTGCTTGTGAGAAAACGAGCTAGTTCCGTAGCCTCTTCAACTTGATTCTCTTTACACAAGGTACTAATCAAAGTATTATAAGTAACAGTGTTAGGTGAACAATCCCTTATAATCATCTGATTGAGAATTTCCACCGCCTCCTCAATTTCCCCCAACTTACACAATCCAGAAATCAATGCATTATAGGTAAAAATATCTGGATCAAACCCTTCTTGAAGCATCACATCCATGATCTCCAGCGCGTGCTTCACATGTCCTGCTTTGGACAAACCATTCACCAATGTATTGAACGTGTATTGATCAGGATAAAATCCGTCTTTCGTCATCTCTTCTATAAAACTCAAGGCATCATCTACCCTACCCTCTTTGCACAACCCATGAACTAAAACATTCACAGTCACATTAGTCACCTGGCACCCAGTTTCAACCATATGCTCTTTAATTCTCAATGCAGCATTTATGTTACCCTCCTCAATAAACCCTTGCATTAAGGTTGTAAACGTTTTCTCATCCGGAGCCAAACCATAGCCCGGCATCTCTTCCATCATCAACGTTGCAGGCCTAATTTGATGTGCTCTACACAAAGCCTTAATCAATATATTAAATGTGGAAACATCTGGTTTAATTCCTCTACTAGTCATATCAGAATGTGCAGTTTCAACTAATTTCAACTTATTCCCATCAACAAGAACATTCAATAAGAAATTATAGAAATGAGTGTCGGGTACCAATCCAAATTCTTGCTGCATCAACGGGGTTACTCCTAAAATTTCATCGTATAAATCAAACTTGGCGTAACTCTCAATAAAAATCAAGAAAGTACCTGGGTTAATTTGACAGCCAGAGGCCTTGATTTCTTCTAGAATCCGAGTCATGGAATCGAAAGAACCGACCTTTCCGAGTTTGGAAAGAATTTCTTCGTAGACTGACAAGGTGGGTGTGAAACTGGGCTGCTTTAAGGCCCAACTGAACAAGCGAAGTGCGGAGGATTCGTCACGTTGACGACGGAGGGTGTCGAGGAGCTGAGATGAAGTGAAATTGGGAGGGAGTTGGTGGGGGGAAGTGGAGAGAGAAGTGGCGGTGAGTGGTTGGTGGTGTTGTTGTGTAGAGGCAAAAGAGATGATGGGTTTGTGAGAGAAAGAGAGTAGTGGTTGTGGATGAGGCCAAGGGTAACATTTCAGACAAGAAGAGAATGACATTTTGTAAGCTTTCAGCTTTGAAGTGAGCTACGGCTAGACAGAGTTGGAGCTTTTTGCGGTCATTTTTTTGGGTTTCTGGTTCTGCAAATTTAATCCTCAACAGACGCATAGACAAATCGCGGAAGACGTTGCGCAGCTCAGCTATACTCAAAACGCACCGTTTTGTTTCCTAATTTGTGATAGATAACGCATTATCGTAGACCAGTTGTATAACCAGGCCCAATATCTTGAGTCCAAGTGTCAGCAATTGATCTTCACCCGTAAAGTACTTATTAACGACAATAAAAGAGAAATTACTGCAATATAAGTGGCCTCTAATTTGTGAATATATGGGTCAAAATTATCAGATCAGATTGGGGATACAGGACGAGAGAAATCAATTTTCAGGAACGCCAATCTCAAATTGGAATTTTTTTTTTTTTTTTTTTTTTTTTTTATGTCTGGGAGTGTTCGATTCAGTTTATGCGTATATCAACTAATCCTCTAAGATCCTGAAACTATCGATAGAGTAATAGTCCTAGTGAGGGACTTGAGGGGACTTAAATTCAAGAGCTCATAAAATCTTATTTTACTCTTTTGTCATCAAACCACACAGTGGTGGTTCTCAAATTGGATTTTGATGTGTGGTTAAATTCTAAATAGTTACGGGTGCTCCGTTTGTTTTAATATTTTTACACTATCCTATTCCTATAATTCTGAAAATACACGTTTGTTTTCCTATTCTGAAAATCATATTCTATTTTATTCAACACTTTAAACCCCTAGGTTTGTTAATTTAACTAAACACCACCCAAAAAAGTTTAAAATTTGACAAAAACACCCCCTTCTATTTTATTTAATAACTTTTAAACCCCTAGGTTTGTTAATTTAACTAAACACCCCCTCAAAAAAGTTTAAAAATTGACAAAAACACCCCCACTCACCCTCATTTGCCAGATTCCAACCACCACCACTGGAAGGTGGCCAGAATTTGGTATAATGGCGCACTACTGGCTGGATCTGGCCGGTAGTGCACCGATATAGCCTTTTCCGGACAGATCCATGACGGCTAGATCTTTGGCCATAGCTAGTCATCAACGACGGCCAAGATATGTCCATCGTTGACCATCAATGACGGTCATACCTTTGATCGTCGTTAACGACCTAACGCAACTAGATCTGGCCGTCCATGCCCAAATCTAACCGTAGAATTGGCATTTTCTAACCAAATCCACGATGGATTTAATTGGAAAAAGTCATCTTAGCGCATGACTTACCAAATCCAATCGGTTGTGTGTCGATACGACGACTCCGACCACCCTCCAACGGTGGTGACCGACAACCGGTAATTAATGAGTGGATGAGAGTGTTTTTGTAATTTTTAATATTTTTGTTATAGGGGTGTTTAGTAAATTAACAAACCTGTAAGATGTTTTTGTAATTTTCAAATCCTACCTCCTTATTACTTACGTTTTCAAAAATACTATCCAAAATATTAAAACAAACACACCCTTATACACGACATAAACAATACTTCCAATTCACGTCTATATCTTTATATATTTGGATCACTGATTTTGGCAGACCATCTGAGTAGACCATGTTTCGTCTAACTTCACAATAATGCAATGACCAAATAAAGTGTTAAAGACAGATTATAGTACTACAAAAGATCTCAGCATTTTAAGGCATGGCATGTATTTGTATGAGCTATATCCCAACATTAAAACAATCAAAAGCAACCAACATGGTTGCACCGAGACTCGCCCATGAATAGAAGTTCAATAAAGAAACATTTTCTTACTTAGATTGCCAAGCTGAAGCCTGAACAACGGAATAGATTACTTTATGTTGTGTGCATTAATGAATAGATATTGATCTCAACGGCACCATTGCCGTTTGCCCCTCACCTAATTTAATTTTGGCGAGCAAGCATCCTGCTTCATTTAAATTCTAGCGATCTTTCACCAACATCATTAAAAAAATTCAGTATATTAACGATCATCAATTTGCTTATAATAATGTTTACAATAACCAATATCAACTTACTCCAAATATTAGTCTAAAACAGTACAAAACAAGCCAGTCAATCAACAAACAGAAGTTATAAAGCATGCCCCTTCAACATTACAAAGTAAAATAACAAGGGTCAAATATTAAAATTTCAAAACGAACTAAAGGTGAGACGACTAACCTCTCACAAACAGAACAGTTACATATTAGCTTGTAGAGATCATACTACAAGAAGACACCAAAACACATAGGTTCTACAAATAACAACTCACAAGATATACCAGAAACCAGAGATGCATATTCAAGATGAATAAAAGACTAATGGCAGAACTTGGAAACTGATAACATGATTATCCAAGTTCACCATCCCACAAAATATAAACATTTCACTCGAGTAAAGAAGATCGAACAGAGGAACTTCCTCATTGTAAGGCCATTCAAATTCAGTTGGCACGGCTTCTAATGACATCAAGACCCATCTCAGTTGGATCGGTTGCTTGCAACTCTACCTGAATGCCATCAAGTTCTCTCTTAAATCTGTCTTTGGAGCTTGCATAAATCATCTTGCTTCTGACCCTTGACGTATCAGGGGACCTTCAAAGAAGTGAAACCCGATAAATAAAAAAAGAACAGCTAGATGAAAAGAACGTGTAAATACAGGGAAACTAACATTACCATGCAATAAAGAAGATCCTGCTTTTCTGAACATTCTCTGGTGTGAGAAAATCAAAATCATAGACAGCATAACGGCATTCATCAGCTGGAAGGGATGCAGTGAAATCCTCATAGCTTTGAGTTGGCTCACCAAGCTTCTCCACAATAACTTGCTTCTGTTTCTCCTCGATCTTGAAAACTATGAACCTATGGGTTCTTTTTGTCTTGAGCTCCAGAAACTTTAACTTGCAGTCATCATGCACAGCCATACCAGACGCTGCATTGGCCTGGAGTAGCACAAAATCTAAAGTCAACTCATGTCTTACTTTAAGTCATAAATATCTTTAACTGATGTTCAAAATCACTATAAGCATGATAAATCACACACAACATTATGCATCTTATAGAGTTTTCCCCCGAGATTGAAACCTCAAATGAGATCAATTAAGCAAAAAAACTATACTAAATTGTATAATTTTTATTTTTGCTTTTAAGTTTTCCTCCACGTGGGCTCTCTTTTTCCTCCTCCTATTTCCAAACAGTTAAAACAATCCTATCTTGTTAAATTAGGCATGCACGAACTCACAGGTACTGAGACAAACACATCAAATAGCCGAACAAATCAGATCCAAAAATTACAAATTCATAAAAACCTCAGATGAATTTCAAAGCCAGAAAAATCAATTAAATCAACAGATCGATAATATCTCAATCACTTAAATAAATAAAAATTAATTTAAAATCCATTTAATCATACGATGTTGGCAACAACTAATCATGAGTCACAGGTTTATTCCACATAAAATCAAGATCAAACCAGATCTACAAGCTAACAAACCAAAAATAACGAGCTGGCAGACCATAATTTCCCTCCAATTTATTAAATCACAAAAAATAGATAATACAAAATATGTTTAAAAATCAGATCCAACAATAACCAACTCAAAATAGTCTAGCAATCCACTTGGATTTGACTAATACACTAACCAAAATTATAGCAGAAACTGAAAGCTAATTAGTAATAATAAAAAAGAAAAAGAAAAAGAAAAAACTAACCATTTTTTCGGATTCTTTTTTAGGGGAAAATAAGAGAGAAGGACGATCGCCTTTAAAAGAGGAGAGAAAATGTAGAGAACCGAAGAGTCTCCTCCGATGACGAGGGCTAAGCAGCAATGTTGAGGCAGCTTATATGGGATGAAGTCTGGCAGGAGAGGAAAAATATCCTGGGATTATTGTATTCTAGATTTGCGTGTGAGTAAAAGTAGTAAAATCGCGTGGTGCCACGTCGTGTACGGTTAATAGAAGGCACGTTCTATCAATATCCACACTAAAGAGGAAGGAGTTTTTTAGCTTTAAAGAATGCGGCTTCGGCGCTTCGCTCTTCTCTTCTGGCTTTGAATTTGTGGATCAAGCTTGATGACACGAAACGACGACGTTAGTCTTTGTTTTACCTTTGACTGTGAGGACGCGTAGGTGTTAAGAAATTAAGAAACTCAAAAGATTTTTAAATGTTACTTGTTTGATTTTTAATTCTGATATGACATTTTTTGAATAATAAAAAATAAACAATAAATTTTATTAAAGAAAATATATTCAAACAGATAGTTTCTTTTTTTAAACTAAAATAATCTCGTATAAACTAAACAAATAAAAGTTTTAAATTTGTTTAAATCAAGATAAAATTTGTTTAATTCGTCAAAAAAGTTTATTTAACGTAGGAGTAGTTTTGAAACATTTTAAAACTTATGGGAGAAACTTGAACCCATAAATTTTTTTTTTTTTTGAGTTTATTTCAAGTATTAAAATTTCAAATATATGTATTTTATAAATTTAAAACCTTTTTTTGGTAAATAAAAACTAAAAAGTTCTTTTACATTTTCCTATCCAAGCAACTAACAGTTTTTTCGTAAAATAATAAGATATGTTTGATATAGAATTTAAATACAATTTTTTGTTTTTGAAAACAAGGGATATAACAAATCTTATGAAAAACGATTTTGATTAAAATGAGTAGAATTGTTTTCAAAAACAGTTTTCGAATACAATCTTAAGAACCAATTTAAAATTAGAAATCGTTTTCATGGTATTTTAAATTTTATATCGTATAAATTTTCAAATACTAAAAATATTAAAATATAACTCAAAAATTTGAATCGTATTTTAATTTTTGAAAATTATTTTTACATCACAAATTAAACAAACCCTTACATTTTCATAAACAATATATATATATATATATAAATTTCTTTTGAAAAATAAAAATAAATAAATTGAAGAGCCAAATAAAAGAAGCTAGTTGGGCCGAGTGGCTGGCTGAATAATTAGTGGGAGAGGAAATAGATAGATATTTGATTATTTGTCAGTCGTTGACATAATGGTTATGGTGTAGTTTTAATAATGGAGAATTTGGAACTTTCAATGAGACCATTAAACTAGTTAGTAGTTTCATATAATAAAAGTGTCGAAACACCTTGGATTGGGTCCATCTTCAAGATTCGCTCTCTATTTGTGCGTCAATCCAACGCTACCCCATTTTATAATTTTTGGTTTTCATAATTGAGTAAACACTTTTTCCCGCCCAAGGTTTGCCACCACAATTCCACCCAAAAAGTTTTAAAATAACACTTTCCCACCCAAAATTAATATTCTGATACCATCTAAAGCCAATTCTGACAGTAAAAACTCTCTCTGTTATCACCATTTGAACTTTCGATCTCTTCTCTACAAAACCCCCTCTCACTCCGACATGTGATTTCTCGTAGATTGTTAATCATCGCAAAGCTAGGATTACATGTTCTTAGCTAATTTTCAACTGATTTCGGTCGTGAATATTTAATCGATTACCACCATTTGATTCACTGGCTTCTACACTACAAAAATTCTCTTACCTTGGTTCTTGATAAATCGCTAAACAACAGTTGAGAAAGTGAAATGTATTTTGAGTATTAACAGAATATAAATATTGGGGTAGGAAAGTGATATTTTAAAACCTTTTGGGTGGAACAGGTGATTAAGACAAACCTTGGGTGGGAAAAAAAGTCGTTTACTCTTTCATAATTGCCTTTCAAATTTATCCTGCTCCAGCTCCGCTGCAACTGTTTCAAATGATTGAAAACAATCGTTTTAAAGTAGGTGAAATAGTTTAAAGTTTAAACCAAATTAAAATTGTTTTCTTTTAAATCCCACCTTTCCTTTTTCCTTTTTCCCTTTTTTCTTCCTAATCTCTTTTCTTTCCATCACATGTAAAAACATTAAAGATGGTTTGATCTAAAAAATTAAGGATCCGTTTAATGTAATTTAAAAATAAGATTATTATTTTTAATATAAGTTATGAGATTTATTTCCCTTATACTGAAAATGAGTGATTTATTTTAAATTTTATAAAAGAAATTTAGAAATACAAACTAATTTCTAAATTATACTAATATTAGTAAAATAATGATTTAACAAAAATGGAAATAGTAGCCTTAAGGTACAGATTCTTACCGCCAGACACGGTATTCCTGCTACCACAACAAAAACTATGGCACGTGTGATGCACATGCAAATGATGGCTAGTTTCTATATTTAAATCCACAAAGCACATGGTCATAATTCATATAAAATTGTGAAATTGGAATTGACTCCAAAACGGTGAATGGTAAAGAATTAAATTAAGCGAAGGGAACTTGTTTTGTTTGAGATCTCTATGGCCGTGCGGTTCGGGTCCACCCGGAATCTTTCGGATAAAAAAAAAAAAAACATAAAGTATGTTAAAATATAGGAACGACAAAATTGGAAAGTGGTAATGCTACATTCAGCCCATCAACAGCCTACCAAATTTCAGTGTGGAATTCTAATAAGTCCATTCTGTCAAGCTCACAATTTGAAGAAGTCGGTGTTTTGTCTAGAATTTCTCACTTATAATTGGTCAAAGAGACTATCTCAAATCATAAGCTTTAAAAAAAAAAAAATTAAATAGTTTTATTATTTTTAAAATACAATACGATTTAAAATAAACTATTTTATATAAAAAAATCATATAAAGTGTTTAAATTTTAAAAATAACTTTGTTATGTTTTTTAAATTTGACTTGATTTATTCTTATATATTAAAGCTTTTCTTTTTAAATTAAAACTATAAAGGTTTTTGCATTTTCCTTACTAAACAATAAACTTTTTCATAAAAATTATATTTTTATAAGCTCTACTCCAATATGCTCTTCTTCTATAAGCTCTACTCAAATCAATTGTATTATAAGTACCTGTAATCTGACAGATAAAATTTCTAAAAATTTATATTTTAATAAATTATAGAAATCTAACCCATAAATAAATACTTTGAAACTTTTTCTATTCATAGAGGGTTTCCATTTTGTGGTCCTTGATATAAAATGCCCCGTTAATATAATATACCCTTATGGGGGCGTTTAGATCATATAATGTTTTATTATAGGGTATATTATATTAACGGAAAAAAATATCACCTTGAAGATTACTGTGAATATTTAGAAAATGTTTTGGCTAGTTTGAATAAATTGGTGAATAATATGTTTGGTTGGGAGGATAAATGGAGAGGTATGTTGCATAGATTACTAAATTGCCTCCTTTTTAAATATTAATATAATAGTATTTTTTTATTATTATTTTTTGAATAATTTTTTAACCCTCTACATTTGAAATTTTGCTAAAACACCCCAGCGATATAAAACTTTAATTTATAGCAAAATCACCCCCACCCACCCCAAGCCACTGTCGGTAGTCGACGGAATGGTGCACGATTGGCCGTATATGGCCCGCCGTGCGCCGACAAAGCCAAAAGTAGCCATGGATCACAATCCATGGCTTTTTCACGGCCAGATCTATGGTCATTTCACGGCCAAAGATGTGGCTGTGAAACGGCCATAGATCTGTGACATTTCACAACCAAAGATCTGGCCTTTTTCACGACCACAGAAACGCCAGATCTAGATCCATGGCTAGAAAAGGCCTTACCGACGCACGACCAGCCAAATCTCGCCGGTCTTACACCATTACGGCGACTGACACCGGCAATCGACGGTGATGAGTCACGACTGACAGTGGTTGGGGGTATTTTGTTAACTTTTAAACTTTTTTGTGACTAGGGTGTTTTAGCTAATTTCTCACATGTAAAGGGGTTGGATAATTGTATTTGGTAAACATTTGAGGGCAAAATGGGAAGAAAAATCATATTACCCTAGTAATGTTTTAATAATAGTCTCTAGCAAGGTAATAAGAATACCCCCCACATTACCAACAGTAACCACTATTTGCAATAAAAGGTTACCGTAATATTTTATTACTTGCAAACCAAACACAGGATTCTTGCAAAATAAACTAATATTACCCCCATTATTTATTTTCCCCTGATCCAAACGGCCCCTATAATAAAACATTATATGATCCAAACGCCCCTAAGGGGTAATCAGATAACCTTGTCAAGGTGCTATTAAGAGATTACCGAGGTAATATAATTTGTATACCTATTTTGCCCTTAATGAAATACAATTTCGGACACAATTGCCTTCAAATGTCTACCAAATAACCATTAGCCCAGACCCCTACATTAGGGGTGTAAACGAGTTGAGTCGAGCTAAGTTTTCGACTTAACGAGCTTGACTCGTGTGCTACAAGATCGAACTCGAGCCGGCTCGCGAGCTCCTGAAATAGAAAATGAAGAATTGTTAGCATTGACCCAATTCATCAATGTGTTAGTAATTAAACATTCATGAAAACCAAAATGGATTCAAAGCTCACTAAGATACATATTCAAAATTCTTCCCAACTCATGAAATATTTTAAACAAAAACGGTTTACTCACCAAATTCTTCCTTCAATTTCCGACTGGCGACGGCAAGAACACGTGATTAGGGGCGTCACTTTCCCGATGGACAGAAGATTTGAGGGTTAAAGTGGATTTGGGGGTTTATGATTTGCATCGATTTGGGGGTGAAGAAATCATTTCAATGTTTGCGCGACGGAGTCATCGTTTCTTCGACTAGTTTTTCAATCGGTGATGGCAACGAGGCGGGATGAAATTGGCTAATTCACGGTGGAGAGATTTAGGGTTCGTTTGGTTAGTGTTTACGATTTTGGGGGAGAAAGTGTCGTGTTTTATTATTTTTTAGTTAGGAGTTAAATGTCATTTTTTGAAGTTTTTTAAAGTGCAATTTTACTATCTGCCCCACATGGTTTATAAAACTAACCCAAAGGTCCCTACGAGTTCGAGCCATACTAGGCTCACGAATCGAGCCTCCCTTTATTCGAACCCGACTCACTCACCCCACCGAGTTTAACTCGACTCAACTCACCACGAGTCAAGCTCTTAATGAGCTTCAGACGAGTCAAGTCGAGCCGGCTAGCTAGTCGCTCGACTCGTCTGACAGTCGTACCCTACATTTGAGAATTTAGCTAAAACACCTCAGCCACAAAAAAAGTTTACAAGTTAACAAAATATCCCTAACCACCCAAGACCATCATCGGCCATTGACCGCCAACAGCAATCGCCATACTGGCGCACAACCAATAGGATCTGATAGGTCATGCACTGATGTGGTTGTTTTTTGCCATATTAAAGGCTAAAAACAACCAGATCCACAACGATTTATCTGTTTCAGGCCTTTGATCTGGCTAGAAACAACCATATCACGACTAGAGTGTAAGAATTCATGCTTAGAAAATGTAAAATTGGTGTAAAACATGATATAAGGTCATATGACATGTTATTGAAACTAAAAATGTGAAATTGTTACCTTCTATGCTTTACAACTTTTGTAACTTGAAAAAGGAGTTTAAGATTTTTAACAAATTTGATGAAAATCCTCAAAGTAAAGTTCACCCCAAGATGAAGAAAAGAGAGCCAGTCATGACAGCTCAAGAGAGAGATTTTCAATCAAATGAAAAATTAGATTGAATTTTGGAATATTACTTATTTATATACAAGGACCATTTTGCAATAATTTGAAATTGTTCTCAAGTCCTTGAATTAAAATGAATCCTATATTAACACTTAATACAAATTCAATATTGTTTTCAAGTCTTTGAACTAATTTCAATTTAATATTAACTCTTAATATTAAATCGTTATTGATCCTAAGTCCTTGAAACAATTTCAATTTACTATTAAATCCTTGATTTAAGCAGATTTATAATCAAGGCATATAAAATAATCTCATTTAATATTTGACTCATTACTAAATTCAATTCAAAAATATATTTTAGTCCATAATTGAATCTAATCCAATAATGACCAAATTACCTTATTACCTTTGGTAAGTGATAGCTTCCCATGAGTAATCATTTCTCACCAATACATAAATTCGGATGCACATGTTTACATCTGAACATTGTTAACCTTTAACGATATGTATTACTCTCTCTTCTCATATTGGTTTTTAGGTGTGACCACTTAGATTCACTGTAACCTAGCCGTGGGCCCAATATCGCAATCCGATATGTTTCGTCATAACTCTTTATGATCAAAACTCCCACAGGTCATGGTAGGCATCTAGTAATGCTCAATAATCTCTAAGCCACAATGAAGTTAAACTTCAATGAACATTTTTTCCTGATCGTACGTTTTATGTAGTAAAATCCCTCAATTGTCTAATCCCGATTAAGTATTGGTTTATAGTATGTCAAAACCCTTAACTTAATCTCTATCCAAATTGTCAATCAATACAATGGAACGTGTCATCATGAAACTCATTTTCATATGACTATTTTGTACTCTGACCAGAGATTTCTTTTTTCTAATGTTTATTGACATCTGTCAAGGAACTCGGGACCAAACTATTTCAAGTTAACGGATCCCATCTTAACCATCATTTGTCTCGCACATGAATAACATATGATCAAACTGGCTTCTTACACAAAACATGATTAGTCTCATGTATATACACCATATGAATCATATGTATCATATGTCGAGTCCAACCGTGATGTCTTAGGTCTAAGGATCAATGGTACACTGTACGATCCTACGATATATCATTGACCACATTCTAAATGCCCATGTGATTCATCGTAATCGTTCATATTCGATAAACAGTTTACTAATTGTTTGTCCATGTTAATACCCTAGTGATATAACTCTTATAATCACCCACACTAATACCATCACATGATATTCAATGGAGACATTCAGCATGCCTACTGTACAATGTTACTGCCCAATTAACATTACTTACATAGAGAATGCTTCAATGATTTGATCTTCTAAAAAATCCATATCATCCGGACATTTCACATGCATTATAAATAGTATAAATGAAGCAGTAAACAACATGTGAAATCATAACTATTTCTTCCATTCTCAAAAGAGTTTTTACAAGATATAATGCTCTGAAACCGACAACATGATTGGTTCCTAGGGCATACACTAACATAGAGATCTAGAACGGCCTTACCGATGCACGATCGACCGATCTTGCTCTATTTCGGCAACTGTCAACATGGTGGCTGGCTACCGGAGTGGCTTGGGGTGGGTGGGAGTGATTTTGCTACAAATTAAAATTTTATATGGTTGGAGTGCTTTTGCAAAATTTCAAAATATAGGGGTTTAAAAGGAATGATTCAAAAAATAATAATATTTTAATATTTTAAAAGGAGGACAATTTAATAATCTATATAATATATTTGCCCATTTACCTCTCAACCAAACATATCAATATAACATACCAACCAATTTATTCCAACCTAACCAAACACATTTTCTTAAACATTCCCAGTAATCTTCAAGGTAATATATCATTCCATTAATATAACATTCTCAATAATACAAGATTCTCTTAACCAAACGCACCCTTAATGACTTAAATTTGTTATTTCATAAATTTTACGGGGAATTTTATCATTTAATCAAACTTTAGGAGATTATTCAAACTTATAATTAAATGATAAACTTTTTTTTTTTTTTTTTTTTACTAATTTTAGAGATTGGCGAATTTCATTCCTCACATATCATCGGTATTAACGTTGAAAAATATGTTTGAAGATAAAGATTTATTAAGTATAGTTAATTTCACCTTACCTAATTCACAGTGCTCATTAGTTGTTACTTATTTATTCCCAACGGTAGTCAAAAGCTTACGAGATTGAGGTGAAAGTAATTGTTGAAATTTGAAGGGTAGTTTATGTAAAGAAGCTTAAAAACCAAATTGAGAAAGTAGTTTTTACTTTTTTATGAGCTTAGAAACCAAAATAGTTGAATTTAAACACATATCATCGGTATTAACGTTGAAAAATAGGTTTGAAGATAAAGACCTATTAAGTATAGATAATTTCACATAACGTCCTCACATATCATTGGTATTAACGTTGAAAAATAGGTTTAAAGATAAAGATTTATTAAGTATAGATAACTTCACATTACTTAATTAACAATACTAATTAGATATTACTTATTTAGTCCCAACGATAGTCAAAAGCTTAAAAGATTAAGGTCAAAGTAATTGTTGAAATTTGAAAGGGTTATTTATGTAAAACAGCTTAAAAACCAAATTATGAGCTTAGAAACCAAAATAGTTGAATTTAAACGCACAAAAAATCATAATCCCCATCACAATAACTTGCCGTAACGACAACGTTTTTATTCAAAACCGCCACGAAAACTATACTCAGATCTAGCATTAGTTACCTAATCTCTAACCAGCCAGCAATCACATGTCACAGCTACTTGTCAAATGAACCTTACACTCTAAAAAATTGCAAGCAAGTCAGCCCTAACCGATTTCATATATTTCCGAAATCCGAACATTGGATTTGGATGACCGTACAACACCGAGACTTGACAAATATGAAGTTAAAAAAATATTTGAGATTTTTTATTGTTAGAGTGTCTGCCATCAATCCGTATTTTTATGAATTGACAAGCAAATAAAAAAAGTTTCATTTCACGTCTCCATTTCTTCTCAGTTCTCAAACCAACCCATTGTTGAATTTGTTCATGGTGTTCTTCGTTTCGTTAAGCAATCACCAAAGTAGATATCAACAATTGAAAATATTAAAAAGATAAAAAGAAAGAATGAAAGCAAAGCAAAGCAAACGGAGATCTTCTCATTTCGATATTGATGATAAAAAAACAACTACAACACGGAAACTTAGCTAAAAAGCCCAGTTAAATTTTGACATCCGTGACCTTCTGGTCATCTTTTAACTCATTTTCCGGGGGCTCCACGGCAGGTGAAGGCGGCGGCTGCGACGGAGGGAGAGGAGCACGAATCTGAAACGATGGCTGGGCATGATTCGACGGTGGAGATGAAGGCTTATCTACGCTAACATTGTCAGAGATGGGGTGTGAGAGATCATCAAAGTCGATGAATACGCTCTGTGAAGGCCTTCTTTGATGGCGACTGGCTCTGGCAGACATAATGTTGTTTTTTTGGGACAGAGTGGGAGAGAAGAGAAAGAGAGATTGTGATTTGAAGCAGTTGCAGATAATGTATGTATGGGAAGAGATCAGATTTATAAAGATTTTGAATTGAAAAATATTTTTTTTAAGTCATAGTTGACTTTTCTAGTCTTTCAATTAAGGCAATAATATGTTAGGTAGTGATTATCCGATTCCCGGATTTATGGGCTCGGAGAAGATGCATTTTAGATGTTAACACAGTAATATTTATTAAGTTAAAAATTAATTAAATAGTATAAGAATTTATTATATTATTTTAGAAACCTCGTAGGGGATTATTGTTATTATAACATACTTTAGGAGTATTTATGTCTTTAGCCCTTAAAATGTTCTTTTTTTTTTGTTTAATAGTATTTTTAGTAAGTAATTATATTAATTTATTAAATGTTCAAATAGTATTTAATTATTTACCATTTTAATATTCTTGATGTATCTCCCTGAATTACATATTAAATTGACTAGATTAACTTTTGTAGTTTCTCCGATTTAAGGGAATCGATTTAGAAATTCAAATATTATTATCTTAATTTCTCAAGGAAGTTTCCTCACATAATGATGATCCTATCGAGGCTAAAGTTCTTTGTTTTTATCTCATTTCAAACTAGCAATAAAGAATCATTTACAATCCAATCTTACAATCTTACAAACTCTCTCTCGTAATTTTGATACGGTAACTCATAATTGATCATCTTGAAATTGATAAAATAGAAAAATTTATCAGAAATCAATTATGAACTATCACATAGAGATTATAAGTAAAAATTAATGAGATTAAGTTGTAAGTATTATATTACCATTAAATCAATACTGTGTCTATACACTATATAACTAGGTCTTAATTGACAGAAGATGGAAAAAAGTATTATCTTAATCATTTACTTTATTAAACTAACAGTTAAAAGGTATTTGATAAATACGTAAAAAAAAAAAGCTCAAAAGATAGGATTCAAAATCTGTTTTCAGAAAAACAACTTCAAAAATATTCGAAGGATAAATTCAAAGAGTAATGCTATACTTACTCACAATCTTACTAACCATCTTACAATCCTGAAAAATATAAAGGCATAGTACGGATACTATATGCATAGTATTCATACTATACCGTTATATTTATCAGAATAGTAAAATAGTTAGTAAGATCGTGAATAAGCATAGTTTTATTGAAATTCAAATCCTAATATTTTTTTATTATTTTTTTATAAATAAGTTTTAAATTAAAATAATAAAAACATTGAAAATAAAAAGAAATATACTAAAATGGGCCGACAAATGCCTATGACAATTGACAATTAGGTCGGCACCATCAATGATGTCGGTAATTTGGTCAAAAGATGCAAATTTTGTCATAGCAAGCTAGAAAAAAATTCTCAATATGATAAAATCGTCAAAACGAAGTTATTAACAACGTATACGTGGCCCAGATGCTCATGACCCCATTTCTTGATGTTATGAACCCAGTATCTTAACATCAAGAAATTGACTTCATGTCACGAAACCAATCATTTTAATCAATGAAATACCATAAAATTGCATCCACCACCATAAAACATTCGCCAAACAATGATATACAAATAAACAAGAGCATTGTATCATGTTGGGATGATATCACAACGAGTAATGCTACAGTTACCGAAAGGAGCGCACTGAATTCATGCACCGAATGACGTGACACAATTTTGACTGTCGATTAATATTAATTTATAATTAATTGATAGTCAGTATTACGCCACGTCATTCGGTGTGCTCCTTTCGGTGATTGTATTATTTTTCTATCACAACACCATTTGAGAATGACTATTGTGAAAAGAAAAATAGCGATTTAAAAGCCTCAACGATAGAATCAACTTCCATGTAAATAGAATCAATTCCTTGAACTACAAAAATCACAACTTAAGAAATGAGTTATAATCTATTAATTGAAACAACGCAGAAACTATATGAATAATACTACACCAATAACACTCTCTCACAACTCTCGCAATTGGTCAGTTTATATCGAATCTCACATGGGTCCTGCATGGGTCTTACTAATTAATTACGAACTGTCACATTAAGGTTATGAGAGAAAGTTTGTGAAAAGTGATTGTTGGTGTAGTATTACTCAAAAGATATTGCTAAGCCCACATTTGAGCACAAAGCCCAATTTTAAGATATGAGGAGAACTATTATCTTTTAGTGTTAAAGAAAGTCGTTTCATGCCACGAAATTGGACATTTAGAATCAACAATTGAATTAACTATCACTTAAATGGAATCAATTCCTCATACCACAAAAATCATAACTTAAGATACGAGGAGATTCACATCTTAGTGTTACAATCTACTAGTCAAAACAAAATAAAAAACGTATTACTAGTCCAAATTTGAAGANCCGACAAATGCCTATGACAAGTTGGTCGGCACCATCAATGATGTCGGTAATTTGGTCAAAAGATGCAAAATTTTGTCATAGCAAGCTAGAAAAAATTTCTTAATATGGTATTATCGTCAAAACGAGGGACCAACGCTTGTTATTTCTTTCCATATTCTTTGAATAATATTTGATACATTATTCTAGAAATATTATATAATTTTTTAATTATTTTTAGATTCTATAAAATTATTAATTTCATTAAATATCCTCTAAAAAAAATTTAAAAAATAACAAAAATACTCCTATAACCCATACTTGGCAGATTCTAGCAATCACTATTGGTGATAGCCGGAATCTACCATAACAGTGAATTACCAGCCAATTCAACAACCAAAACTGGCTGGTAATTCACCGATCTGGCCTTTTCCGGCCAGATCTGGCCGTTGTTGACAATCAACGACGGTCATATCTTTGGTTGTCGCTGACGATCAAAGATGACCATCGTTTTGGCCTTTTCCGGCCGGCCAAGGCAGGCCGTAGATTTGACATTTTTCGGCTAGATCCATGGTAGATCTGACCGGAAAAGGCCATAATGATGTGTTACGACACAGATCCGATCGGTCTGTGTCGTAACGCAATTTTCCGATCAGATTTCGACGGTGGTGGCCGAAATCTAGCACTGCAGGGGGTGAGGGTATTTTTGTTATTTTATATGTTGGGGTGTTTAATTAAATTAGTAAACCTAGGGGTTTTTTTTATAAATTTTTTAATTTTACCTCGCAATACTTTCCTATTCAACTACCCAATATTATTCTCAAAATCCGATTCAAAATAATAAATCAAACGCACCCGAAGTTATTAACAACATATACGTGGCCCAGATGGTCATGACCCCATTTCTTTATGTTATGAACCCAGTATCTTAACATCAAGAAATTGACTTCATGTCACGAAACCAATCATTT